>NW_024070186.1:149857914-150457914 GCF_014754425.2 Oryx dammah | reverse complement strand
ATTTTAATATTCATTCTTCACCCAACAGACAAATATTTATTATGTGCTTCCTCACCTATGAGCTGGGCTTCCCTGGTAGCTCAGATGGTAAAGAACCCCCTGCAATGTGGGAGACCTGGGTTGGATGCCTGGGTTGGGAAGATCCCCTGGAGAAGCGCATGGCAACCCACTCCAGTATCCTTGCCGGGAGAATCCCCACGGACAGAGGTACCTGGCAGGCTACAGTCCAAGGGGTCGCAAAGAGTCGGATACGACTGAGCAACTAAGCACACACCCCTGTGAGCCAGATACGCGCAGGGCATGCCACAGTGAACAAAACGCATCTGGCTCTTTGATTCTTATATTCTAATGGTTTACAATCTATGTCACCATGGAAAATTTTCACAAGGCCTTCAATGAAAACGCTTTTAATGTTTTAATGTCAGATATTATTCTTGGAGAGTTCTCCATTCATCTTCTGCTGTCAGTTTATTATATCCATGGCACAGTCCACATGGAATAAGTCCAAGCCTTCAAATGCACAGAGGACAGACAGAGTGGATTCATGCTGCCAAACCTGGAGCAGAAATCCCTGCCTCTGTTTAGGAAAATCTATTTGGCCCTGAGGTAGATTTCACCCTGAGAAAGCATGCTGATGTCATCATTGACTTTAAAACTCCACTGACCCTGGGAGAAAAATCTGGAGGAGAAGCTATCTATCTGATTGAGGATAAAAAGGGAGTCTCTGGATAATGTGAACATATTTCTGCAAATGAGCAGATCTTTTGCCTTATTATTTTATCTGCATAAATCACCTTTTTCTTTAATACTGATTTTCCAGGTCTAATAGATTTTACAGGTCTAATATTTATACTGTGTAAACCTGACTTGTAGGACTTTTCCTATATGGCTTTTAATCTCCAGTTTTGAGAAGGCTTTGCCTAACTTTGTGGCTTTGCCTAAGTTCCAGTGCTAGTTACTAGAAATGTTGGGCTTTGGAGCCAGACATTCCAATCTCAAGTTTCAAGCCCCTCGCATTAAATTATACTGTGTTATAGATGGACTTGTGCATGTCAGTTACACAACAGTTTAAACTAAGCTGAAGTCAAAATATCAGAGAAACAAACTGTTGCTATTAGTCATTCAGTAATAACTACGTAAAGCAAAGTTAATGTGATTTATATTTGAGTATACTTTAGACATTTATCAAAAAGGAATGCTGATATTATCATTGGACTCCCCATAATTTCTCAATAAGAAGAGGTTCAAGAAGATAATCTGGTTGGAGGGGAACCTTGTGGCCTAATATCTAGCCAACACACTATTTTTGATGAGACTGTACAAGCAATTGAAACGGCTTTCAGGGAGATTGATTGATAGATAGTAGTGGTGGTGAATTATCCTATGGCCTCTTAATCCTCTTTTGTTGTTTCACAGATAATTATCCATAGAAAATGTAACATATTTTATCTATATGCTAAAATTTTCCAGAAATTATTTCAGCTCAAAGAAAGAATGGTGGAGAACTACAAGTGGAAGGGAAGTCATATTTTTAACTGCCTTTTTCTAATTGGCCTCAAGAAAATTACTAATGTATTGTGTTAGTTATAGAAGGATAAATAATAATAACAAACTCATGGATTTATTGCAAAGAAGAAAAGTGATATCATATGTGAAATGTATGACTTGTGTTAGGGTTAACGCAGGTACCTCCTTGGCTTGATCTTTCTTTTGGTTAATGAACAGGGTAGGAGTTTCATGCTGAAGAATAATTGATTTGTCTCGTTAAGTAAGCATGGGGAAATGCTCTCCTTTAGAGATTCATGGGGCAGGTTTATATATTAAAGGTTGTTTGTAATTCTGCACAAAGAATTGTGTTTTGTTGTTGTTTTTTAATATGGTATCTCCCACAGTTTAATCATCAGGAGACCCTTAGATCACAACCATTAAGGTCCTATTGAACTCACACTGCCAGGAACATATTTAAGGAAACACTGGACATTAAGACCATTGAACTGTCAGTATTTACATCAAAACTCATGGGACCACACATCCTACTGCTTCTTCAGTCTTACCCAAATTCTGTCCACTCCTTACTTCAGAATATCTTTTTAAAAAGCTTTAAGAATAGATTTAAAGTGTTTAGATTGTTCTGTATTATGAAGAAAACATTTTTAAAAACCACATTGCCTATTCTGAAAGTATATCATTTTTATTAGCTTAAAATGTGATATGGGGCCATTTTGCTGTTTTTGTTTTTACTAGGCTTACTTTTTTAGCATTGTTTTAAATGGAAAAAATATATCAGTTTTATAATATATTTTCTAAGAATATAATTTGTAGTAAGTTAAAGTTCTTTTTATATTTAAACTCAAACTATATACTTTTTAAATGTGTATCTGATTTTTTCAGTGATAAATTTTCATAGAGAAATGCAAACATTTAAATAAAAAGGAATGTACACCAGCTACATAAACTAAATAAATTTCTCATCTTGATTTTCTATTGAGATCAACTTGTCATATCAAACTGGGAAAACCTAAACTCTAATTACATTAACATTTTAATATTAGTAATTGCAAGTCAAATGGAAAGCTCAGGTTTACCCTGAGGGGGAAAAACTAAAGAGGTAAAAATATGCTATTTTGTATTTATGTAACTTGTAAGCTACTAAAAAATAAAAATCCCTGTGTGACTTGGGTGATATTTTACTCTCTTTTTGTTCTTTTTCAATATTTAGGGTTTTTAAAATGTAATTTTATACAATGTTATGTTAACATATTTATTAAATACAAGATAAGATTTATTAAATACAAGGTGTACTTAAGAAACAATGACATTGACTACATTAAGAGTAAATTCCTATTAACCACAAAACAATCTCACAAAAATACCATACAGCAGTAAAAGCACTTTCTTTTTACTTCTAAATTATTTTGCTATATTATTAGGTGCCTTAGTTGGCTGAATACTTTTGAACGACTAGTCTATCTTACATCTTTTGATAAATTACTAGTTAACTGCTGTCCTGACTGGGGAAAAGCAGAACACAAAATAAAGTAACGTATAAAAACCTATTAACACTAAAGTTCTAACTGAAAAATATTTCAAAAGGAATTCACCAATGTATGTTTTACACTAGAATTTATTTTTATTTAATAGAAATCTAGTGATTAATTATTACTCTTGTCATCAGTTGTCAATTTGGAAACTGGCAGTTCACTATCACTTATTTTTTTCTTAAATATGCAAAGTGAAAACTATATTAAAATGCATTATTTGTTTCACTGAACAAGTCAAAGATTATGGACTATCTTAGGGTGAAACGTACTGTATTTGATCGATTAAAACTCAACTCATAAATGGGTTGGTATTCACATACAGTGTTTTTTAGCTCTGTCAGCTGAGAAGGCCTATAGACAATGACACTCCAGTAGCAACAAACACAACGGGCACCCAGGCATCCTTGTGGACATGGACACTTTTGGGGCTGAAGAAAAAATACACAAGATGGTCATGGAGTATCTTTAATACCAGAGAAATAAGTGGTCCAAAAACCCCATTGATGGGAGTGTGTTAAGGTACACAGGTATCAAGTACTGGGGTCCCAAGGTCAAAAATGGAATAATTTGAGCAAAAATTGTTTAAAGTAGTATTGGGTTATAACCAAAGTATAAAACAAATGACCTTGAGTTCATACTGATATAAATAAATGATTAAAAAATGGGGGAGAAGAGACATATCTCTGAAACAAATGAGCCAAGTGATCAAGGTCAGTGTTACTATGGATAAATCATATTGATACTATCTACCTTTGATGTGATGAGGCAAATGGCACTTTTCTTATCTGGGTTTCATCTCCAAAATTCAGATCCCCACTCTAAACATGAGACAAATGTCAGATCAATAGCAATAGAAGGCATTCTACAAAATATGTGGCCAATACTTGCCAACACTTTCAAGGTCATGATAAACAAAATCTGAGAAATTGTCACAGCCAAGAGAAGTCTAAGGAGACATGATAAATAAATGTGATTGGATGTTCTGAATGAGATCCTGGAAGGAAAAAAGGATATTAGGTGAAAACGAAGGACATTTGAATAAAAATGCATACTATTGTACTTAATAATAGTGTATCAATAGTGTTTCATTAATTTTAAATGCACCATGCTCATATAAAGTCATGAATAATGAGAAAAACTAGATGTGGAGTATGAGAATTTCTTGGAATGTAAGTCTAAAACTGTTCTAAAAAATATGTAAAGTCTATTAAAAAAAACAGAAGCAGATCTCTTCTGCTATAACTGTTCCTACCTACTCTGTAGCACAGAAAAGTCTGTAACTAATGCATCAAGGAAAACAGAAAACCTATTGTCAATTCCATAGAATATGCCACATAGTTTTCTAGAGTACCATTAAAATAAATACAACAGAATATAATATCAGAAAAATCATTAAGGAAATAAACTTTATATAAAAATTGCTATTGATAAAATGTGATGGTTGTATGTCTTCTTTAGAATTCTACTTTGGGTTTACAGAAAATCAGACATTAGCTGTTTCTATTAGCATCTAGGTTTTCAGCAATTACGTACTTTTTGTACTTAATTAAACAAAATTTAACTTTGAATATTGATTCAAGCATTGTGACATACTCTGCTAGAGGCTTTAAGTGTGATGTCTTTGAATGAATTCTCATAGCAAACCATTTGCATGGTTCCTTTTCTTAGCAAAATCGTCTAAATATGTCTTTAAAAATCAATACTTAATTCCCAGGGCCAGTACTTTATAATTCAAATTGGGAGAAGGATGGCAAAAATCAAATGTTTTTTTTTTTCATTGTGAAGACTCAATTACAATTTTTAAAGCTTTTCTTTTTTAAAGATTTAAACCTCTTAACTGTTGGATTGCATACTTTGGGGAACCATAAACAGAAGCTGCATTCTGATGACCTGCCTATCTTTATATTGTATAAGATGTTACTGTATTTCATCTCCTAAAAACGGACTAGTCAGAGAGCTCTATCTTTTGAGTCTAAAGGGCAATATTCATTTACCTTTTGAATTCTGGGCAGTGTGTGTGTCTTTTAATTCAGGATATATTTGAACTCTAAGGCTGTTTTTATACTAGCTTACCGAATTGGCAAGAACCTTTATAAATGATTGTAAATCGACTAAATCAACAGGAAGGAATGGTTAAGAAAGGAATAGTTGAAGCTCAAGAAAGACGGATCTATTAAATGTAAACCTTATGGTAAAATGTAGGTCTTAAAATGAAAACTGCTTAGGAAGTAGTGTATGATTTTACATATCTTGGATTGGGAATGTTTACATTTCATCCTTGCTTATAGATAACTAAAGGTGGGAAAAGAAAGTCTATTTGTTTTGTGAATACGGTGAGTTACAGGTGAATTTTTTTTTTTCATTTAGATTACTATTACTTGTCCTTGCCTAATTTAAAAATGAATGGTTAAAATCACCATTCTGTACTTTCTAGATTATTGTAGAAGTCCCTTTATATGCGGTTTGACAGCGTGCAAAGCACACAGAAATGAGAATATTTCCAGTTCTAGTGATTGTTAGCTTGGCCATGTCTCCTAACCTTTAAATAAGCCCATTTTGTTGGCTGAGGAAGCTGGTGGTAAACAAAGTACATGGGTGCAATGGTTAACCCCACCCTCGTCCTCAATTCCCTCTACAGTGTTGGTTCTGCTTTATTGTCATTGGTTTGAACTGAGAAACCACATGAGGATATGCAACACCTTTGTACTTAGCATTAACAGCCACGACATCACATGTGTGGAAATGGAACTTTGTTCATTTCCCTGAAATTAAATTTGACTAGGCACACAAGCCCCTATATCCACCAGGACCACATCAAGGTTTCACTTTCAATATAAAATGTAAAATTCAAGAGCTTTCCTTTCTTCCTTTTCTCTACGTAGACCAAAGACCACTCCCTGTCCTTCAGGGAGATGAGTTTGCTGTTGTTTGTCCATGACATCCACCGTGATGTGACGGTTCTGTCTGAACCGCAATCGGAGAGCCCACCGTGGTTCACTTTCACCCTTTGAGACCCAGCAGTTCTCTGTCTGGTTTCTGAAGTGGGCTCTTTACCCAGCACCTCATTAAGGAGAAATCCATGGTTCACATAGCAGCAATCAGCCTCAAGTTATCTCCAGGCCCCAGTTATTATATCAGGCCCTTTCTGTTCAAGCACACAATGCCTCCGTCTCCATTTTCATTTATGTACTTTAAACAGCAAAACGTGCAGATTGTACTCACAGAGAACACAACTGTATGTGGATCTAGGCCCTCCCCAGATCCCAGGGGTTCTACTGACTGCCTGTCTCAACTCGAAGTTTCCATCCTGCAAATAGGGGAAACAGATCTGGATTCGTAGGGTGCCACACATTTATCTGAACTCTAATGTTGAAGCTTTAAACACTAGGGTGATTTTTAAAAATATGTTTAAACTATATTTTATAGCTGTTTCAAAAATCAAGATAACAAAAGAAGGAACAATAAAAGCAAACTTTGTACATTTCAGTTTTCTGCATTTTGCAAAAGAAAGTCTAGGTTTTTTAGGCCTCTCTAATTATTATATGATATGTATTATATCATAATTATATAATTAGTATATACTATATGTATTGCATATACATACCCACACATTAACACATATATTATATATATTACTATATATAATATACATATAGTCATGTATAAATGCCTAAATATATATTAAAATTCCAGTTTATGTTTTTCTCTATGCTTTGTTTATTTGACCTGGAGAAATATCATGTATGAAGCTAATTACTGCATTTCAAAATAACTTGGGAAGGGTAATGGTGATGTGCTGCTTTGTTGCTCAGTCATGTCTGACTCTTTGTGACCCCATGGACTGTAGCCTGCTAGGCTCCTCTGTTCAGGGGGATTCTCCAGGCAAGAATACCAGAGTGGGTTGCATACCCTCCTCCAAGAGATCTTCCCAGTCAAGGATGAACCCAGGTCTCCTGCATTGCAGGTGAATTCTTTACCATCTGAGTCACCAGGGAAGCCCAAGAATGCTGGAGTGGATAACGTATCCCTTCTCCAGGGGAACATCCCAACCCAGAAATTGAACCGGGGTTTCTTGCATTTCAGGGGATTCTTTACCAACTGAGCTACCAGGAAAGCCCCGAGGGTGATAAACTGTTTACGACTGGTGGCAGTGGGAGACAGAGAGAAAAGTAGAGGGGGGGCATAGGGATCACGATCATGACAAATGTTCTCAGGCTACAAGGGCTTTTGAAACATCTGTTCAGTGACCTATGGGAATATCCCTATTGGTCAGATTGAACATCAAGATTTAATGACATCAGGGTGGTGCTAGTGGTAAAGAATCTGCCTGCCAATTCAGGAGATACAAGAGACTCAGGTTTGGTCCCTGAGTCAGGAAGCTTTCCTGCAGTAGGTAATGACAACCTATTCCAGTATTCTTGCCTGAAAATTTTCATGGACAGAGGAGCCTGGCGGGCTACAGCCACGGTGTTGCAAAAAGTTGGACACAACTGAGCACAGGGCCCAATTAACACAATAGTGCTGACAATACTTTTGCTACATCTAGGATCATTTGTCAGAAAAGAATCCATATTAAGGTACAAAATAAATATCTTAAGGAAGAAAATGATTTAGTAGGAAACAGCTGAAAAAGTTGTAAAGAATTGGTTATTACTAGTTTAATATATCAGAGAAGGCAGTGGCAACCCACTCTAGCACTCCTGCCTGGAAAAGCCCATGGACGGAGGAGCCTGGTAGGCTGCAGTCCATGGGGTTGTGAAGAGTCAGACACGACTGAGCAACTTAACTTTCACTTTTCACTTTCATGCACTGGAGAAGGAAATGGCAACCCACTCCAGTGTTTTTGCCTGGAGAATCCCAGGGATGGGGGAGCCTGGTGGGCTGCTGTCTATGGGGTCGCACAGAGTTGGACACGACTGAAGCGACTTAGCAGCAGCAGCAGTTTAATATATGCAACATCCTCTTCCAGGACTGCTACATAGCCAAAAGGTAAATGGAAATCAGACTCAGAAGTTCCTTTCAACAGGCTATAAAAAGCATATAAATATAAAAATATTTTTCATGTGACATATATACAAATAAAATTCATATACATACATGTATGCATAAATTTAAAATAATAGTACTTAAGACAAGGCAGAGACTTCAAAGACCATAACACCCAACTTTCTCATTTGATAAAAGAGAGCATTGAGATCCCAGAAATAAAATCAGCCCAGCCTGAATCTCAATGACATTTTGTTGCAACTTTGTTTTTCTCATTCAACTCATTTGAGATTTGTTAAAAATCTATACTTAAATGAATGAGGTATTGTAATCAACCAGTAAAATACATAGAAGTTCCAGAATATGAGGGTCGCAGAACTATCAGTGTGGTGTCTTTAAATCTGGATGCTCTGAGAAGTTATGTTTTGAGATGTATATCAAAGGAGTAGGTAGACCAGAGAAACGGAGGTGAAGTATACAGTCCAGGTGGTGATAACTACTGAAAGAGTAAAATCCAGAGAAATTCTGACATGTGAGAAAAAAATCAATAGAGAAATCTTAACAAAAAGCTGTTAAATGTACATATCTTTAGATTGTTTTTTTCCAACTTTGTGTGATCTAAGCATTTCTGGTCAACTTGTTTTACATTTATTTGAGTTACAGAAGAGTCTTCGTATCTGATAAGACTCTTACAAAAAGAAAAAAACTAGAAGAACAATTACAAATGAGTGAGCTCTAGCATAAAAATTTAGAATAATTAGCATTATCACTGACATTATTGAAAGTTGAAAGTGTTAGTCGCTCAGTCATGTCCACCCCTTTGTGACCCCATGGACTATAGCCCACAAGGCTCCTCTGTCCATGGAATTTTCCAGGCATGAATAATAAAGTGAGTTGCTATTTCCTTCTCCAGGGGATCTTCCCAACCCAAGGACTGAACTCAGGTCTCCTGCATTGCAGGCAGATTCTTTATCATCTGAGCCACCAGCAAAGTACTAACAGTATGATTTGCTTCTTTAATTTAAGTGACTCTTAGCCTTTGGTTAGATTTAATGCATGAGCATACAAGGGATGACTCTCGAGGGTAATATCTATTGCTGACTTTTTGAGAATATCATGAAAAATCAGAAAGGCAGGCATTGTGGAACTTTGAGATTCATCTTCCCATCTCTATATCAGATATCGGAAAGGGAGGTGGAATGAGTAATTAACGTGATGCTTTTAAAAAACAAATTCAGTAAACAATTCCTGGAGAGGATATTAAAATAAATGTGCTGTACTATTCCTGAGGTCTAGACTGCCTTTTGTTTCATATAAAGTAATCTTTCAAACAGACTTCTAGATTCTGAGAGTAGCATTTGACCTTTTCTTTTCCTTTCACAGGATAAAGTTTTAATTTATGTTTTTTCACACTTCCCATTGTTTGCTTATTCATTTGGTCATTCTCATATTTATAGCTTGTCTTACAAAATTATTTCAAAGGCTTACAGAAATGCATATACTATAACCTGATAAAAATACAATAATGAAGAGGAGGTAGAGGTGAAATAAAATAAAGCAGGGGCAGTGTCCTTGAGAAGATGCCAAAACTGGACCAGGATGCTTTATCTGAGCTTTCTTGTAGCAGAAGTAAGAAGGGAAACAGGACAAATCACAAAGTCCCAGAGTACAGTAGTCTAGACAAATTAGAGGTTTTTACATTACAAAACATGAAAGAAATATATCCTATGATCTTAATAAAGGGAAATGATGTTACGCTGTTGATACCATTCTATGATGTAATAGTGCATCCCATCCATGTGTTTGTTACCAAGTGCTCAGTATAGCTGTGTGACCAGACACCATATAATAACAAAAATCATTCTGTCAAACATCCTGGAATGGAAACTTCAAGTAGTGTGGCTTGATCCAAGATGGAAATTTGTAATATCAGGGGAATGGATAGACTGCATATCACTTCACAATTATCCATTACTATTGATCCTTGAATCTGAGCTTTACGGGAAGGTGAGCAGCAGGGATAGCAGATTGTGGCAAAGTGTGTGTTTCTGGTGAAAAGCAGATCAGACTAATCAGAAGGTATGAACGAGACCCTTTTATGAAATTAGGAAACCTAAACAAGATACCTCCTTAAGACCAAAACACCTGGACCAAAGTTTTATTCAGAAAACCCTTCTGAGTTTATCACATTGAATTACAATGTGTTTGTCTGCACTGGAGGACAAGGCTGCAAACATCATCAAGCATTGATCAGAGTTATGAAAAGAAAAAAATATAGGAGTAAAGAAGGAAACATAAATCTCTTTGAGACATCAAATGTAAATAATGTGTTTTTCAGGTTACTGGGAATTGTACACACACTGACCTCCTTTACGGTCATCTATAAGCCAATAATATATTCAGTATAATTTGTCCACCAAGATGATTTGGGTTTCAGAGCAGTTGATCTTAGCCCCCTTTTATTTTTCTCACAGCAAACATAGAATAAAACTTGTTGTCTCATGAGGTCACTGTTTCATGACAATATACATACATACATACATACATACATATATATATATATATATATATATATATATATACTGTTCAGAAAATAATTTACCAATTTTTGGAGTATCTTGTTTTCTTAGATTTTGTTTCATAATTGTTTATCTGTTGTGCTCTTTGCTATTTTTGGTTTTAATTACAATCTGCTTGGCATATACTGGTCACGAATAAAGTTTACATGTTTCATTTCTTCTCTGAAACTTTCAAATAGTCCTTTACAATTCTAATCATCTTTTCCTAGAAGAGCCTGTTTCATGATATAGGACCATTGCTTCTACAAGAGTGAAAAGAAACAACTTCAAATCTTGTTTTTCAGTCTGTGTCCCAAAAGTCAAATTTGTCCAAATTTCTTTAGATTCTATATGCTGAAGCACTACCATGATTTTCAAATTTGAAAACAAGCAAGCAAAACCTGAAACATTGTGTGATTTTGGTTTCAGGTTTTGATCTTTCTCTGTTGCTCTTGAAGAAAACTTTAAATTTTAAAAATTTCCCACCTTTTTTTCTGGGAGAAAGGAAACACTCATTAAAACCTCATGACATACTTTATTTCTAAACCCACACTACTACACTTTGAGCTGAAAAATAATTTGATAAAACTAAAGGCTCCTGTCACTTCTGTAAAATGACAAGGTGAGCTACAAATTGAGTTAATGGTAGCTTCCTTCTATCTCACTTGTTTATCATTGCCAAAGTTTTATTTTTTGCAATCATTATCTAGTTTCCTCTCCATCAAATATTAATGTGAATGCAATACATACAAAACTATACAGAAGTAGAATTTCCCCATTACAGCTGTCTGAGAAAAGCTAGAAACTGGCATTTCTACTGAAAATTAATATTCAGGAATGAATGGGGCTACTTCTTCAGGGCCTGTGAAAGAGAAAAAATGTCACATTGTGTATCCATTTATGACCATTTAAATAGCATTACATTTTATAAATCTGCAGACAACAGGGGTCATAGGCGAAAGGAATTGTTATAAAATTACAGATGGAAAGACCCATTCACATACACAAATAAACACACCCAAATGGCACAGAATCCTGCAAATCAGAAACACATAAAGTCCGGTGAAATAGCCAAAAAGTGATCACTTTCTGGCTAGTGTGAATTCGAGAAAACCATTTTATATCCTGCAGTCTGGTCTTACATACCAAACCCTAACATTTAAGATTTTTTTCTTTAAATTTTTTTTCAGTCTTTTCTACATATTACTCCAGAAGCTGCTCAGCAAGGAGATTCATTTAGGGGCATGCATACATAGGACCCCAAAATTACAATTAAGTAAAAAAGGAGTGAGGAATATAGCAGCAAAGGTAATGGGATTGCACCTTAGGTTATTTATTTGTTTGCTTTTTTAAACAAAGAGCTGTTTCTACCTATTTTAAAGAATAATTTAAGGAAATATAACTTTTAACATGGAAGCATGAAGAAAGTTGGTTTGAAAACAAAAATAAATGTATTTGAGTTGGTCTTAATAATATTTTTAATATTTCCTCTAAGACTGCTTCCCCTGGTATTCATAGGATCCATGCAACATTGTTAAAGACAGATCCATTTCTGTGTGATGAAAGCCTAAGTGTATAATAGGCTTTGATATGAAGAACACTAGAAGGGTATGCTTGTTGTTGTTCGGTCAGGAAGTCATGTCCAGCTCTGCAGTCTCATGGACTCCTGCACACCAGACTCTTCTGTCCTCCGCTCTCTCCTGGAGTTTGCTCAGACTCATGTCCATTGAGTTGATGATGCCATCCAACCATCTCATCCTCTGCCTTTAATCTTTACCAGCATCAGCTGACACTTTTCCAATGAGTTGGCTCTTCACATCAGGTGGCCAAAGTATTGGAGCTTCAGCTTTAGCAACAGTCCTTTCAATAAAGAAGGGTTGATTTCTGTCAGGATTAACTGGTTTAATCTCCTTGCTGTCCAAGGGACTTGCAAGAGTCTTCTCCCACCTCAATTTGAAAGCATCCATTCTTTGGCACTCAGCCAAAGATAAACATTTGTAAAATAATAATTGTGAAATTGGTGCTATTCAATCACAGAAATTATTTTTACCGAAATGTTTGGCATGTGTTGAAGAAATAAACAAATATATAAGAAACTTACTTCAAAATTAAAACATGTTAGTGGTTTTATCAACTCATCCTAAAATTTAAATATTATTTTTTGGACACAAATTATAGGAAGTATGTGTTTATATACCATATCATTATTGTTACTCCCAAGTAGAAGGTAGTTATTCCTAATATAGCCATTTTGTTGATGTGGAAATTGAGGCCAGATTTCATGCTTAAAGTCAAGTCAATAGAGAAACAGTTTGGTGGCTCAGACGGTAAAGCGTCTTTCCAATGTGAGAGACCTGGGTTTAATCCCTGGGTTGGGAAGATTCCCTGGAGAAGGAAGTGGCAACCCACTCCAGTACTCTTGCCTTGAAAATCCCATGGACGGAGGAGCTTGGTGCAGGCTACTATCCATGGGGTCGCCAAGAGTTGGGCACGACTGAGCGGCTTCACTTTCTTTACTTTCAACAAGGGAAAATAACATTCGTGAGTACATTGTTGAATTTAATGCCAGCATCATCTATATTTGTATAATTGCCCACATTTCCTTCACCTGCTTTTATGTACAGAACAATAGTATCACCCAGCAGGACTATTTTAGTGTGTCATCAAAAGAAACGGTAACAAATCCACTTATTTTCAAAATTAATCCTAGCCTACTATAGGGTAATAAGCATCGGGTATCAGAAGAAATACAAAACCATGTTGTGAGTAATAGTTAATTTAAAATTCTCAATTTGCTACAATCTGATTTCTCTTAGAACTTTGCCTCATTCTATTTTGCAGGCTTTTCCTGTATATTAATTTGCATAACTGTATTAAAGTGAGTTTCTGTCCAGAGAAACCAAACCAAATTCAACAATCTTAATTAAAAGCGTAGGGAACCTGAGTGAAATTTTAGATATGAGAAGTCTGACCTATGCTGGCCTATTATTTCTTGATTTATTTGATTTATAAAGACTCAATTTTTACTTGAAAACCCCTAGGGAGTGATTACAGATTAAGATATTTTTGAATCTGCAAAATAAAACCATTAAGAATAGCAGTAATTTGAATGAATAATACTCTTAGGGGGCCATGGAATGAGGACTAACCTGCCAACCATTCTTTTTGATTGTGAAGTGTATTGTAAAAACTATATACTAGCATTTCAATAGCACTTTTCCATCACATGGATGTATTTGTTTGATTCTTCCAGGTTTTTCCTCCGCAACCGTAATATTTAAAATCCTGGGTAGGATTTGTGTTCCCCAGGAGGTATTTGGCAATGTCTGGAGATATTTTTGCTTGCTTCAACTTGGCGGGAGGGGAGCTGTTACTGGCATTTAGTGGGTAGAAATCAGGAATGTTGCTTCACATCCTACAATACAGAGAATAGCTCCCCACAACAAAAACTAACCAGCCCAGAAATACCAACAGTACTGAGGCTGAACAGTTCTAAAATGGAGAGAGGAACACTTTTCTACTAGAGGCTTCCTATAGATGCTTTGGAAATCTTATTTCAGAAAAAAATAAATACAACATTCAAGCACACATTCTCAGACGTGATAAACAGAGGCTACATACCATGGTCGTATTTTGCAATGAGTCAGGGACTTAGCTTTTAATAACGCTTCCCTTGGCCAGCATCTGTGGGGCCACTTCTGAGAACATGTCCATCTGAAACACAAGCAGACGCTGCAGTCCGTTTTCAAATTGTGTATAAGAAGGCTGTTGTTCAGTCGCTAAGGTTGTGTCCGACTCTGCAACCCCATGGACTGCAACACACCAGGCTTCCCTGTCCTTTACTGTCTCCGGGAGTTTGCTCAAATTCACGTCCGGAGATGCAGTGACACCATCCGATCATCTGAATCTCCATTGTCCCCCCGACTCAGTGACTCTCCAAGTCAGACCACAGGATATAGACATTAATGACTACAACAGACGATCAGTCTTCATGGGGCTTGCAGTGTAGAAAAGGCATATGGATGTAAATACAGTGACCACAGAAGTAAATATTGAATTGAAAGTGGAAAATTATGAAGGAGAGGGTCATGGTTTATGAGATCATTTAATGGGAAAAGCTGACAAGGTTTAAGAAGGTCCAGAATTTCCCCAGAATAAAAAAAAATATATATATATATATATATATATATAATGTATACAGAGAGAGAGAGAGTTTAAATCTGTACGAGAAGTGTTGATGAGGAAAAAAATATTCGAAGCAGGGGGACAGCAAATACAGAAGTGCAAGGTTGGAAAGCAGTGTGACAACTTAGTTCTTTTACCACTACTTTTTGTTTGGCTGGGTGTGTGCAATAATACTTTTCCAGTAACCCTTTTCAGTAGTGGGAAAAATAAGAATATTCTGACGTTAAAGTTACAAAGCATAGCCAGTTATATAACCAATAGCTGTCTACCCCAAAGATAAAATTTAAATCTGCTTTTTGATGACATAGAGAAATGAAGTAGAATGTTCTGATCATCCCCAGAAGGATGCTGAACAAAAGAATAGAGGAGGGCATTTCTGCCTCATCAAAACTCATAAGAAAAGAAAACACACACACACCTTTCTGTTTGCCTAAATCTTTGTTAACTCTCATCTTATTCTGCCTCTGGGAGAATTCTCTTATCTCTGTAATATTTTTATCCCATTCTTCACCTCCATCTTTGGTCAAAGAACACAAGGAATCAAAGAATTTTAGATCCAAGAAGGACTCTCACTTTTATGTTTTTATGAATTAAGCCAACTGAGGCACAGAGAGATCTTCAGTATTTAATGCGCGTGCCTGCATGCCAAGTCACTTCAGTTGTGTCCAGCTGTTTGCGGCCCCATAGGCTGTAGCCCGCCAGGCTCCTCTTGTTCATGGGGAGTCTCCAGGCAAGAATACTGGAGTGGGTTGCCGTGCCCTCCTCCAGGGCATCTTCCCCACCTACAGATCAAACCTGTCTCTTACATCTCCTGCGTTGGCAGGCGTGTTCTTTTCCGCTGGCGCCATCTGGTGAGTGTACTGCCCTGAAGCACTTTGGTCCTGCTGAAGTACGACTGTCTTAGCGCACTGAACCTTTGCAGAGCACTATGTAGGGTTACGCTGCTGCTGCTAAGTCACTTCAGTCGTGTCTGACTCTTAGCGACCCCGTCCATGGGATTTTCCAGGCAAGAGTACTGGAGTGGGGTGCCATTACCTTCTCCGAGGGTTACACATCTCATGTTTAATAACAGAATAGAAGCCATTTAAGCATATAGTTCAAGAACTAGTCAAGTAAAAGTTTGTTGAATTCAGTCTACACAGTGAAATCAGGTAGACAGCAAGCACTGTGTTCTGGAAAACTCTTGATTCTCCTATAAGCTGCTCAGACAGGGCTGGCTGCCTTTGCTCAGTGAGGAATTAAGACAAAGAGGGCCCAGAATATACATTTTGTATTCCTAGGCTCAAGAAGGCATAGCACATCCTGAGTGTGCTAAGTATGTCCTTATGGAATACTGTAAGATTTGCCCCTACTTATAGATTGCTGTACTGTTTCTTGAAGAAAGCCTGGACTGCATCCTCTGTGTGCCTATACGCTAACCTTCCAGGATCAATGGTCACTTTTCCTGAAGTCGGAGACAGTCTTCTCCAGAGGCTATGACGGATAATTTCTGTTTGGTTCTCCAGATCCACTCTTCATCATTCACTGATCGCCTTTGAACTTTAGGAGTTGTATCAAAGATTCTCTTGTCTTCTGACTTAACTGTTGCTTTTGGCTAATGGAAAGCACCATCAGATGGAAAGACAGGAACAACATGTGACTTAAATTTTGTCTCCTAGACTCCCTCCCTGCTGATTCTCTGTGAATCGTCAGTGCCTAAGTACCTCTTCCACCCTTCTCAGCTAATTTTGCGAGTCTCTCTCCTAAAGGCCTGAGCATCTCGGTGTTCCCTCCCCTTTCCACATCAGTCCTAGGGTTGGTAGATTGGTCATGACCTACAGCTCTTGATAAACCCTAGGAGTTAACTTCCTATGCCATGCCTTTCTTTTAACTTGCCACATGTTTATAAAAGCACCTTCATTAAATACTCTTCCACCACATCCTATGAGAGTGCCGTAGGCAAATGGGCTAGGATAGGACAATGAAACCATAAGGATCAATAAAGGTGCCATTTAATATGTATATCAGACATTTTCTATTTATATACAACCATTCTGGCTAGGTTTTCCTTGAAATGTCATTTTAATAATATGATATATGCATTGCTTCCTGACATTTGTTTGCTTAATTTCAGTCAGTTTCCAGGACAAGTTCACTTTAATAAATATGTTTGGTAGATAAACATTGACACCCCTCCATGGCATGATTATGTGCTATGAAAGATGTCAGAAAAATGTGACTTTGTTTTTACCTTCAAATACTTTCAACTTAAATAGAAGAGATGTAACATGCATTGGTGAATATGAAGTGACAGAAGCATCTGATTATTAACATTTTTTTACATCTAAATCTCAGCTTCACATCTCACTGTGGGTGGGACGTATGGCTCCTCTTTGCTTCAGTTTTCTTTACAAAATGGGATTGATTAGGTATACTTCACTGGGCTTTTGAAGTTAACTGAGTTCATATGTGAAAAGTGATTAGCACAGTGTCAGAGACAAGGTTAATGCTTAAAAATGTTAACTGTCATTACTGTTACCACGACTTTATTTATGCATAAGTATTTGTGGTTAATGAAGAAATTTGTATCATCTTATTGGTGTGTTAGTTAGTTCAGGCTGCTGCTGCTGCAGCTGCTGCTGCTGCTGAGTCACTTCAGTCATGTCTGACTCTGTGCGACCTCGTTGACGGCAGCGCATCAGGTTCCCCTGTCCCTGGGATTCTCCAGGCAAAAACACTGGAGTAGGTTGCCATTTCCTTCTCCAATGCATGAAAGTGAAAAGTGAAAGTGAAGTTGCTCAGTCGTGTCCAACCCTCAGTGACCCCATGGACTGCAGCCTTCCAGGCTCCTCCATCCATGGATTTTCCAGGCAAGAGGACTGGAGTGGGGTGCCATTGCCTTCTCTGTAGTTCAGGCTGCTATAACAAAATACCATAGACTGGATGACTTAAACAATAAACATTTATTACTCACAGTTTGGAGGCTAAGAGGACCAAGATCAAGGTCCCAGCAGGGTCCAGCAAGGTCCAGAAGAGCTGGTGTTCAGTGAGGGCCTACTTCCTGGATTTCAGATAACTATCTCCTTGTATGCTCACATGATACATAGAGAGACCTCTAGTCTCCCCCTTTTCTTATAAAGCCATGAACCCTGTCATGGTAGCTCGACCCTCATGATTTCATCTAAATCTAATTACCTCCCAAAAGGCCTACCTCTGAGTCTCACTGGGGCTATGAGCTTCAACATATGAAATTTGGAATGTCACCAAAATTCAGTCCACAAAACTTAGCAACCATAGGTGATAGCTACTGTCAACCATTTTGCTCATTTCTGATATAAGAAAACTTTAAGAGAATGGCTGATATACTGAGTTTCACATAGTTACTAGAAAGACAAGATTTCCAACTTTTTGGCCAATTTTTTCCTTGTGATAGAAAACATTCCTCAAAAGTAGTCACAAAACACATGAAGGAAATTACAAATGTGGGAAATTTTCAGAAAGTTATTCACTTAAAGGGTTAAAATATGAATTTCTGATGCTCAAAAAATATGCACATTCATCCATATACACATATTGACTTGGTTCCATTAAATCAACCTTGTGGCAACAAGTTTATAGAAAATCCTCACTATATTATGCCTAAAAATGGTCAATGTACATCATGAAAGATGTGGTTCATTTGAAATAGATATTAAATTCATGTCAGAGTGATTCCATTTTTATTTACTGTAAGTTCATTCTTCTTGTTTTTGATAACCTAAAGAAAGAGGTTCTTCATGGCTCAGAAATGTAAGTTCCATTTTAGAAGGTGTTTCATTTTTATAAAACCTAATTTAGGGGAGAAAATTGAGAAGCCACTTGGAAATAAAGTAACTTTGAATGAGAAAGTTTGTCATTGTTCAGTTGCTAAGTTATGTCTGACCTTGTGACCGCATGGACTGCAGCGTGCCAGGCTTCCCTGTCCTTACCATCTCTCTGAGTTTGCTCAAACTCATGTCCATCGAGTCAGTGATGCCATCCAACCATCTCATCCTCTGTCATCCCCTTTGCCTCCTGCCTTCAATCTTTCCCAGCATCAGGGTCTTTTCCAATGAATGAGTCAGCTCTTTGCATCAGGTAGCCAAAGTACTGGAGCTTCAGCTTCAGCTCTATTGGTGAATACTCAAGGTTGATTTCCTTTAGGATTGACTGGTTTGATCTCCTTGCTGTCCAAGGGACTCTCAAGAGTCTTCTCCCACATCATAATTAGAAAACATCAATTCTTTGGCACTTTAATCTTGGTTTAATACTGGACATTTGGAAGTTCTACCGATGCGGTGCAGTAGGATAGCAAGTATCATCCAAGAGATTGATGCTGTCTATATAATTATTCAAGAAGCTATTGAGTTGTGAATTATTTTTTATTTTACTCCTTGTATCAGTCATAAACAGTGGCAGACTATTTTGGGGGGCTCCAAAATCACTGCAGGTGGTGACTGCAGCCATGAAATTAAAAGACGCTTACTCCTTGGGAGAAAAGTTATGACCAACCTAGACAGCATGTTAAAAAGCAGAGACATTACTTTGCCAACAAAGATCCGTCTAGTTAAGGCTTTGGTTTTTCCAGTAGTCATGTATGGATGTGAGAGTTGGACTATAAAGAAAGTTGAGCACTGAAGAATTGATGATTTTGAACTATGGTGTTGGAGAAGACTCTTGAGAGTCCCTTAGACTGCAAGAAGATCCAAGCAGTCTATCCTAAAGGAGATCAGTCCTGAATGTTCATTGGAAGGATGGATGTTGAAGCTGATACTCTGATCCTTTGGCCACTTGATGTGAAGAGCTGACTCATTTGAAAAGACCGTGATGCTGGGAAAGATGGAAGGCAGGAGGAGAAGGTGACGACAGAGGATGAGATGGTTGGATGGCATCACTGACTCAATGGACATCACATGACTTTGAGTAAACTCCAGGAGTTGGTGATGGAGGGGGAGGCCTGGCGTGCTGCAGTCCATGGAGTCACAAAGAGCAGGACACGACTGAGCGACTGAACTGAACTGAACTGATCAGTCATATGTTCAGGAAACATATGTCAGGCTTCTGTTCTGTGGCAGGAACAGGCTGCTACAGATTCTCAGAGAGGGATGTTGACTTAGAGAAAGTTCAGGAAAACATGAATCAACCCATAGAACAAGGTAAACAGAGTAAGCCAAAACATTTTTATAAATTGAAAGAAGAGAGTTTTATTTGGATCAGTATGAGAAATCTGAAATAGGTAAAAGACCTGAGTTCAAATAATCAAATACTTTCTCTCACTTTCTATTTTCATAGGAAATAATCCCATGATCAGAGGAGCCTGATGGGCTCCAGTCCATAGAATCTCAAAGAGTCAGAAATGACTGAAATGACTTAGCACACAGGCATGCAAGAAATAAAAATCTCCATATTTAAGGTTGTTATAACTAATATAATATATTAACTAAGTTTATAGAAATTTCCTCCATTATCAATTAGTTTCTAATTTCAACAACTTTTGTGACTGAAAGTATTCTGTAATCTCTTTCATCATATTGGTGAGTTTCTTTACAATCATATCAACAATTTCATTATTTCTTGACTTAAGTCGACTTCTTTTCCCCCTAATATCTCACTTCTGTTTCATTTTGTACTATTCAGATTTCCACTTAAAATGTTAAAAAGACAAGGACATTTTAATATCTCTGTATGTAGATCTTAAACATCTAGTGATTTTAAGTTGCCTCTAGCCAAGGTTTTATCATTAGTTTTTATTTTCTCTTATATCATCATCAGTCCTTTCAGCTTTTACTTCTGTTTTATTCTCTGGTAATCAAATACTTGTTCTTTCAATACTCCGCCATTCTCAGCTTCTTAATGGATAAAATCTGGATGTTTTGCATAGCAAAACTTTTATGGCAGTTAAAGACTGACTTTATGTCTGCTGCTACTGCTAAGTCACTTCAGTCGTGTCCAACTCTGTGCGACCCCAGAGATGGCAGCCTACCTCACTCCTCTATCCCTGGGATTCTCCAGGCAAGAACAATGGAGTGGGTTGCCATTTCCTTCTCCAATGCATGAGAGGGAAAAGTGAAAGTGAAGTAGCTCAGTCATATCCAACTCTTCGAGATCCCATGGACTGAAGCCCACCAGGCTCCTCCATCCATGGGATTTTCCAGGCAAGAGTACTGGAGTGGGTTTCCATCTCCTTCTCCAGATTTTATGTCTAACTTTATGCAGTTTTGTTTTATATTTAAATTTACCTGAGAAAATTCCAGACTATATTTCAAACTCAGTAAAAAATTTGACTAATGCAGTTAAAAATATGGCAGGACAAGAATAGTTTTATGTTCTTAACCAACAAGGAGTTAATTCAGCTGGTTTTTACATTTCTTCATGTATCGAAGACTTTTTATTGATATACATAGCTTTCAATGTCCAGACACTGAACCAGACCCTGGGGCTACCTTGGTAAAGCAGTAGAAACAATTCCCACCTGCAAGGATGCTGGTGGATGAGACCACGGAGAAATAAACACAGAGCATAAATGTGAAGAGTTAAATGTTACCAAAGAAACAAAGGAAATTCGCAGAGACTGGTCAAGTGAGTTATGCGGGAGAGATATTGATCACGGTATTGCACAGCCAAGGAGGTACAGGTGCAACTGACATGCTGTGGGAGACAATGAGATGGATGGGAGGGTAAAGGGAAGAAAATGCTATATGTGAGAGGGTAGTATGTGCAGAGAAGAGCTCTTGGCATGTTTGGACACCTGAAGAAAGGCTGGTGTGGCCGGGGCAGGCTGAGGTCAACAAGGACCACCTCATGCTGTACCTTCCTCCTTAGCCTGCAGTCCTCTGACCGTCTGTGCGCCTCTGCGGGTCCACGAGGACTGTCCAGGCTCCACCAAGAGATGGAAGGGAATCTCTCTAGATTCTCACACTTACTCTTTCCTAAGATTGATGCTGCTGAGATTGCATCTGTGTTCTGCCAGTTCTCTTTTCCCTCCTTTGCCATAGTTGCCCTCTTCCCATTTAGAGAAGGAAAGCACACCTTCCAGGAAGCTTGAATCATACCTTGGTGCAGTGCCCCAGGGCATAAGTCAATACAGTGCTTCTGAGAGAGAAGCCTGGAGAGCAAAGCAAGAGAGACCAAAGGTGGTTTGGCTTCCTTTTACCTACTGAAATAGTCCTAACAACCTGAGTATTCTCTTTCCCTCTAATCTATCATCTATGTATCGTCATCTGTCATCCGTCTTGTATCTACCCATCCGTCTCCTCATTAGTCCATCTTTCTCTATTTTAGAATTAGAATTCAGAAGCCGTCTCAGTTGAGGAGACATATGAAGATGTGAGTGTGTGTATGCGTGTGTGTGCACAGGTGTGTATGTTTCAAATAAATCATATCTTTTAAACATAAACTAATTCTGTTTCGGGCTTCCCTGATCGCTCAGATGGCAAGGAAACCCCCTGCAATGTGGGAGACCTGGGTTCGATTCCTGGGTTGGGAAGATCCCCTGGAGGAGGGCATGACAACCCACTTCAGCGTTCTTTCCTAGAGAATCCCCATGGACAGAGAAGCCTGGTGGGCTGCAGTCCACAGGGTCGCAAAGAGTCGGACACAACTGAGTGACTAAGCACAGCACAATTCTGTTTTGGCTGATTAGTTTGACAGGAATAACTAGTGCTAAAAAATAGTGGCATATCAGATATATTCCCCAAAGTGAATAAAAGTCTTTAGTTTCAGTGCTTTGATGAAATACATAAAGCACATATATAAGATATAATGCATCAGAAATTACATGTTTTGAGACCATTTAACACTCATTAAACATCTTAAATATCGATTTAACTGTGCAGGGGTAGGTCCTAGGGTTTCTAAATTATTTTACAGATAAGTCAGGAAAAAAAATGCTTGAAGATCATTATCTTTAGTAAAGGCTTGAGCATGGGTTTTATTCTCAGTTTAATCAGAAGCAGCTGAAGAGTTTTAGATGGAAGAAGAGAATGTTCAAGTGAAAATGCTTTGCACAGAAAATTGTCGTGGTGGTGGACTGTGCTATTTCTCACACTCGCTCTTCTAACACCTGAGTAAAAATAAAAGCGGAGCATAAATCACCATTATTTTTAAAATGTCACTGGAGCAGAGATTGGCATCTTGTTCTCCTGAACAGCATAGAAAATGGCAGTACAGCGGGTAAATACTGATGTGCAAACTTGAGCAATAAGTTAGATGTGTTTGGCCATTCAGTTTTCTCATGTCCAGTCCCAGAATCTAGTATATTATCAAGTTGGGATGAAAACATGTTTTAATTTTGGTCTGCTTCGGGATATTCTGGTTTCTGTGGAAAATAAACAGCAAAAGCATTAAGTGGAACATTCTTTCCTATCCTAAGATAAACTTCAGTCTTCATCTTTGAAGTATTTAGGTGTGCAGACAACAACATGCCAAATGATATAAGAAAATTAAAAAAAGTCTAAAGTCTTCATTAGGCTGAAGATAACGATAAAACATCAAGTGTATGTTGGTTTGGAGGCAAAAGCACAAACAGCTTTACTTTTTGTGGGAAGACTTGACACTGTGACGTACAATGCCAGCTTCTTTTGTAGAATTTATACACACACACAAACATGCGCTCAATCCTGTGTTATCAGTAAACCAATATCTGTAGGGAACACATATTCAGATATGCGTTCCCCTTCTTTTATTATTCTACTGCCTGCAATTATCTGTGTATTTTCCAAGGCTGCAAACCAGGAATACTTGGCTTACTTTATTAAACGAGTGATATTTAAGGCGTGAAGTCTTAATCGACTTTGGCTTTCTTATTGTGAAGAGCAAACAGGGCTCTTACAAATGATTCAGTCACAGTAAGATGAATTACTATAAAAATTGCTGTTTGTTCCTTTGTCTCTACACAGTTGGTGCTTATATTCCATTGCGTTCATTAAATAGTCGCTTTTCGTATAAATTCTTTCCCCTACTCCTCTCTCAATGTTTATGGATAGAAGTTTAGGGGATCATAGCCTCTGTTTTTAAAACAAATGTAAGGATATTAACAGATTGTTACACCCAGTACCTGATGCACTAATTAAGATGATTAAACTTTATTCTTCTATCTTTATATATTTCTATTTATACATTTTTTACAGAAACATGCTTTTATTTGACTCTCACTTTAAGCTTTTAATGGTAAGTCCAATAAGCTACCATTTACTTAGAGATGATTCTGTACCTAGGATTGTAATACATTGCATTATAATCTCATTTATTCTTACAACAACACTATTACTATGGATATTAATACCCTGAAACATAGTTTTTTCTTTCCCGATTGCTACATTTTTGTGGAAATGTCAGTGTCAAGCTTTTCCACTTCTATATACTTTCCTTTCTGCACTCATCTTAATGTTTCAAAGAGAGGAGACTGCATAACTGATAGTAAGAAAATTGCAACCACAAGTATGTGAAATATACAAAAGCCAACATTAACTAAATTTGTAGTTCACCAGGACCTCTTACAGATGTGACTGCTGCTGCTGCTGCTAAATCACTTCAGTCGTGTCCGATTCTGTGCGACCCCATAGACAGCAGCCCACCAGACTCCCCCCTCCCTGGGATTCTCCAGGCAGGAACACTGGAGTGGGTTGCCATTTCTTTCTCCAGTGCATGAAAGTGAAAAGTGAAAGTGAAGTCGCTCAGTCGTGTCTGACCCTTAGCGACCCCATGGACTGCAGCCCACCAGGCTCCTCCATCCATGGGATTTTCCAGGCAAGAGTACTGGAGTGGGGTGCCATTGCCTTCTCCGACAGTAGTGTACAATTCTCAAAGTTATTTTTCAGTTTTAGAAAATATAAGGAGTATATCATGAACTTTTAATGAATGTTTTCTCTCTATGAGAAAACAATAAGAAGTGCTAGAAAGATAAAAGATGATTTTCAGGATTCACAGAAAAAGAGGAAAGGAACCTTGAGTAAGACTTCATTTTGTGCTGTTTAGATACATCGCATCACCAAGTGGATTGTCACAGATCCACTAGAGGTGATGCTGTTGCAGTTCAGAAAGGTTAAGTAATTCGTTTATAGGGAACAAAAGTGTAAGTTGTTCAGTCATGTCTGACTCTTTGCTACCCCATGAACTATACAGTTCATGGAATTCTCCAGGCCAGAATACTGGAGTGGGTAGCCTTTCCGTTCTCCAGGAGATCTTAGCAACCCAGGGATCAAATCCAGGTCTTCCACATTGAAGGCAGATTCTTTACCAGCTGAGCCACATGGGAAGCCCAAGAATACTGGAGAAGGTCACCTATCCTTTCTCCAGCGGATCTTCCCGACACAGGAATTGTACTGAGATCTCCTGCATTGCAGGCAGATTCTTTACCAACTGAACTATAGGGAACAAAACCGGGATCCAAACTTATGCAGGTCTAGCTTCAAAGCCTATGGTGGTGCATTTGTTTATATCATGCTGTTGTTAATGTACACCAAACAAGGTATAAAATTGTAACACATGCTTCAGGTGTTTGGGCAGCATATACTAGGGTAGGACTAGCGTCTGAATTAGCTGTCTTGCTCTCCAGAGAATATGTTCACTTTTTGTGAGAGGAGAAGTTAATCTTTAAACCTAGACTAGCTGTCCACTATACATAAAAACATACTTGCCTATTACACAGTGTGTGTGTTAGCTGCTCAATAATGTCCAACTCTTTGCAACCTCATAGACTGTGGCCTACCAGGCTCCTCTGTCTGTGGGATTCTCCAGGCAAAGAGTTCTGGAGTGGGTAGCCATTTCCTCCTCCAGGGGGTCTTTGTGACCCAGGGATTAAACCCTGGTCTCCTACATTGCAGGCAGATTCTTTACTGTCTGAACCACCAAGGAAGCCGCATTACATAGTGAGCATTCATAAATAATTGTTCAATGATTGATGAATGAAGAAATAATTTAGTTGTATCAAGTAATCAATACATCACCACTATGTAATGTGACTTCCACGGAGGTTCAGAGAGTAAAGACACACACGTATATAATATATAAGAATCAACTTATATGCAGAGTACGTCATGTGAAATGCTAGGCTGGATGAATCACAAGATGGAATCAAGATTGCTGGTAGAAATAACAACCTCAGATATACAGATGATACCACTTCAATGGTAGAAAGTAAAGAGGAACTAAAGAGTCTCTTGATGAAGGTGGAAGGGGAGAGTGAAAAAGCTGGCTTAAAACTCAACATTCAGAAAATGAACATCATGCTATCCAGTCCTATACTTTCATGATAAATAGACAGAGAAAATGTGGAAACAGCATCAGATTTCATTTTCTTGGTTTCCAAAATCAATGTGGACACTGACTGCACCCATGAAATGAAAAGACACTTACTCCTTGGAAGAGTAACTCTGATAACCCTAGACAGTGTGTTAAAACGCAGAGACATCAGTCATGTCTGACTCTTTGCGACCCCATGGACTGCAGCATGCCAGGCTTCCTTGTCCTTCACCATCTCCAGGAGTTTGCTCAAACGCATATCCATTGAGTCGGTGATGCTATCCAACCATCTCATCCTCTGTCAGAAAAGTCTGGGCTTTGATTTGTATTTCTGAGGTTAGCTTGTAGGTGCATGCTAAGTAGCTTCAGTTGCGTCCGACTCTTTGTGACTCTATGGACTTTGACCCACCAGGCTCCTCTGTCCATGGAATTCTCCAGGCAATACTGGAGTGGGTTGCCATGCCCTCCTCCAGCAGATCTTCCTGACTCAGGAATTGAACCCAGGTCTCCTGCATTGAAGGCAGATTCTTTAGTACTGAGCCACCAGGGAAGCCCTGAGATTAGCTTGACCTATCTTCAAATCATTAAGATGAATGACATTACCCCAACCTTAAGATTTCACATGACTCTGTACTAAACAGGAAGGAAAAAGAGAAGGGGCAAGAAAGAATTCCTCTTCACATAGCGCCCCCTAGGTAAATCCTCTCTTGTGGGAATGGAGCATCCATGATTGGCTTAAACCCCACTCTCCACTGGGAGTGATTTTGGATCCCACACCCATGCCTCCCAGGGAACACTTGGCAATGTGTGAAGGCATTTTGTTGTCACAACTGGGGGCTGGGTGCTATTAGCATCTAGTGATTCTAAGTATCCTATACTGCACAGGACAGCCCTCAACAATAAGGACTTATCTAAAATGTCAGTATCTAAGGTTGAAAGATTCTATCTTAAATTGAGCATTACTCATCTCCTGAGCCTGGACATGCTGTGCCAGAACAAAATTTTAGTTCTTTTAGCAAAAACAAAAGTAGAAAAGTAAAGGGGGTATAATCCATAGTGTCTGTCAATATTTATGAGTCCTAAAGGTATATATATTTTTTGAATGACAGCTATCACCTGTAAGTTTTATGTATGTAAGTATTTTGGAAAAGACAACAGAAAAGAAAAGAATAAAATGATGAGAAATTATTCAGCCTACCAAAAGATTTAACTGTGTCCTGTAGTTCCTTAGTTGGAAGTCAGGACAATTTCACCTGCAAATGCCCAAAGGGAAGCATTCTAGTGTTTCATTAATTGAAATCTATTATTTTCTATGACAGTTTGCATCCTACACAGTTCATCTTTCCTAAGTTGCCACAAGGACACTGATATCTTATTCCATTATCTCAAAAAACAAATATCATGTTTAATCATGAAGAATGTACTTCAATTTAAATATCATTAAGGATTATTAACACAGAGGCTAGTTCTTGCAAAACTATGAAAATGTGTATAATTTGTCCACCCTATACTCCTATGCTCTCTCTGTCAAAGCACTTCCTTCTTCTAATGGCCACCAATATGTGTGTGTGTGTGTGTGCGCGTGCATGCGTGTGCACTAAGTCACTTCAGTCATGTCTGACTCTTTGCAACTCTATGAATGTAACCCACCAGACTCCTCTGTCCATGGGATTCTCCAGACAAGAATACTGGAGTGGGTTTCCATTTCCTCCTCCAGGGTTCTCAGGGATCAAACCCTTTCTTATGTCTTCCTTGTTAGTGAGTAGGTTCTTTACCATTATATATATATGTATATATATATATATGTATGTATGTATATGTGTGTGTGTTTATAAAATTTTGAAAACAGAAAAGTATGCCTTTAATATGCATCAAACACTTTACAGAGTTACTCATTTTGATTTTCCCACTAGCACAGCAAGGTAGAGTTCCATTATTCGAATTCATAGATGAGGTCACAGAAAGTCAAATGGTGAAATCAGTTTCCATAGTCACATAGGGAGTTGGTGATGGCAGTAGGGCTTGAACCAAGTCCTTGTCTCAAGTTGATGCTCTTGCCAAACTGCTAGTGCAATTCAGGTCCTTTGGGCCAGAATTCAGAGTTGAAAGAACAAGAAAATCACTTTCATAAAATAACCTGCATGTATGACTGTTTTCTGGCATAAAGATATTTTCTTTAACATATATGTCTGTAAGTATATACAAATAAAGAATGTTATTTCTTGAACTTGAGCTGTGAGCTAAGTGAAATTATATCAAGCATTCTAAACAAGCAAATATGTTTTAAATTTTTTATTTTAGGTGGAAAAACTGGTGGCTAATACTTGTTATTGCCTGAAACAAAACTTTGGGGAAATATCATTTTTACATACTTTTTCAAGGACACTATGTCATCAAGAGCTCTCCTTCTTGCTAATAGTTTTTCAACGAGATTCCAACCCACAGGACACTTTTTCTGTTAGTCTGTATTGTAAAATAACATGCTGCAATGTATTAAAATCCTGGATAAATCACCTTCTCCAAACCCAGGGCTTTTCAATAAACACCATGTAACTTAATTTATGGAAAAAAGTTGCTGTGAGCTGCCATATACATTTTACTCAGATTCACCAATGGAGAGGGAAATGGCAGCCCACTCCAGTATTCTTGCCTGGAGAATCCTGTGGATGGAGGAGCCTGGTGGGCTGCTGTCCATAGGGTCGCACAGAGTCGGACACGACTGAGGCAACTTAGCATGCATGCATTGGAGAAGGAAACAGCAACCCACTCAAGTATTCTTGCCAGGGGAATCCCAGGGACGGATGAGCCTGACAGGCTGCCGTCTATGGGGTCACGCAGAGTTGAAGATGACTGAAGCCACTTAGCAGCAGCAGCAGCAGCAGATTCACCAAGTTAACATTTTTGCTACATTCATTTTACTATTTATCCCCTCTCTCTGCAGCTGAAGAAACTAGGTCCCTTAAATCCTAAACACTTTGATGTTATTTATTAAAAATCAAGAATATTCATCCAAGTAATCATAATACAATTATAAAAATATATTTTAACATTGACATAATGATATTGTCAACACTATAGACATTATTCAAATTTTCCTAGCTATCTTAATAATAACCTTTATAGGAGTTTTCCCTGGTCCAGGATCTTCTTGAGGACTCCTTACTGCAGAGGGTCACCAAGTGTCTTAAACTTATATATGAAATTGTTCCTCAGTTTACTTTATCCAGCATCACAGTAATAGTTTTGAATATTAGGTATCAACTAAATAGTATATTCTTCTGTTTTGATTTAATAAACACTTTGACTCTATATTTACAAATAAGTAGTGGTTGATGACATGGATCCTGAAGTCTAATTGTTTTAAATCCTGGCTGTGGTACTTCCTACCTATGTGAACTTCAGTGAATTATTTAGTCTTTTGGTGCTCTAGGTTTCCTCATACATAAAATATAGCAGAAATAATCATAGTAACTTCCATAAGCATTACTGGAAGGATTCAACAGAATTAGGGTATTCCAAACACTTAGAGCAATATTTGACATATAGAAAGCTTGATGTATATTTATTATTGTTATTATTATCATTACCATTACCATTATTATTACTATCCAGTACTCACTTTTCATGTAAGTTTTCTGAATGATAATTGAAATAATGTAAAAGCCTTCCATATTTGTGATATGAGGCTTCTAGTGTTCTGCCAATACAGATTTCCGACAGAGTCTACCTCCAACCAACAAAATTACTCTTGTAAAAAGAAAATTGACTGGCTTCTATATTCATGCTTTCTCAGTAAGCAAGGGAAGAACCATATTCTCTATCAGATTATAGCCACACACTGTCAGGATAAATAGAGCTACATAAAATTACTAACTCAGATGAAAAGCTTCATGTGAAAATGGGTATCAGATATAATACAATAATTGCAATAATTAGTTGCAAAGGACATACTATATGCCAGGCATTTACACATCCGCAGAAGAGATAATTTCCATTTAGCTGAATATTTCACAGTATTAAGTCTGGTAGCTATTTAGACATCAACTTCTTATATTCTCAGGTCAGTTTTCTGTTTTATACACTATTACAAGGTCAAGGAGAAGTCCACCATGACTTTGTCTGATGAGGGGTGAATTTCAGCTATCTCTCTCTCTCTTGGTTTAGGGAAATTTGCAAGTTGGTAGTTTCTGTACTCCAGACACCCCAAATGACAGAGGTCAATTGAAGATTAATTTTTCTCTCTATGGAGAGATGGGCTTCGCTAGGTTTAAGTGCGAAGGAGACTAGATGGTAAGGATGCCCACATTTAGGCAAATCTAAAGAGGAAAACTAAGATTGTTACATACCACAAAAGCTTATCTTCATTCTCAAGAATCCCTAAGTATTTTTAAACAGTGCTTTTGAAAAATTATCTTTTATTGAAAAGTTTTGTTGAAGGCCACCATGATTCTTTGGAGTCTTTTTTGGATGGCTGTTTAGTCTGCTACTTCACAGTATTATTTCCTCCAAGTGCCTGTAAATTAACTGTCTTTTTTTTGTTTGTTTTTTAAATGATTTATGCCTGAATTTTTTGAAGGATAAAAGTTATGCTACAAGGTCGATAAGCCTCAATTATTTCAATAAAGATATTTAAACATGGCTGCCTACTGTTAGTCTCCATTCAGCTGGTATCTCCCTGGTCCTCTAGGGATTTCTTAATAGAATTGTGAACCCATATGATTTCTCAGGAAACAATTTCTGGAGCACCTTATCAATTGCTCAGTATTTTTAGGCTTAAAGAACTAGACCACTCTTAATTTAACAAAGTAACTGTTAGTTTATTTTCTTCTAATCATTATTGCTTAGTTTAGATTTCAACAAACAGGGCTTCCCAGGTGGCACTACTGGTAAAGAACCCACTTGAGAATGCAGAAGATGTAAGAGATGCAGGTTAGATCCCTCCATCAGGAAGATCCTCTGAAGGAGGGCATGGGAACCCACTCCAGTATTCTTCCCTAGAGAATCTCATGGACAGAGGAGCCTGGCAGGCTACAGTCCTTGGGGTCACAAAGAGTTGGACACAACTAAGCAACTAATGCACACACATTTTAGCAATGTAATCATATATTAATAACTATAGAGATCTCATAAAATTCACTCATGTTTCTGTTAAAATAACTATTATAAAACCCCACAGAAAAGTCAATAATTTGATTAAATATTTTATGGAGTAATAAAGAAAAATGAGATGAACAGCTAATAAAATTATTTCATTTCATCTTGAAATCTTTAAATATTTTGCAACCCTTAAAGATCACTGCTAAATATTATACTTGCCATTTTAAGAAGTCTGGTTCAAAAAATCAGTGATAGTCCATCAAGTAGAGTATGGATGTGAGAGTTGGACCATAAAGAAAGCTGAGTGCTGAAGAATTGATGCTTTTGAACTGTGGTGTTGGAGAAGACTCCTGAGAGTCCCTTGGACAACAAGGAGATGAAACCAGTCAATCCTAAAGGGAATCAGTTCTGAATAGTCATTGTAAGGACTGATGCTAAAGCTGAAGCTCCAATAATTTGGCCACTTGATGCAAAGAGCTGACTCTTTGGAAAAGACCCTGATGCTGGGAAAGATTGAAGACAGGAAGAGAAGGGATGACAGAGGATGAGATGGTTGGATAGCATCAGCAACTCGATGGACATGAGTTTGAGCAAGCTCTGGGAGGTGGTGATAGACAAGGAAGCCTGGCATGCTTCGGTCCATGGGGCACAGAGGCGGACACGACTGAGCAACTGAACTGAAATATCAAGTAGAAACAATTACTTTTTAAATTGGATTATTTGTTAAAGAAGCATTTCTCTGAAAATGGATGTGCAAAAGAAACTCAGATGAGGTTTTCTTAATGAAATTTTATTTCTAAAAATTAAATGTTTTAAAAGTACTTTTATAAAGATTTTCTTTACCCCAGATTGAAAGGTTGTCTTTTTTTTATAATTTGTGCATCTAGAAAAAATATTAATTTACTTTATTATGTAGAGGAAAATCTTAAGGTTTTGGCATTTCATTGAATAATTTGTGAGTATAGGCCACATGTCCGTTAGTCAAATGAAATAATGTGTCACTGTTAACAGAGAAATCAGATTCATTACTGAAAGTTCCGTATTAACCTGAACAATGGAAACATTGAGTTGTAAGTGTTTATCTCCATTAAATAATTGGGCAGATAATACTAGTGTTTTGTGGCTCGGAAGGAAAAGGGCCTGCCTGCAATGTGGGAGACGGGTTTGTTCCCTGGGTGGGGAGGAGGTTCTGGAGAAGGAAATGCCTACCCATTCCAGTAGTCTTGCTTGGAAAATCCCGTGGACAGAGGAGCCTGGCAGGCTACAGTCCGTGGGGTTGCAAAGAGTCAGACACGACTGAGCAACTTCACTTTCTTTCTTTCTGTCCTTTAGTTGTAACATCCTAGAAAGATATGAATAAAGTTTATATTAACGCTGGACGGGAAGAAACACAAGCTGGAATCAAGACTGCTGGGAGAAATATCAATAAATCAGATATGCAGATGATACTACCCTTATGGCAGAAAGTGAAGAGGAACTCAAAAGCCTCTTGATGAACATGAAAGAGGAGAGTGAAAAAGTTGGCTTAAAGCTCAACATTCAGAAAACAAAGATCATGGCATCCGGTCCCATCATTCCATGGGAAATAGATGGGGAAACAGTGTCAGACTTTATTTTTCTGGGCTCCAAAATCACTGCAGATGGTGATTGCAGCCATGAAATTAAAAGACACTTACTCTTTGGAAGAAAAGTTATGACCAACCTAGATAGCATATTCAAAAGCAGAGACATTACTTTGCCGACTAAGGTCCGTCTAGTCAAGGCTATGGTTTTTCCAGTGGTCATGTATGGATGTGAGAGTTGGACTGTGAAGAAGGCTAAGTGCCGAAGAATTGATGCTTTTGAAGTGTGGTGTTGGAGACGACTCTTGAGAGTCCCTTGGACTGCAAGGAGATCCAACCAGTCCATTCTGAAGGAGATCAGCCCTGGGATTTCTTTAGAAGGAATGATGCTAAAGCTGAAACTCCAGTACTTTGGCCACCTCATGCGAAGAGTTGACTCATTGGAAAAGACTCTGATGCTGGGAGGGATTGGGGGCAGGAGGAGAAGGGGACGACAGAGGATGAGATGGCTGGATGGCATCACTGGCTTGATGGACGTGAGTCTGAGTGACTTCTGGGAGTTGGTGATGGACAGGGAGGCTTGGCGTGCTGCAGTTCATGAGGTCGCAGAGTTGGACACGATTGAGCGACTGAACTGAACTGAACTGAGTCACATTGAATAGCTATCATTAAATACAGATGTTAATAGGCAACTTTGTGAAGCTAGTGAAGTAACTTTGGTTTAAAAACATGGTTTGGAGAACTGTTTGAGAAATATACTTTGATTTCTAGGGTGTCTTATGTGGAAAGAGTAGAAAAAAAGTTCCTAAAGCTACTCTCTGCTGTTCAGCTTCCTTCATGTATATTGGAGATTTGGCTAGCCTCGTGAACAATAGCAAAAATTTGGCCCAAGATAGATTCAGCCAACATGATATAAGATGAGACAGAAAGAAACTGGTTATGAAAGAAAAGAGTTGGGAGGAGAAATATAAAACAACAGAAAATAAAAGATAGTGGAAAGACAGGTTTGTGTCTAGGAAACGTAGTTATTTAAAAACAGGGAGATAAGAAAAATGATTATTTTGTTTATGTTTGATTTAAATAAAATTATGTCAGCAAAATCTGTATAAACCCATGACATATAAACTATTCTGTGTATGTGTCTTTTTTTTTTGCCTATATAAACTTGTTTAACAAATGTTAATACTCTTTTAATATAAGTTAAATCCTTAGAAGAGTGTCTGGTGTATTGTAAGTACCCAGTAAATGTTAACTATTATTATATTTAGTGAGGCCAAAGGGCTCATTTACTTGAACTTGTTTAATTCATAAGATGAATATTCTATGTAACTGAAAATTAATTTTTAATGAATAGAAGTCAGTTTTCACCAAAACAATAATAAAACCTGAATATAATTGTATATATAGCACAGAATGAACTGGCATAGCTTCTAGCATTAAAATAACAATTAAAAATTACCACTATTATACATCAGATTGCTCTTCTCTTTTGAATCTGTGTTCTTTTATTTCGTAGCAAGTTATGGGCAGAGTGGAAGTCTTTGCCATCTGTAGTATCCATCAGGATAGAGCTTCTCTTTTATCTTCCTGTCTTTTTCAGGCTTAGCTCTCATTTCCATCCATTTATGATGCATTTTGATTATTTCTTTTTACATAATGACTTTTAAACATTAAAAAATATATATGATAATCTTTTAACTGATTTAAAATGCATTAGCTGAATTTCAATTCTCAATTGTTTCTTTGCAGCATAAAATTTATATATATACATCCATATATATACAGAGCTACTAAAAGTAATGATTATAAAAAACATTGAAAAAGTCTGCCTTGAATTATTATTGGTGTCATGTATCTGTTACTTTGTTTAGCATAGCAGTATCCAGTTATTATGTCATAAGTTGAATATTGTTGTATAAATCTAGAATATGAACTCTTGTAAAACCTAGAAATTTTACTCTATACTTTCTTGGGGTAGGACACAGTTTAGTTTTGAAGGCTTATGTAACTAATCAGAACAGGTAAAAATAACAGTTAAGAGCAATGACACTTTTATAATTTTTATTCCTCCATTGAGATGAATTATATTGAATCTTTCATATGTAAAAGTAGACAAAAATCCTAGAAATGATCACATTTCAATGATACAAACTTATTGCAAGTAGATTGTTGGGACATGCAGGTTGTGTGGTTTGCAGAAATTCAAGATACTATTTGCTTTTCTTTTATTTATTTTTCTTATCCTCAGATCTTTTTTAAAGAAGAAGCAAAAGATTCTCCAGTCCATAAAAAGTTACTTTTCAGGAATGAACCAAATCTTATCTCTGCCAAATTTTCACTGCAACAAACATCATATAACATTGAATATGTTTCAGTAACTTATTGGGGTTCAGTTCAGTTCAGTTCAGTCGCTCAGTCGTGTCCGACTCTTTGCGACCCCATGAACTGCAGCACGCCAGTCCTCCCTGTCCATCACCAACTCCCGGAGTTCACCCAGACTCACGTCCATCGAGTTGGTGATGCCATCCAGCCATCTCATCCTCCGTAGTCCCCTTCTCCTCCTGCCACCACTCCCTCCCAGCATCAGAGTCTTTTCCAATGAGTCAGTTCTTCGCATGAGGCGGCCAAAGTACTGGAGTTTCAGCTTTAGCATCATTCCTTCCAAAGAAATCCCAGGGCTGATCTCCTTCAGAATGGACTGGCTGGATCTCCGTGCAGTCCAAGGGACTCTCAAGAGTCTTCTCCAACACCACAGTTCAAAAGCATCAATTTTTCGGCACTCAGCTTTCTTCACAGTCCAACTCTCACATCCATACATGACCACTGGAAAAACCATAGCCTTGACTAAACGGACCTTAGTCGGCAAAGTAATGTCTCTGCTTTTGAATATGCTATCTAGGTTGGTCATAACTTTTCTTCCAAGGAGTAAGCATCTTTAATTTCATGGCTGCAGTCACCATCTGCAGTGATTTTGGAGCCCCCAAAAATAAAGTCTGACACTGTTTCCACTGTTTCCCCATCTATTTCTCATGGAGTGATGGGACTGGATGCCATGATCTTCGTTTTCTGAATGTTGAGCTTTAAGCCAACTTTTTCACTCTCCTCTTTCCCAGTCTTAAAGAAATAACAGTTTCTCAAATGGAGTGCCTGGGAGAAAACTGACAGAATGTCCTCTAGATAATTCCAGAACATAAACCTATCAAACGTGACACCCAGAGATAAATTCATTTGTGAAGGATAATTTCCTCTCAATTCAGTTCAGTTACTCAATCATGTCCGACTCTTTGCAACCCCATGAACCACAGCACCCCAGGCCTCCCTGTCCATCACCAACTCCTGGAGTCTACACAAACCCATGAGTCGGTGATGCCATCCAACCATCTCATCTTCTGTCATCCCCTTCTCCTCCTGCCCTCAATCTTTCCCAGCATCAGGGTCTTTTCCAATGAGTCAGCTCTTTGCATCAGGTGGCCAAAGTATTGGAGTTTCAGCTTCAACATCAGTCCTTCCAATGAACACCCAGGACTAATCTCCTTTAGGATGGACTGTTTGGATCTTCTTACAGTCCAAGGAACTCTCAAGAATCTTCTCCAACACCACAGTTCAAAAGCATCAATTCTTCTGTGCTCAGCTTTCTTCACAGTCCAACTCTCGCATCCATACATGACCACTGGAAAAACCATAACCTTGACTAGACGGACCTTTGCTGGCAAAGTAATATCTCTGCTTTTTAATAGGCTGTCTAGGTTGGTCATAACTTCCCTTTCAAGGAGTAAGTGTCTTTTAATTTCATGGCTGCAATTACCATCTACAGTGATTTTGGAGCCCAGGAAAATAAAGTCTGACACTGTTTCCCCATCTATTTGCCATGAAGAGATGGGACCAGATGCCATGATCTTTGTTTTCTGAATGTTGAGCTTTAAGCCAACTTCTTCACTCTCCTCTTTCACTTTCATTAAGAGGCTCTTTAGTTCCTCTTCACTTTCTGCCATAAGGGTAGTGTCATCTGCAATATCTGAGGTTATTGATATTTCTCCCGGCAATCTTGATTCCAGCTTGTGCTTCCTCCTCTAAATATGAAATATTACTTTAAATCTTTTGTCTGAACCATTTTAACCACTTTTTATTTCCCCTCTTAAATCATCTTCATCTTCTCTGTCTGTTACCTACATCCATTTTTAAACCTTGCAAGTGCATAGCCTGGGATCTATGTTAACAGGTGTAAAGTTTAAAAACAAAATGAAAGAAAGGTAAATAAGAAATTGAATATAACTTAATCAATGGACACAATAGCGAGTGTCAACCTCCTTTTTTTTAATCTTTTATTTTATTTTATTATTTATTTATTTATTTTTTACTTTACAATATTGTATTCGTTTTGCTATACATCAACATGAATCTGCCACGGGTGTACATGTGTTCCCAATCCTGAACCCCCCTCCCACCTCCCTCCCCATACCATCTCTCTGGGTCATCCCAGTGCACCAGCCCCAAGCATCCTATATCCTGCATAGAACCTAGACTGGCAATTCATTTCTTATATGATATTATACATGTTTCAATGCCATTCTCCCAAATCATCCCAACTTCTCCCTCTCCCAGAGTCCAAAAGACTGTTCTATACATCTGTGTCTCTTTTGCTGTCTTGCATATAGGGTTATTGTTACCATCTTTCTAAATTCCATATATATGCATTAGTATACTGTATCAGTGTTTTTCTTTCTGGCTTACTTCACTCTATATGATCGGCTCCAGTTTCATCCACCTCATTAGAACTGATTCAAATGTATTCTTTTTAATGGCTGAGTAATACTCCATTGAGTATATGTACCACAGCTTTCTTATCCATTCATCTGCTGATGGGCATCTAGGTTGCTTCCATGTCCTGGCTATTATAAACAGTGCTGCGATGAACATTGGGGTACATGGGTCTCTTTCAATTCTGGTTTCCTCCGTGTGTATGCCCAGCATTGGGATTGGTACTGGCACAAAGACAGAAATATAGATCAATGGAACAAAATAGAAAGCCCAGAGATAAATCCATACACCTATGGACACCTTATCTTGAACAAAGGAGGCAAGAATATACAATGGATTAAAGACAATCTCTTTAACAAGTGGTGCTGGGAAAACTGGTCAACCACTTGTAAAAGAATGAAACTAGATCACTTTCTAACACCATACACAAAAATAAACTCAAAAAGGATTAAAGATCTAAATGTAAGACCAAAAACTATAAAACTCCTAGAGGAGAACATAGGCAAAACACTCTCTGACATAAGTCACAGCAGGACCCTCTACGACCCACCTCCCAGAATACTGGAAATAAAAGCAAAAATAAACAAATGGGATCTAATTAAACTTAAAAGCTTCTGCACAACAAAGGAAACTATAAGCAAGGTGAAAAGACAGCCTTTGGAATGGGAGAAAATAATAGCAAATGAAGCAACTGACAAACAACTAATCTCAAAAATATACAAGCAACTCCTGCAGCTCAATTCCAGAAAAATAAACGACCCAATCAAAAAATGGGCCAAAGAACTAAATAGACATTTCTCCAAAGAAGACATACGGATGGCTAACAAACACATGAAAAGATGCTCAACATCACTCATTATCAGAGAAATGCAAATCAAAACCACAATGAGGTACCATTTTACGCCAGTCAGAATGGCTGCGATCCAAAAGTCTACAAGCAATAAATGCTGGAGAGGATGTGGAGAAAAGGGAACCCTCTTACACTGTTGGTGGGAATGCAAACTAGTACAGACACTATGGAGAACAGTGTGGATATTCCTTAAAAAACTGGAAATAGAATTGCCTTATGACCCAGCAATCCCACTGCTGGGCATACACACTGAGGAAGTCAATCTCCTGTAAAAAATTAAATATTGCCCTTTATGGGGAAAAACAAATTTTTGAAATAAAGTATTATATTGATTAAGATGCATTAGTTTTCTGAAACATTAAGCTACAAATATGGTACTTTATTAATAGTGAGTAATTTTTTAAGTTGTTTCTTAACAATTAACTTGATTGGAACATGTATTCTATGGAAAATATATAGCTTTCTCGGGAATTTCTCATAGTCATCTGAGAATTATATTTCTATTGTTGTTATCTAGATTTTTTTCAGTTGATACTCCTCTAAATTACTTTGTTTTTAGAGAATCGATTTCCTTAATCCCCACCCTCCTACAAAATACATACCCACACACATTACCACATAAGAACAGGTACACTTCTTTAAAATTAGTTTTGAAAACCCTTTTGCATGAGCCGTTTTCACATCTATTCATTTTCTAGCCCTGTGAGGACCAAACCCTTCTCATTCTTAGTAAATCTGGGAGAGGACAGTGTAATTTAACTTGCTCTTTAATCCATGAATGGAAACTGTGGTAACAGATGATTTCAGGCTTGAATTTCCAAATACTTTGTCCTAATCAAGTAAGGAAAGAGCCAACATTTAGTCCCTTTCAGTAAGTAAATAATATTCTAAATTGCCTGGGCCGTTGTCATTGATCCACGTTTAAAATGAGTTGGTTAAAACCATGGCACTCTGACCCTCTGATTCTGAATATGTCTTACCCCACGTGGAATGATGAGGCTGCTGGGATGCTGGGAGCCGGATAATGATAATGCTAACTGCAGCCGCTCCAGTGAGACCCTCTGCAACTCTGGAATTATTGCGCATCTTTTAAGCCAGAGTCAGGCCAAATGAATGCTATAGGCAGCGGAGAAATCTTCAGACACTCTTTCAAGACAAGTGTCTTGAGAAGCACGAGCACTAACAGAGCCCTGAAGTGAGATTAGTCTGTTAGAACAGAGTTCAGGACATCAGCGTCCTGGCTCAAACCAACTTCTCCGGATGTGGGCAGTCAACAGAGTGTCTCTAACATGTATAATATCATGTAAGAATCGAATTGCCAGTCTATGGTCGATGCAGGATACAGCACGCTTGGGGCTGGTACACGGGGATGACCCAGAGAGATGTTGTGGGGAGGGGGGTGGGAGCGGGGTTCATGTTTGGGAACGCATGTACACCCATGGTGGATTTATGTCAATGTATGGCAAAACCAATACAGAATTGTAAAGTAAAATAAAAAAAAAATAATAATGTATTTATGAGAAGAAAAATGAATAAAAAGAAATATAAAAATATAACAACAACAAAAAGGCTGTGCTGTGTGGATGGTGTTTCCAGGAGTGCAGAAGAGCCCTTCCAGGTGGCCACACAATATGCCTATGAGCCAGTTGGCGAGTCCCCTCATTGAAAGGAGTATAGAACATGTAAAATAATGCCAACCCCATGTAAGTGGACTGTGGTAGTTTTGAGAAGTATGGATCAATGAGCACTGACCAGGCAGGGAGCATGTGGATCAATCAGTCTATCAGTTCATTCCATGACCAATGAGCTGCTCATTACTCTGTGTTGGACTGTGTTAAACTAGGAACAGAAAAGTCAGCCGAAGGGTCTTGGTACCTGCTCTTGCTGGTTCTGCAAGCAGTATTGCCTCACTTACTCATATGCTCAAAGTAATTCCAATTTCAATTTAAAAACAACCAAACTGAGATTGGTACTTGAGTCCTCAGCGTCCCCCTCTCTTTTTTTGCCAAAAAATAAAATAAAATGTCTACAATGCTGTGAACTCTCTTAGATATGGGATGTGTCCTGTTAATCTTTGTGTCCCCAGCACCCAGCAGAATGACTAATATATAGTAGGTAGTTAAGGAATATTTGCTAAGTAAATGAATCCTATATTTTGTGCTGAGAACATGGTAAGCATTTAATTAGACGTGTGATTTGCATATGAGGGAAGGCTGTTCTTCCTTAAACTCCCTTACACTGCCTCGCCTCTCTAGCCTCAGTCCACCTGAGCAAATCTGGGTAGCTTGCTTTGTTCTGCCTCACACTGGGGTTGATCTGCTCAAGGAACATGTAAGATATGTTGCCCGTGTCTCCAAATAGCCCCCTTGATTATGCCTGAGTATGACACATCTGTAATCACCCACTGAGGTTGTTAGCCAGATTTTATCCTAAGAGATTAAAAAAATGTTCTAGGCTTACCTTCTCACTTGATAGTATATAAATATGTTAGCTGCAAGTGAAAACAAAACTTACACCCCACCCTCAAACAAACAGACAAAAAAGACAAAGCAATATGCCTTTTCACTCTGATAGATATATTTCTGCAGATGACAGCTGCATACTACTTTTGTCAGGATGGCGGGCAAGAATGACAAGATGCATTGTAAAGTTTGAAGACTAGATTAAAAACATAAGTTGAACCAGTCTGAAAAACCTGCATGAGCACAGAAAGCTATTGTAATAGCTGGACTTAGAAAGGATTACTGTACAAAATATCAGAAAATCCTAGGGCTTCAGTACTATATATTTAGAGCTGAACTCTAGTAGGTCTTAAAAAAATAATCAATATCTTTGTGTTGAGCTAACACAAAGCCATGATTTACTCCAGGCTTAATCATAAATTTAAGTATTATTAATGCTTAGTCATTAGACATTACTTTGTTTTTTTTTTTTTTAATTTATTTATTTATTTTTAATTTTTGTCAATCTAGACATTACTTTGCCAACAAAGGTCCGTCTAGTCAAGGCTATGGTTTTTCCTGTGGTCATGTATGGATGTGAGAGTTGGACTGTGAAGAAGGCTGAGCACCGAAGAATTGATGTTTTTGAACTGTGGTGTTGGAGACGACTCTTGAGAGTCCCTTGGACTGCAAGGAGATCCAACCAGTCCATTCTGAAGGAGATCAGCCCTGGGATTTCTTTGGAAGGAATGATGCTAAAGCTGAAGCTCCAGTACTTTGGCCACCTCATGCGAAGAGTTGACTCATTGGAAAAGCCTCTGATGCTGGGAGGGACTGGGGGCAGGAGGAGAAGGGGATGACAGAGGATGAGATGGCTGGATGGTATCACTGACTTGATGGATGTGAGTCTGAGTGAACTCCGGGAGTTGGTGATGGACAGGGAGGCCTGGTGTGCTGCGATTCATGGGGTCGCAAAGAGTCAGATACGACTGAGCGACTGAACTGAACTGAACTGAATGCTTAGTCCTTCAGAGTAATTTTAAGACATTTTGAGCAATATCGCATCTATCCATTGATTTTAAAATTTAATTCTTATTTCCATTTGGTAAATCATTTTAACGTGGATCAACTAAAAATAACCTTAGAGATAGCCCAAGTGTGTTATATTATGGGAGTTAAGCTTTCCTTAGATGAATTTTGGGGAGACACAAAGATTTAGTCCTTAACATTTATGCATAAATCTCCCAATATGCTTTCTGAATGCACTAAAAAGCATATTATATAAAATTACAATGAATTTTCTTTCCATTTAGAAACCCAACGATTTCCGGAAACTGATATAGTTTAATAATTCAGGGAGTATGCCATTTCCTAGATACTAAATCAAACATACTGCTTTTCAAAGCAGAGCTGAAAACCTCCTCCAGGTAGTATCTTCCACACTGGCTTCAGGTAACTGGATTATGATTTTATACTCCAGGACCGAGTTCATTGTCTGCATCCTTGGAAAGACTTCCTGGATTAATTAGAGTTTATCTAACCCCCAGGCCATTTACCATGCCTGAGCATGCAGAATTCTTTACATGCTGTCTTCACTCACCCTTTCCTGATTTATGTCCTTACCTACAACATTACTATACGGACTTCTATATTTTTAGTTCCTAGACTCCATCTGGGATGTAACAGCATCCATGTATGTTGACTGAATGAATCAATTCTACCACCGTATAAGCTTCATGGGGCAAATACTTTTGTTCTACTATTTGCTGCTGGCAGAAACCTGCCTAGCACGTAGGAACTACTCCTAAAATATATGATGTATAGGTTATTAAGTGTGTTGTTAGGCCTTTGGAAGAGAAAAGGGTAAAAAAATTTATGTTAGGATAGTTTTGATCTTAACCTCATAGCTTATTGAAATATAGTGAGAGATTGAATGAAGAGAAACAGTAGACCAAGAATCAGAAGATGTGAATTATAATCCCTATTTGGTGTCTAAGTTACTTAACGCATCTGAGCATGTTTCCTCTTCTATAAAATCTAACTGCAAACATTTCTCTTCTTGACTTTACTCAATTGTTTGATCCCATAAAAAAGATCTATGACAGTTTTATTCAAACATATGTCAAAATGAATTTTATCTATCTTTTTATATGTCTGACCCAATTACATACCTTTCTTTTATGCTTCAAAACAGGTACAATGGAGTAGGAATCATCGTGTTCATACTTTACAGCCAAAGAACTTAAAATCAAAGGTTAAATAATTTGCCTATGGTTCATGGTTCTTTCTTGCAGAACTTGGATTCACACTCAGAGCTTTTAAGGTCTCCCATTAATTCACCTCAAGTCCTGGATTAAAGTTCTTTTTTGCAAATTGGACTCAAACTACTTCTGTAGTTTTTTTTTTTTTAATGTGTTGACTTTAACATGAATTCAAAATTTTCTAATTGTTAAGCTAAATCATTACTGAAACTAAGTGAAGAAGTAAGAAATCAGAACTGATTGTATGCAGTATGAACTTGACTTATAGAGAAAAATACATGTTTGAAGGAAAGATCACCACCAATTTACTCATTGTCTCCAATTCTCTTTTGTTATATAATTGAATTCACTATTATGCTTTTCCAGATTTTAAGATAATATTTCAATGTCAGATTCGTTCCATGTCAATTTCACTTTCGGGCATACCTTACTGTCAAGATCAATAGTTCTTTGTAATTTAAACTTGGAGTTCATTATGCCTCTTGGTACCACCTGCCACCAGACTAACTAAACTTGGTTTTGATGGACACACTTCCCACTTTCTAAAGTCATTAATAGCACTTTGGAAATATCTGCACACTTCCCACAAATCACTGAGACAAAGGTATGAAAAAGAATTTTAAATTATCAGGTTAAATCCTGTGTGTGTGTGTGCACATGCATGTGTCTATGTAAAAGAAAGAAGGGTTGTACAATCTGATTGTTTTAAATCCATTTCTGAGTTACTGTGAAGGCAATTTCATTTTAAAAGAAAGTTAAATAAGTGAAATATTTTACCTCTTGCCTCAGTTTTCAAAACCCGCAGACTCAGAGGCTATGAAAGTGGCAAATGTTCCTTGTTGATAACCTATTCAGAACTGATGCTTTTGAATTGTGGTCTGAAGAAGACTCTTGGGTTGCAAGGAGGTTAAACCACTCAGTCCCAAGGAAATTAGAAATCAACCCTGAATGCTGATGCTGAAGGACTGATGCTGAAGCTGAAATTCCAATACTTTGGCCACTTTATGTGAAGAGCTGACTCATTGGAAAAGACCCTGATGCTGGAAAAGATTGAAGGCAGGAGAAGAAGGGGACAACAGAGGATGAGGTGGTTAGATGGCATCACCGACTCGATGGACATGAGTTTGAGCAATTCCAGGAGACAGTGAAGGACAGGCAAGCCTGTCATGCTGAAGTCCATAGGATCGCAGAGTCAGACATGACTCAGTGAGTGGACAACAACCACAGAAATCATGGGACTTTTGAGTGGGAGTTTCTCAGACTTGCTGAGCCCACTCTACTTTCCAGTTTGTCTCCAGATCTGGAGTGTCGCCTTGGAAGCAGTGCCAAGTCACCAATAGTAACCCAGGTAATTAAGCTTTGGTTGATTCTCTCATTCATTCATCCACAAACTACCTGTGCCTGCACTAAGTCACTTTAGTAGTATCCGATTCTTTTCTGGAATAGGTCAGTTTTCATTCCAATCCCAAAGAAAGGCAATGCCAAAGAATGCTCAAACTACCGCACAGTTGTACTCATCTCACATGCTAGTAAAGTAATGCTCAAAATTCTCCAAGCCAGGCTTCAGCAATATGTGAACCGTGAACTTCCTGATGTTCAAGCTGGTTTTAGAAAAGGTAGAGGAACCAGAGATCAAATTGCCAACATCCGCTGGATAATGGAAAAAGCAAGAGAGTTCCAGAAAAACATCTATTTCTGCTTTATTGACTATGCCAAAGCCTTTGACTGTGTGGATCACACTAAACTGTGGAAAATCCTGAAAGAGATGGGAATACCAGACCACCTGACCTGTCTCTTGAGAAATCTGTATGCAGGTCAGGAAGCAACAGTTAGAACTGGACATGGAACAACAGACTGGTTCCAAATAGGAAAAGGAGTACATCAAGGCTGTATATTGTCACCCTGCTTATTTAACTTCTATGCAGAGCACATCATGAGAAACGCTGGACTGGAAGAAACACAAGCTGGAATCAAGATTGCTGGGAGAAATATCAATAACCTCAAATATGCAGATGACACCACCCTTATGGCAGAAAGTGAAGAGGAACTAAAAAGCCTCTTGATGCAAGTGAAAGAGGTGAGTGAAAAAGTTGGCTTAAAGCTCAAGATTCAGAAAACGAAGATCATGGCATCTGGTCCCATCATTCCATGGGAAATAGATGGAGAAACAGTGGAAACAGTGTCAGACTTTATTTTTCTGGGCTCCAAAATCACTGCAGATGGTGACTGAAGCCATGAAATTAAAAGACACTTACTCCTTAGAAGAAAAGTTATGAGCAACCTAGATAATATATTCAAAAACAGAGACATTACTTTGCTGACTACGGTCCGTCTAGTCAAGGCTATGGTTTTTCCAGTGGTCGTGTATGGATGTGAGAATTGAACTGTGAAGAAGGTTGAGTGCCAATGAATTGATGCTTTTGAACTGTGGTGTTGGAGAAGACTCTTGAGAGTCCCTTGGACTGCAAGGAGATCCAACCAGTCCATTCTGAAGGAGATCAGCCCTGGGATTTCTTTGGAAGGACTGATGCTGAAGCTGAAACTCCAGTACTTTGGCCACCTCATGTGAAGAGTTGACTCGTTGGAAAAGACTCTGATGCTGGGAGGGATTGGGGGCAGGAGGAGAAGGGGACGACGGAGGATGAGATGGCTGGATGGAATCACCGACTCAATGGACGTGAGTTTGAGTGAACTCCAGGGGTTGGTGATGGACAAGGAGGCCTGGCATGCTGCGATTCATGCGATCGCAAAGAGTCGGACACGACTGAGCGACTTAACTTAACTGAACTGAACTCTTTTCGACCATGTAGACTGTAGTCAACCAAGCTACTTTGCCCTTAGGGTTCTCTAGGCAAGTGGGTTGCCTTGCCCTCCTCCAGGGGATCTTTCAACCCAGGGATTGAACCCATATCTCTTATGTCTACTGCACTGGAAGATGGGTTCTTTACCACTACTGACACCTTCGAAGCTCACCAAGTACCTACTGGAGTAGAATAAGATAATGAACTCAGTGTATTTTATGACTTCTGAAGATCTTGTAAAATCTTACCGAAATTTACAATAACAGCCACCACTTCATGAGCGATTGGTACAGGCCAGATACTACGCAGAACTACTACATATGTAATTCATTCATTCCAAATATATTTTTTTAGTGCATACTATGTGCCAAACATTTTTCTAGGTGCTGGAGATAAAACAGTGAATAAGACAGACCAAAATTTCCATTCTCAAAAATCTTTCTTTCCTGTTTGGTATAAAACATAAGTTAGCATATTAGATTGTAATGAATGCTAAGGAGGAAAAAATAAAGCTGAGAAGGAAGATATGAAATCTTGTAGTGTGAAAATGAAGTTGTACATGAGGGATCCAGGGAAGATCTTGCTGAAGGAATTGAATTTTTAATTGCATTTCAAATGTCAAAACTACATCAAAGGCGATAATGTAAAAAGAGAACATTTTACACAAAATTCTCCTTCATGGTACAGTTTCCTTGGAGTAAATTTCCTTGCCGCCTTTGCCAGAATGCATGCCTGTATTCCATAGTACACTAAGCAGCAGTTTCCTCTATTCTATCTGTGTGACAGAGGATGGCTTTTCTGAAAATGTTGGATAAGGTGAGGGAAATAACTGTGCAGGTCGTTGGGAAAGGGCATCCCAGGCAGGAGGTCAGTGTGGCCGGAGCAAAGGGAATGAGATGAGATGGGAATACTACACTGAGTGTGATGAAAAAGCCAGTGAAGGGTTACAAATCTTCATGGTAAGTGTTGCCCTTTGAATTTTTTTAAGCAATACTTATTGGAGGATAGGTGCTTTAAAATGTGTTAGTTTCTGCTGTACAGCAAAGTGAATCAGGTACGTGTATACATATATCCCCTCTTCTTGGAATTTCCTTCCCATCCAGGTCATCACACAGCATCAAGTAGAGTTCCCTGTGCTGTACAGTTGGTTCTCATTCGTGAAAGTTCTGTCTGCCTCTTTGTAACCCCCTGGACCATAGAGTCCATGGAATTCTCCAGGCCAGAATACTGGAGAGGGTAGCCTTTCCTTTCTCTAGGGATCCTCCCAAACCAGGGATCAAACCCAGGTCACCTGCATTGCAGGCAGATTCTTTACCAGCTGAGCCACCAGGGAAGCCCAAGAATACTGGAGTGGGTAGCCTATCCCTTCTCCACGGGATCTTCCTGATCCAGGAGTGGAACCAGGGTCTCCTGCATGGCAGGCGGATCCTTTAGCAGCTGAGCTTCCAGGTTCTCATTAGTTATCTATTTTATACATGCTTGTGTATATATGTTAATCCCAATTTCTCAGTTCATGACACCCCTGTTTTCCCCTTTTGGTGTCCATACATTTCTTCTCTATCTCTGTGTCTCTTGTCTCTGCTTTGCAAATAGGCTCATCTGTTACCATTGAATTTTACATAAGATAAAAACTGAGGCTAAGCTAAGGCAAGCTGCTTCTGCCAGATCACTCAGCTAAGTGACAAAGTTCAGATTTCAAGCCTTATCTTACTCCACAATCCACAGTATTAATCGTGACACTCTCTTGCATGTACTAAAGGAAGATGAACACAAATGGCTTGAGTATCCATTGGTACAAGTGCTAAAGTCAGAGTTAAATGAAATGCTATGTGTATGTTCACTGCATCTGGAAGGGTGTGGCAAGAATTCTTTTGAAGGGGCTGCTGTTCAACCTGGACCCTCATGGATGAGTATCATTTCCTGGAACAAAGATGGGTTTATGAACATTCCAGACAAATGGTCAAGAATAATAGCCTCTTTGACTTTATAACCACTAAAAAAACCAATATATAAAGACTGTGTTAACATTCTGATAGCTGGTAGCTGACATTCTAGTTAGTAGTTGGTTGGTTTGGCTTTTTTTAAAGCATTCCATAGGGGAAGGTGCAATGGGTTCTGACTTAAAAGACACCAAGATCGCTCCATCTACCTGCCTCCTAGAGATCCCTTCATTTGATCCACAGGATCCTTAAATCTGATCCATCTGAATGTAAATTCTTTATCTTCTGCTGCTAACCTACTCCTGGATGTTCACTCAGTGAATATTACCATCATCCACTGAGTTAACTGAATTCTAAATCTAAAGGTCATTCTAGACATGTTCTTCTTGCTTCCAATTAAATCTCTAACTCCAAGACTTGTCATTGTTCTTACTTAAAGGTTTCTTGAATCTGCCCCCTTTCTGTGTCTCCTGCCACTGACAATATTAGATTCTTATCAAGTCACATGAATTAAGGGGAAAAGAGCCTCAGATGAATTTCTGCATTGTCTCCTCATTTTGTTTATCCATTCATCTATATTTATGAAATACCTACTTCTTCCAGGCATCATGAGAGATACTGGGAATTTAAAGACAGGTGACTGCCCTCAAGGAAGTTACCACCTGGTAGGAGAAATGAAAGCAGTCAAGTCAACAGGTAATGGTATTGCAGTATCCATATAGTTAGAAGTGGGACCAGGGGGCATCCATCAATATTTGACAAGAAGAACTTTTTTGCTTAAAATCATCTCATTGTACTTCAATGCCTTCAAGAAAAAGTGCACACAATTTAGTGCTCTTAACAAGGCCTTTTTTCATCATGCTATTGTGTAATGTTTTAGCCTCACCTCTCCCTATTCCTCATGTTCAATCTACCACCGACCATACAAAACTACCACTTGGATTTTCTCTAAGCTTAAACACATGCTTTCTATCTAGCTGACCCGCTGTCTGCTCCCGAGGCTCTTAATACATACAAACTCTTCCTTCATGTCACTCCAAGATCTACTGAGAACTACTTATCTGTTAAGTTTCAATTCAAATGACTCACCTACAGCCACTTGCTCCTGATTCATGCAGGTCATTCTGAGCTCTAAGAAAGATAGAGGGGAACCCCCATGGTGGCACTTATCACGCTGGCTTGTAGTTGTTGTAACTTTATGTCACCTCCCTAGCCTCTAGAACTCCTAGACAGAAGAAACTGGGTCTTTCATTCCTCTCTATACTTCATCTGATGCACTGCCCAAAACACCGTGGGTATTAACCAAAGGTGATGAGAATGAGGACAGTAACAGTTATAGCTATAGCTAACATTTACCCAGTGTTATTGGCTGGAGGTGAAGTCTGGTAATGTATATGCATGTGTGTGTGTGTGTGTGTACAGTTGTTGTTATTCAGTCTCAAGTCATGTCTGACTGTTTGCAACCCCATGGACTACAGCATGCCAGGCTTCTCTTCACCATCTCCTGGAGCTCACTCAAACTCATGTCCATTGAGTCAGTGATGCCAGCCAACCATCACACCCTCTGTCATCCCCTTCTCCTCCTGCCCTCAATCTTTCCCAGCATCAGAGTCTTTTCCAGTGAGTCAGCCCTTTGCATCAGGTGGCCAAAGTATTGGAGCTTCAGCTTCAGCATAAGTCCTTCCAAGGAATATTCAGGGTTGTTTCCTTTAGGATTGACTGGTTTGATCTCTTTGCAGTCCAAGTGACTCTCAAGAGTCTTCTCCAGCACCACAGTTTGAAAACATCCGTTATTTGGAGCTTAGCCTTCCTTAAGGCTAGGCATCATTCCTTCCAGTGAATATTCAGGGTTGATTGCCTTTAAGATTTACAGGTTTCTGTGTACTATATGTATATATTTATCTTTTATATACATCTATACATATACACTGAAGAATTTATGGTTTTGAACTGTGGTGTTGGAGAAGATTCTTGAGAGTCCCTTGGACTGCAAGGAGATCCAACCAGTCCATTCTGAAGGAGATCAGCCCTGGGATTTCTTTGGAAGGAATGATGCTGAAGCTGAAACTCCAGTACTTTGGCCACCTTATGCAAAGAGTTGACTCATTGGAAAAGACTCTGATGCTGGGAGGGACTGGGGGCAGGAGGAGAAAGGGACGACAGAGGATGAGATGGCTGGATGGCATCACTGACTCGATGGATGTGAGTCTGAGTGAACTCCGGGAGTTGGTGATGGACAGGGAAGCCTGGTGTGCTGCGATTCATGGGGTTACAGAGTCGGACACGACTGAGCAACTAAACTGAACTGATACATATACACACATATATCTTTTCTCATCTGTGTGTGTGCTCAGTTGCTTCAGTTGTGTCCTACTCTTTGCAGCCTTATAGACTGTAGACCACCAGGCTCTTCTGTCCATGGGATTCTCCGGGTAAGAATACTGTGTACTCTTCCCAACCCAGGGATCGAACCTGTATCTCTTATGTCTCCTGCATTGATAAGTGCATTCTTTACCACTGGTGTCACCTGGGAAGCCCATCTTTTCTCATTTAATATTGCATAAAATAGCAGGCTTCCCTGGTGGCTCAGATGGTAAAGAATCCATCTGCAATGCACAAGACCTAGGTTCAATCCCTCGGTTTGGAAGAGTCCCTGGAGGAGGGCATGGCAACCCACTCTGGTATTCTTACCTGGAGAATCCCCATGGACAGAGGAGCCTCATGGGATACAGTCCATGGGGTTGCAAAGAGTCAGATATGACTGAGAGACTAACCACATGTACACAAATATTGATAGGCATATTCCATTTAACAGCGGAGGGACCTGGGGAAACTAAGCAGCTGATCCGAGTTCTCACTGTGTGTGAGTGGTTAAATCCAAGGAGTCTAGTTCCAGAGCATATGCCATTAGCCATCACTCTATAGTTCCTTGAAAAGTAATGTTTTATAGCGATTATAATGATCATTACACTATATTTATCTTTATCTTATAGAGGAAGAAACAGAGAAAGTCAAATGAGTTTTCCAAAGTGACTCAGAAAATAAATGGAAAGCTCAAATTCAAATATAAGATGAATAGGACTCCAGAGCTTGTGCTAAATGAATAAACAAATAAAATCACTTCATTTCTCCAAGTCTCAATTTCCCTTTTTTGAAATAAAAAAGGAACAGTCAGACAAGAGAAGCTTCCCATTTCCATACACAGCTAACAAACATATTGTTTTAGTTTTCAAATCACCCCGGACTCTTTTTTGTTTGATTTGGAGATACTTCAGTGACAACACAAAATATTTTGTTTCAGTTCATGTGCAAATTTGATATTCTAATAGAACACTAAAAACACTACGTTTTAAGGGAAAAGACAAAATGAGGTGCTTCATCACTCATAAGAGCTTTTTAAGGGGCGAAGAGGAGCCTGGAGACATGGCTGAAACACATGGATTCTGTCTCGATAGCATCTCTGTCTTGGCTCAATCGAGTGCCATCAGCAACTGATCCAGACTGGGTCCTGCTGTGCCAGCCTTCCAGGCAGCCAGACCTCCCAGGCTTGCCAATCCATTCTTCACCCCACAGCAGTACTCACCCACCACTGTTGTTTTAAGCTCATCAATCACTCTCCTAATTCTGCTTTGTACCAACTCCAAGCTCCTAATTGTAGGTTTCAAATCTCTCTACCAATTATTCTTCCCTCCATATAAATAGAAACATCCCTTTGCCCTGCCTGCTTGTGACACTGTTCTAGTAAACATACTTGTTCCAAGACTGTATGTTCCCTCCTTTCCTTACCTCCTGGTTTCTCCAAAATCTTGCTTCTGCTTTTAAAACTCATTAAAAGTCACTTCCTCTGGCTAGCTTTTCCAAACTGATACCCTCTGGCTTTGGTATTTCAAATCTTTCTATGTCTGTTGAGATGTTGCCAATAGAGGAAATCATCTGAAACAAAGATTACCACACTGTCTAATGGAAACTATGTAAATAGGAGTCTGAGGGAATCCCTCTGAGTCTCAACTCTACCTATTATTATACTTTAGCTTCAGTCTTACTCATCTGTAAAAGGAAAATATTAATAAAAGTGCCACTCCCTTATGCGATTAAAAAAAATTTATTTATTATTGTTGCTGTTGCAGTTCAGTCGTGTCCGATTCTTGAGGACCCCATGGACTGCAGCACGCCAGGCCACCCTGTCCATCACCAACTCCCAGACTTTACTCAAACTCATGTCCATTGAGTCAGTGATGCCATCCAACCATCTCATTTTCTGTCATCCTCTTCTACTCCCTCTTTCAATCTTTCCCAACATCAGGGTCTTTTCAAATGAGTCAGTTCTTCACATCAGGTGGCTAAAGTATTGGAGTTTCAGCTTCAGCATCAGTCCTTTCAATGAATATTCAGGACAGATTTCCTCTAGGATGGACTGGTTGGATCTCTTTGCTGTCCAAGGGACTCTCAAGAGTCTTCTCCAACACCACAGTTCAAAAGCATCAATTATTTGGCATTCAGCTTTCTTTATAGTCCAACTCTCACATCCATACATGACTACTGGAAAAGCCATAGTTTTAACTAGACAGACCTTTGATGGCCAAGTAATATCTCTGCTTTTTAATACACTGTCTAGGCTGGTTATAACTTTTCTTCCAAGGAGCAAATATCTTCTAATAGCATGACTGCAGTCACCATCTGCAGTGATTTTGGAGCCCCCCAAAATAAAGTCTGTCACTGTTTCCACTGTTTCCCCATCTATTTGCCATGAAGTGATGGGACCAGATGCCATGATCTTCGTTTTCTGAATCTTGAGCTTTAAGCCAACTTTTTCACTCTCCTCTTTCACTTTTGTCAAGAGGCTCTTTAGTTCTTTCTCATTTTCTGCCATAAGTGTGGTGTCATCTGCATATATGAGGTTATTGATATTTCTCCAGGCAGTCTTGATCCCAACTTCTCATTCAACCAGCTCGGCATTTCACAAAACCTACTCTGCAAAGAAGTTAAATATGAAGGGTGACAATATACAGCCTTGACATACTCCTCTCCCAAAATGTAACCAGCCTGTTGTTCCATTCCAGTTTTAACTGTTGTTTCTTGACCTGTATACAGGTTTCTCAGGAGGTAGGTAAGATGGTCTGATAGTCTCATCTCTTTAAGAATTTTCCACAGTTTGTTGTGATCCACAAAAAGGCTTTAGCATAATCAGTGAAGCAGAAGTAGATGTTTTTCTGGAATTCTCTTGCTTTTTCTGTGATCCAATGGATGTTGGTAATTTGATCTCTGGTTCCTCTGCCTTTTCAAAATCCAGCTTGAACATTGGGAAGTTCTCAGTTCACATACTGTTGAAGCCTTCCTTGGAGAATTTTGAGCATATACTTTACTAACGTGAAATGAGTGCAGTTTGTGTGGTAGTTTGAACATTCATTGGCAGTGTCTTTCCTTGGCATTGCCTTTCTTTGGAACTGGAATGAAATCTGACCTTTTCCAGTCCTGTGACCACTGCTGAATTTTCCAAATTTGCTGGCATATTGAGTGCAAGGAGATCCAACCAGTCCATCCTAAAGGAAATCAGTCCTGAATATTCAATGGAAGAAACGATGCTGGAGCTGAAACTCCAAAATTTTGGCCACCTGATGCGAAGAGCTGACTCATTGGAAAAGACCCTGATTCTGGGAGGGATTGGGGGCAGGAGGAGGAGGGGACACCAGAGGATGAGATGGTTGGATGGCATCACGGACTCAATGGACATGGGTTTGGGTGGACTCCAGGAGTTGGTGATGGACAGGGAAGCCTGATGTGCTGTGGTTCATGGGATCGCAAAGAGTTGGACACAACTGAGCGACTGAACTGAATGACTGAGTGCAATACTTTAACACCATCATCTTCAGGATTTGAAATAGCTCAAGTGGAATGTTATCACCCCCACTAGTTTTGTTCGTTGTGATACTTCCTAAGGCCCACTTGACTTTGCATTCCAGAAGGTCTGGCTCTAGGTGAGTGATCACACCATTGTGGTTATCTGGGTCATGAAGATCTTTTTAATATAGTTCTTCTGTGTATTCTTGCCACTTCTTCTTAATATCTTCTGCTTCTGTTAGGTCCATACCATTTCTGTCCTTTATAGAGCCCATCTTTGAATGAAATGTTCCCTTGGTATCTCTAATTTTCTTGAAGAGATCTCTTGTCTTTCCCATTCTGTTGTTTTCCTCTATTTCTTTGCACTGTTCACTCAGGAAGACTTCCTTATCTCTCCTTGCTATTCTCTGGAATTCTGCATTTAGATGGGTATATCTTTCATTTTCTCCTTTGCTTTTTGCCTCTCTTTTTTTTCTCACCTGTTTGTAAGGCCTCCTCAGACAACCATTTTGCCTTTTTGCATTTCTTTTTCTTAGGGATGGTTTTGATCACTTCCTCTTGTACAATGTCATGAACCTCCATCCAAAGTTCTTCAGGCACTCTTGAATCTATTTGTGACTTCCACTGTATAATTGTAAGGGATTTGATTTAGGTCGTACCTGAATTTCCTAGTGGTTTCCCTTACATTCTTCAATTTAAGTCTGAATTTGGCAATAAGGAGTTCATGACTTGAGCCACAGTTGGCTCCCAGTCTTGTTTTTGTTGACTGTACAGAGCTTCTCCATCTTTGGCTGCAAAGAATACAATCAGTCTGATTTCGGTGTTGACCATCTCATGATGTCCACGTGCAGAGTCGTCTCTTGTGTTGTTGGAAGAGGGTGTTTTCTATGAGCAGTGCATTCTCTTTTATTTATTAAGCACATGTGTAGTGAGTACCTGGGCTTCCCTGATGGCTCAGTAGTAAAAAATATCTGCCTGGAGTTCAGTAGTCGCAGAAGAGGGTTTGATCCCTGGGTTGGGAAGATTCCCTGGAGGAGGGTATGGTAGCCCATTCTAGTATTCTTGCTTCGGGAAGAATGGACTAAAGAGCCTGGCGGGCTACAGTCCATAGGGTCGCAGAGTCGGACACGACTGTAGGACTCAGCAAGCATAGTGAGTACCTCCATGTGCTGACACTACTCTGGGAACAAGGTACTTATTCAGGAATTGATAATACAGTCTCTCTATATGTGTGTGTGCGCGTGCTCACTTCCTCAGTTTTACGCCACTCTTTGCGACCCCATAGAGCGTAGCCAGCCAGGATCCTCTGTCCATGGGATTTTCCAGGCAAGAATACTTAAGGGGATCTTCCTGACCCAGGTGTAGAACCCACATCTCTAGCATCTCTTGCACTGGCAGGCAGATTCTTTATCACTACAGAATCATAAATATATTTGTATATTTTCCCCATTTCTACATTTTACTATAGATGTTTCAATATGAATCCTAGTTTTCAACACTTAGTTCAACAACTTTTCCTAACAGTAGATGCATAATCATCAAATTAAAAACAATCATTTATTTGATATTTTCCATTTCAAAAGAAATTGTGAAACCTTTATTTCCCCATGTCTAACCTCCCACACACACTCACCCATCTGAAGCGTGAAGATCAAACAGGTGTTCCAGTGTTTGGACAAGCTCAATGCTTGAAAATTATGCCCAAATCTACTGTTTTATAATAAGAACAGATGGTCACAGATGAGCATCACTTCAGCTATTGATAAAATTGAAAGCAAATCTTTATCCCAGAAAGGAGAGAGGGAATTTTTAAGCATAACCATTCTCTAGATGTAGAAGGCAATGTGAAGACCACATAGGCTATCGCCGTGATTATAAAAAATGAAATAAAAATTTTAAAGGATATTGATAAAGTGCTTGGCTGGCTTCCTACACAGAGTGTAGACCCATTCCCTTTTCCATGTTTGACTCACAAAATGAAATTATTTTATGTACATGTGTATAAGACTCTTAATGATACTGAATGTTTAGATTCATACTGAAGACATTCCATTTTTACGAGTGATTTAAGTGCTTGGCATTTTCTTTTTCTTCACAAATGTGATGATTGAAGAGAATGATGGAAGTATCATTTTTATCAAAATGATCTAAAAATGATTAGTTTCATCCTGACAGAACTTATTAATCATTACACAGTCCACTGAGGTATGAACTTTTAGTTAATTTTAGAATTAAATGTCAAGTGAAATGTTATATCAGAAATTTATGTGGATCAGTTTAAGATATTCAGGTCATCAGATACTAATGAATAGCTTCTCAATACAGATAACGCACTTTACAGATGATGCTGGTGTGTGAGCTATAGCTTGGAATAAAATAGTAGACCAACTAGTTTCATTTGTATTATTTTTTCTGAACCTTGATTATACAAATGAGCTGTCTTTTTCTCCAACCTTTTCATGACAGTTTATATGGCAAAGGCATCTTATAGTTTTATGTGTTTATAAGTGATTATGAGTATATATGTGCATGAATGTGTGTGTGTGGGGGGGTGACCTTTATATTGTGTGCCTGCCACTTAGAATCTTAGTTGTAGATTGCTGGAGAACCTGACAACTAAAACCAGTTTGGAAAAACTAGGGTTATTCCTCTTAGAATACTGATATCCTTTTTTTTTTTAATTTATTTTTATTTTTTTAACATGCTCCATATTTTTTTTTAATTTATTTTTTAAATTTTATTTATTTATTTATTTATTTTTAATTTTTACTTTACAATTCTGTATTGGTTTTGGCATAGATTGACATGAATCCACCACAGGTGTACATGTGTTCCCAAACATGAACCCCCCTCCCACCCCCCTCCCCACAACATCTCTCTGGGTCATCCCCGTGCACCAGCCCCAAGCGTGCCATATCCTGCATCAGACATAGACTGGCAATTTGATTCTTACATGATATTATACATGTTTCAATGCCATTCTCCCAAATCATCACACCCTCTCCCTCTCCCTCTGAGTCCAAAAGTCCGCTACACTTCACACCAGTCAGAATGTCTGCGATCCAAAAATCTGCAAGCAATAAATGCTGGAGAGGGTGTGGAGAGAAGGGAACCCTCCTACACTGTTGGTGGGAATGCAAACTAGTACAGCCACTATGGAGAACAGTGTGGAGATTCCTTAAAAAATTGCAAATAGAACTGCCTTATGACCCAGCAATCCCACTGCTGGGCATATACATGGAGGAAACCAGAATTGAAAGAGACACATGTACCCCAATGTTCATCGCAGCACTGTTTATAATAGCCAGGACATGGAAACAACCTAGATGTCCATCAGCAGATGAATGGATAAGAAAGCTGTGGTACATACACACAATGGAGTATTACTCAGCCATTAAAAAGAATACATTTGAATCAGTTCTGATGAGATGGATGAAACTGGAGCCGATTATACAGAGTGAAGTGAGCCAGAAAGAAAAACACCAATACAGTATACTAACACATATATATGGAATTTAGAAAGATGGCAATGATGACCCTGTATGCAGGACAGCAAAAAAGAATACTGATATCTTAATTCAGAAGCATTTCAGAAGCATCTCACTTCAAATATACTGGTATCACACAATATGTAGCATCATATTTTCTGGATGGAATGCAGATCTACAGCTGTTCTTACAGTAACACAGACATCAGGAAGTGTGGGCCTGATTTCCATGGGTTGGGGTAGTAATTATTGGCTGGCTCCTTGATTCCTTGAGATTGAGTATTGATGAAGAGAATGCACAGTAAGCTCTAGGCAGAAAACCCCCCAAAAACTTGAAATCTCATTAGAAAGTAAAACTCAAGCTTTAAAGGAAGCTTATGGGGAAAACCCTTTAGGAAGTGAGTCAAGGAATGGCTTACTTTACATGGTGATTTCCTGTATTAGGTAGTTTCCAAAGGCACTAAACAAGGTTGTCATTTTTATAAGAGAAGTCTACTTTCTAATTTTGGGGAAAGCCAATTTATAGTTAATTGAGAGCATCTCGTGTGGCGGGCACTGAGGAAAATAAAAATATTTTGTGATTTCTTCAGTCTAATCAGAGAAATAAGGAATACATTAAAATATTTGTGATATTAGAAACTAAAATATAATTTAGACAAGAGGTGTCATGTGACTAATTATCAAAAGGCAAATATTAAATTTAAACAAGGACAGAATTACTCTGGCCCAAGAGGTCCAGGTAAAACAGGACTTGTGGTGGCGTTAAAAAAAAAAAAAAAACAACTCTAAAAAGAACATAGTTATTTAAAATATATACTGTTATTTTCTATATCTATGACTTACATGTATTATATACTTAACATTGATCTTTTTTTTCTTTCATTTGGTGATAATTCTGTGTAAGTGGGTTGAGAAATTGCCTAAAACCAGGTCCTCAAAAATATACAGTAAATTAATCTTTGAAAGTGAAAAGTGAAAGTGAAGTCACTCAGTCGTGTCCGACTCTTTGCAACCCCGTGGACTGTAGCCCACCAAGCTCCTCTGTCCATGGGATTCTCCAGGCGAGAGTACTGGAGTGGGGTGCCATTTCCTTCTCCAGGTGATCTTCCCGACCCAGGGATCGAACCCAGGTCTCCTGCATTGCGCTGCAGATGCTTTAATCTCTGAGCCACCAGGGAAACAATTAGTCTTTAAAGTCTCCTCTATTTGTTCTTTGATGAAAAAAACTAATTTAAATTGGGGAAATGGTAATAGCACAAGCCATGGAAAATTAGAGAAGGCCCCTAAAACCGGGCATGAGTCTCCTTATTTAGTAATAATTTAGATCATATATGTTACATAATTTTATTGAATGAATGTCATATAGAGAGAGCATAATGTCATCTGATAGCCTACTGGGCTATCTAATATATAGCAGGACATTTGCTGCAATAGGGGGAAAGGAAGCAGAGGAGGAAGGGATGGGGAAACAAGAACAAAAGGAAAAGCAAAAGTTTCAGGAAATAGGAAATTCCTATGGAAGAAGGAAGATTTTGCTTATGATTTTGTATTTATCCTAATCAGAGTAGAACTAAACACTCACACTTAATTTAGATATTAATATTCTCTCTATAATTTAAGAGAATAAGTGTAACTATCTCTTCTACCCTTTTAAAGTCAAAAATGCACATAAGCTATATAACAGATCATTTCCAGCAGGCTATCAGATGACATTATGCTCTATAAATCTCATATTCATTCAACAAAATTATGTAACATACATAACCTAAGTTATTACTAAATGAGGGGAATCATACTCTATTTTAGAGGCTTTCTGTAATTTCCCATGGCTTGTGCTGTTACCTTTTCCCCAATTTAAATTAGCTTGTTTCATCAAAGGACAAATAGAAGTGAAGTGGTGCTGGGAAAACTGGTCAACCACTTGTAAAAGAATGAAACTAGAACACTTTCTAACACTGTACACAAAAATAAACTCAAAATAGATTAAAGATCTAAATGTAAGACCGGAAACTATAAAACTCCTAGAGGAGAACATAGGCAAAACACTCTCCGACATAAACCACAGCAGGATCCTTTATGACCCACCTCCCAGAATATTGGAAATAAAAGCAAAAATAAACAAACGGGACCTAATTAAAATTAAAAGCCTCTGCACAACAAAGGAAACTATAAGCAAGATGAAAAAACAGCCTTCAGAATGGGAGAAAATAATAGCAAATGAAGCAACTGACAAAGAACTAATCTCAAAAATATACAAGCAACTCCTGCAGCTCAATTCCAGGAAAATAAACGACCCAATCAAAAAATAGGCCAAAGAACTAAACAGACATTTCTCCAAAGGAAACATACAGATGGCTAACAAACACATGAAAAGATGCTCAACATCACTCATTATCAGAGAAATGCAAATCAAAACCACAATGAGCTACCATTTCATGCCAGTCAGAATGGCTGCGATCCAAAAGTCTACAAGCAATAAATGCTGGAGAGGGTGTGGAGGAAAGGGAACCTTCTTGCACTGTTGGTGGGAATGCAAACTAGTACAGCCACTATGGAGAATAATGTGGATATTCCTTAAAAAACTGGAAATAGAACTGCCTTATGACCCAGCAATCCCACTGCTGGGCATACACACCAAGGAAACCAGAATTGAAAGAGACCCGTGTACCCCAATGTTCATCGCAGCACTGTTTATAATAGCCAGGACATGGAAACAACCTAGGTGTCCATCAGCAGATGAATGGATAAGAAAGCTGTGGTACATATACACAATGGAATATTACTCAGCCATTAAAAATAATATATTTGAATCAGTTTTAATGAGGTGGATGAAACTGGAGCCTATTATACTGAGTGATGTAAGCCAGAAAGAAAAACACTGATACAGTATACTAATGCATATATATGGAATTTAGAAAGATGGTAACAATAACCCTGTATGTGAGACAGCAAAAGAGACACAGATGTATAGAACAGTCTTTTGGACTCTGTGGGAGAGGGAGAGGTTGGGGTGATTTGGGAGAATGGCATTGAAATGTGTATAATATCATATATGAAATGAATTGCCAGTCCAGGTTTGATGCAGGATATAGGATGCTTGGGGCTGGTGCACTGGGATGACCCAGAGGGATGGTACGGGGAGGGAGGTGGGAGGGGGGTTCAGGATGGGGAACATGTGTATACCTGTGGCGGATTCATGTTGATGTATGGCAAAACCAATACAATGTTGTAAAGTAATTAGCCTACAATTAAAATGAATAAATTTATATTTAAAAAAATAAAAATAAAATGAGGAAAGAAAAAAATATTTCAAAGAAAAAAATCACTCTTGTATCATAACATTTCCACTTTTTATGACTTTATCCATGTATATTTATTCAGTTTAGTCATCATCTAAAGTTTATTTTGTGTTGCGTAGTCCAAAAGTTTTAATATATTTTTAAAGAGTCAGTCTACTTTTGATTCAAGTAAGAAGATTTTAGAAGTCGAGTTGCCACATGCTAAGAGATCCATGCACAGATTTTTGTCCTTGAGAAGTCAATTTGCTCAGAGCTATTTTGAGAAGCAGAAACTTTAGCTGATTCTGGACAATTTTGTGAGACCTCAAGATAGAGTTACAAAAATTATGATGGGTTCATTTAAGTCACCACGTGTAAAAAGGGAAGCTTCTATGATGGAAGATGAGATAACCACCTGTTCTTCAAAGGATACTGGAAAATACACTCTTTTCATCTAACACACCACCGCCGTGGTGACCAGATGGTGGTTGTCTTTGGTGAGTACAAGTCTGCAGCCTGAGACCTGTTTCATTGTGCTTGCAAATGTATAAAAAAGGACTCCAGGCTCTTCAGTGCCACACATCAGCTGTCAGGCCTGTTAGTGGATTGAAGAATAATGTTGGTATTTCTCAGCTGCTGGGCCACACTTTCCTGGAAAAAAAAGGACTAGTCTGTAATACACCTGTAAAAAGGGAAGGGATATTAAATGAAGACGAAGAGAGGAGGCTCCTTATCGATACGCCCCTGTTCTTTGAGGCACCTCACTTCCAGCACTTGAAGGGGTGGTTTCCACTGTAGTTCACCTGACGGTCCTAGCTTCCACCCCAGCCCCACTCTCCTCGTCTTCTGCAGACAGAAGCCTGATTTTGTCCAGCAAAGCACTGTACCTAGCGCTAGGGAGACAGTCATGTCCCCAGTCTTGCATATTGTATAATTCTGCACAATGAAGAGTAAGCAAATATTCTCTGGGAATTTCTTCCACCATACCCCCTCCCCGCCACTTCCTGCCCCAAACATGAATGTGATATCCGGAGTATAAGAGAAAATGTGAATGTGTTGAGGAAGAAAGAGGGAATGATAATAAGAACGTGGTCCCAGGCTGGCATTAGTGAGCAGTTAAGGTCAGGCAAGCAACCCTTTACCTCTAATTTCCTTGTTATATGAAAAAATTACCCCCAATTAGTTTTTAAACCATAGTTGGTTATCATATTTTGTTATTGATAGCCTAGCATCCCTGGAGGAGGGCATGACAACCCACTCCAGGATTCTTGCCTGAAGAATCCCCATGGACAGAGAAGCCTGGTGGGCTACAGTCCATGGGGTCATGAAGAGTCAGACAGGACTGAATGGCTAAGCACAGCAACAGCACAGCTCTAAATGATCCCTTTGGGTATGGTCGGAAAAGCTATACCTATTTGATTATTTAATATCTTGACTTATCAATATCTAAATTCCCTGGGTGAATACTTAATGAAAGTGAAGACTTGAATGAGATCCTTCAAGAAGTTAAATACCTGTTCTAGATACCTAAAAATAAATGGAATATGGGAGTCATAGATATGTGAACAACTTAGATTACCAAATTACAACTTCCAAATGCCCAGAATCTTCCCCAGAAGTAAATTAGTGAAATTCATTTCTTGGGAAATAAATTGAAAAATACCTGAAATTTTCTGGAAGAAACAGTAAATGTAGTGAAAGCGATGGCTCTGTGATTTAAAAACTCATTATTCTCTGACTCTTTTCAGTGTCATGAAAGAGTTAATGTAACCTTCCAAGTTGTCCAATTTAAAATCAAAGTATTTTTGACTATTGGGCCAGAAAAATCTTTCTCAATATCTGGAAAACCACCATATAATTAGTATAAGTTCACATGCCTGTGGTGAAAAACAGTAAATGAGAAGAAATACTCAAGGAATTTTAATGAACTCTGCCTTAATCATAGCCTGAAATAAATGTAATAAAGTATTTCTCTTTAACATTCATTTGAAGTTTTCCTTCCCCTAACGAACTGTTCCAGCTACACCTATGTTCAGATACACACACAACTCTTTGAAATAGGCTTTGTTATCATTTATCTCGTAACTCGCAGTTCTTTCTCTTTGTTTCTGAGTATACACGCACATATAAAGATTTATGCTTATGCATACACTCCTATATTTGGCTGTCAGCCTTGCTTAGAGATCTGTTAACCTGGTGATAAGGCAGAAAAAAAGGTGGAAAGGACCCATTGTAAATGGGAAAGGGAAACAAAAAAAGGAGACATTTTAGGTATTTGAATTTCCCCTTGAAATTGTGATGTACAAAAAGGATGTATTTTTAGGACTAAGTTGTAGCCTCTAAGGTGTTTTGCATTCAATAGAAAAAAATTGTCTGCCCAACTCCTCCATCTTTATAATATGTTGGAATGCTTCTTTTCCTTACTGGACTCCCACTGCCAAACTCTGCATTGAATACACTGAAGTATTCAGCTGAATCTATATCCCCCAAAGTTCCAGTACTGGTTTCCATGGCAAATATGTGCAAACACACAGAACAAAATCAACGCAAGAAAGAGGTGAAGGGGGTGAGGTAAAAAGAGAATGGACCTTTTATTTTTATCTCTAGATAAAAGCAAAATACATCTAATTATGACCACTTAGAACTTGCAAGCATTTCCTATTTGAATTAAAGTTTTCTTCAGCTAATCTCATGTTGCAATTAACATTAAAAAAATTGTGTCTGGCATGCATATGCCTCCTCTCATTAGGGAAAAACTGCATTGTTTACTGAGTGTTACCAGGTCAGTCTGAAAATGTGGCAATAGCACACTGTAAGTCTATAGGAAGAGTGTTTCATAAAAGGAACATTTTAACAGCAAAGAGGCCATGGGGGATTCACACATTGATCTTCTCCTGATGCTGCCTCTGATTTAGTTAAGATGGCTAGACTAACAATGGTTCTAATGGGAAAGATAAAGAAGACCAAATGGTGGAGAGGTAGCAATTTAAAGGTTTAATTCAGGTTTTCCTGTTTATATCAGATATAAATTTAGATAATTGGTGGTGTTTAAAATGATAAAGGCTTTGAATGCTCTTGATAGATTATGGTCATTCATTTACTTCTTATAGTTTAATGCTTAGCATGAGATAGCACAGTTGTGCTCCCTGTCAAAGAGAGGTTACTGATATGAGTTCATTGACAGCAGACCAGCTCAGTACCTACATATGTTCATGTATTCCCTGATGTCAAGTCGAAAATGTGGCTTTCACCCTACCTTTTCAGTGACATCTCCTTTGTAGCCAGTTTTATCAAAGTACTTTTTCACTAAAACTCTAAATGGAAAAACAGATATTGCATCTCATCTAGGACTAAATTCTATCCCTCTGCACCCCCAACTCCAATTCTATATCACAAGATTTTTCAGATCTCTAGAAAGGCATTTTTCTTTTTTTTAACATAAGAGAAAAAAAAAAAAAACCCATCTGAGTTCCACCTGGAGTAACTATAGCTTGACTGGTGGTGTGGTGTAGGGAAAAAACATGTAATATGCCTGTGTTTAGTTGGAATCCAGGTAGCAAAAGCTCAGAACAAAAAGCTGAAGCCTCTGTTTAAACCACACAAGGCCCATTGCCCTGACAGGCATTTCTGGCATAGATGTTGGGTTCCCTGAAAGTAAATCTATGCTCAAAACGTGGAAGAGAGAGATTTTTCCAGGAATGGAAAATGATAATGGAACTATTCAGTTGATATTACTCTTTATGGAATAGTTTTGAGGAATAGTGATGCCAAATGAACCAGGGTCTTCCTGTGATTAGAGGCTTTTTCTGGATAGCTCTGTGGACGAGACCTAGGTGCGGAGTAAAGTTTCCCTTCCAGGAATCAGTAAGCATAACTTTATGGATGTAGCAGTGGGTAATGGTGAAAAGCAAATAGTTTAATGGTGAAAAGCAAGTGTTAGTTTAACCAACCAAGTGAGTTAATTTCTAAATCTCAGTGGTCTCGTATTTAAGATGGGGATAATTACTTACTTTCCTTCCCTTAACTAATTGTTCCAGCTACAGCTGCGCTTGGTACACACACATATTTTTGAAGTAGGTTTTTTATCTTTTATCTCATAACTTGCATACACGGTGGTTTAGTCACTAAGTTGTGTCTGAGTCTTGCAACCCCATGGACTGGAGCCCACCAGGCTTCTCTTCGTGGGATTTACCAAGCAAGAATACTGGAGTAGGTTGCTATTTCCTTCTCCAGTGGATATTCCTGACCCAGGGATCGAATCCATGTTTCCTGTGTCTCCTGCATTGTAGGCAGAGCCATCAGGGAAGCCCCATACTTGCATACTACCTAACATTTAATATGTTCTGTTCATAAGTTATTGTTACTAATGTGCATGGTTCAGAACTCCCTAATGATTGGCTCAGTTCAGTTCAGTCACTCAGTCGTGGCTAACTCTTTGCAACCTCATGGGCTGCAGCATGCCAGGCTTTCCTGTCCATCACCAACTCCCACAGCTTGCGCAAACTGTGTCCATTGAGTAGGTGATGCCATCCAACCATCTCATCTTCTGTCATCTGCTTCTCCTCCTGCTTTCATTCTTTCCTAGCATCAGGGTCTTTTCTAATAAGTCAGCTCTTCACATCAGGTGGCCATAGTATTGGCGTTTCAGCTTTAGCTCAGGAGTTTGCAGTTTATTTGGTAGATTTGGGGGGAAAAAAATGAGCCCTGCTCTCCCATTTTCTCATCTATTATATCATCATCAGAATAGTCACCAAGTAATTCCCTCTTTGACTATCATCAATTTCCCTCTTGCTTCTCTCACTGGAAAAATAAGAATTGGGGGCAGAGGATGGGATGGGGGGTGATGAAAACTAGCCTCTAAAATGGAAAAAAAATATACCCAAGATATTCTGCTTCTCTACCAAATTAAGAGAAATGCTAAATGGTTTAAGTAGAAATTTCTTGATCGAAAAACTCTTACAATAGGATTGTAACATAAGATTTGTTTTAAGAGATGTCCTGGAAAGAACAGGCTTGTAATGAACAAACTCTTAGGTTTAGAAGATGACATCACAGTTGGAATATGGCTTTGATTGAAACCATACGTTTTTGAAAATTCATCCCATCTGTCTGTTCAATTTTTATTATAAATAATGTGTTTTATTCATAGAAGCTTATAGAGCAGTGACATGGACAGATAATAGAAGCATATTGCAAATAAAAATTCCTTTTTAATAGTAGACAATGTGCTTCCCTGTCTGAAATGGAGGAGCTTCTGGGAGTCAATAGGAATCTGATTTTTTATCAATAGATTTCATAATGCATTCCCTGTTTTAGGAAGAGTCAGGCCTGAAGGAAGCTGTGAAAGCCTGTAAGGGTTGTTCTGATTGATTTGGGTTTAAATATTTCCTTTGTAATTATTCCATGGTTTCCTTAGCATTCACTGCAGAACATAGCTAGGCTAAGTTGAGAGACTTTGAAATGTGTCTGTACCAACCTACTTGTAATGAGGAAGGAGGAAAAGTGTGCTTTAGGAATAAATACACAAATATTAAAAAATGTTTAAATTATTGTGAACCAATCTTTCTAGTTCCATTCTGTATGTCATAGGATTACACTCTGATTTCTTAATAACGTTAAACCTACTTAAGCTAATACCTTCCTGGGTATCTTGGGAGTATCTAAACAAGATCAGGATTTAGACAATCAAGAGTTTTCATGCTTTATTTTTATATTTTCCACTTGGCAGAATCAGTGCACTGCTTGACTTTGTGGTAAATCTGAGACCTTGGAGGCTAGTGTTAAGAACCCTGCTTTGTTAGTTATGAATTTCTTTCCTGAAACAACCATTAGTCGATGCATTGCTGAGTAACCTAATGAAGTAAAGCCATTGCAAGTTTATCTGCTTGAGAATTCTTTACTTGCTAAAGGTCGAATGTGAAGCTATTATTTTTACTTGACTCACTAGACTTCTATTTCATTTGTTAAGTTTAGACTGCTTGGGAGTTATATGAGGTGAATTTAAAAGGGTGCTGAAAGGTAAGTAGAATCACATTCAGAATATACAAACATATTTTTCCCTCCTCCTCCATATTTGAAAACCATTAAATGAATCAAGCTACTGCTCATATATATTAAATATTGCTTCTGTGTGGGCATTGCATTTTTGAATTAGTATTGAACTGAGTCCCTCACGTACTCAGCCACTCAGTCATGTTCACCTCTTTGCAACCTCATGAACTATAGCCCACCAGTTTCCTCTGTCCATGGAATTTTCTAGGCAAGAATACTGGAGTGGGTTGCCATTTACTACTTCAGGGTATCTTCCTAACCCAGGGAGCCAACCCATGTGTCTTGCATCTCCTGCACTGGCTGGCAGATTCGTTACCACCGAGCCACTAGGAAAGCCCTAAATTACTAACAACAGACAAGTAGTCATTTAATAAGCCCAGCACCACATCTGAGTCAAAAGAACGTAATGACTGAGGGTAGGAACAGATCTTGGCCTTGAAGGACCTTGGGAGCCAATTGAGTAGAAAAAAAAAAGCACACACAAAATATATAGACATCAAAAAAGTGTAGCAAATTATGTCATTGGTTATCAGTATAAAAATGGATAAGAAAAAGAAATAACTCTATATAAATTGCATTAGATAGAAAATAACTTCATGGAGAGGGCAACTTTTAGTTAAGTTATATTACTCAGCTGTTAAAAAGAATACATTTGAATCAGTTCTGATGAGATGGATGAAACTGGAGCCTATTATACAGAGTGAAGTAAGCCAGAAAGAAAAACACCAATACAGTATACTAACACATATATATATGGAATTTAGAACGATGGCAATGATGACCCTGTATGCAGGACAGCAAAAAAGACACAGATGTGTATAGCGGACTTTTGGACTCAGAGGGAGAGGGAGAGGGTGAGATGATTTGGGAGAATGGCATTGAAACATGTATAATATCATGTAAGAATTGAATCACCAGTCTAGGTCCGATGCAGGACACGGCATGCTTGGGGCTGGTACACGGGGATGACCCAGAGAGATGTTGTGGGGAGGGGAGTGGGAGGGGGGTTCATGTTCGGGAACGCATGTACACCCGTGGTGGATTCATGTCAATGTATGGCAAAACCAATACAGAATTGTAAAGTAAAATAAAAAAAAAATAAAGTAAATGAAAGCAGTAATAAAAAAAAGAATAAATAAGAATTTTATTGGCAGAGAAATGGAAAGAAATCTTTTAAGGTTCATTCAATTGTTGTTGTTGTTGTTGTTCATTCCCTAAGTTGTGTCCAACTCTCTGCAAATCCATCCATGGACTGCAGCTCAGGCTTCCCTGACTTTCAACATCTCCTGGAGTTTGCTCAAATTCATGTACATTGAGTCATTCAGTTACTCTTGCATGTTAATCTAGTACCTATAACTTTCCAGGGAATATGCATGTAAGATGGTTTTCTGTCCTCAAGGAGCCTCATTTTTGTTCTGTGAATATGATAAGCTCTCTCCCTTTATAAGATTTTTACACATGCTTCCTTACCTACATGTTTCAATTGTCACTGCTTAGAAAATCACCCCAGTACTCAAGCAAATAAGCTTAAACAAACAAACAAAAGTATTCATTCTCTCCCTGACTCTACGTGTTTATGAGTTCACCTGAGTGCTTTCGCTTCATATAGTACTGTTGACTATAGTCATCCAACAGCTTAAAGGGGCTGGAACCTCACACGGCTGGTGGTTGGTGTTGGCTGTCATCTGGGAGCTTACCTGAGGCTGTCGACTACAATACCTCAGTTCTCCTCACGTTAGTCACTCTGTGTGGCTTGGACTCCTCAAAGAATACGAGTTGGGTCTGAGAGGGACTGTTCCAGCTCGTGAAAAAGGAAGCTGCCAATCGCTATGGACCAACCTCAGAAGCCCCACGGGGTCATCCACCGGATTCTACCAATCAAAGCAAATCACAGGCTAAACTAAAAGCTAGAGAAGTGAAGTGAAGTGAAAGTTGTTCAGTCGTGTCTGACTCTTTGTGAGCCCATGGACTCTACAGTCCTTGGAGTTCTCCAGGCCAGAATACTGGAGCGGGTAGCCTTTTCCTTCTCCAGGGGATCTTCCCAACCCAGGGATGGAACCCAGGTCTCCCACATTGCAGGCAGATTCTTTACCAGCTGAGCCATAAGGGAAGCCCAAGAATACTGGAGTGGGTACCCTTTCCCTTCTCCAGCGGATCTTCCCAACCCAGGGATTGAACCCAAGTCTCTTGCATTGCAGGCAGATTCTTTACCAGCTGAGCTATGATGGAAGCCCAAAAGCTAGAGAAAGGAGAGGCAATTTGTGGCCATCTGTAGTCTGTCTCATCGCCTAAAGTGATTTGTAGGTGGCTCTTTGCATAGCTGGCCTCTTCATCATATAAATGCTATCTCCTGAAAACACTTACCTTTCCACTCTATATATCCTCTCCTCCTCCTCATTAAATATATACTCTATTCTACCACCCTGCTAATTTTTTTCATTGTTCATAACACATTGTGCTGTGTTATGATAAGGTCTGTGTTTTCTGAAGTTATGCATAATGGGAATCTTGTCTTGATCATCTATATTTAAATCTGAAAATAACACTCAGCACACAGTAGTGTGTACTTACAAAATATATAAGCATATGTTGTGAGATACAGATAAGAATAAGGCCAATGCTAATACGACCTGAATAAAATGTTAAGGTCTCTTTCAATTCACAAAATATCATTATGAATAGTAATTATAGATTTTCATCCTGTTCTGTGGATAGAAGTGAAAGGGCAATCGATTCAGATCAGACAATGAGAATAAGCATTTGACTTGGGCCCTTCATGGCTGGAGTTATGCTTCGATGGTCATAAGGACATGTCAGATGTCCTTACAATTTGAGTAAGGGATGGGAAAGCCTGTAGTCAACTTATTCCTATGGGGCTCAAGCGAATGTCTAGGCATTAGTTTATGGAGAGAGTTTATAGATGGGATGATGTGATGATAGAGAGACGTCATTCTTTTGGAGTCTTCCTCATCATGGGCTTCTCCTCTCAGGATTCAGACTACAAATTAGAATGTCACTGTGAGAGCATTGAATTGGAAAGGAGACATCACAAGCAGTTCTTACCCAGTGACCTTTCTCTACTCTACATCCTTCTCAATTAAGAAATAGTTCTAACACTAAAACGTTTCCTCAGTGACAGAGGGGAAAGGTGATGAACAAACAAGAAAATAGCCAATGAAGGCTGTGATGTTAGTGGATGCTGGGATAAACATTAAGGGTGGGCTGAAAGTTAAAGTGTTATTTGCTCAGTCTTGTCTGACTCTTTGTGAGACTATAGCCCGCGAGGCTCCTCTGTCCATGGGATTCTCCAGATAAGAATATTGGAGTGGGTTGCTATTCCCTTCTCCAGGGAATCTTCCTGGCAGATTCTTTACCATCTGAGAGCCCAAAAAGTACCTGGGAATAATACAGTAGTCACCAGGAAACTATGGAATTAGTTGAGTGTGAAGGACAGAAATGAAACCAAGAAAGTTAAATTCATACCAAGTTTGTATGGCAGTCAACCTAGTCTCTTAAATATATTTTACAATATATCTTCCAAAGCTTTATCATACATAAGATAATTTTACTCTTTTCCAAACAATAAAACTACCTAAACGTCCCATCTCTTGCTAAATAATCTAGAAGTGGCTATTAGACCCTCTCTTATTTCATTATATATTGTTACTATTGTTTATTTTAATCTCTAAAGGCTTTCCCTGAACACCCTTACCCCAACCATCTGTTCTCTTTTCTATTCTGTGAATCATATGACACCAGGAACTAAGTTTTATTAATTTTTGAATTCCCACCATCCCCCCTGTTGTGTGTGACTTATCATGGGGGCTCAATAATAAGTGGAAGAACTAAATGCGTGAATGGTGGTGCAAAGAACATGCAAAATGTACCACCAATTGAAGAGTATAGGGTTTTTTTCCTGAATGGAAATTTACAAGGGAAACACTTTATAACCAAAGCCAATAAATATGTATAGTCCTTTATATCAAGGAGTGAGTTCAACTCATTTAAGGGGATCAAGTTCCCACTCTAGCCAAAGGAGTCTTGATAGACAAGAAAGAGAAAGGGACAGGAATTGGGTAATCCTGATTTTCATTTCAGTTTCACCTCTTGTTAATGAAGGAATCTTCTACATGTGCCTTAACCTCTCTAAACATTGGTTTTCTAGGCTACAAAATGAGGAATCCTGGTAACTGTAAACACAATTTTGTGTGTAAACATTTCCAACAAAGTCCCAGATGCATACCTTAGATGAAGTTACCTCACATGTGGAACAAGACTCTCAACCACTGTGTGGTCTGGAGCAAGCCCCCCAGAGTCTGTGTTCCTAAATTCTTCCTTTGAAAACTGAGAATCTTCAGATTCCGGTCTTCACTTTCTTTTACCAACTCTGCCTTGTGGTTGAATTCAAATACCACTTTTAATACAATTAACTTTGCCCCCTTCAGTTCAGCTGTTACTCAGTCATGTCCAACTCTTTGCAACTCTGTGAACTGCAGCACGCCAGGCCTCCCTGTCCATCACCAACTCCCAGAGCTTACTCAAACTCACGTCCATTGAGTTGGTGATTTCATCCAACCATCTCATCCTCTGTCGTCCCCTTCTCCTCCCTCCTTCATTCTTTCCCAGCATCAGGAAACAATGCTTTCAAAGGAGTCAGTTCTTCGCATCAGGTGGCCAAAGGATTGGAGTTTCAGCTTCAGCGTCAGTCCTTCCAATGAACATTCAGGACTGATTTCCTTTAGGATGGACTGGTTGGATCTCCTTGCAGTCCCAGGGACTCTCAAGAGTCTTCTCCAAAACCACAGCTCAAAAGCATCAATTCAGCTTTTTTTATAATCCAACTCTCACATCCATACATGACTACTGGAAAAACCATAGCTTTGACGAGACAGACCTTTGTTGGCAAAGTAATGTCTCTGCTTTTTAATATGGTGTCTAGGTTGGTCATAACTTTTCTTCCAAGGAGGAAGCACCTTTTAATTTCATGGCTGCAGTCACCATCTGCAGTGATTTTGGAGTCCAAAAAATAAAGTCTGTCACTGTTTCCATTGTTTCCCCATCTATTTGCCATGAAGTGATGGGACCAGATGCCATAATCTTAGTTTTCTGAATGTTGAGTTCTAAGCAATCTTTTTCACCTTCTTTTTCACTTTCATCAAGAGAAAATAAATATACACCCCATAGCATTTCAGGATCGGAAGGAAGGTATCTAGTACTCAGATAGGGCAAATAGATTGGGCATTAATGATGATGGCTCATCAGGCAAAGAATCTGCATGTTAATGCAGGAGACTCAGGAGATGTGGGTTCAATCCCTGGGTCAGAAACCTAGTAACTATAACAAAGGAGGAGGAAAATGGCAACCCACTCCAGTATCCTCATGGACAGAGGAGCCTGGTGGGCTACAGTCCATGGGGTCACAGAGAGTCAGACAGGACTGAGGAACCAAGCACACCCAACAAGAGGAGAAACACAGCAAAGCCATTATAAAGGGGAGATCACTGGCAAAAGGTACAGATGGCTCAGAGTACTTTCAATCATTTTAATCCACATCCATTTTTTAAACACATTGATATTTACAGTGTGTCAGAATCTCTGCTGGGTTATAAAGCAAATCCAGGCTTAGATTTGTCTATAGAAATTCAGTCTTGAGATAGTTGTCAACCTGGGTGATTTTCAAAACAAATCACATTGGTTCTGCCCAGTGGCCCTGATCCAGGATACTACCAACCCCCAAAACTTTGACCTGTTACCTAACCTTTCTGAACTGCCATTTGCTCATTTGCAAAAAAATGGTGGTCTTTACGAGCTTGAGATTTTTAAGATTTAGAGGGAGTGGCATTAGCTGCATTGTGTTACAAGTTCATGCAGCCCATCTGCTTCCCTTGGATCTACTATCAAGACATCCCTGCACCCAAGGAGCCTGCAGCACTGTTCTGATTGCCACAAATCAGCATTAAATTGGGCATTTATCATATTTGAAAAGACACACCATCTGCAGATCTCCACCATTGTGCAAAGTTGTCATGCACAATATGCTACTTTGCAATCTGCACGTTTAACAACAAATGGGAAAATTTAACAGCAACCGGAAATAAGCTTGGTTTTTGAAATTACATTTCTTAGATGAAGTTAGTGCTTGGCCAGTCCCCAGAACATCACCTTCCACTTAGGAGAATGTAGAGCTAAGCAAATTCAAACCAAAAAAAAAAACCAACCAAACAAACAAACAAAAAAACCCATCTTTTAACTTCCTTTGTGAACAGGAAGGCAGAGAGAGGATAAAAGTAATAAGCTTCTCTGATCATAGGAAATTGGAACTTGCTATCTTGCTAGACCATTATTCTTAATGCATAGCTGAAGTTGGCTACATTTCCTTGGCAGAGAAATAAAATCATTCTGATTTAAAGTAACATGAAACGACTTGGTAAAAATTTTTCTAATAATGGCTTCTTTAAAAACATTTTTTGCTAACAAATAAGTAGTAAATATTTTCTTGTCAATGCTTAAAGGATATAAGTGATAAAGGTGTAAAAGTTATAATTATATTTAACACAATATTTGATTGCATTAGAGGTGAAGTAGTGTTATGTTTAAAATACATTGAAGTTTGAATAATTTTATTTCCTGATTTTGGTTATTATCAAAATTGTATTGGCACCACTGTTATATGGAGGCGGCCCCCAAGAACTTCAGAATTGATGCTTTTGAAATGTGGTGCTGGAGAAGACATTTGAGAATCCCTTATACAGCAGGGAGGTCAAACCAGTTAATCCTAAAGGAAATCAACCCTGAATATTCACTGGAAGGACTGGTGCTGAAGCTGAAGTTCCAATACTTTGGCCACCTGATGCAAAGAGCCGACTTGTTGGAAAAGGCCCTGACGCTGGGAAAGATTGAAGGCAGGAGGAGAAGCAGACAACAGAAGACGAGATGGTTGGCTGGCATCACTGACTCAATGGACATGAGTTTGAGCAAGCTCCAGGAGATAGTAAAGGACAGGGAAGCCTGGTGTGCTGCAGTCCATGAGGTCTCAAAGAGTCGGACATGACTGAGTGGCTGAACAACAACAACCAAGAGCTTCAGAGAATCATTATTGTAAAAATTGTACGTGCAAACTCTTTTCACCACTAAATACTAAGAGGTTAAATGCTAATAGGCCTTTGAGATTGCTTACTTGAGGTTTCCTTCATCTCCTGTTTGATTGCAAGCATTTATTTTCCAAAAATAAATGAAAGAAGTAAAGCTGTGTGAATAGGTTGTTACTGTATTTATATAATAACTTGCATCTAAAAGAAATGAAGACAGTTGCAAAATGGCTGGTCTTAATATCCTGTTTCTTTTGAATAAAATAACTCTTTAATGAGCTACTGTTATCCCTAAAATGTCTCTTGATGGAATATTGGGACCACTAGTTCTTCTACTAGTTTAAAGTTTCCAAAAAATAAAAAAGAAAGAAAATCAGCACTAGCTCAGGAACTGTAAATTGACTTTACAGTCGTCAGTTTTTAAGAAGATGAATCAAATTCTGAAGCCAACCCTAAACATGCCTAATTAAAAGAAAATCCTTTCTCTCAAAGTTGTCAGATATGCTTTGGCCTATCCAAACGAACACCAGGCCAATTGGTAACTTTCCTCAGTATGACTTGTATAATTACATGGCTAGTGTAACGTAGCTCCTTCTTAATTGCTTTCACTAGCTCTTCTTCCTCTTTGGCAGCTTGCTTTATCTTTCAGCCTCTCCTGGGTACCATATTTTCAGCCCTTTGTCTAGGCTAATGGTTCCACATAGATGCCTCCATACCTGGCTTCCCCTGTGAACTCCAGACGTCCAAATTCCTACTGTGTTCTGAAAACCTTCAGAAAGGTTATCCTCAAATGTTTCAAACCCAACAGGTCCATAGCTGAACCCTCTGTCCTCTACTCAAAGCTCTTTCTTCTTCCATGTTTGTTAGAATTCTTAGACCCTCCTGTTTCAAATCAGGAACCTCAGAGTCATCTTTAACCAACTTTTTGTCTGATCCTCTTTCAACCATTCAATGGTTGAATTCTGTTGCTTCATTCCTTTCTCGGTCATTCTCCATTTCACCTTGACTGCTTTTTCCAGCCCCTGTCCATGTGAGGAGCTCCTCCTGAATGTTTCTGTGGTACCCTATGCTTATATTCATCAGGGCTCCATTCACACTGGAGTGTAATCTCCTTTATCTTCCTGTCCTCATCTCCCAGCATTCATGATATCCCCAGTAAATACTTGCTGAGCAAACCTTCTCAGTCACTTCTCAAGTTCATTGCCTTGTTGAGACTAGAGCTCCTCTCTTGCCTGCTGTCCCTTACCAACAATCCCAGCAAACAAGGACATTTATTATTAGACAAACCCCTTTTCCATTCTCCTATTAATTCTACCTTCTAAGTTTGACTTCCCTACTTCTCTGATTTCAACTATTCCAAGGATTAAAAAACTTTGCTTCCACATCTTCTCATAGAAGTGCCCTCTATGCTTAATATCTTGCAAATGCTTTCTCCAAAAAAGACTTCTCAGGACATATCTCAGGCAGAATTAATCTTATTACATCCCACCTTGCATTTATGTGAAATCTAGAAAAATGGTATAAATGAACTTATTTGCAGAGTAGAAATAGAGACACAGATATAGAGAACAAGTATATGGGTACCAAGGGGGGAAGGGGTAGTGGGATTGATTGTGAGATTAGGATATACATAGAAGACACTGCTGGGCATAAAATAGATAACTATTGAGAACCGACTGTAGCACAGGGAACTCTACCCAGTGGCTCTGTGGTGACCTAAATGGAAAGGAAATTCAAGGAAGAGGGGATATATGTATATGTGTGGCTGACTCACTTTTCTGTACAGAAGAACTAATGCAACATTGTAAAGCAACTGTGCTCCAATAAAAATTAATTAATTTTTTAAAAGCATTTTCCTACTGTTTAATTGCATTTTCATTGTGTTTTTGTTCAAGATATCTTGCTAGGCTTGATTTTCTTACTTGATCATGGATGGTACAAAAGGTGACTTTCTCTTCTCTCTATCTCCCATACTTACTAGGTACAAAGTGTTTGGGGTTCAGCTAAACTGCTCTTAAGCTTGATCTGTGGGTCTTCCCCAGTGGCTCAGACAGTAAAGAATCTGCCTGCAATGCAGGAGACCTGGGTTCGATCCCTGGGTCAGGAAGATCCTGTGGAGAAGGAAATGGCAACCCACTCTAGTATTCTTGCCTGGAGAATTCCATGGACAGAGGCTACTGGCCGGCTACAGGCTATGGGGTTGCAAAGAGTTAGACACGACTGAGCAACTAACAAGTTTGTTTTAATGATTCTCTACTAATTTAGAAACAAGCACAAAACAATAGGCTTTAGGTTGAATTGGATACTGCATATTCCAATATCACGTTAAGAATAAAATCTTGATGTACAAAGCAACACTGACGACATAAAATAATAATAGTAGATACATCTGCCACCAAATAGTTCCAATATGATTCATTATGAAGCTGGGAAAAGATTTAATTCACAGTCTGCAATGTAGCACAAGATATGATTTTGTGGACTGAGTGTCATTTAGACTTAATAACTCAACTTTTAGTGATTTATATATTTCATCCTATAAAATGTAGTTAAGGAATTACTTGATACTCTAGGTTTCTTACTGTGAATAATAGTAATATAATCCTTCTCATTTTATCTAGAGCTTGTTATCCAAGACTTTGAGAATTAATGAGAAAAATGCTTTGAAATATTTTTTTCATTAATCCTCAAAAGACCCCCTGCAATAAATTTGTAAAAATGATTAATTAAGAATGAAAATTCCATCACAAAAAGACAATATCCCTGTACTATTCTTCAGCTCACTTCAATGAAATTTTAAATTTATAAAATATGAAGGAGCTATAAAGCAATTTATTTTTGCAGGCTTCAGAGAAGAAAGACACTGCTTTTATTGTAAATGCATAAATAAATATTGATGCTTGTCATGGCATATGGAGATATAGATTTCTAAAAGACACAGTTTAGGAATATTTTAGCAAGTTTTTATTCTAAATATACTTGAAAGTATACCTTTTACTGTGTATCTTTTGAGAAGGTCTCATTTTGTGTTAAAGAAAGCTTTATGTTCAGAGCCTGTTTATTTACATTCCTTTGAGCTAGCTCCTCTTAATTTGCAGGTTATTAAGTAGATTGTAATTTATCATGTAGAGTGTATTCTTGGTTCAGTGGTTCCTCAAGGAAGCATGCTTGATGAACCATAATTATTTTCCAAAAGCTAAAGAAATGATTAAACTTTAGTTATTCAATATATGCATGTGGTAAAAATGAAGAATTTTCCAAAATGTTATGGATTCTTTAAAAAAAGAGAAAGAATAAAAATTAAATTCTAATTCTGATCCCAAAATGAACTTCAAAGAAGATGTTTGCCTTTAAGAAACACAACTCTATGATTTAGTAGCAATGGGATAAGACTGGTGTAATTCCAACTGATCACCCTTCCCAGGGCAATGCAGGCATCACAAGATGTGAATTCCAGCAAATATAGAAAAGGCAGAATGAAAAGCATGCATACTGAATGCAATTTGCAAAGAAAGAATAAATTGATGAAAAATCCACCCTGGTAGGAGGTAGATTCTGATACAGTCAAAGCATCCATGGAATTAAGATAATTACAGCATTCAAATTTGAGACAATGAGATTCAAATAAATTGCTATAGTTTGTGAGGCAATAATATATTTGATGTAAGGAAAAGTGGAAAGGAAGGAGAGATTTTTACCAGCTACTGATTACTCAGTGAATGCCAGGTATCACCGAGCACTTTCAATAAAGTATTTTATGAGACAGCTCAATGGTCATATAAAGTAGGTATTACTAGGCCTGTTTTTAGGTTCAAATGACTGTCCAAAGCGTCCATGTACCCAGTAGTAACAGCTTCCAGGAGATAGATGGATAGAGCACAAATATGAAATCATGTATATATAAAATTGGTAGGGCTTCCCAGGTGGCACTAGTGGTAAAGAACCCACTGCCAATGCGGGAGAAGTATGAGATTCAGGTTCAATTCATGGGCCAGGAAGTTCCCCTGGAGTAGGAAATGGCAACTCACTCCAGTATTCTTGCCTGGAAAATTCCATGGACAGAGGAGCCTGGCGGGCTACAGTCTTTGGAGCTGCAAAGAGTTAGAAAAGACTGATTGCACGTGCACACACACACACATGTATATATAAAACCCTATTCATATCCTATATATATAATCTTATACATATCATTTTATCATATATAGTTTATTTTCATCATATACAGTTTTTATATCTGATGATTATTTTGACTGGGATAAAGGATGCCCAGATAGTTGATAAACTTTGTTTCTTGGTGTTCTGTGAGGATGTTCCTGGTAGAGATTAGCATTTGATGTAGTGGATTGAGGAAAGAAGACACACCCTTCCCAATGTGTCATCATCCAGTCCACTGGGGGCCTGATCAGGTCAAAAAGGTGAAGAAAGGGTGTATTCCTCTCACCTTCCTCTTGAGCTGAGCTGTTGGTCCTTTCCTGCCTTTGGACATTGGAGCTCCTGTTTCTCGGACTTTGGACCCAGAGATTTATACCAATGACTCCCTGGTTCTCAGCCTCATGACTCAGACTAAATTCTATCATCAGCTTTCATGAATCTCCAGCTTGCAGAGATAAGATTGCAGGACTTCTCAGCCTCCATAACCATGTGAGTCAATTCCTATAATAAATTTCTTTTTACATATATCTTTTACATCCTGGTTGTCCATGGGGTTGCTAGAGTCAGACATGACTTAGCATCACCACCACTACTTACATCCTATTGATTCTGTTTTGCTGGAGAACCATAGTAATATACATATATTATGTGTGTGTGCATAAAGAACCCACTTGCAATGCAGGAGACACAGTTTCAGTGAAGATCCTTTGGTGAAGGAAAGGAAAAGGTAACCCACGCCAGTATTCTTGCCTGGAAAATCCCGTGCACAGAAGATCCTGGTAGGTTACAGTCCATGGGGTCACAAGGAGTTGGACATGATTTAGTAACTAAACAACAACAACTACATATACTACATATATGTGTGTGTATATATATACATATATATATATATATATATATATATCAAAAGGAGAAGAATGCAGCAAAGGATGAGATGGTTAGATAGCATGTAGTCCATGGGCTCACAAAGAGTCAGACACGACTTAGTGACTGAGCAACAACATATAATTCCAACTTTTCTTCCATCTTTTCGGGACTGTGCAGTGTGAGAGATCTGGGTTCAATCCCTGTGTTGGGAAGATCCCCTGGAGAAGAGAACAGCTACCCACTCCAGTATTCTGGGCTGAAGAATTCAGGGGCTTTCAGAGTCAGACATGACTGAGTGACCTTCACTAATGGGGAAAAAAGGAAAAGACAAAACCCCTCAAGGGTGACAAATGTCCCCTTGAAGGACCCGCTCACCATTTCATGCAGCAGAGGCAGCACGGGTGGGAGTCTGCACGGAGTGGCGGTCCAGGACAGCTGCATGCTCTTCAGATGACTCAGAGTCCTGACAGCTGTCCCAGCTTTTCCAGCAGGGACTGTCAGGGCACCTCGTGAGGAGACCATCGTGTGCCACAGCAAGGAACCCACCACTTGGAGAGTTGCTCCCACTGTCTTCAGGAATCATATGTGAGCTTTAGAGCCAAGCAGGCTCCAAAATCAAAATGGTTATTTCTGAGGTTTTGTTTTCTCATATCCAAAATGGACATATTAACTCCTGCCTCAAAATGTTGTGATCGAATTAAACTGAGATAAATGCATACAAGGGCTCAGTATGGTTTCTTATCATGATGGACTTCAAGTATATGGTAACTTAAAATAATGAAGAAAAGGAAAAAAAGAACCAACAAGGAAAAGGAGGTCAGAGACCACAAGGAGACATGAAGGAGAAGGAAAAGGGAAAAAGAAGGAGCAGCGGTGGAGGAGGAAAGGAGAATTAAGAGGAACTTCTGGGAGTCCCTGTTTCCAGAAGCTACTCTAAGAGGAAGCACTTGATGAGACAAAATGCAAACCATGGTGGTTGCTATAGCCCATAGGAGATGCTCTGCAGCAGAGCACAAAGGTATCTGGGATTCACCAACATGCTACTGCTGCTGCTAAGTCACTTCAGCCATGTCCGACTCTGTGCGACCCCATAGATGGCAGCCCACCAGGCTCCCCCATCCCTGGGGTTCTCCAGGCAAGAACACTGGAGTGGGTTGCCATTTCCTTCTCCAATGCATGAAAGTGAAAAGTGAAAGTGAATGTGAGTGACAACTAATAGAAAATGGCACCAGTGAGAGCCGCAGAAAGTGAGTCAAGTCAAGGCTACGCTGGAATCAAGTCCAGCTCTCACTTCTGTCCTAGAATGAGACAACGTGTTGCTATTGTTATTGCAGTTTGGTTGCTCAGTCATGTCCAGCTCTTTACAACTCCATGGACTGTAGCCTGCCAGGCTCCCCTGGGATCCAACCCATGTTTCCTGTATTGGCAGCTGGGCTTTTACCACTAGCGCCACCTGGGAGACAATGTGAGGTGATAATCAATGTCAATGCATCACTGAATGAGTAATAGTTTCTCTGAGGAAATCTGGTGGAAATGGTAGCTCAGAACTCAAAGTCTTTTCTTGAGTCAATTACAGAGGCACTAAACAGTACCTTGGTCCTCAGATGTCTGGGGAACACAGATATAATTATAAAGAGGTATTGATAAAGCAGTGCAGAGGTAAAAATAAATCTACCCTTTGCAAGGCTAATTAATTTGAAATAAACAAGGAGAACGAATTGACAACTGTGTACACACACACACACACACACACACACACGGCACAATGGTAAATAATCCACCTGTCAATGCAGGAGATGCGTAAGACGTGGGTTCGATCCCTGGACTGGGAACATCCTCGGGAGGAGAAAATGGCAACTTGCTTCAGTATTGTTGGCTGAAAGGTTCCATGGACAGAGAAACATGGTGGGCTACAGTCCATGGGGTCGCAAAGAGTCGGACATGACTGAGCATAGACATATATATACGCATGCAGACACACACACATACACACACTTTTCTTTCAAAAACTGATACTATTACACATTAACTGTGATAGGAAAACTACCAAATCAACACTATGACTGCTTTAAATAGTAGTTTTAAAGTCTTATCTGAGACTTTGAAATAGCAGGCTTTTATTACACAGTATGATCATGAATCAGCATATCTGTTGTGCTTTACAATTATGGAAAGCAGACAACTCATGTATAATCAATTTCCTAGTTCTGTCTGTAGCTCTATGGTATCTATCACATTCCATCTTGTCACCCTTGTTATGGCTCTTATCCTCATATAAGAAACAAGTGTACTTACATGCTAATTTGTTGCCCTTATTTAATTTTCTCCCACTCAGTTTATTCTATGTGCTTAGTTGCTCAGTTGTGTCTGACTTTTTGCAACCCCATGGAGTGTAGTCCACCAGACCCTAAAACTGCTTCAATATGCATACCCCTGATCTGTTGGAAACTTTCCTTTCTATATAAAACAAAGTCTAAACTCTTGTCTTGACATTCAAGACCCTTCAAAATTGGTCCAATAATTTCTCACAGGCAATGATTAATTACAGCAATATTTCCTAAAGATATTCTAGCATATTTTCCTACTAAATGTTTCACAGTTTTAACAAAGGCTTCCTGATCAACTAAGAATATGCTGAATAAATAGTCATGAAATAGCTTATATCCCATTTCCTTTATGCCAAACACTAAGAGCATCTATGCTTTGTATTATTTAATCTTCAGAACTCTACACGATTAATAGATGAAAAGACCAACCAAGACCTATAATGATATGTAACTGATGATATAAGCGGATAATGATATATTCACTTTGCTGTACATCTGAAACTAACACAACATTGTAAATCAACTATGTGAAAGTCACTCAGCCGTGTCCAACTCTTGTGACCCATGGGCTGTAGCCTGCCAGGCTCCTCTGTCCATGGACTTCTCCAGGCAAGAATGCCGGAGTGGGTTGCCATTTCTTTCTCTAGGGGATCTTCCTGATCCAGGAATCAAACCTGAGTCTCCTGCATTGCAGGCAGATTCTTAACCAACTGAGCTAAATCAACTATACTCCAATTTTAAAAAAAAGAAAAAAAAAAAAAAACTCTGTTGCTAACTAGCTGGTCCAGTTATAAGCTGTATTCATAAGTTTTTTAGTTTCTCTAGAACTCAGTTTCCTCATTTGTAAAGTGAGTAGAGATAATATTACCTAATTCACTTGGTTAATAGGAAATGAAATGAATTAAGACAGATAAAGTAGGCTTTGCAGAGTGCCTCACAATTTGTAATTGCTCTAAAAATGGTGGGCTTATTATTTTTGTTGTTGTAAACTGGCAGCTCCACCTAAGGAGAGTAAGAGAAAGGTCACAGAGAAGGCCGGTATTGAGCCAAGCCCTGAAGGACAGACTGGAGATGCAGAGCAGTCCTGGAAGAAGGAGAGGCTGTTTCAGAGGCCCCAGATATGTCACATGGCTTGGGGTGCTTGGGAAACTGCATGTGTCTAGTCCAAGTATGTAAAACCTCACACATGATAAGTAGGAAGAGAGCTGGAAAACTAGATGAGCAGATGCTGAATATCTTACATGTCTTCAGGCACTTAAACATAATCCCATTGTTAATGGGATGAGAGGAAATAGGTCAAGGACCCATTTAAAGCATAGAGAAATATGATTGGATTTATACTCTAAATGTAATTCTATTTACATTATATTGTTGTCCAGTTGCTCAGTCATGTCCAACTCTTCGACCCCATGGACTGCAGCACACCAGGCTCCTCTGTCCCTCACTATCTCCCGGAACTTGCTCAAACTCATGTCCATCAAGTTAGTGATGCCATCCAACCACCTCATCCTCTGTCGTCCCCTTCTCCTCTGGCCTTCAATCTTTCCCAGCATCAGGGTCTTTTCCAATGAGTCAGCTCTTCACATCAGGTGACCAAAGTATTGGAGTTTCAGCTTCAGCATCAGTCCTTCCAGTGAACACTCAGGACTGATCTCCTTTAGGATGGACTGGTTGGATCTCCTTGTAGTCCAAGGGACTCTCAAGAGTCTTCTCCAGCACCAGTTTGAAAGCATTAATTCTTTGGGGCACTCAGCCTTCTTTGTAGTTCGCCTCTCACATCCATACGTGACCACTGGAAAAACAATAGCTTCGACTCTACAGACCTTGTCAGCAAAGTAATGACTCTGTTTTTTTAATACACTGTATAAGTTTGTCATAGCTTTTCTTCAGAAATTGGCAAATGATAAGAGATAAGGGAAGAGATAAGATTTAAGGGAAAAGTAAGAGATTTCCCTTAGGAAATCTAAAGAGGCTTTGAATAGGAATAGGGCAGTCTGTTAAGTACAATGTTATATATTAGAAAAGAAGCACAGGCATGAGTAACTACAAAGAAATTATTCTTAAAAATGTGAATAGTGAAACAGTTTCTTTTAACCTAAAATTATTATATTAACTATAGCTTTTTTACTGTAGAAATAATTGTACTATTGTTTACCTTCTAAATTGGCTAGGATTGTTAAAAATAATTATAATGTTGGCAAAGGAAAGATGAAAGCAAGTATAATTTGATAATGGCTATCATGAATTGAAAAGCTTATTTTTGCCCTTGGGCTTAATAATTTCATTTCTAGGCATCTCTCTTGGGAAATATTATAAAATTCAGCAACACTTAGCAGAATAAAAGATTGGAAATATGTATTTCCAACAAAGAGGGAATAGTGAAGTCTTCAGTTATGATGTATCAATGTAATCTAATCTTTTGAAAACTTTTAAAATGACAGTCATGATGTGTTTTAGATGAGGCTATTCCAGATAAAAGAGGATGATCAGTTGCATCTGAATTTCAGATGAACAATGAATAATTTGTTTAGTATAAATATGTCCCACACATTTAAGCTATACATATAGCTGGTTCACGTCATTGAAACTAATGCAATTCAATTCTTACATGATATTATACATGTTTCAATGCCATTCTCCCAAATCATCTCACCCTCTCCCTCTCCCTCTGAGTCCAAAAGTCCGCTATACACATCTGTGTCTTTTTTGCTGTCCTGCATACAGGGTCATAATTGCCATCTTTCTAAATTCCACATATATGTGTTAGTATACTGTATTGGTGTTTTACTTTCCGGCTTACTTCACTCTGTATAATCGGCTCCAGTTTCATCCATCTCATCAGAACTGATTCAAATGTATTCTTTTTAATGGCTGAGTAATACTCCATTGTGTATATGTACCACAGCTTTCTTATCCATTCATCTGCTGATGGACATCTAGGTTGTTTCCATGTCCTGGCTATTATAAACAGTGCTGCGATGAACACTGGGGTACATGTGTCTCTTTCAATTCTGGTTTCCTCAGTGTGTATGCTGTAAAGTAAAATAAAAAAAAAATAATAAAGTTAATGATTTCTCAAAAAAAAAAAAAAAAGAAAGAAACTAATGCAGCAGAAATTAACACCACACTGTAAAGCAAATATGCTACAAGCCAAGTCGCTTCTGTGTTCGACTCTGTGCGATGCTAGGGAGCAGAGCCTGCCAGGCTCCTCTGTCCATGGGGATTCTCAGGGAAGAATACTGGAGTGGGCTGCCCTGTCCTACTCCAGAGGATCTTCCCAACCCTGGGATCAAACCCACGTCTCTTAAGTCTCCTGCATTGACAAGCAGATTCTTTACCACTAGTGCCACTTGGGAAGCCTGAAGCAAATATACCCTAATGGAAAAAAGGAAGCAGCAACATTATCAACTTAAAAAAAGTTATTCAGTCTTTCTCTGAAATTAAATGGATCTGGGTATTTTGTATTTCTATTTGCTAGATCTGGCAACCCTAGTTTTAAAGGACCTGTAAAAATGTATTTTACACTATTTGGAAATGTGAGATTAAAAAAATATATTGAGTTACAGGGCTCAGGGTGGAGAGGTATGACTTAAAAAGAGTGTACAAAAACACACAAAAATTAAGTCAGTACTCATTACCTGCAGTGGGTTTTAATTATAATTTTTTTCAGCTTTTGGGGTTTTTTTGTATTTATATTTTTCTGAGTTATTTTTATAAGCAGGAAAATGTGTATATGTATTTTTATATGTTCATGTATAATTCTCTATCACTTTTAACATTGGCAGTGGTCTACATTTATGACTGGTATAAGTCAGGATACCCACTGATTCCCAGATTACTATCAGACACCAGGTTTTGTTAAGAAACCCCCAGATCTCATGGAATAAATTCAGGACTGTGATTCAGTTTTCAGGTTAAGTGTTATACTACTAGTAAATTCTTCTCCATCTACCCTCTCTCAAATTTTTTCCACCCGCGCCCCCCCCATCACGTCCCCATTATTCCAGAGCAAACTGCTTGTTTTCCATCAAACCACTTAGAGCTTCAGTATGTACATGCTGAAAAAATAGAGTAAATGAATAAAAGAGAGAAATAAGAGTGGGAACATTGGTTGGCATTTCTCGTTAGGCATACCCCGATATATATGTAGGTCCCAGTGGCATAACTTGATGGCGCCCCAGGATTGCTTTGACAAATACTAGAGTAGAAATACATGCTCCATAAAAATTGAAATAAAGGAAAATAAAGATCAGTGAAAAGATATGCTTGTAGAGAAACTTTAGTGGACTCAGGAGTCTGGAAAGATCTCTGAAAACAACACAACTGGAAGAAAAGATTCCGAAATATCTTACAGCTTCTAGAGTTCTTCCCCAGAGGCACCTCAGTGTTTTTTCTCTAAAGGTGATTTCGATGACAGCTATATCCTAGACTGTCTTGTTTAAAACAGATTTACGCTTCGTGCCACTGCGTTTTTAAGTTTTTTAGGCACTTATCATAGAACAAACGTTACATAAACCAATAGCAAACAACCCAACCGCTGTCTTTTCAGGTCTGACTTTGAATAGAACTCTGGGAAACCTGTTAAAAAGCAAAGGGGTCTCTCAGGCATTTGTTTTACCAACACCTGGTTTTCTCTAAGCATCTTTCTCTTCCCTTCATTATTTACTCTAGTTTTTTTTGAAATCCTGATAGTTGATACTGATGTTTCAGAAGCACCTTTAAAGGGATAGATGATATCCAAACCAAGAGCTTTTTTCTCTTCTCACAGTTCACTGCCCACACACTTTCATCTTTTCTCTCCTTTTTTTCTTTTTAAAAATATATTCACCATTTTATTGTATTTTTGTTAATTTTTATTGGAGTATAGTTGCTTTATAATGTTATGCTAGTTTCTGCTGTGCAGCAAAGTGAATCAGTTATGTGTATATATATGTTCACTCTTCTTTGGATTTCCTTCCCATTTAGGTCAGCAGAGCCCACTGAGTTGAGTTCCCTGTGCAATACAGTAGGTTATCTATCTTATATATAGTGCTGTGTATAAGTCAATTCCAATCTCCCAGTTCATCTCACGCCCCTTCCCATCCTTGGAATCCATAAATTTGTTCTCTATGTTTATGTCTTTGTTTCTACTTTGCAAATAACGTCACGTGCACCATTTTTCTAGATTCCACGTATTAGTGTTAATATACAATATTTGTTTTTCTCTTTCTGACTTACTTCACTCTTTTGTCTGTCTCTAGTCCCTCCACATCTCTGCAAATGACACTGTTTCATTCCTTTCCCTTACTTTTCCTCACTGTGTCCTATTTTCTTAAGCTTAGTTTATGTCTCACTACTTCATCTTTAGTGCATTGCTGCTTTTTCTTTCATTGTGAGAAACAGCTTTATAGCTTTTGTCCCCAAGGATCTTTTATTCTAACTCACCAAGGCTGCTGCACACAAAGAAGCAAGCAAGGGGTCTCAATGCTTCTAAATTCTAAGAGATTTAAAAGTCACTCCTTGCACCAGAAGCAAGAAACTGGGACTATTTTATAAAAGGTAATTGAACATATACTAACAATGTCATTATACTTTTTATTTGCAAATGATTTGCTGGTCATTTATTAATATTATAAAAACAAAATACAAATTTATTTACTGTTCACTGGGCTCGCACAACTATGTGAAGCTCATCTATGGAATGAATTGACCAACTGAAGGGGCCAAGTGAACACAGGATTTGAAAGGGCACGTAGATATTCAAGTGTACTTTGTTTGAAGAAATTTATTTTTTTCTACTCTCCATACCCTTTGACTTCTTGTGATAAGAAACATCAGAACTGATTTTTTTTTTTTCTTTCTCATCCTGCTTCCTGGAAAACATATATATATTTTTATATATTTTTTTTAATTTTAATTTTTACTTTATTTTACTTTACAATACTGTATTGGTTTTGCCATACATTGACATGAATCCACCACGGGTGTACATGCGTTCCCAAACATGAACCCCCCTCCCACCTCCTGATTTCAAATACTAAGCTCAAACTTTTCTTTCTCAAGAATCGTACTTTGAAGGTCATTTCAATTATATGTGCCATAAAAATACTTGGATATTTTTCCTAATGATATGCCATAATCTTTCACGTCATTTGTATATATTCTGTCTTTATAAAGTGTGTTTCCCACTGATTTTGTTTCCGCTCACAGATTTTAGATCCCTAAGTCCCCCAAGCTTTCTTTACCACTGTCATGGGCAAGCTTTCTGGCTGTGATTTTCCTTGCAAATAATAAAAAAGAATGTTCGCTGTGAAAACTGAAAACTACCATAGAGATGAAATGGAAACTAGACGTTTTCTGCTCAGTGTTACTTGGCAGCCTGGATGGGAGGGAATTTTGGGGGGGAATGGATACATGTATATGTATGGCTGAGTGCCTCCATTGTTTACCTGAAGCTATCACAGTATTGTTAATGGGCTATACCCCCAATACAAAATAAAGTGTTTAAAAAATAAAATAAAATAAACTATTTTTAAAATTGCAAGTGTATAGTGAGGAATAAATAAAAAATGACTAAGTGACAAAAGAAAAAAAGCAGAGATTTTATCTCCTCCTAACTCTCATTCTCACCACCTCAGCAAATAAAAGCAGGTACAATTTCATGAGCTTCTTAAAAAAATATATATTAAATTAAAAGCAATTAAAAATACACAAAAAAGCACCTCTCCAGTACTTATAAAATAGAATGTGCTCCCCTCCCAGTACATGTTAATTTTCTTTGTGCTTCTAAATGAGAGCATAGCATTGCATGCAAATACCACAGCTTGTGAGCTTTATGTAACCAGTCAAATAATGCATATTTTGACTGTTTCCCCCCCTTTGGCCATCCATCACATTCAATGGTGAGTGTTTATATACGTATATTTGCACACTCCTCAATTTGTAAGAGTGGAATATGATCAATATCAAAGGATATTCATCCAGCTAGCTTACATTTCAAAATACCTTTCAAAATAAGGTTGCATTTCTCACTTAATATTATGACATATATTTCCTACATCATCCATTAAAAACTTATTGTTAATAGCTGAATAACATTTTTACATATATGCCCCCCATAATTTATCCAACAGTATTCTCATTTATGTGATTTTTGAGGTTCTCAATGTTTGCAAAATAAGTGTCTCTGCTGGAATCTGCTCTTCTTTATTGTGCTGACGCATGTCTTTGTGTTCATTGTGACAGAATTAAGATGCCTGATTATTAACTCTCAAGTTGAAACTAGAATTTTACATATTTATTATGGGAAATAGTATGAAAGTATTTTCAGAAAAAAAGGTCAAATTTAATGAATTTATTAATATTTTTAGGAAATAAAGAATGGTAGGTGAATAGAGGTCCAGAAGGTAGTTGTCTTTATTTAGAGGTGGAAAGGGAGACGGGTGGAGAAGAGAAATGTACAATAAGCAGTTATGTTTGAAATGAATTCTAGTATATAAAATTTGGGGCTTTCCTGGTGGCTCAGACCTTAAAGAATCTGTCTGCAATGCAGGAAACCCAGATTCCATCTCTGGGCCGGGAAGATTCCCTGGAGAAGGAAATGGCAAAACATTTCAGTATTCTTGCCTGGAGAATTCCAGGGCCAGATGAGCCTGGCGGACTACAGTCCATGGGGTCAGACGTGACTGAGCGACTAAAACACACACACACACACACACACACACCACACACACATAAAATTTTAAATAGGGTAGTAATATGCTTTTCATACTGTTATGCACAGTCATGCCTGAGTGACTGAACTGAACTGAATATGCTTTATGAATGTTGTGCTATAGCAGCATTATACTCAGCTAAGGAAGGCAAGAGTCTGGGTATTTCTTCTTCAAAAAACTGACACAAAGAAAATGAAGTCCTATGCACACTAATATGTTGGAGAACTCAGCAGAATGCCTGGGACCTTGCCTCCTCATCACTCTACATTAGGGTTCCTGTGGCTCAGCTGATAAAGAATCTCCATGCAATGCGGGAGACCTGGGTTCAATCTCTGGGTTGAGAAGATCTCCTGGAGAAGGAAACGCCTACCCACTCTAGTATTCCGAGCTGGAGAATTACATGGACTGTATAGTCCATGGGGTTGCAAAGAGTTTGGACACAGCTGAGAGACTTTCCCTCACTCAACAGTGGCACTGTTGCCATCCGGAGCTAGATAAGGCCTTACTGTGGGGCCTGTCCTGTGTGCTGTAGGATGTTTAGCAGCATCGCTGGCTTCTACACACCAGACGCCAGTAGCAACTCCTACCCAACGATGACAAATGAAGTTGCCTTCAGATATTGCTAGATGTCCTCTTTGGAAAAAAAAATCCCCTTGGGCTGAGAAGTTCTGCCCTACAATAAATTCAACCAAGCCCCAGGCTAACAGAGCTGAAGACTAATAGTCAAACATCAATAGTTCAGTTCAGTCACTGAGTCGTGTCTGACTCTTTGTGACCCCATGGACTGCACCCCGCCAGGCTTCCCTGTACAACACCAACTCCCAGAGCTTGCTCAAACTCATGTCCATCGAGTCGGTGATGCCATCCTACCATCTCATCCTGTCATCCCTTCTCCTCCTGCCTTCAATCTTTCCCTGCATCAGGAAATGATGCTTTCAAATGAGTCAGCTCTTCGCATCAGGTGGCCAAAGTATTGGAGTTTCACCTTCAGCATCAGCCCTTACAGTGAACATTCAGGACTGATTTCCTTTAGGATGGACTGGTTAGATATTCGTGCAGTCCAATGGACTCTCAAGAGTCTTTGCCAACACCACAGTTCAAAAGCATCAATTCTTCAGCATTCAGCTTTCTTTATAGTCCAATTCTTACATCCATACATGACTACTGGAAAAACTATAGCCTTGACTAGATGGACCTTTATTGGCAAAGTAATGTCTCTGCTTTTTAATATGCTGTCTGGATTGGTCATGGCTTTTCTTCCAAGGAGCAAGTACCTTTTAATTTCAGGGCTGCAGTCACCATCTGCAGTGATTTTGGAGCCCTGAAAAATAAAGCCTCTCATTTGCAATGAAGTTATGGGACCAGATGCCATGATCTTCATTTTTTGAAGGTTGAGTTTTAAGCCAGCTTTTTCATTCTCCCCTTTCACTTTCATCAAGAGGCTCTTCAGTTCCTCTTCACTTTCTGCCATATGGGTGATGTCATCTGCATATCTGAGGTTATTGATCTTTCTCCTGGCAATCTTGATTCCAGCTTGTGATTCAGCCTGGCATTTCACATGATGTATTCTGCATATAAGTTCAATAAGTAGGGTGACAATATGCAACCTTGACATACTCCTTTCCTGATTTGGAGCCAGCCTGTTGTTCCATGTCTGGTTCTAACTGTTGCTTCTTGACCTGCATAAAGACTTCTCAGGAAACAGGTAAGATCAGTAGACACTTATGGAAAACTCTGCATTAAAGACAAAGAGCAAAATGAGCAAAAAAGAAAAATAAAGAGGGGGGAACAAATGCAATACATTGCATGAGGAGGATAAAATTTCAAACTATATCATTATTAACATCTTCAGAAAGATTAGGTTATATATATGAAGTAAATACTAGCTTTTACTTAAAAATACAAGAATAAGAAATAACTTTTGGTTACCAAAATTGTGATGTTTGAAATAATAGGACTAAAAGATAATGGTAAGAATTCTTTCAGAAAGTCAACCAAAAAGTTAACAAATAGAAAATAGAGTAAAATGGTAAGATTTGGGGATCAATTTAGAAGATAAAATCTTGGAGAAAATAGAGTGGAGGAAATTATCAAATATAATAATAATACAAGAGATGTTTCCTGTGTGCAATGTTTGGGAATCAAAATAACGTCAGACTTCTTGTGGCAAAGAAAAATATAAAATAATGGAATATTAGCTTTAAAAATTTAACAGAAAATGGTATTAATCCAGATATTTGCAATAAGCTTAGCTATCAGTCAAGTGTTATGGCAAAATAAGGACATTGTCACAAATATGTGATGTCAAAAATGCATCTTAGATGCACCATCTTAGAAACATCTGTTGAATAAACTTAACAAAAATGAGAGTAGATCCAAATAAGAGAGAATGGCAAAGAAGGTCTTTAAAATAATGTTGAAGGGAGTCTTTATGACACAGTAGATCTAGAGAACAGCTCATTCATATTGGAACAGGAGGATGAAAGAATATAATCATGTTATCTCCAAAGGGAAAAAAGAACCAATAGATTATTTCACGTACTTGACCTTACTGAAAAAGACTGTGTAATTCTGTGAGAGAGATGGGGAAGATTGTGCCATTGCTGTCTGTACAAAACTAAACAAATGAAAAAAAATTATGATCAGCAGTAAAAACAAAGAGCTGTGCAAGAAATGAAATTCTTTGTTACATACCTCAGCTGTGAGCAGTACTTAAATAAGTATAATAGTGGAAACACTGACTCTTCATTTTTAGGAAATTGTGATAAAACAGAAGAATCACAAAGGTATAAGATAAAAATATGTCAGTGGTTTCTAAGTAAGCTATATCCCCCTTTTTTCATAAAAGCAATGTCAAGAAAAAAAAGACATATTATTTAGTGTAAATGTATTCAGAAATATGTGTAATTGCCAAATTAAATAGCTAAAAGTTAAGAGCAGTTGACCTGGGGATCAGAATCTAGGAGTCTAGAGAGTGGAAAGGAAACTTCTCTTATTTACAATAAGTTTATAGAAGGTGTTTATTTAACTCATAAAGCACAAATTGATTTTCCAAAAGTCTGGGCAATTCTGGGCAAGCACACAGAAAACGTCTTTGGGGGGCAGTAAAACATGATGTATGATTTGGGACCGTCCTCTCAGACTCACTGAATCAAAATTTCTAGTGCTTGAGCCCAAGAATCAACATTTTAATAAAAACTCCCCAGTTGATGCATATGTAAATTAATGTATGGAAATCATTATATATGATGTTCAGGTATTAAATTTTCAAGGTATAATTACAAAAATAGTATCAAAGTAGTTTTATGGACCAATATGTGTAGAATATTTCAATGTAGAGATTAGGGACGGGGAGAGAAAGAAAGAGAATGTCCATCATCACTGGAATATATATCTTTATGTAGTTGTCCATCATCATTGGAATACTGCCAGAAGACCAAATGTTAAGGTTTATGCTGTCATAAAAAATTTACCTGCTGGGTACTCAGCTGTACTCTGTGCTCATAAATCTTCAGTTCCAGACCCTGGATAGTTGTGTCATAAACATAAACACTCTGCCTAGCAGGCATTTGACTGATCTGTCTTTACAAGCAAGGGGTTTATTAAAAGTATAAGGCATTCCCTGAATGTTTGCTTATTGTCACCTCTCCATCAATCAGTTCTTTGTTTCATACAGTAACAACAACAACAAAAAAAAACATTAGCGCATGTAGAAAGCAGGTATTTGGAGTCCAGCTGGTGTTACAGTAAATGAGGAAGGTTGTTGAGGATGAGTGATGCTACCTACCTTTTACGACTGAAGACTTAGGGAAGCTGGGCAATCCTTAGATACCTTGGATTTTGATCTTCAAATTTTTTAGGTCATGAGGACCTAATAAATTGTATTTACTGCTCAGTGATGAACAATAAATTAGATAATAAATTAAACACTGCTAGAAAGCTTTTTAAATGATCTCCATAAAAGCCTAGAATTAAAAAAGAATAGATTTTACTATAAAGTGTGGGTTACAAAATAGCCTAAAACCAAGATTTTGGAGAGAAAATTGGTGAAGAATTTTTTTCACATAAAAAAAAATAATTATGAGGCCAGTATTGCCTAGGCAGCAAACTAAAGATAGCATAAAATACAAAATAAAATAAACAATAACAAAAGCTATAGAGTAATATCTCTCAAAGACTTTGATACAAAAATTCTCAACACAATATTAACAAACTAAACCCAACCATATGTAAAAAGAAGTATGTAATATGATCAAGTGGGATTTATTCCAAGTGTGCTAGGCTGGTTCAATATTCACAAAAAAATAAAATAACAATGTAAACCACCATAACAACAGGCTAAAATAAGAAAAGGCATATAATCAGATCAACTGATGCAGAAAATTCATTTGACAAAACCAACAGTCATTCGTAGTAATAACTCTCAGTAAGTCAGGAAAAAAGAAAAATGACTTTAACTTGATAAAGAATAAGCACAGAAAACCTGTTGTTGTTGTTGTTGCTCCACCTTCTTTCTGGTCCATCTCTCACATCCATACATGACCGCTGGAAAAAACCATAGCTCTGACTATATGGACCTTTCTTGGCAAAGTGATGTCTCTTAGCTGACATCTTACTTGATGAAGGACTAAATGTCTTTCCTCTATTATTGAAAACAAGGGAAGAATGGTCTACTTTCATTACTGTTGTTTGACATATGGCTGGAAATACTTGCCGCTGCAATACAGCAAAGAAAAGAAATAAGAGGCACTCAGATTGGAAAGGAAGAAATAGAACTCTGGTCACTGAAGAAATTTCCCAAAGGAAATATTACCCTCTCCCTTCCCCCCACCAAAAAAAAAAAAAAGAGAGCCTTCCTAAAATTAATGAGTTCAGTAAGGTTAAAAGAGAAAATATCAAAAGGGAAATATCAATCACATATCAGTATACAAACTATGGACATACAGAACTAAAATTTAAAATAACACCATTTACAGTTGCTCCAAAGAAGTGAAATACTCAGGTATACACTTCAGCAAAACATTTACAAGGTTTGCATGCTGACCATTATAAAATGCTGACAAAAGAAACCAAAGAGGACCTAACAGATGGGGGAAGATAATAGGCTCATGGATTGAAAGACTCAAAATCATAATAAATTGGTCAATTCTTCCTAGATTGACCTGTAGGTTTAATGCAATTCCTGTGAAAATTTTAGCACGGCTTTCATTTTTAGACACAGACAAGTGTATTCTAAACCATGTGTGGGAAGGAACAAGCCCTATGGTCGCTAAAACAATTTGACAGAGAAAAATAGGGTCAGGGGAATTACTCTGATTACTGTTTGGAAGGACTTCCCTGATAGCTCAGTCAATGAAGAATCCACCTGCAATGCAGGAGACTCGGGTTCCATTCCTGGGTCGGGAAGATCAGCTGCAGAAGGGATGGGCTATCCACTCCAATATTCTTGGGCTTCCCTTGCAGCTCAGCTGGTAAAGAATCCACCTGCAATTCGGGAGACCCATGTTAGATCTCTGGGTTGGGAAGATCCCCTGGAGAAGGGAATGTCTACCCATTCCATTATTCTGGCCTGGAGAATTCCATGGATTACATAGTCCATGGGGTCGCAAAGAGTTGGACGTGAGTGAGCGACTTTCACTTCACTTCACTGTTTGGGAAGGAAGGAGGTGGCAGGAGGTTGGTTATAAAAGGATAGTAGGAGAAGGCAGTGGCACCCCACTCCAGTACTCTTGCCTGGAAAATCCCATGGATGGAGGAGCCTGGTAGGCTGCAGCCCATGGGGTCGCTAAGAGTCGGACACAACTGAGCTACTTCCCTTTCACTTTTCACTTTCATGCATTGGAGAAGGAAATGGCAACCCACTCCAGTGTTCTTGCCTGGAGAATCCCAGGGACAGGGGAGCCTGGTGGGCTGCCGTCTATGGGGTCACACAGAGTAGGACACAACTGAAGCGACTTAGCAGCAACAGCAGCAGCAGGAGGGATCTTTGTGGTGTTGGAACTTTTCAGTATCTTGACTGTCACAGTGGATACACAACCAGCACAGTTGATAAAACTGTAAAAAAAAAAAACAAAAAAAAAAACACCACACACATGAAATTGAATACAAGCATAACTAAGGAAACCTGAATAAGATTGGTATACCTTGCTTGTGATGTGGCACAGTAGTTTCGTAAAATTTTATCATTGTAGAGAACCACACAAAGCATACAATTCTGCATTGTTTCTATACAACTGAATGCAAAACAGCAATGATCTCAATAACAGTTTCAATTAAAAATCAATAGTGAGTTCAAAATTATGAGTAAAAGTTAAAGCAAAAATATAAATTTTAATACTAGTGTCTGAACGTGTAACTTACTATCAAATGGGAGTGAATGACATTTTACATTCTTAACAATTTTAAGGACAACCGAATGCATAAATGTATACAACCTAAAATAATTATGAACATATTGAATGCAATAACTTAACAAGTTTACACATGCATGGAGTGGTCATCTAGCAGGCAGAACATTTGTAAAATACCATATGATTCCAGGTGTTACTTCTCTGGTCTCAGTTTCCTTATTCATAAAACATGGGCTTGAGTCTAGAACGTGTGTGTGTGTGTGTGTGTGTGTGTGTGTGTGTATGTGTGCGTGTGCTAAGTTGCTTCAGTCGTGTCTGATTCTTTGCAGCCCTATGGACCATAGTCCACAAGGCTCCTCTCTCCATGGGGATTCTCCAGGAAAAAATACTGGAGTGAGTTGATGTGCCCTCCTCCAGGGGATCTTCCTGACCCAGGGATCCAACCCATTGTCTCTTAAGTCTCTGGCATAGGCAGGTGGGTTCTTTACCACTAGCACCACCTGGGAAGCCCAAGTCTAGGATAGCATTGTTCAGCATGGTAAGAACCACAAAGCAAGTCACATATGTAATTTTAGGGTTTTTGGCAGCCACATTGAAAGGAGTAAAAAGGAACAGGTGAAATAAATTTTATAAGTTTTATTAACCCATTATACCCAAAATATTGCCATTTTCAACATATAATTATTTAAAAATCAATATTTATCAATATTTTCCTTTTTGTACTGTGCTCAAAATCCATTCTTCCATTTATACTGCACTCAGTCTGGACTGGCTGCATTTAAAATGCTCAAGAAATGTATGAGACTAGTGGCTACCATATTGGACAGTGCAGGTTTATATGATTTCTGAGACTCCCTGTCTCATTCTAAAATTTTAAAATGTGTAAATACTTAGGGGTCTAAAGTACAATATCTCTTGCTCCTCCAGATCACACTCATGTTTCAGCTACAAACTCTACAATAAAAACAATCCCTGGTGTCTCAGAAGGTAAAGAATCCACCTGCAATGCAGGAGATCTGGATTCTATCCCTGGGTTGGGAAGATCCCCTGGAAGAGGGCATGGTAACCCATTCCAGTATTCTTGCTTGGAGAATCCCGTGGACAGAGGAGCCTGGCGGGCTACAGTCCATGGGGTCACAAACAGTCAGGCATGACTGAGGGACTAAGCACACAGCACAGCACAGAACATCAGAGGGTTTTCAAAGAGTAATCTTAATACCGAAAGCCACAGGTACTGTCTGGTACCTGTGAACAGACAGTATCCTGGACACATTTGTGGACGTACTTTGTCCCTCGTGGTTTCAGTCATTCAGGAGGGGAGCTCAGGTGAAGGGCAGGAGCCAGGCTGCTGCGAGGGGCATATGAGTTTCCTATGAGTCAGCCTCTTTGTCTCCTTGACTCTCTGTCCTCCCTGCGGGTGGGCATTCTCCATCTCTCTTGTCACAAGCCAGAAGACAGCAAGAGCCAAAACCAAATGTGCTGTTGCTTTCCCCGGTTGGCAACCCCAGCAGCAGACTGTAAAAGCACCTGATGCTCTCAAAATGCAGCTGGGAGGTTTCCAGAAGTCAAAGAACTCGAGTAAACAGCTTCTTATTTTCCTCTGGAGTCCTTATGCTGACTGGGAGGATCTTTTAGATCCCAGCACATCTCACTTTTACGCTCTTGGTTTCTTCACAAACCTTCACCTGAAGCAAATACTAGAAACCCTTACTCAGTCTTTGATTCACAACATGCCTTCATGAGACAGCTAGTGATTTTCCTTTTCTTACCACATTTCCTTCCTTTATGTCAAAGAGAAACATATAACAATCACTGCTATCTATTGAATACTCATGGTGCAATGAACAGTGGGTACTTTCTCAGTGGTATTCCATTTACTTCTCACAACAACCATATGGGTTAGGTGCCATTATTTTCACAGTACATAAAACCAAGGTGAGATATTCAGAAGTTACAATACCTGGCCGAGCTCTTCCAGTTAGAAAAGAGCAGAGACAGAATTCAAACTCTGATCTGTAAAATGAAAAAATTTCAAATATCATGGAAATTCCATAACTCTAAGGCATGATGAGGAAATAGTTCACTGTCGTCAGAGAACTGGGGTCACAGATGATGCTACGACAGGGCAGAGAAATCAAGAGTCCTTTTCATTTCAGGTCCTGCCTTTGATGTCAGCTAGCCAACAGCATCACCCCTGAACTTGAATTCTACATTCTAATACTTCCAGAGCAATCTTCTACATTAGTTTTTATTGAAGAATAGTTGATTTATAAGATTGTATTAGTTTCAAGTATATGGCATAGTGATTCTTTTTTTTCCCAACTATGTTTCATTATAAGCTATTATACGATATTGGGTATAATTCTTGTGTTATGCAGTAAATCGTTGTTGCTTATCTATTTCTTGTATGAAAGTGAAAGTGAAAGTGAAGTCTCTCAGTCATGTCGGACTCTTTGCTGTAGCCTACCAGGCTCCTCCGTCCATGGGATTTTCAAGAATACTGGAGTGGGTTGTCGTTCCCTTCTCCAGGAGATCTTCCCTACCCAGGGATCCAACCAGGGTCTCCCACCTTGTAGGGACACGCTTTACTCTCTGAGCCACCAGGGAAGTCTATTACTTGTATAGTAGTTTGTATCTGCCAATCTCATACTCTTAATTTGTCCCTCCTACTTCTTGCTCTATTTCAAACCACAAGTTTCTTTTCTGTGTTATATCTGCCTTTTAATTTTATTTATAGATTTGTTTTATTTTCAGATGGCACATATAATGGTTATTATAGAGTATTTGTCTTTCTTTGACAAATGCTAAGTGTAATATTTCTTTTCCATGGGGATGGTCTTGATCCCTGTCTCCTGTACAATGTCACAAACCTCCATCCATAGTTCATCAGGCATTCTGTCTATCAGATCTAGTCCCTTAAATCTATTTCTCACTTCTACTGTATAATCATAAGGGATTTGATTTAGGTCACACCTGAATGGTCTAGTGGTTTTCCCTACTTTCTTCAATTTAAGTCTGAATTTGGCAATAAGGAGTTCATGATCTGAACCACAGTCAGCTCCTGGTCTTGTTTTTGTTAACTGTATAGAGCTTCTCCATCTTTGGCTTCAGAGAATATAATCAATCTAATTTCGGTGTTGACCATCTGGTGATGTCCATGTGTAGAGTCTTCTCTTGTGTTGTTGGAAGAGGGTGTTTGCTATGACCAGTGCATTTTCTTGGCAAAACTTGATTAGTCTATGCACTGCTTCATTCCACATTCCAAGGCCAAATTTGCCTGTTACTCCAGGTGTTTCTTGACTTCCTACTTTTGCATTCCAGTCCCCTATAATGAAAAGGACATCTTTTTTGGGTGTTAGTTCTAAAAGGTCTTGTAGGTCTTCATAGAACCGTTCAACTTCAGTTTCTTCAACGTTACTGGTTGGGGCATAGACTTGGATTACCGTGATATTGAATGGTTTGCCTTAGAAACTTGGAAAACTCAGCAGTGGCCACAGGACTGGAAAAGGTCAGTTTTCATTCCAATCCCAAAGAAAGGCAATGCCAAAGAATGCTCAAACTGCCACACAATTACACTCATTTCACACTCTAGTAAAGTAATGCTCAAAATTCTCCAGTCCAGGCTTCAGCAATACGTGAACTTCCAAATGTTCAAGCTGGTTTTAGAAAAGGCCGAGGAACCAGAGATCAAATTGCCAACATCTGCTGGATCATGGAAAAAGCAAGAGAGTTCCAGAAAAACATCTATTTCTGCTTTATTGACTATGCCAAAGCCTTTGACTGTGTGGATCACAACAAACTGTGGAAAATTCTGAAAGAGATGGGAATACCAGACCACGTGACCTGCCTCTTGAGAAATCTGTATGCAGGTCAGGTAGCAACAGTTAGAACTGGACCTGGAACAATGGACTGGTTCCAAATAGGAAAAGGAGTACGTCAAGACTGTATATTGTCACCCTGCTTATTTAACTTACATGCAGAGTACATCATGAGAAACGCTGGACTGGAAGAAACACAAGCTGGAATCAAGATTGCCGGGAGAAATATCAATCACCTCAGATATGCAGATGACACCACCCTTATGGCAGAAAGTGAAGAGGAACTAAAAAGCCTCTTGATGAAAGTGAAAGAGGAGAGTGAAAAATTTGGCTTAATATGCAATATTCAGAAAACAAAGATCATGGCATCTGGTCCCATCGCTTCATGGAAAATAGATGGGGAAACAGTGGAAACAGTGTCAGACTTTATTTTTCTGGGCTCCAAAATCACTGCAGATGGTGACTGCAGCCATGAAATTAAAAGACGCTTACTCCTTGGAAGAAAAGTTATGACCAACCTAGATAGCATATTGAAAAGCAGAGACATTACTTTGCCAACAAAGGTCCGTCTAGTCAAGTCTATGGTTTTTCCTGTGGTCATGTATGGATGTAAGAGTTGGACTGTGAAGAAGGCTGAGCACCAAAGAATTGATGCCTTTGAACTGTGGTGTTGGAGAAGACTCTTGAGAGTCCCTTGGACTGCAAGGAGATCCAACCAGTCCATTCTGAAGGAGATCAGCCCTGGGTGTTCTTTGGAAGGAACAATGCTAAAGCTAAAACTCCAGTACTTTGGCCACCTCATGTGAAGAGTTGACTCATTGGAAAAGACTCTGATGCTGGGAGGGATTGGGGGCCGGAGGAGAAGGGGACGATCGTGGATGAGATGGCTGGATGGCATCACTGACTCGATGGACATGAGTCTGAGTGAACTCTGGGAGTTGGTGATGGACAGGGAGGCCTGGCGTGCTACGATTCATGGGGTCGCAAAGAGTCGGACACGACTGAGCGACTGAACTGAAGTTTAATATTCTCCAAGTTCATCTATGTTTTGAGAAATGGCAATATTTTGTTATTTTATATGGCTCAGTAGTATTCCATTCTATCTATCTGTCTGTCTATTTATTTTACTATTATCCCTTGAGGCTAGAAGAGAGAAATCGGACTGCCAGTAATTTGAAATATATTCCTCCAACCAGTATGATTCTTGGACACTTCTGGGTTTTGTTTGTATCACTCTTGGGCAAGTTTTGTATAGTCAAAGCTGTAACTAGCATCTCCTGATTCCCAGTGGGGAGATATGCAAAGAAAAAGTTGTGGATTTGGTCCCTTGATTGCTTGAGTTTGATACTGCAGGATGGAATTTCCATATGCAGGCTTTTCCATAGCAGTGAATCTCCCTTAAGCAGAGAGAGGTTTTGTACCAACCAAGGGCCAGACACTGCCTCTGAGAGGAGCTGCAAGTATAACTTGGCATGGTGCAGTGTCTCATGAAGCTAGCTGCTTCTCACCTGCAGCTCTGTGGCTCCTTAAACAAGATCCTCAACAGAACTTTGTAAAGCTGTTCTGAAGGGCAGTGTCATGAACTGCTCTGATAATTTAGCACTGAACAGCCTGACTACCACTGGGAAATTTTCTAGCAGGGAGAAGAAATTGGAAATACCTGAGGCTCTATGGGAAGAACCTCTGGGAAGTCACTTCCTACAGGAACCAGAGCTGACAAGGACATTTGCAGAGGGCTGCTATTAAAGGCTCCAGGACACACTGGGTACCTCTGACATGCGAGATGCTGCTGCAAAACAGATGTGGAGAGGAAGAACCTGTGGACAGTATCATGGCCAAAAGGCGCCATTGTTGAAGAATGCTGCCTTTCCAGGTTGGAATGGGGTCATACTCCATTGTCTGCCTCTTTAGGGGGAACAGAATATTTTCTCTAAGAATAGAAAAAGTATTACCTTTATAGGTCACAAATGATGAGGAACACTAAACAATTTGGTGCTGTGGTTAAAGTGCTGTGACACAATAACTCAGATTCACAAGTGGCCAAGATAGATCCAAAGGAAAGAAATGCATAACAATATATAATTGTAGGATTATTATTTATTGGTCAATTTATAATTGAAATACTTTATCATTTTACATGAACACTCTTTCCATTTCCAGTATAAAATATACCCTTTTAATAGCAAGAAAAATAATTTATTTTTGGATAGATGTCTTTTAGCAACAGAAGACTTTATGTTTCTTCTAGAAATCTAACAAAAAGTTTATAAATGCCCACCTGAGTCCTTTTTTTCTATTCGTGCTTTAACTCACCATTTCTATTTTTATTTCCCAGATAGATCTGATGTAAACTCCCTATGCAGATGCCAAGGGTGTCACATTTATGTATTGTTGTTAAGAGAAATTTCCTGGTGACTCGGCATGCCTCTATAGGACTGACTCCTGAATTATTGCCAAACTGTGATGAATTGCTGAGCTTGAAAGGCAGTATGAAACAATGGGAAAGAACGCAGTTCTGAATTTAGGCCCACTGTGGGAGGCCCCACTCTGCCATTGACCACTTCGCTCGTTTCTATCACCCTACTTCAAGCCACCATCTTTTTTTGGCCTCGTCCACTGCAATAGCATGCTCATGAATCTTTCTGCTTCTACATTGCAGCTCACCCTTTATAATCCTTTGCCTATACCAGCACTGGTGTTTTCTGAAACTGAAACAAAATTAAATACATATAATCCCCTGGCTTAAACCCCTTTGATGACTTCAACTATACTTTGAATGATAAAATTCAAACCGTTAAGTTCTATACCATTTATCCTGCACTGAGTTCTCTAGCTTCAGTTACATTGAGAATTCTAAGCAATTCTCTCCCCTTTATCTCTCCATCCATCCACATTGAGCATTTCCTCAAACACAAATTCACTCTAAACTCAATGCTTAAACTTTTTCTTCACTCTGCCTCAAACACTCCCTTTGGAGGTTCGATAGATGAGTCTCCCTCATTCTTAAGCCCTCTGTTCTGAGATTTCTATAAGCCACTCCTCTCTCTTCAGGAACTCTACAAAGCATTACTCTATTTTCATCATAGCATTTATCACTACATGAAAATAAATTATAAGCCACTTGACTTTCTAACTTTCTTCAATAGAATATGAGCTCCAGAGAAGCAAGCATCATCTCTGGACTTCTACACCAGTGCTTGAACACTGTTTGGCACTTAGGATGAAATATGAAAATAGTTCAGAATAAAATGATTTTCAGAAAGACTAATTCTCGGTCTCTCAAAAATGCATCATTATGGTCAGTCTTGTGCCTGCTGGGTGCTAAGTCTCTTCAGCTGTGTCCAACTCTTTAACCCCATGGACTCAAACCCGCCAGGCTCCTGTCCATGGGATTCTCCAGGCAAGAATACTAGTGGTTTTCTCCACTTTACTAAATGTGTACTAAATTATCTAGTTGCTCAAGCCAAAACTTTAGGAACTGTTCTTGATTCTTCTCTATTCTCTCTTTTTTTAAATTTTTGGTTGGAATATAATTACAATGTAGTGTCAGTTTCTGCTGTACAACAACGTGAATCAGTTGCATGTTTACATACATCGCCTCCCTCTTGGACCTTCTCCCCTGCCCCACCCCACTCCTCTGAGTCATGGCTAAGTGCCGGGCTGAGCTCTCTGTGTTATCAACAGCTTCCCACTGGCTCTCTGTTTTGCGCATGGTAGTGTACAGAAGCCACTGCTTCTCTATCAGTTCCTCTCACCCTCTCCTTCCCCGCTCCACCCTGTGTCTACCTGTCTGTTCACTAAGCCTGCATCTCTATTTCTTTATCTCTCACATATAATCCACCTGAAAACCCTGTTGACTCTGTCTCCAAAAGTATCCCCAGTCAACCCACTTCTTGTTACCTCTGCTCCCACCACTGTCTCATACTGATCTCAGTCTCTTTCCTGTGCCTGTTCCCCTAGGTGAACAGTGAACCACAATTTGTTAAGGTTTTAAGGATACAAATTAAATCATCCAATTTCCCTTCTTAAAATCTTCCTTCAAGTATCATTACAGACAGAGAAATAAAAAACTTTATCATAGCCTACCAAGACCTCTGGCCTCTGCCTACTTTTCAAACCATTTCTCTACTGACTACATAATTGACTTTTCCTGAAGCATTGGCTTTTTTTTTTTTTCTTCTCATGTCAAACTTATTGTTACCTTTGGTCTAGTTAGTCCCTCTGCCAGAAAGTTCTTTCTCCTGTTCCTTCTCTTCATTCAGATCTTAATTTAAATATCACTTCTTGGTAGAAGCTTTTTAAACTGCTCATCTAAAGTTGTAGGCAGGCTACTAGTATATCCTTGTATTATAATTCTCTCAGTAGTGCTTACCAGCAACTAACACTTTCAGTTACTCTTTTAACTTACCATCTCATTGTGTGTCTGTTTCACTCTCTAAGAAAATAGCATGGTGAAAACCTGGATTAATCTGTCTCTCCACCGCCTCTCCAGCCCTAAGGAGTGTGAGTAGCACAGAATGAGATTTCAATTAATATTCTTTTAGTTGATAATTCAAGATGACTGTCTGTGACCTTAGATCCAGAACTCAAGTTCAAGTCTTAAAAAGGCCCAGGTACCTTAAATAGTTCATTCTTTGCCCTATTTAAATGACTTCAGTTCTCAAGATAGTAATTTACTTTTTTATTTCAAAAATCAATTTAAAAAGTCAATTCTCCAAGAGGCTTTCCTCTAAGATGCAAATACCCCTGGGTGCAGCATTATTAAACCATTAAGACCTTCCTATGCATTTTTGCATCAGTTAAAGAAACAAGTTAGTTAGCAAAATCTTAAAGGACTGACCCCTATTACTGTTTGCTGTGTGCATCCGTGCTCGGTTGTGTCTGACTATTTGTGACCCCATGGACTGTAGCCCACCAGGCTCCTCTGTCCATGGAATTTTCCAGGCACAAATACTGGAGCAGGTTGCCATTTCCTCCTCCGTTCCCGACCCAGGAATCAAACCCGCATCTCCTGTGCCTCCTGCATTAGCAGGCAGATTCTTTACCACTGAGTCACCTGAAATTTTGACCTAAGAAGAGGGAACAGTGTGATCAGGAGTGTGGACATTGCTGGAGAAGGCTGACCAGACTGACATCTCTCCTTGGGTACTTGAACCATAATGAACAAGATTCTTAATTCAATTGAAAATAATTAGAAAAAAATTTCCCACTATTTTATGTATGACTTACCATGGCAGTCTTCTTTTCACCCTTGACCGTGACCTACAGGTCTTATGTGGTTTCCATGCAAGTTCCTATTCTCTCACTTCTCTTCCCCTCCCTCAGACTGCTCCAACAATCCCAAGATTTCTTTTACCTCATCATTTCTAGCACATTCTCTCTTCTGGGCCTCTGCACTTGTTCCCTCCCCCTGGCAAGCCATTCTGCCAAATGCCCTAGGGCTCACTTCTTCGCCTCCTCCAGGTTTTTGCTCAGAAGCTACCTTCCCAGTGAGGCTGCCCCTGACCACTTTATTTAAAATTATACCCTAACCTCACCTCCAGATACCCACTCCTCTCACAGCACTGCCTATTCCTTTTTTTTTTTTCAGTAACAAGTTTTATTTATTTATTTTAATTTATGGCTGCACCCTGCAGCATGAGAGGTTAGGTTAGTTGAGTCAGATTAGTTCCCTGAGCAGGCGTAGAACCCACACCCGCTGCACTGGAAGCTGGTGTCTTAACCACTGGACCAATGGGGAAGTCCCGACACTGCCTATTCCTTGATTCTTTTCTTTGCTTCCTTAACTTTTGCCTTACTACCATCTCTCCGTGATATGCCATTTATTTTATGCATTTGTTTATTGTCTTGCTTCTTCCATTAGAATGAGAGTTTCAGAGATTTGTGCTTAATTTTATTACATCCGTTTCTCCAGTGCCTAGAATGCAGAGTACACAGTATAGAGTCACTCAATGGATACTCACTGAATATAGGTACCCCTGATACTCTTAACAGTTGAAGACTAATGGGCATTTCCATGAATTCTGTAAAACTGACTAAGGAAAAAAACATGCTGAGGTTATTTTTTCTCTAAAACAGTGGAATGGACAGATAAATTAATGAAAACACCATAAGAAGAAGTACTAAATACTTCTACTATGGCAGGGGTACTCTGGTAGAGGCGATTTTCCTCCAAGGGATATTAGGTGATGTCAAGAGACATTTGTGGTTTTCATAGTAGGGGGTCCTACTAGAGTCTAGTGAGTAGATGCTACTGAGCATCTTACAATTCACAGGACAGCTCGCACAATGAAACATTATTCAAACTAAAATGTCAGTTGTGTTGAGGTTGAGAAACTCTGAATTGCTGTATAAATGTTAAGGCTTTTCCTGTTTTATGTAGTGAGCTTTTACTTATTTGAAGGAAAGATTCATTATGACACCAATTTCATAGTCACTTCCTTTGAATTGTTAGAGTTTTTAAAGATAATGTAAAATATTTTGCCAGTAGAGGGATGAGAAAAAGTAGTTTACTTAAACTGCTCAATGAGGCTAGAAGGCTTTATATATATATTTTAAAATCTTTTTACTGCCTTTAGAATGGCAAAGAATAGTACTTTAAGAGTGAGAGGATATGTTTGACTTTATGCAGATCTTGAGGTTTTAAGATATATGATCAGCATGAATTGTGTTACCGAAGAAGGTCATTATCTAGACATTCAGAATAGTTTATTGATAAGTATGGTATATTTATCAGAGAGGTTATATAAATTAAGAAGCACTAAAATAAAAATATATTCCTACTGCAATCTCAAATCTACAGTTGAAATACAATAATTTGATATAAGTGCTAAGATTTTTTTTAAAGAAACAGTTCTCATGATGACAGAAGAAAATATTATCCTATAGCATAATAAAGTGACATAACACTTTGCTTTGTATAAGGCATTCATCAGCTGAGAAACATTTTGACATATGCAAAATTCCCTAAATGACTTGCATATTCACATCAACTTTCAGACAATGTCTCTGTAGAGACTTTTCTGCGCCTATGACAAAGAAGAAAGGAACTGTGCTCTCAAGAAGCCGATAATCCAGTAAGAGAGATTAAGTGTATGTACAGAGAACTACGTTCACTTAATTGGGCTTCCCTGGTGGGTCAGCTGGTAAAGAATCCGCCTGCAATGCAGGAGACCCCGGTTCATTCCTGGGTCGGGAAGATCTGCTGGAGAAGGGAAAGGCTACCCAGTCTTCTGGCCTGGAGAATTCCATGCACTATGGGGTCACAAAGAGTGGACACAACTGAACGACTTACACTTTTACTTTCACAGAGAACTAACATGGAAATGATAAAGAGCAAAAGAGGTTCAGCCTAGGGAGGCAGGATGAGGGAAGTCTGCAGAGAGCAGGTGGTTTTTAACTCAAGCTTTGGGACAGGAGTAGAATTGTAATAGGCAGAGGGCCTTCCTGGTAGAAGTAACATAGTGATTAACGTCTTAAGGGATAGAGGTGCCCGAGGTATGGGAATGGTTCAGAAACTGACTATTTGCAGGTTTTTTTGTTTTGTTTCTTTTTTTAATGGAACAAGCATGTTAAAAGTGGTGTTAGGGAGAGAATTAGCTATTTAAGTAGAGTCAGATTCCTGAAGACTTTGAAGGTCAAGGCATGCAGAGCAAGATAGAAGAGAGAGTAAAGCACTGACCTGGTAAGAGGTATTAAAGAAAATCCTTCAAAAGAAAGTGTATAAATGAGATGATGGGAGCAGGGACTGAAGTCAGTGAGAGCGGTTGGCGGTGCATCAAAAGAGCTCAGAAAAGAGGTAGCCAATCGGAACTGGGATGCTGACAATGGAGATGGATGGAAGGAAATAGATCTAATAAAGTTTGAGGAAGGAGAAACAGCAATAGGACTTGGCAGCTTTTCCATGCAGGTAGGAAGTTAAGGAGACGGGTCAAAGATCATTGTGATGGCTAAGTAAGAAAAGGCGATGATGCTGCCTTTTAGAGAAACCAGGATATTTGGAATCAGTGCAAACTTAGGAAAACCAAAAATAAGTTTGCTTTTTAACATGTGAATTTGAAGATGGGACATTTTCTCCAAATGAAGATATGAAAACTGATGCTTCAGGACTTCTCTATCCATGCAGGGTTAAGACTGCATCCAATACAGAACGCGTGGGTTCAATCTCTGGCCAGAGAGAGCTAAGATCACACATGTCACGGGGCCAAAAAAAAAAAAAAAGATTCTGCAATGAGGGAACAAAGGAGAGAGGCCAGTCAGCACTAAAGATGCTGCTTTAGGAGATGCTCTGGCTGCTAAATTTGCTAAATTTGCTGAGATTGCAGGGTGGACTAGTAAGCCTAACTGGTTTTAGTACATATGATTTTGTGCATATGGTTTCTTTAGTTAAGTTCATAGCTGAGTAAGCGAGTTACTAGGTCCCTGTTTTGCAGAAAAGGAAATGTGAAAAAAAAAAAAAAGAGGAAATGTGTCTTTGGACATTAATTAATGTGCTTGGTAACAAATGCACAATCACACAGCTGGCAAGAGGCAGAACTAGAACTCAAACTAAGGTTAGGCCAATTCTACGTTATCTATGATCTTTGCAAAAGCAAAGAACAAGTTGAAAGTGGAATCCTAGGGGATGACAGCTATGCCAAGAGGATGCTGTTCACGTTTATTGATCTGTTTACCTTTTGTCTCGTATTGTGTTTGTAAGCAAGCTGCTTGGCACAAGGAATGCTATCCTCTCGTCTCAGACAATCATTGTAGTTGAATCATTACGATAGACTCATCTTTTCATTGATTCTAAGCTGAAGGTTTGTACAAACTGACAGCTGTATATTATATCGGCATCTCTGAAATTAGCTTGCGTTGATATCATAAGTTGAAGTCTATATTCGGGTATGCTCCACTTAGGGCTTCCCTGGTGGCTCAGGCTGTAAAGAATCCTTCTTCAGTGCAGGAGACCCAGGTTCAATCTCTGGGTGGGGAAGATCCCCTGGAGGAGGGCATGGCAACCCACTCCAGTATTCTTGCCTGGAGAATCCCATGGACAGAGGAGGCTGGCAGACTGTAGTCCATGGGGTCGCACAGAGTTGGGCACGACTGGAAGCAACTGAGCACAGCACAGCGCAGCATGCTGTATTAAAATAACACATTCTGTTTGGAAACACTCTGGCTTTTACACAAACTTTGTTGTTACTCACCGTGTAATATGTATCACTTCTCCTCTTGCACTGGTGATTTCCAACTTAGAATGAGCTGAGGATATGACTGATGAGTTTACACAAAATGAGAACAGTAGTTCCAGTTCTTAATGAAGAGAATTGATGTGGTTGGTTTGTGGTAAGATCGAAGGACTGTCAGAATCTGGATGGAGAATGAAAACACATGTTATAAGTACAAAATGAAAGTTGCTCAGTGGTGTCTGACTCTTTGCAACCCCATGGAAAATCCATGGAATTCTCCAGGCCAAAATACTGGAGTGGCCGTTCCCTTCTCCAAGGCATTTTCCCAACTCTGGGATCAAACCTAGGTCTCCCACATTGCAGGTCGATTCTTTACCAGCTGAGGCACCACGGAAGCCCAAGTACAAAACAGGTACTCAAAAATTATGCTCATCAATAGCCTCCTGGTGCCTGTGACCACATTATCCACTCCTGGGTTTAATTTGTTTGTGTGTCATGATTCTCATTGCTGTGTTTATTATTGTTGCTTTGAACAGGAGTGGTTATGAAAGAGGATACCAGAGACTGTGTCTAGCGTGTGTGTTTGTGTGTGTGTGTATGCACAATTAGGACATAAAACCAGTATCAGCATTATCTTTAACCTTGAACACTTTAAAATGAGTAACATGCATGGCCACATATCTAAAAATGGAGATTTAAAAGCCTCAGTTCAGTTCAGTTCAGTTGCTCAGTCGTGTCTGACTCTTTGTGACCCCATGAACCGCAGCATGCCAGGCCTCCCTGTCCATCACCAGTTCCTGGAGTCCACCCAAACCCTACAATCTGCTTAATTTGTATCCTTAAAGAAAAATGCTACATCTATTGATTTATACTTTAGGAATTAAGAAATCTTATGTAAGATCCACATGAATATTCACCTTTATGACAAATAGAAGATTATTTTGGTTATGAAAGAAAGTTTATTCAAGTATTTGAAATAGTTCTTGAACATTTCCTTTTGGTTAAAGTTAATAAAGTGAGAAAAATAGTGGTATTTCTGAAGATTGGTGATTGAAAGAGAACCAAAAAAATAAGACTTGAACTTCATGAGATTGCACTCTTTGAAGATTTACAGATTTTTGCACACTAAAAAAAAAAAAAAAATGTCTCTGTTGGGGCCTTTGTTCTGTCATTTCACCCAAATATATGGCAAGAGGACAACCTGTTTGGGTCAGCAGTTCTCCGTTCCGGGCACTAGAGGGCACTAGACGTCATGGAGACCAGAAGTGCGGACACCTCCACTCTCTCCACCTGTAGGATGTCTCCTGCCATGATTAACACCTGCAGAAAACTGGGGACGCTTCCTCAACATGCACTTTTAAAAACCCTCATTGGTACTCACTTTGAATTTAATTCTCTCATTAGAGGTAGGTTGAGAAACTGAAGTCAAGGAGTTAAGTAAGAAGAAAGGAGCAAAACCTCATTAGATGAGTGGTTTTGAGTCAAGAATATTGCCAAAAGCAAATAGCCTATTGTTAATAACATTTTCTCCTTCTTTCCATTAACCCATACCTATCTTTTCCACAGTGATATCCTTGATGCTCTAAGGATGGATACATAAGACACAATTTTAATGTGACAATGAGGCAACAATAATACAATTTTTAAAAAAGGATTTCATATTTAGGAGCTTTTCCCATATTGATGGATGATGGATGCTTGACTGATTTTATCTCATCACCAACCTTGGAAGCTATTAGCAAAGGAGACTGCCATTTACCATCTGTGATATCCTGGCAATAATACTGTTCTGAAGGTTTCATTCAAACCCATTTAATTCAGCAAACATTTATTAATCTCATGAATGCTTGGCACCATGCAAGGGGTTACAGGATGCCAAGATAAATGGTATCAAGTTTTTGTTTTTACTTCAGAGTACCTAAAATCTTATAAGAATAGTAAGGCAGATGTATTAGAAAATATGATACAAAGTAGAACATGATAAGAGAATTTGTGAACAAAATGCTTAATCACTTAATCATTCATTTACTTAATAAAAGATGTATCATTTATATATGTTACATAAGCATTGGTTAACAGAACAGATTGGGGTTCTTCATGGAGTTGTCAGTAAATTGGGGGAAAATGACAGAGGGTTATGGTAAAGAATCCTTTGGCTTGTGAAGAAGTTCTGAAGAATCTATTTAAATAAGCTGGGAAAAGAAAGACTTTTACGGGAGCTGACACTTAAGAAGGAAATACACATTCTAAAGAGAAGGAAAAGAACATTTTAACTATACTAAGGAGTGAAAGACGAAGAGCTTAGCATGTTAAAGGAAACCAAGCAAGACCACCAGGCTGGAGTATAGTCAATGGTGTGCAGAGAGCCAGGTCAGAGAGAGCCTTGCAGAAGATGGTAGGGGTTGAAAAGAAGAGCACAGAGGCCACAGGGAACTAAGGGCTTTATGGAGATGGTTCTATTTGATAAAAATGCATGACAGTTTGGTAAGCATGGTAGTGGAAAGCAGGACTCCTAAATAAAACAACTATATAAACTTAAACACAGAAATGACAGTTTGTGCCTGGTTTGGACCCTAACAAGTGGAGGACTGTGCCGTGGCAGTCAAGTGGTATACATGGAGGCTGGAAGCACAGGTTGAAACATATCACAGAGAAAGCAAGAAATTAACGGTTCATCCCAGGAATGAGGGCGAGTCCCAGGCAGTATCACCACTGAGGAGTGATATAGTTCCAGCTCAGCACGTCTAATTTGGCAGCAGCGTGTGTTGCACATTGGAAGGGAAGAAAAAAGAATTTAGAATGAGTCCAAAAACAAATCTACAATGATAGCCAGTAAACAGGGCATTAGAGTCTGAGGGCGAGGACAGTGGGATGGAAAGAGGATACAGAGAAGATGGTCACTGCCAAGGCAAAGTCCACTAATATTGGAATCTAATTGGTTGTGAGAATCAAGATAGAAGGAAAACTCTGAGAAAATCCAAGTCTAACCCTGGATACCTGTGCAAATGTTAATGCACTAATAACTAATTAAGGCTAAGTAGGATGATGGTCAGGGGTGGTGGCCGAGAGGAGCTACCCCACGTCCAAGGTCAGGAGCAACAGCTGTGTTTTGCTGGAGCAGCCGTGAAGAGATACCCCATGTCCAAGGTAACAGAAACCTCAATAAGACGGTAGGCACTGAGAGAGGGCATCAGAGGGCAGACGCACTGAAACCATAATCACAGACAACTAGCCAACTGATCACATGGACGACAGCCTTGTCTAACTCAATGAAACTAAGCCATGCCGTGTGGGGCCACCCAAGACAGACGGGTCATGGCAGAGAGGTCTGACAGAATGTGGTCCACTGGAGAAGGGAATGGCAAACCACTTCAGTATTCTTGCATTGAGAACCCCGTGAACAGTATGAAAAGGCAAAATGATAGGATACTAAAAGAGGAACTCCCCAGGTCGGTAGATGCCCAATATGCTACTGGTGATCAGTGGAGAAATAACTCCAGAAAGAATGAAGGGATGCAGCCAAAGCAAAAACAACATCCAGTTGTGGATGGGACTGGTGCCAAAAGCAAGGTCCAATGCTAGAAACAGCAATATTGCATAGGAACAATTAGGTCCATGAATCAAGGCAAATTGGAAGTGGTCAAACAGGAAATGGCAAGAGTGAACGTCAACATTATAGGAATCAATGAACTAAAATGGACTGGAATGGGTGAATTTAACTCAGATGATCCTTATATCTACTGCTGTGGGCAGGAATCCCTTTGAAGAAATGGAGTAGCCATCATGGTCAACAAAAGAGTAAAAATTGCAGTACTTAGATGCAATCTCAAAAACGACAGAATGATCTCTGTTCGTTTCCAAGGCAAACCATTCAGTATCACAGTAATCTAAGTCTATGCCCCAACCAGTAACACTGAAGAAGCTGAAGTTGAACAGTTCTATGACCCTACAAGAACTTCTGGAACTAACACCCAAAAAAGATGTCCTTTTCATCTTAGGGGACTGGAATGCAAAAGTAGGAAGTCAAGAAACAGCTGGAGTAACAGGCAAATTTGGCCTTGGAGTACAGAATGAAGCAGGGCAAAGGCTAAAAGAGTTCTGCCAAGAGAATGCACTGGTCTTAGCAAACACCCTCTTCCAACAACACAAGAGAAGACTCTACACATGGACATCACCAGATGGTCAACACTGAAATCAGATTGATTATATTCTTTGCAGCCAAAGATGGAGAAGCTCTATAGTGTCAGCAAAAACAACACCAGGAGCTGACTGTGGCTCAGATCATGAACTCCTTATTGCCAAATTCAGACAGAAATTGAAGAAAGTGGAGAAAACCACTAGACCATTCAGGTATGGCCTAAATCAAATCCCTTATAACTATACAGTGGAAGTGAGAAATAGATTTAAGGGACTAGATCTGACAAACAGAGTGCCTGATGAACTATGGATGGAGGTTCGTGACATTGTACAGGAGACAGGAATCAAGACCATCCCCAAGAAAAAGAAATTCAAAAAAGCAAAATGGCTGTCTGGGGAGCCATTTTTGAATGGTCGTGCCACCATTCCAAAAGACTCTGATGTCACAATCCACTACAGATACACCTGACTCCCCTGCACTGACTTGACGGTCACCCTGAGGATCGACTCAAAATGGGCTGTCTGAAAATAAAGGAAGCATAAAGTGAAGCAGAAAAGGATAGATACACCCATTTGAATGCAGAGTTCCAAAGAACAGCAAGGAGAAATAAGAAAACCTTTCTCAGTGATCAATGCAAAGAAATAGAGGAAAACAATAGAATGGGAAAGAATAGAGATCTCTTTAAGAAAATTCGAGATAGCAAGGGAATATTTCATGCAAAAATGGGTTCAATAAAGGACAGAAATGGTAGGGACCTAACAGAAGCAGAAGATATTAAGAAGAGGTGGTAAGAATACACAGAAGATCTTCACGACCCGGATAATCATGATGGTGTGATCACTCACCTGGAGCCAGACATCCTGGAATGTGAAGTCAAGTGGGCCTTAGAAAGCATCAGTATGAACAAAGCTAGTGGGTGTGATGGAATTTCAGCTGAGCTGTTTCAAATCCTGAAAGATGATGCTGTGAAAGTGCTGCACTCAATATGCCAACAAATTTGGAAAACTCAGCAGTGGCCACAGGACTGAAAAAGGTCAGTTTTCATTCCAATCCCAAAGAAAGGCAATGCCAAAGAATGCTCAAACTACCACACAATTGCACTCATCTCACACACTAGTAATGATCAAAATTCTCCAAGCCAGGCTTCAGCAATATGTGAACCATGAATTTCCAGGTGTTCAAGCTGGTTTTAGAAAAGGCAGAGGAATAAGAGATCAAATTGTCAACATCTGCTGTATCATTGAAAAAGCAAGAGAGTTCCAGAAACCATCTATTTCTGCTTTATTGACTATGCCAAAGCCTTTGACTGTGTGGATCACAATCAACTGTGGAAAATTCTGAAAGAGATGAGAATACCAGACCACCTGACCTGCCTCTTGAGAAACCTATATGCAGGTCAGGAAGCAATAATCAGAACTGGACAGGAACAACAGACTGCTTCCAAATAGGAAAAGGAATACGTCAAGGCTGTATATTGTCACCCTGCTTATTTAACTTCTATGCAGAGTACATCATGAGAAATGCTGGGCTGGAAGAAACACAAGCTGGAATCAAGATTGCCGGGAGAAATATCAATAACCTCAGATATGCAGATGACACCAGCCTGATGGCAGAAAGTGAAGAACTAAAGAGCCTCTTGATGAAAGTGAAAGAGAAGAATGAAAAAGTTGGCTTAAAGCTCAACATTCAGCAAACTAAGATCATGGCATCCAGTCCCATCACTTCATAGCAAATAGATGGAGAAGCAGTGGCAACAGTGGCAGACTTTATTTTTCTGGGCTCCAAAATCACTGCAGATGGTGACTGCAGCCATGAAATTAAAAGACGCTTACTCCTTGGAAGAAAAGTTATGACCAACTTAGATAGCATATTCAAAAGCAGAGACATTACTTTGCCATCAAAGGTCCGTTTAGTCAAGGCTATGGTTTTTCCAGTGGTCATGTATGGATGTGAGAGATGGACTATAAAGAAAGCTGAGTGCCGAAGAATTGATGCTTTTGAACTGTGGTGTTGGAGAACACTCTTGAGAGTCCCTTGGACTGCAAAGAGATCCAACCAGTCCATCCTAAAAGAGATCAGTCCTGGGCGTTCATTTGTAGGACTGATTTTGAAGCTGCAACTCCGATACTTTGTCCACCTGAAGCAAAGAGCTGACTCATTTGGAAAGACCCTGATGCTGGGAAAGATTGAGGGCAGGAGGAGAAGGCGACGACAGAGGATGAGATGGTTGGATGGCCTCACTGACTCATTGGACATGGGTTTGGGTGGACTCTGGGAGTTGGTGATGGATACGGAGGCCTGGCGTGCTGCGGTTCATGATGTCGCAGAGTCGGACTGGACTGAGCGACTGAACTGAACTGACCTGAGGGCAATGGTAAATTCTATGTCTGAGAGAGAGTGAAAGGAAGGAAGAATGAATACTGAGAAATGGGTAAACAAACAAACAAAGAAACAAGTAATTGGTAGGAATCATGGCAGTGCAGTTAGATATGTTCATATATGCTCTTCAAATCATTAGCCAATTACATAGATGAAACTGATGGAAAAAATCAAAGTCCAGTTAAACAGCAAATATAGAATATCAGATGATAAATTGTTTTTGAAGATGCTTGAGTTGAGGTTAAAAAGACAACTGGCCATTGCAGTGCAGACATTGAACTTCAGGGAGATTCATACTAGAAATTTAAGTTTGGGAGTACTCTGCATAGAAGCCATAGCTGAAGTGCTGAGAAAGAATACGGAGGAGAAATAGAGATGACAGGAGACAGGAAGATCCTAGAAGAGAGAGGTGATGGAAAGAATAATGAAAAGGACAATAGTAGTGGAGAGGGAGCAGAGGGCTGAGAATCATACTCTTAGAAATCCCTGACATCATGAAGAAGAGGAAGATGATTCACTAAAGGAGACAGAAAGGGAAAGACCAAAAAGACAAAATGAATAAGAACCTGTAAAACCAAAAAGGAGGTGTGCTAAGTAGAAAATAGGCTTTTGATTAAACAAAAATCACACTGTTAGGCCACATTTTTATTTAAAAAGAATAAAAAATAGTGAACACACATGTGCATACGTACATACATATAGATGGAGACTGGATGGGGAAAGCATTTCAATGTGTAAGAAACAAGAATACATCAGGAAGTCATTATAAAGAATATTTGCCAAATATCATCCAATCTGAACCAAAATGAAGAAGGATTACAGGAAGAAAAGCATCCTGATCTGTAAGCAGGGAAAGGATTCCCCCCCTAAAAAATGTGTAATTGTCCTGAAAAGTCAAGCCCTGATGTAGTCTACAAGGTAGGTCACAGAAAAACAAAATGGGAGCATCCTAAATGAATCTGGGTGCAGAGTGGCAGAAGACAAACGTGTGAGGAGATCTGTTCCACGTGGTATTTCAGCCAAGAGGGAGGAGACGGCCCAGGGATAAGGAGACCAAAGGAGGGAAAGGAAAGCAGAGACCATCAAAATTACAAGCAAAGTCCTTTGACAATCCAGGGACTTTATGCCAAGCAATACCTTTTTGAAAGGCAAAAACAGAGAGGTTCTCCTAAGACAAAGCACATAACAAGGTTAGAGCCAGGGTTTTCAGGGTTTTGACTGTGTGCACACTGCAGTCTGCTCACTCACTTCCTATCTTGCTCCCCTTCCCACAAAACTCTTCAGCAAACCACTAACCCTTTGGAAAAAGAAAAAATAATGTGAAAGGATCCAGCATGGAGCACAGGTGTCCATAATGTGGAGAAACAAAAAGGGAAAAGGGAAAATCGGCGAAAGACAAGTGAAAACAAATATTGGGTTGGCCAAAAAGTTCATTTGGGCTTTTCTGTACTATCTTATCGAAAACCTGAGTGACTTTTTTTGCCAACCCAGTACTTCAAACAGAAACCAAAACAGATATTAGATAGCTCCATTTTCTCAAATAAATTGCAGACAGGGTGATGGGAAGATGTAAAGATGAGATGACAGCATACAAATCGGAAATAAGAAAATATAAGGAAAGGCAGCATGTTAATGAAATGCCATTAACAAAGGAATGTTTAGTAACGTGAATGTTTAGAGAAGAAGAAGAAAAAAAAAAAACACAGCCAAAGTAGAGTAAATGAAACAGGGTTAACAGGAATGAGAACCAGAGAAGCGTGGTGAATAGGACTGAGAAATCTCTCAAAACAAAATGGAAAAGAACAGGGATTTTTTTTTTTTTTAATGAACACAAAAATGGTGACAGACAGAAGACAGAAAAAGATATACCCCATATCCCTTGCTCTGTTTCTATTCCTGAAAAAGAGGTCTTAACAAACAAAGGAGGACAAACATCCAGGAATATAAGGGAAAGAGAATTCATGAAATAAAGCAACAATCATTCTAGGCAGGCACCCAATTCCTTGAAAAAAATTAGAACAATTTAAAAATATTCTCGTGAAGGTACTTAACTTTAAAGATTAAAAAAAAAAATATTTACATGAACGTAAAAGACAGAATAAAATGCCGGTCCTTTGATTTTTCCTTACTAACACCCTGGGTGTGAAGATAGTGGGCAGTCTTGAAAGTTTTGACAGTGAGAGAAAGACCGTTATTCACGGCTCTGTCCATCAAGTGTCAACAAGTATTCTGGAGCATGCAAGAACTCAGCACTTTCCAGAAAATTTAGAGCTACTATATGATCCAGGGATTCCACTCATGGGCATATGTTTGGAGAAAACTCTAATTGAAAAAGATTCATGCACCCCAGTATTCATTGCAGCAATATTTATAATAGCCAAGACATGGAAACAACCCAATTGTTCAGAGACAGAGAAATGAATACAGAACATGAGGTATATCTATACAATGAAATATCACTCAGTCATAAAAAAGAATGGAATAATACCATTTGCAGCAACATGAATGAACCTAGACATTATCATACTAAGTGAAGTAATTCAGACAAATATCTCATAATATCATATGACTGTAGCCCACCAGTCTCCTCTGTCTGTGGAATTCTCCAGGCAAAAGTACTGGAGTGGGTTGCCATTCCCTTCTCCAGGGGATCTTTCTGACCCAGGGATCTAATCTGAGTCTCCTGAATTGTAGGCATATTCTTTACCATCTGAGCCACCAAGGAAGCTGGAGTATTCTCTAATCAAAGAATAGGTGTATCAAAATAAAGACATAGGGAAGAGAAAATTTGTAGTAACAAAGCTAGTTATGAGCACTGAATCTTTTAAGAGTAGAGATTTACCAACCTGTGAAAGTAACTTGGCAGAAGAGTATGTAAATGTTTGGAACTTCAACAGTGTAAACATGATGTAATTCATGAGAAAGGGCAGGTGGCAAAATCCAGAAGGAAGGAATACGTAGAATAACACTTAATGCTCACCTAATGCTTTTTCTGGATAGTGACAAGAGTTGCTGTTGTTAATGAGACTTCTGTAAAGCAGCAGGAGATGCCATCTGAAGTTGAAATTTGTAGTTAAAAATCCATTATAATCCCAATTTGTATGCTTTTCATTACATTTTTTCTTAAATTTAGAGGGATTTTTAATTATTAACTTGTTTTGGAAAAGCATGGACCTGAAGTCCAACCATTGTTTTAGTTTCACTTCAGCACCTTTTCCTTGTGCTGTGCTGTGCTTAGTCACTCAGTCGTGTCTGACTCTTTGCAACCCCAAGCGGATTCTTTACCATCTGAGCCACCAGGGAAGCCCAGCTTTTTCCTTTACTGCATCTAAATTTAAATGATTTCTTTAAAGAAAAAATACATGAATGTGCCAAATCACGAGTCAAAAGTTGAGACCTGAGACATATCCTTACCACCCTCTGCAGACCCCTGGTGACTGTTTAATTTTGACCTTCCAATTTTAGTGTTTCTAAGGTAATAGGTGATCTCAGATATTTGGTAGCAGTGGCTAAACTGTCTGAGAACTGCAAGGATATATTATATTCAGAGGTAAAACAAATTAAAGCTCGAGATCCTCCACATTTAAAAAAATAAATCATATTTATAGGAAATAAAACACAATTAAGCCAAAGGAAGAAATGAAATGACAGAGATAGCTATTAAAGCAAACATCAAATTAAGACCAATGAAACACTAGTATTTACTCCTGAGTCGTTGTGCCTTTCAAAACAGCATAATGAGAGTGAACTCAATGCCTACTGTCACTCTCCTGTCAAAAAATGACATTTGTCTGTATCGGCTCTACTCCCAGTGCACTGACTATCACAGAGTGAAAATCTGGACGTGACAGGACCAACGTCCTGCCCTACAACCAGGAGTCTGTGGGGACTGAATCAGTCAAAAGGAAGATCCTCTCTCTAGAAGGAGTGAGCCTGTAAATTTAAACCAGCAGCAGCGTGGAGCTTCCTCTAAAGGAAGAGGAGCTGATTCCAAGTTCTCTCCCTTAGTCAGTCACCCTTCCTAACTCTGACAAAGGAATTAATTTGTAGATCTATTCCTGCTAAATTAAAATCCATCTTTCTTCCCTTGGGACTTTCTCCTCCTACAGAAATGAAGCTTTCTTTTGCCCAGCTGTCCTCTAAAGCTTTCAGAAGGAACCAGAATTCTAAAATAAGAAATTCTTTTAAAAATAGAAATGTGAAATGCATATCGGCATCTTGTTGTTGTTCAGTCGCTCAGTGTGACCCCAAGGAATGCAGCACGCCAGGCCCCCCTGTCCCTCGCTATCTCCCAGAGTTTGGCAAAGTTCATGTCCACTGAGTAGTGATGCCATCCAACCATCTCATCCTCTGTCGTCCCCCTCTCCTCCTGCCTTCAGTGTTTCCCAGCATCAGGGTCTTTTCCAATGAGTTGGCTCTTAGCATCAGGTGGCCAAAGTATTGGAGCTTCAGCTTCAACATCAGTCCTTCTAATGAATAGTCAGGGTTTATTTCCTTTATGATTGACTGGTTTGATCTCCTTGCAGTTCAAGGGATTCTCAAGAGTCTTCTACAGCACCACAATTTGAAAGTGTCAATTCCTTAGTGCATTTGAGGGGTCTTAAATGGCATGTGTTTATCAATCGCTAACATTATCCATTCTATTAAATGTTCCAAGATAATAAGGAATCAGAAAATAAATATTAAAAAGAAAGAAATCCTTTAAAGCAGCAGGGCTACATCTCTTATATATAAGAAAACTGCCTAATGCTTTTCATGGAAAAAAAAAAAACAACCTTTGCTTTCAACAAATTTCAAAATACTGACACAAATAGACAATGTTTTATGTTCATAATGTTTGATGTTATGTAAGCATCAAACACCAGTAAAACAAGCATCTGTTAAATGTTTCATAGTTTTAAAAACGTCCAATTGATTTTCACTGTGGATCAGATACTACTCATCTACATTTTTGAGAAAATGGAATTAAAACCCAAAACAAAGCCAAAATAATTATGTCCTGAAAAGGTCAAGTTCCAATGAGCAGGATTAGATTGGTCTCAGGAGTCCTGAGTCAGGTTCTGAGTGTCTATCGCTATTTTGAGCTGCAATAGTCATTTACCTAGGACCCCTAGAGAGCTGCAGTTTCCTCTCCCATGAGCCAATCCAACAAGTCCTTTAAATGAGATGCTTTGACAAGGTGAGTACACTCAGAAGAAACTTTTCAGGGATTTATTCTTATGTTCTGTGGGCATTTGTTGAGGCTTACCATGCTGGCTCAGTGATAAAGAATCCCCCTGTTGAGCTGGAGATGCTGGTTCAATCCCTGGGCTGAGAAGATCCCCTGGAGAAGTGAATGGCTACCCACTCCAGTATTCTTGCCTGGAGAATCCAATGGGCAGAGGAACCTGGGGGGCTACAGTCCATGAGGTTGCAAAGAGTTGGACACAACTTAGCTACTAAACTACCACCACCATCTATATGTCATCCATGAAGCAAGGAAGTTTAAGAACCAGTGGTACCGATGAGAAGAGAGGGAAGTAAACACATAATTAAAATGTAGGTCAGAAATATATGCAACATGCTCTTAAATTTCTCTTGCTGTACCTTCTCCCTGTGCTATTGTTGTAACATTAACCATTATATAAAATATGTGCTCTTTAGCCTAAGGGTCATCCAAGAAATCTATGTAGATCTTGAATTGAGTGTGAAACAGAGAGAGTCCATCATAGAAAGTGAAAAATTAGTAGCATCCTTGCGTTAAGCATCCAAAACGTTAAGATGCCTACAAGGTAGTAATGTACAGAGCAAAGATAAAGTCTTTAATATGATAATGATATAAAAAGTTGATGTTGACTTGTCCATCAGATTTGAAATATCACTGCCTAGTCTTTGTCCTTTTTTTCTTAATTATAATGATATGTGTCCCTTCAGTCATGTCTGGCACTTTGTGACCCCACGGACTGTAGCCCACCAGGCTCCTCTGTCTATGGGATTCTCCAGGCAAGAACACTGGAGTGGCTTGCTGTGCCCTCCTCCAGGGGATCTACCCTACCCAGGGATCAAGCCCACAACTCTTTACATCTCCTGCATTGGCAGGTGGATTCTTTACCACTAGTGCTCCCTGGGAAGGCGGATTATAATGATAAGCAGGAATGAAATTTTACTTTGGAATAGACTCTTATCATGCTTAAATCAGCTCAGTTCAGTCACTCAGTCACATCCGACTCTGCGACCCCATGGACTACAGCATGTCAGGCTTCCCTGTCCTTCACCAACTCCCAGAACTTGCTCAAACTCATGTCCATCGAGTTGGAGATGCCATCCAACCATCTCATCCTCTGTAATCTCCTTCTCCTCCTGCCTTCAATCTTTCCCAGCATCAGAGTCTTTTCCAATGAGTCAGTTCTTCACATCAGGTAACCAAAGTATTGGAATTTCAGCGTCTGCATCAGTCCTTTCAATGAATATTTAGGACTGATTTCCTTTAGGATGGACTGGTTTGATCTCCTTGCAATCCAAGGGACTCTCAAGAGTCATTTCCAGCACAAAGCTAGTTATGAGCATTGAATCTTTCAAGAGTAGCAGAGATCCATCAACCTGTGAAAGTAACTTGGCAGAACAGTATGTAAATGTTTGGAGCTTCAAAAATGGAAACATGAGATAATTCACCAGAAAGGGCAGATGGAAAAATCCAGGAGGGAGGAATAGCATCAATTCTTTAGCACTCAGCTTTATTTATGTAAGAGTCCAACTCTCGCGTCCATACATGACTCCTGAGAAGACCATAGCTTTGACTAGATGGACCTTCATCAACATCATGATTAAATATATATATATTTTTAATTTTCATCTTTTAAATGCTTATTTACGTTTATTTATTTGGCTGTGGCAGGCCTTAGCCGCAAAACACAAGATCTTCCTTGCAGTTCACAGACTCTCTTGTTGGAGCATGTGGGCTTAGCTTCTCTGAGGCACGCGGAATCTTAGTTTTCCCACCAGGGACTGAACCTGCATCCCCTGTGTTGCAAGGCAGATTCTTAACCACTGGACCACCAAGGAAGTCTCAAAATACATATATTTTAAAATCGAAGTCCTTCTCTGCTATACACTGAATACAAGATCTGTGTTCTGAAATTAACCATTGTAAGTTGACCTCCCAAAAATGGAGACAAAAACTTTTAAAATTTCAGTAAGCTATCAGAATTTGAAGTATACTGACCCACATCTAGCACTGTAATCCTTTTTTGGCTTTGCTGTGTTTCACCAGTTCTAACTTCACTCTATGTTCCTAAGCAAAAGGAACATAAGCGCCCTTTGCAGTAAATATTCTATTTTTCATTCTCAATGCCCTTACAAATCACCTCCTACAATAAACAGAAATAGGGAGGTAAACTAAATTACATTTCTGGTTATGTCTGGACCATCAACCCAAACCAAAAGATATGTAATTTCTTGAACAGTCACTTTGGGAAGCAAACAGTGGCCTGGGTAATTCAAAGCAAAGGATTTATCAAGGTTATTTGTAATTGGCTTTGTAATGCATTGCACAATTTTGGCAGATCAGACTGTTGTGTTTGCTAAGGAAAAGCGTGCAGAAAATACAGGAATTGACTGATGTTTAGAGCATCCTGTAACAGTTCACCCAGAAATAATAAAATGTTGAGCCTGAGAATGAGTCAAATGTGTTTATGCAGAGTTGAGTGTTGCTCGTCTGTAGCAGAAATATAAAGTTGGATATTTGGGATGAGGCAACCAATCCAGGAAGCCATCTGCCACTGTTTCCAGGAAAAGCTTCTAAGATAAAAGGGCCATAAAATAAAGTAATTGGGCAAGATGAAGGAAGTTTGTTGAAACTGTATAAATCAGTGTAGGTCTTATTTAACTCCTTGCAATAATGGAGGCATGATTCGAGTGTGGATGGAAGCATGGACACAGACCTGCATTGTCAGAGAGGAGAGATATCAAATCATAGCTTATTTTGGCTTTATTTGTGAATAATTTCTACCCTTTTGTGAGTCCTGGCCATATGTGGACCTGTTAACTCTATTATAGCCATTCTATTTCGAAGGAGATGGGGGAAAAGAGAGAATATGGCAGCTCACGTGTATTATCATTATTGAAAGAGTAACTACTTCAGTCATTAGAAGGTATCAGAATATTGTCCTCAAATCAGAAGCAGCATGCCAGCCTCAGACAGAAATTAATTATGACGTGTTAAAAAAAATTCCCGTCTGCCACAGAATCTAAATTTGCTGTGTTTGTCACAAGCAGAAAGAGCAATAGGCAAGCTTATATAATTTTGATGCACACTTTAACACATTTGGAAACATTCCATCAGCTAACAAGTTAGTTTGGGTTTTTGCTGAATTCAATAAAGGCATTGATTTTCAACAGATAGTGGAAAGTTCCTACTGCTATCATCATTAAGTTAAATATAAGTCACTGTCCAATTCATGGTAGCTATGTGTATCACACAATTTAATAAAAATTTAAACATAGTTGCCATCAACTTTCTCATTTGCTTAGGCAAGTAACTGAAAAAATGAGAAGCCAAATAATGTATATGTTTTTGCTAGCTAGCTGAACTATGCCAAACCATCCAGATGTAAAGTTAAATTCAGCCAACCAATATAATCAGCCACTTGCTAAGCCATATCCTTTTCCTATTTGTTCACCAAGCCAAATCTCCCATCTTTGTGTTTTCCAGCTGGGTGTGTATTTTATAAAATTGTGGCTATCAGGGTGGTTGTATTTGAGAGCTGCTTTTTCCATAATGCATTTGCTTTTGGTTCAGCCTTGAGCTTTCTTGTTCTACTTTAAGAATCACCTTGATATTTCAGCTTGAGAATACTAGAAAGTGTCATTAAGACACAATGTAAAACAAATTATTCTGAGCCAAAACAATCACAGAAGTTATTCTGCATGAAATCATCATCTCACTGCTCTTAGCCCCTTGTAAAGACTGCTCCATCCTCTGAGTGATTATTTCAAAAGGATAGTTTCTACTGGTTAGGTAACAATTCCTCAAGTCAGTGGTGGTGATCTCCATAGAACATGAATTTCAGGAATTCCAGTTGGTTAAATAGCTGTGGCTGTGGCTTATCATCTCTATTTCAAAGATACTCAGAGATGATGTAATATGAAAAAAGTCCTATGTGAAAGAAATGGCTATTTATAGACATGAAACTCAAATGGTCCCTTCTGAAGTCTTTCTGGAAGGTGAAATTGCAAGGTGTGGTTTCTTTCAGAAGGATCTGACTGGCAATATTAATATTTCTGAACACTTTGAGACTTCTAACTCCCTTACCTAAAGGTTATGTTTGCATTGCTGGTCTGTCCTCTAATCTGTCTCTCTCCCTCTCTTTTTTTTTTTTTCTTTCTTTTCTACTTTTAAGCTGTGACTTAGAGTAAGATATAGGATGGGAATGCAGATATATTTCCTCAAATTCTTGAATCATCTAAGCTCAAAGCGGAAAAAGGACATTGATTCCTGAGATTCAACATTTCTGTTTTCAGTTCTTACTCCACAATATTTGGAAGTCTGCCATGTACTTCCAAGGAAACTAAGCCTATCATTTAAGATCTTCTTGATAAAATCAAGGGATTTCAAGTTTCCACCAATATGTCTTAATTTGAAACTTGGAGGGCTGCAAAGAATTGTCTAACATCTCATTGATATGAAAAGTTTTCATGTAAGTGAGGCCAAAGGTAACCTGCCCTGCCATCAGAGATGAGTTTTCTCCATGCCATATGTTCTGTTTCATCAAGCATTCCTTATAAGATACGCTGTTGAGTTCTATCTTGGTTCAATCCTGGTTGCCTGTCCTACAGTTTTTAAAAATTACTTGTTTATTCATTTTTGGTTGTGCAGGATCTTCACTGATGCGTGGGCTTTCTCTGGATGCAGTGAGTGAGTCGGGGCTACTCTCTAGTTGCAGTGTGGGAGCTTCTCATTGCCGTGGCTTCTCATGTTGCAGTGTGCAGGCCCCAGAGTATGTGGGCTACAGTATTTGTGGTACATCGGCTGAGTTGTCCCCCAACATGTAGAATCGTCCCAGACCAGGGATTGAACCCATGTCCCCCGCAGTGGAAGGCAGATTCTTAACCACTGGACCACCAGGCCAGGACCCTGTCCTACAAATTTAAATTCTTCCTGAAATGCAGAACCCATAGTACTTTATTCTAGATATGGTCTGAGTAAATAAAGTTGAGTAGGACTGTCCCTTACCACCTACTGGACTGGGACCTTCACATTTGTCTCCATAACATCTCACTGGTGATTCATTTACTGTTGACTCAAATCCCTAAGTGGCTTCCCATTTAACACTAGTGGTAAAGAACCTGCCTGCCAATGCAAGAGACCTAAGAGATGCAGGCTTGATCCCTGGGTTGGGAAGATCCCCTGGAGGAAGGCATGGCAACTCACTCCAGAATTCTTACCTAGAGCATCCCATGGACAGAGGAGCATGACAGGATGCAGTCCATAGTGTTGCAAAGAGTTGGACATGACTGAAGCAACTTAGCATACATGGTCAGAAATTCCTAAGGCTTATGATGCTGACAACACATCTCATCTTTCCCCTTCTATAGTTGTCTTTTTGATTTTTTACTCCAAGAATAGGATCTCACAATTATCACTGAAGTTACCTTCAGATATAGACAATCTGTATAATCTACCAAAATCTGGGTGCTCTGGATCCTTTCATGTCATGTTATCTGCAAGTTGTACAACTATTTTCAGTAACTTCACAGAGTTTTGTGAAGTTACCAGAAAAGTTACCATCATTACCAGAAAATTCCCTAGAGTATGATATTGATCCATGAATTTGTACTCTTCAAGTGCAGTGGTTTGTCTAATGATTTGCCTAAACACATTTTTCTCCACCTTGTCCACATAATTGTGTCAGATCCCTTTTTAAAATCTAAACTGTGTCAACTAAATTTCTATTATCTCAGGGCCTCATTTTTTTCTGACAAAACAAAGGTGAGCCTTATTTTCATGTTTTTTTCTCAGGCAAACCATGCTAACTATTTGTAATAATTATTTTGTCTTAGGATATCACAGGGCATTCCTTTAATAATCAATTTTAGACTATTATAAGCATCATCAAACTTAGTGCTTGGGTTTGTAAAATCCACATTTTGTTGAAAACTAGATAGCAATTGGCCCTTCACCAGACTTCTGATGGGCTTTCCAGGTGGCACAGTGGTAAAGAATCTACCCACCAAAGCAGGAGATACAGGAAGCATGAGTTCGATCCCTGGATCAGGAAGATCCCTGGAAGAGGAAATGACAACCCACCCCAGTATTCTTACCCAGAGAGTCCTATGGACAGAGGAGCCTGGTGGGTTACCGTCCATGGGGTCTCAAGGAGTCAGACATGACTGGGCACACACACAGCATTCTGGTATATCTTATTATCTGGTATGATTTCTCTAAGATTCTGGCAGTTCTGCAATTTTTAATTTAACCCGGTTAAGCTGGGAGTCAAAACTCCCTGTGGGCAGTGGAGATGAGTCTAAGTGTGTCGAGAGAGAGGGTCCACGTATAATATCTGAACCCATATTGGATTTCAGTTCCCTAACAAAAACGAGAGAAGGGCTAACTGACCACTGAGGGACCCATCTTCATCGCACCATCACTGCATTCTTCTGAGGCAACGGTGCCCCACAGTGTGAAGCACAGAACGATGCTCTTGGCTGTCTGACTCAGTTTCCACAGCCTCTAGTGGCTGGACGTTCTCTTTGACTTTCTGGCACCCATGGGCCTCTAGCAATCTGTACTCACCCTTGAGTCATGTGGTTCCTGTTTTCCTGTTATGCCTAACATGAACTCTTGACATCTGGACTCTTTGAATGGGTCTTTAACAAACACGTGTGTTACTCTAAAGCAGTTTCCCCTTTTCTTCTTGATTGAGATTTAGGAGCACAGAGACAACATTTCACTTTTCCACTTTTGAACTGTCTTTCTTTCCAGAGCCTAAGAGTATATAATCAAACCTCTTCCCTCTATGAAATTTTTAAATTTTCATTTCTAGTGAAATTTGGAAGGTAGATTTTAGTTTGGTCAGAAATATGAGATTTGTTGGAGTAAATTATATAATATTGGGGTTTTACCATACTCAATTCATTAGAGGCTATTGTATAGGGTTACTGTTACTTCCATTTGAGCTATTGTACATTTTATTCCAGCTACTACTGACTTTCAGCATCTTATCTTTTTGCCTTTTCATACTGTTCATGGGGTTCTCAAGGCCAGAATATTGAAGTGGTTTGCCATTCCCTTCTCCAAGAGACCCCTTTTTGTCAGAACTCTCCACCATGACCCGTCCATTTTGGGTAGCCCTACATGGCATGGCTCATAGTTTCATTGAGTTAGGCAAGGCTGTGGTTCATGTGATCAGATTGGTTAGTTTTCTGTGATTGTGGTTTTCCTTCTGTATGCCCTCTCATGGAGAAGGATAAGAGGCTTATGGAAGCTTCCTGATGGGATAGACTGACTGAGGGGGAAACCAGGTATTGTTCTGATGGGCGGGGCCATGCTCAGTAAATATTTAATCCAATTTTCTGTTGATGGGCGGGGCTGTGTTCCCTCACTGTTATTTGACCTGAGGTCAGACTATTGCCAACATGCATTGGATCATAGAAAAAAGAGAGAGAGTTCCAGAAAAACGTCTACTTTTGCTTTATTGACTATGCTAAAACCTTTGATTGTGTGGATTACAACAAACTGGAAAATTCTTCAAGAGATGGGAATACCACACCACCTGATCTGCCTCCTGAGAAATCTGTATGCAGGTCAAGAAGCAACAGTTAGAGCTGGACATGGAACAGAAGACTGGTTCCAAATAGGAAAAGGAGTACGTCAAGGCTGTATATTGTCACTCTGCTTATTTAACTTCTATGCAGAGTACATCATGAGAAATGCCAGACTGGATGAAGCACAAGCTGGAATCAAGATTGCTGGGAGAAATATCAACAACCTCAGATATGCAGATGACACCACCTTTATGGCAGAAAGTGAAGAACTAAAGAGCCTCTTGATGAAAGTGAAAGAAGAGAGTGAAAAAGTTGTCTTAAAGCTCAACATTCAGAAAACGAAGATCATGGCATCTGGTCCCATCACTTCATGGCAAATAGATGGGCAAACAGTGGAAACAGTGACAGATTTTATTTTGGGGGGCTCCAAAATCACTGCTGATGGTGACTGCAGCCATGAAATTAAAAGAAGCTTGCTCCTTGTTAGAAAAGTTGTGACCAACCTAGATAGCATATTAAAAAGCAGAGACATACTTTGCCAACAAAGGTCCATCTAGTCAAAGCTATATTTTTTCCAATGGTCATGTATGGATGTGAGAGTTGGACTATAAGGAAAACTGAGTGCTGAAGAATTGATGCTTTTGAACTGTGGTTTGGAGAAGGCTCTTGAGAGTCCCTTGGACAGCATGTATCCCTTGGATACATCCATGTTAGAGAGCACTGCTAACTAGTAAGACAGAAGTTCAGTGTCAATAATTCATTTATTCCTTCACTCCACAAACCACTATTGGGCCTTTTCAATGGGCCAGGCCAAGTCTGAGAACAGAAATACAAGGTCATTGCAGACCAAGCCCCAGGAACTCTAGGAACTGTCCTTCTAGTAAGGGAGAAAGATACCAGAAAACACAAGAGATGGGCATATGGGTGATATTAAAATCGGGAGATTAATTTTGAATTACAGTTCCAAGTCAGTTATGTAAACAATTGGAGAATGAGCATCCCATGCATAAAAACATATGGGAGGAGAATGAAATAGCATTTCAAGTTTTGAAGATTGCAGGTTATGCTTAGAGCAAATGGTCCGCAGTTGCCAAAATGGCTAGAGAGAAACCAGGTGCTAGATCATGAAGAACCTTGTATCTAAGTTAGGAGTTGGGAATTTCTCTCTGAAACCACAGACAGTTTTGAAAGTAAAATTTTCTAGGACCCTTGAAACAAAAGTACATAAAGGTCATTTTCTTTTCTCTTTCTGTCTTTCATATACCCTCAGTGACCACTCTTTTCCAGGTGAATGGCAGGCAGGCAATTAACTTCATATCTTCTACATTATCAGCAAAATTATTGCCTTTTTAGCATAAGAAAAGTGTATGAACACATCACTAGGAGTTTAGCCCAACATCTGTCTGGTTGCTCATATTATGCGGTTTGTGAGTGTCTGCTAGCATCTGTGTAGAGATCTTTATATAAATAGATATAGTTATTGATATAGATATAAATACAGGTACACATGGGACTTCCCATGTGGTGCAGTGGTAAGGAATATGCCTGCCAATGAGGGAGACTCAGGTTTTATCCCCGAGTTGGAAAGATTCCCTGGAGGAGGAAGTGGCAAATCACTCCAGTATTCTTGCCTGGAGAATCCCATGGACAAAGGAGGCTGGTGGGCTATGGTCTGTGGGGTTGCAAAGTCAGATATGACTTAGCGACTGAGCACACACACACACACACACACACTCACACTCGCACACACAGGTTTAAGTATGTATGTATTATTTAGCTATTTACATATAATTATCAGTTTTCATGTTTATAAATGTATGATTCATGTGAAACCATGACAAATTAGGGCAGATCTTATTTTTAATCTAAATCTAGGAGAGACTTTTTTATGTGATATTTGTCCTACTGTAATTATCATAATAACTGTTCCACTGCACTTAGGGATTTTTCATAAAGCAGATTAAATTGGTTAAGAAAAGAAGCTGGACTACATATAAAAGACCTAAAATGAACGTCTGCAAATAAACCAGGTGATATGCATCTGGGTCCATATATCATAATTTCTAGAGATTAATAATCTGATTTAGTATTTTTACATAGCTATCCTTTTCCTCAGTTCAGTTCAGTTCAGTCACTCAGTCGTGTCCGACTCTGTGACCCCATGAATCGCAGCACGCAAGGCCTCCCTGTCCATCACCAACTCCCAGAGTTCAGTCAAACTCACATCCATAGAGTTGGTGATGCCATCCAGCCATCTCATCCTCTGTCGTCCCCTTTTCTTCCTGCCCATAATCCCTCCCAGCATCAGTCTTTTCCAATGAGTCAACTCTTCGCATGAGGTAGCCAAAGTACTGGAGTTTCAGCTTTAGCATCATTCCTTCCAAAGAACACCCAGGGCTGATCTCCTTCAGAATGGACTGGTTGGATCTCCTTGCAGTCCAAGGGACTCTCAAGAGTCGTCTCCAACACCACAGTTCAAAAGCATCAATTCTTCAGCGTTCAGCTTTCTCCACAGTCCAACTCTCACATCCATACATGACCTCTAGAAAAACCATAGCCTTGACTAGACGGACCTTTGTTGGCAAAGTAATGTCTCTGCTTTTCAATATGCTATCTAGGTTGGTCATAACTTTTCTTCCAAGGAGTAAGCGTCTTTTAATTTCATGGCTGCAATCACCATCTGCAGTGATCTTTTCCTAGTTGGCCCCAAAAGAAGGTTATTTCCCATGATTGGTTCTTTCATTGTATTAAAAATGAAGACATAATGCAATTTTCTCTTAATTTTTCCCATGCTTCAGTTCAACTTCCCGCTAGTTGATATCCACTTCCTACTTTTATTTCTAAGAAATGATACTCTCTACTCTGAAAAGGGCAATGTGTTGATTGCCTGAAATGAATGCTCATGATAATAGAAGAGTAGGCAGCAGCCTGCCAGGGTTATGAAAGGGTCAACATGCTATTGTTTTCAAGGGGATCAGCCTCTGGTACAGCATTCTTCAAACAAGTGTGCCTGCTGCCATGAAGTGGGGTGGGAACAAGCATTCTTGTGGTTTGAGAAAAAAATATATGTATCTTCTGTTGAGGAAAAGGTTATTGAGACAGAATTATAAAACCAGACAGGACCCACATTATTAGTAATCACTAGCTCTCAACTGAGCTTTTTGGAAATGTTAACAAAGCAAAAAGAAATTAAAAGAAAGGAAATAATCATTTTTCTACTTCAACCTATTCTGAAATATGACTTATTAAGGGTTCATGTCTTATCCCCAGGGCTAAGAAATATTGCCTGGGTTTAAGGGTCCAGGACTAAATGTATTTATGAAATATAAAATCTAGTTTCAAAAATCCTAAGAGACTCTGACTTCCCAAATTCCTCTCTGCCCTGGTTGTTCTGTATGCCAAAATACTCTCATCAAATGATCAGTTGTTTGGAGATGCACATTATCCTCATCTAGTTTTCTGATTATGGGATTTGGTGGCCCTAGAGATCTCTCAAAACATAATTGCTTTCTCAACAAGGTTTGGATGAATTAGAGGTTTGGATTTACAGACAGTATCAGAACAGTATGAAAGCATGTAGGAAACAGACAGAAGACCGGAAACAAAGGAAGAAGGTCTGATACAGCATGATTTTATTCACAGCTAGTGTCTCCTGAAAGAAGTCTGGTATTTTTGTCCTCTCACTTGTCCTGGATAGAGGACTCCAACAATCAGCAGGTGTGCTAAAATGAGCCTTCAGGTGCTGTAGGTCAGTAGTTTGGACAAGTACCCACTCTATTTCAGAAAGGTTTCAGGGTAGCTCAAACAGATACACAAAATACAGCTACAGTGTTTTTGTTGCTTGTTGCTATTTAGTTGCTAAGTCATGTCTGGCTCTTTTGAGAGCCCATGGACTGTAGCCCACCAAGCTCCTCTGTCTGTGGGATTTCCCAGACAAGAAAACTGCAGAAGGTTGCCATTTCCTTTTCCAGGGGATCTTCCCAACCCAGAGATCTGAACCCATGTCTCCTGCTTGGCAGGTGGATTCTTTGCCACTGAGTCACCTAGGAAGCCCAGAGCTACAGTAGTGAGACAAAGAAAAAAAGACTATTTATATTGAGCATGCATTATGCCAATATGCATGACATGTTACTTTGAGCATATGTGATCAGAAAGAGCATAGAAACAGTATGCCCAGAGGAAGACTGACAATCAGAAAAGCCAAATCTGTAATCAAGATGAGAGGAGCAGATATTAAGACAAACATAATAATAACAATACCAAAAAACCTCACTGCTACTTATTGAATTCTCAGTTCAGTTCAGTTCAGTTCATTTCAGCCGCTCAGTTGTGTCCGACTCTTTGCGACCCCATGAGTCGCAGCACACCAGGCCTCCCTGTCAACTCCCGGAGTCCACTCAAACTCATGTCTATCCAGTCGGTGATGCCATCCAGCCATCTCATCCTCTGTCGTCCCCTTCTCCTCCTGCCCTCAGTCCCTCCTAGCATCAGAGTCTTTTCCAATGAGTCAACACTTCGCATGAGGTGGCCAAACGATTGGAGTTTCAGCTTTAGCATCAGTCCTTCCAATGAACACCCAGGACTGATTTCCTTTAGGATGGACTGGGTGGATCTCCTTGCAGTCCAAGGGACTCTCAAGAGTCTTCTCCAACACTACAGTTCAAAAGTATCAATTCTTTGGCGCTTAGCTTTCTTCACAGTCTAACTCTTGCATCCATACATGACTACTGGAAAAACCATAGCTTGACTAGACGGATCTTTGTTGGCAAATTAATGTCTCTGCTTTTTCATATGCTGTCTAGGTTGGTCATAACTTTCCTTCCAAGGAGTAAGTGTCTTTTAATTTCATGGCTACAATCACCATCTGCAGTGATTTTGGAGCCCAGAAAAATAAAGTCTAACACTGTTTCCACTGTTTCCCCATCTATTTCCCATGAAGTGGGAAATAGATGGGACCAGATGCCATGATCTTCGTTTTTTGAATGTTGAGCTTTAAGCCAACTTTTTCACTCTCCTCTTTCACTTTCATCAAGAGGCTTTTTAGTTCCTCTTCACTTTCTGCCATAAGGGTAGTGTCATCTGCATATCCGAGGTTATTGATATTTGTCCTGGAAATCTTGATTCCAGCTTGTGCTTCTTCCAGCCCAGCGTTCCTCATGGTGTACTCTGCATAGAAGTTAAATAAGCAGGGTGACAATATACAGCCTTGATGTACTCCTTTCCCTATTTGGAAACAGTCTGTTGTTCCATGTCCGTTCTAACTGTTTCTTCCTGACCTGCATATAGGTTTCTCAAGAGGCAGGTCAGGTGGTCTGGTATTCCCATCTCTTGAAGAATTTTCCATAGTTTATTGTGATCCACACAGTCAAAGGCTTTGGCATAGTCAATAAAGCAGAAATAGATGTTTTTCTGGAACTCTCTTGCTTTTTCCATGATCCAACGGATGTTGGCAATTTGATCTCTGGTTCCTCTGCCTTTTCTAAAACCAGCTTGAACATCAGGAAGTTCACAGTTCACGTATTGCTGAAGCCTGGTTTGGAGAATTTTGAGCATTACTTTACTAGCGTGTGAGATGAGTGCAATTTTGCAGTAGTTTGAGCATTCTTTGGCATTGCCGTTCTTTGGGACTGGAATGAAAACTGACCTTTTCCACTGAATTCTAACTACTGCCAAAATCTTGCCAGGCAATCTACCCCATTAAACATTCACAAGATTCGTGAAGCAGGATATTTATTCCTATCATTTATTAGGATGCAGAGAGGGAGAAGTAGAAGTTGTGGGGTTGACTATACTGGTAGAATCATCTCTCAAACCGAGATATGTCACAGTCCCAAGCTCACTATCTTAACAACTATTATAAGGTCAAGTAGAAGGTGAAGGCCCAAGAAAACACAGGAATTTACTGAGAAGTAAAGGCAAAATAGGGGTATAAAAAGCACATCTACCATAATTCCTCCAATTGCTGTTTTTATCGATCCTCAGCAGTGGTAACAGATCATGTTGAAAAAAAATTTTTTAGAATATTATCACTTCTGTTAAGTAATTTCCAAAAATTATAAACTTCCTCCTGAATACCAGATTAGATGTTGGTAGAAATTAATATAGTTGTCAATTTATATCAACTACATTAATCCCAGTAAGATCCTTTTAGACCCACCTCCTAGAGTAATGAAAATAAAAACAAAAATAAATAAATGGGACCTAATTAAACTTAAAAGCTTTTGCACAGCAAAGGAAATCATTAACAAGACAAAAACACAACCCTCAGAATGTTAGAAAATATTTGCAAATGAAAAAGCTGACAAAGCTCCAAAATGTATACAAGCAGTTAATGCAGCTCAATATCAAAAAAAAAAAAAAAAAAAAAATCCAATAAAAAATAGGCAGAAGAACCAAATAGACATTTCTCCAAAGAAGATATACAGATGGTCAACAAACACATGAAAATATGATCAACATCATTAACAGAGAAATGCAAGTCAAACCATAATGAGATACACCACACATCGGTTAGAATGGCCAACTTCAAAAAATCTATAAATAATAAACGCTAGAGAGAATATGGAGAAAGGGGAACCCTCTTGCACTGTTGGTGGGAATATAAATTGATATAGCCACCATTGAGAACAGTTAAAAAACTAAAAATAAAGCTACCATATGACCCAGGAGTCTCACTAATGGGCATATACTCTGAGCAAACCATAACTCAAAATGAATGGAAAAGGAAATGACAACTCCAGTATTCTTGCCTGGAGAATCCCATGGACAAAGGAGCCTGGCGGGCTACAGTCCATGGGGTCACAAAGAGCCAAACACCGCTGAGCAACTAACACACGGTGTACCCCAGTGTTCACTGCGGCACTATTTACAATAGCCAGGACATGAAAGCAACCTAAATGTGCGTTGACAGATGAATGGATAAAAAGGTGGTACATATACACAGTGAAATATTATTGAGGCATAAGAAGAAATGAGTTGGGTCATTTGTAGTGATGTGGGTGAACCTGGAGTCCGTCATTAGAGTGAAGTAAGTCAGAAAGAGGAAAACAAATATCGTATATTAATGCATGTATATGCAATCTAGAAAAGTGGTACTGATGAATCCATTTGCAAGGCAAGAATAGAGGTGCAGATGTCGTGAATGGACTTGGGACATGGTGGGGACTGGGGAAGGGGAGGATGGGGTGAACTGAGAGAGCAGCGTTGACTTGTATACCCTGTGCTGTGCTGTGCTTAGCTGCTCAGTCATGTCCAGCTCTTTACAACTGCATGGACCATAGCCCACCAGGCTCCTCTGTCTGTGCGGATTCTCTAGGCAAGAATACTGGAGTGGGTCGGTATGCTCTCCTCCAGGGAATCTTCCCAACCCAGGAATCGAACTGGGGTCTCCTGCATTGCAGGCGGATTCTTTACCAGCTGAGTTACCTATTTGTAATAGATAGCTACTAGGAAGCTGTATATATAGCACAAGGAGCTCAACTCAGTGCTCTGTGATGACCTTGAGGGGTGAGATTGGTGGTGCGGGGAGGCTTAACACAAAGGGAATAAGTGTACACATATAGCTGATTCACTTTGCTTTACAGCAGAAACGAAGATAACATTGTAAAGCAATTATACTTCAATAAACAAATTAATATAGTTGTGTAACTCAGTGTTGCAAAAATTATCACATCATTGTTCTAAAAACTTTAAAACTACAAAATTATTTTGTCCTCAAAATTTATAATAAGGCAATTCACTTATTCCAACACTCTCTCTTTCCTATTCACTTATTTATTCAATAGACATTAATTAAGAACCCACTATTTGACTGAACTGTAGTAAACCCTGTATAGTAGGAGAAGCCTATATTAATGTTTATAAAATTATATATAAAATTGTACATAAAATTAATTTTATACATAACATCGCATTTATGTGTTTAAAATTAAGGCTGCCATAAATGCCATGGAGAAGTTCGTGGCGCTTTGCCTGTGTTTAATGAGGATCCTCCATAATCACTGCAGTTAAGGAATGGGTACCAGTAGACACGGCGCATGATATGAGATCTGAAGGATGGTTGGGAGTTACCTTGTTGAAAAAAAAAAATAGTGGGAAAATAGAAAGAACATTTCTGCAAGGGGAGGAGGGCATGATGATTGCAAGGACCTTTTGGTAGATGAGAGTAAAAAGCTTTGGGGACTGAAAGAAGGCAAGGGAGCTGCAGGGTGAGATGGTGGGAGGAAAAACTGGAGAAGCGAAGGAGCCAGAGCAGGCAGGACAGTAGTCAGTCAGCTTTTCTGCCTTTCTCTCTCACTCCTCATTTACACAGGTTAAGCACAAAATATTTACTTCTGGCAAACAGTGTGTGTTTCAATGAAATCGATAACCACTTCAGGATCCAATATGCTCATATTATGTGATAAATTGTGGTAATAGAATATTACAGTCCACACCTTAATGGAGCAGGTTTTCACCATAAACTCATGGGGTTTTTTGGTTGCTTATTTCCTCTGTTGGCCATGAGTTCAGCATGTGGGATCTTAATTCCCCAACCAGGGATCAGACCTGCACCCTCTGCCTTAGCAGTGCAGTCTTAACCACTGGACAACCAGAGAAGCCTTGAGATTTTTGTTTTTGCTTGTTTTGTTTTGTTTTAAAGCCCAGGAAGACGGACCTGTTCCGGGAGCTCCCTTTTCTGCTTGTGTTATAACACATCCCCTCCCAACCAAATGTATATGATTTTCTGTGATTTCGCTTCAAGTTAATATCATTGCACCTGTGGCAGTATTTATGGACCTTGAATTCTTACATGTGCATCCTTATTGAAATTTCTATGATCACTGCACACATCACACAATAGCATAAATAATCATCTTCCTTTCCGCACTTCTAAATGTAAATTAACATCTAAATTTTAAAGAGTGAAATTATTCCTACAGTATTAAGATTTTTTTTTTGAGTTCTTTGGATTGGTTCAATGTGTATTTGTCTGTAATTATTATGTGAAAAATTGTAGCATTTTCTAGGACTCTATGAGAATAAATTATGAAGAGCTATACTAGGTTATGTAGAAGCTGTTATAAGGGAGACACTCAGCTCCATGGAGCAAGCTCTGTGTCTATCTCGCTCACCTCTCTGTTCCCAGTACCCCAAAATATGTACAGCACCCAGTAGTTCTTCAATAAATCAGTATTTATTTGCATAAACATAAAGGACATTAAAAGAGGAGTTAGAGTGGGTCTACATTTTCTTCTATCTGATTTGAGCTGCTTTCCCTCACTTTGGTGAGCAGGTGTGTGTGTGTTTCTAATTCAACAGTCATGGTTTCTTTCCCATGGGAAAGACTAAACAAAACACACGCGCACGTGCACACATGCTGTAATTAATTCAGAACAGTGCTTTTAATTCATGCATTTCCATGGTTGGCATGATTCTATGTGTAAATTTTCCAAGCCAGTGCTTTCCAATCATTGCCAGCAAAATACCCTATTTTGGAATATGTGGTGTAAGATTTCACAATTGATTCATAGGTTTTAAGCTTTTTGAAAATAGGTGTTTCTATTTTTGAATGACTTTTAAAACAATGAATCAGTTCAGTTCAGTTCAGTCGCTCAGTCATGTCTGACTCTTTGTGACACCATGAATTGCAGCACGCTAGACCTCCCTGTCCATCACCAACTCTCGGAGTTCACTTAAACTCATTTCCATTGAGTTGGTGATGCCATCCTGCCATCTCATACTCTGTCATCCCCCTCTCCTCCTGCCCCCAATCTCTCCCAGCATCAGAGTCTTTTCCAATGAGTCAACTCTTCGCATGAGGTGGCCAAAGTGTTGGAGTAGCACCAGTCCTTCCAAAGAACACCCAGGACTGATCTCTTTAAGAATGGACTGGTTGGATCTCCTTGCAGTCCAAGGGACTCTCAAGAGTCTTCTCCAACACCACAGTTCAAAAGCATCAATACTTCAGTGCTCAGCTTTCTTCAAGTCCAATTTTCACATCCATACATGACCACTGGAAAAACCATAGCCTCAATTAGACAGACCTTTGTTGGCAAAGTAATGTCTCTGCTTTTCAATATGCTCTCTAGGTTGGTCATAACTTTTCTTCCAAAGAGTAAGCATCTTTTAATTATATGGCTGCAGTCACCATCTGCAGTGATTTTGGAGCCCAGAAAAATAAAGTCTGACATTGTTTCCACTGTTTCCCCGTTTATTTCCCATGAAGTGATGGGACCAGATGCCATGATCTTCGTTTTCTGAATGTTAAGCTTTAAGCCAACTTTTTCACTCTCCTTTTTCACTTTCATCAAGAGGCTTTTTAGTTCCTCTTCACTTTCTGCCATAAGGGTGGTGTCATCTGCATATCTGAGGTTATTGATATTTCTCCTGGCAATCTTGATTCTAGCTTGTGCTTCTTCCAGCCCAGCGTTTCTCATGATGTACTCTGCATGTAAGTTAAATAAGCAGGGTGGCAATATACAGCCTTGACGTACTCCTTTTCCTATTTGGAACCAGTCTGTTGTTCCATGTCCAGTTCTAACTTTTTCTTCCTGACCTGCATACAGATTTTTCAAGAGGCAGGTCAGGTGGTCTGGTATTCCCATCTCTCTCAGAATTTTCCACAGTTTATTGTGATCCACACAGTCAAAGGCTTTGGCATAGTCAATAAAGCAGAAATAGATCTTTTTCTGGAACTTTTGTGCTTTTTCGGTGATCCAATGATACTGGCGATTTAATCTCTGATTCCTCTGCTTTTCCTAAAACCAGCTTGAACATCAGGAAGTTCACGGTTCACATATTGCTGAAGCCTGCCTGGCTTGGAGAATTTTGAGCATTACTTTACTAGTGTGTGAGATGAGTGCAATTGTGCAGTAGTTTGAGCATTCTTTGGCATTGCCTTTCTTTGGGATTGGAATGAACACTGACCTTTTCCAGTCCTGTGGCCACTGCTGAGTTTTCCAAATTTGTTGCCATATTGAGTGCAGCACTTTCACAGTATCTTCTTTCAGGATTTGAAATAGCCCAACTGGAATTCCATCACCTCCACTAGCTTTGTTCTTAATGATACTTTCTAAGGCCCACTTGACTTCACATTCCAGGATGTCTGGCTCTAGGTGAGTGATCACACCATCATGATTATCTAGGTCATGAAGATCTTTTTTTGTACAGTTCTTCTGTGTATTCTTGCCACCTCTTCTTAATATCTTCTGCTTCTGTTAGGCCCATACCATTTCAGTCCTTTATTGAGCCCATCTTTGCATGAAATATTCCCTTGGTATCTCTAATTTTCTTGAAGAGATCTCTAGTCTTTCCCATTCTGTTGTTTTTCTCTATTTCTTTACATTGATCCCTGAAGAAGGCTTTCTTATGTTTCCTTGTTATTCTTTGGAACTCTGCATTCAGATACTTATATCTTTCCTCTTCTCCTTTGCTTTTTGCTTCTCTTCTTTTCACAGCTATTTTTAAGGCCTCCCCAGACATGTGGTCCACTGGAGAAGGGAATGGAAAACTGCTTCAGTATTCTTGCCTTGAGAACCCCATGAACAGTATGAAAAGGCAAAATGATAGGATACCAAAAGAGGAACTCCCCAGGTCAGTAGGTGCCCGATATGCTACTGGAGATCAGTGGAGAAATAACTCCAGAAAGAAGGAAGGGATGGAGCCAAAGCAAAAACAATACCCAGTTGTGGATGGGATTGGTGATAGAAGCAAGGTCCGATGATGTAAAGAGCAATATTGCATAAGAACCTGGAATGTTAGGTCCATGAATCAAGGCAAATTGGAAGTAGTCAAACAGAAGATGGCAAGAGTGAACATCAACATTCTAGGAATCAGAGAACTAAAATGGACTGGAATGGGTGAATTTAACTCAGATGACCATTATATCTACTACTGTGGGCAGGAATCTCTTTTAAAAAATGAATATTTTGACCACTTTTTCTTTCTTCCAGCACTCCTCTTGCTTAGATGGGAACTGGTGAAACAATTGTCAGTATAGTTACTCTAAGTGTATTCTTACATGTTTTTCTTCTCTGTGAAATGTTTCCAGTCTTTCTGATTATAAATGTTACAGGGTATGAGGATTGTGAATCAATTCTCTCTGTGCAGACACAGCAGAATGAATAGTATAGTGATATAGGAGTGAAGAGTCAGTAACTAATTCATATCAGACAGTGTGTGGTATTGAGTTCTATCAGGCAACGTTCCATGGCAGAGAAGTCCTCAAAGACTTCTTATTATCTCATTAGCTCATTGTGTTTCTACTTGGGTGGCAAAATCAATCATTCAGGATGAGTGAAATGACATTCAGTGCCACTGCTTGCTAATACAGATGGGAAAATATGTAGGTATTTGTCACCACCAAACATTCATTTAACCAATGTTGACTGAGTTCCTGCTTGGTTCCTGCAGCATATAAAGCTGAAGTTCCATAAAAACAAACAACAACAAAATACTGTAACAATGTCTGCCATTGTTAAGTTTACCACCATCATTAGAGATATATAAAAAAAGGTAATTGCATCTCTTTAAGATCTGTGTTATACACAGGCCATAAGTTGGCTGAAATTCTTGGCCTACACTTCAAGAAGGATTTGAGTAAAATAGTATATGGAGAAAATAGCACCACATGATGGTCCAGAAACAGGTTATTTTCTAAAATTATTGATTAGAACAGCTAGGTGTACCTTTATCAGTCTCAGTAAGTTCATTGCAATATGTGGTGAGATGTTTGCCAACTTGTGCCATTTTTCACCTAGGATAGAAGTTTCTATGCAACTTATATAGCTATGGAGTTTACTTTAGTTGGCTCTTCCATATGACATTAAGCCACATTGGAAATGGGTTCAATCTAGGCCCATCAACTTCATCCAATCAACTTCATGATCAAGCATGATCAACTATGATCAACCAGTCAACTTCATAGTGACAAATCCTGGAATTGTGGAAACTAGACTTCTTATGCTAGATTCCACCAAAAGGAACTGGTTTCAGTGCTTGCCCTGGAGTAAGACTGATTAAGTTTGATTACTAGCTCTATTGTGTGATCTCATACAAGTTTTTAATGCTCATAAGTCTATACCTCATCTATGAAATGGGGGTGATAGAACTCTATCTTATGAGGTGGTATAAGAATAAATAAATTATATAAAGTACTTTGTACTACCTGTGCCTTTTATAAAGTGTCAAATAATGTCAGAGTTTTTAGTAACATATTGACTTATTTATAATAATTTTAATTTAGCTATATGTATGTGTGTTTGTGTGTACTATGTTGCTTCAGTCATGTCTAACTCTATGGACTGTAGCCCAGTTCTATGAACTGACTTCCCTGGTGGCTCAGAGGGTAAGGAGTCTTCCTGCCATGCAGTAGATCTGGGTTTGATCCCTGGGTTGGAAAGATCCCCTGGGGAAGGAAATGGCAACCCACTCCAGTATTCTTGCCTAGAAAATCCCACGGATGGAAGAGCCTGTGGCAGGCTACAGTCTATGGGGTCGCAAAGAGTCAGACACAACTGAGCAACTTCACTTCACAGTTATAAAAACAAACAAACAAACAAACAAAAAAAAAAACAAGATCATGACATCTGGTCCCATCACTTCATGGCAAATATGGGAGGAAAGTGGAAACAGTGACAGATTTTATTTTGGGGGGCTCCAAAATCACAGCAGATGGTGACTGCAGCCATGAAATTAAAAGATGCTTGCTCCTTGGAAGAAAAGCTATGACAAACCTAGACAGCAGCTTAAAAAGAGAGACATCGCTTTGTCTACAAAGGTCTGAGTGAAAGAAAGAAAGTGAAGTTGCTCAGTTGTGTCCAACTCTTTGCAACCCCATGGACTGTAGCCTACCAGGCTCCCCTGTCCATGGTATTTTCTAGGCAAGAGTACTGGAGTGGATTGCCATTTTCTTCTCCAGGGGATCTTCCCGACCCAGGGATCGAACCCAAGTCTCCCTCATTGCAGGCAGACGCTTTACCATCTGAGCCACCAGGGAAGACATATAGTTTTTCCATACAGTTTTACTGATAGTTAGGTACGGATGTGAGAGTTGGACCATAAAAAAGGCTGAGCACCAAAGAATTGATGTTTTTAAATTGTGGGGCTGGAGAAGACTCTTGAGAGTCCCCTTGGACAGCAAGAAGATCAAAGCAGCCAATCCTAAGGGAAATCAGTCCTGAATATTCACTGGAGGGACTGATGCTGAAGCTTCAATATTTTGACCACCTGATGCGAAGAGCCAACTCATTAGAAAAGATCCTGATGCTGGAAAGATTGAGGGCAGGAAGACAAGGGGGCGGCAGAGGATGAGTTAGTTGGATGGCATCACTGATTCAATGGACATGAGTTTGAGCAAACTTTGGGAGACAGTGAATGACAGGGAAGCCAGGTGTGCTGTACTTCATGGGGTCACAAAGAGTGGGACACGATTTAGCAATGGAACAACAAGAGCTGATTAACAGTGTTGTGCTAGTTTCATCTGGATGGGATGAGTTTGGACAACACGAAGGTTTCTCAAAGGGGTAATTCTTTAGCCCCATGATTTAGCTGAATCACTTTAGAACAACAAAATGGTTGGGGGCAAAATTTACTTAATTTGCCCTTGAAATGAAGGCATGAGGGTCGATAAGAATATCTCTACTGTCAAGACTGTTAGTACCATGTAGAAGACTTCAGAAGTAATTACTTTGTTATAAGCAACTATTTCATTGATAATTTTAAAACAATATCGGTTGGATTATGAGCTAAAATTATTCCAGTCCTCCTATTACACTTCCCTTCTCTCATGGCTTCCCTGGTGGTTCAGATGATAAAAGTCTGCCTGCAACGCAGGAGACCTGATCTGATCGCTGGGTTGGGAAGATCCGCTAGAGGAAGAAATGGCAACCCCCTCCAGTTTTCTTGCCCAGAGAATTCCATGGACAGAGAAGCCTGGTAGGGTACAGTCTACGGGCAGAGGCTGTACACGACAGGCCGAGTCAGACACAACTGAGTGACTAACACTTCACTTTTCTATTATACTTCTATTAATTGAAGGTTCTCCAGAGAAACAAAACCAAGAGGAGATATCTTACATTTATGTCTGTATCTATGTATCTACGTGTGTGTCTGTGTGTGTGTGTTTAATTTTAGACTGGTTCAGCAATTATAGAGGCTAACAAATCCAAAATCTGCAACTTGGACCAACAGGTTGATGCTATGATCCAAGTTCAAAGTCAGAGACCCCAGGAAGAGCCAGTATTTCAGTTTAAGTATGAAAGACTTCGACTACAGAATTTCTTCTTAGGAGAGATCAGTCTTTTGTTCTATCCAGTCCTTCAACTGATTGGATGAAGTCCACCCACACTAAAGAGTGCAATCAGTTTTACTCAATGACCACCTATTTAAATGTTAATCTCATCCAAAAACACTCCCACAGAAACATGAGTATAATATTTGACCACATATCTGGATACCATGGCCCAACCATCTTGACACATAATATGAACCACTACACTCCTTGAGTTCTGGGCCAGTTAAAAGATACTGTGTGTGTGCTAAGTCAGTTCAGTTGTGCCTGACTCTGCAACCCTATGGACAATAGCCTGCCAGGTTCCTCTGACCGTGGGATTCTCCAGGCAAGAGTACTGGAGTGGGTTGCCATGCTCTCTTCCAGCAGATCTTCCTGACCCAGGGATTGAACCTATGTTCCTTACATCTCCTGCACTGGCATTCAGGTTCTTTATCACTTTCCCATCTGGGAAGCCCTGAAAGATAGTACAAGTATCAGATAGATTGAGATGAGTAACAGTGATGTTTGAATAGAGGTCATGGCTTAGACAAACGGCCAAACGGGCTTTCTACTACTCAAACCTTTCCACATTAGTGATCAACGTACAGACTCATAAGCAAGAGAGAAGACCTCAGGTCAAGTGTAAGAATATTCCATCCATGTGTATTACACTTCTCTCAGTCAGTCTGATACCACTGGCTTCCCTTGGAGAGGAATGATTGTGAAGGCAGTGAGGAGGCTGCAATTCTCTTATTAAAATTATTTGGAGGGAGTGGAATTCCTATTATATAAGATCACGCAGGTTTGAGTGCAGAAAGAGATGATCATTCCCTAAAATAGTGTTCAAATGAAATGTATCAGAGCAATTCTGGTTTCAAATTTAAACAATCATGATTCAGGATATGACTGTATGTGCATTCCAAACTTTAAAATGATGTAAAGGATAATATCAGAAGTAATTTAGAAAACTCAAACCCATTTCTTAAAGTTTTTTTTTCTTTAGCCCAACACTTTTTTATCCAAGAATAAAGTGAGATTTTGATCATTCTTACAGCTTTTATATTTTTCTTTTATGTGATCTTTCAAAATGATTCATGAAAATTTAAAGTCTCACTAGCAAAATGTATCATCACAATTAAACTTAGCTGCATTATCCTTTTTAGCCAGAAAGTCAGTAAACATCATTCTGCATAATGTTAATATATCCATATAATATCCAAAGATATTGTATGTCATCTAGAACATTATGCAAATACAAGACTATTTTTTCTCTTCAAAACCACAGATATCAGAGATTTTGTAAGCATTTTTCAATCATTTCTTATTAATTTAAGCTACATTTTGGGTTGTATGAAGTAAAAATGCTTTTGCTTTCTTAACACCACTGACTTTTTAATCACCCTAGTAGTGCTTTCAATATCATAATTTACTGTTTAAACATTTAGAAATTGCTTTTGTAACTATAAACTTTGGAGTTTTACAGAAAATTTCTTACTTTTTCACAAAGACCCAAGAAATACAATATTATTTTTGCTTCTCTGATGACTTTCTATTTGAGGACTGAAACTGAATTATCTCTTTATAATCATTTAAATGATAACATTCCCTAGTTCTAATATTGAATCAATAATTTCAATAATTCTCTTTCCACAAATACATATTAAATGTTTGTTCTGTAATTGGAGATGTTAGTTTCCAGTTGATTTCAAAATATATCCATAATCAAACCACTTCTTACCATCTCTACCATCCTCATGCAAGCTACCATCATCTAAGCTATTCCCTGACCCCTCACGGGAGCTATTCCCTGAGCATTGAAGAATGGATGCTTTTGAACTGTGGTGTTGGAGAAGACTGTTGAGAGTTCCTTGGATTGCAAGGAGATCCAACCAGTCCATCCTAAAGGAAATCAGTCCTGAATATTCATTGGAAGGACTGATGCTGAAGCTGAAACTTCAACAATTTGGCCACCTGATGTGAAGAATTGACTCATTTGAAAAGACCCTGATGCTGGGAAAGATTGAATGCAGGAGAAGGGGATGACAGAGGATGAGATAGTTGAGTGGGAACACAGCCTCAGTGGACATGCGTTTGAGTAAACTCCCGGAGTTGGTGACAGACAAGGAGGCCTGGCATGTTGCAGTCCATGGGGTCACAAAGAGTTGGACATGACTGAGCAACTGAACTGAACTGAACTGTGCTTCTGACCTCCTTACACATTTAATATGTTCTCCACAGAGAAGGCAGTGGGATCTTGTTAAGTAAATTGGTTGTCATTTACCTTCTCACAGTCCTAAACAGTCTTCTCACTAATGCCCTTAATCACATAATCTTGCCCATCTTCTTCTGAAAATCGATGTGCAGTTACTTCTCTGCACATTTGCTTTGCTCCATGCCCACAGGCTTACTTGCAGTCTTTTAGCATGAATAGTAGGCTTCTGCCTCAGGGTCTCTGCTCACATGTAAAGCTCACTCCTTTCGTTATTGAATTCTTCGTGCATGTGACAAGTGACATCTGTCAGAGAATCTTTCTCTGAACATTCTACCTGAAAAGCATCTCCTTGCTCATTTACCTGAGCGCCAAAGAATTGATGCTTTTGAACTGTGGTGTTGGAGAAGACTCTTGAGAGTCCCTTGGACTGCACGAATTCCAACCAGTCCATCCTAAAGGAAATCAGTCCTGAATATTCATTGGAAGGACTGATGCTGAGGCTGAAATTCTGGTGCTTTGGCCACCTGATGCAAAGAACTGATTCTCCCAGTATTGATTGGAAGGGACCCTGATGCTGGGAAAGATTGAAGGCGAGAGAAAGGGACAACAGATTAGGTGGTTGGATTGCATCACCGACTCAATGGACATGAGTTTGAGTAGGCTTTGGGAGTTGGTGATGGACAGGGAAGCCTGACGTGCTGCAGTCCATGGGGTCACAAAGAATCAGACAGGACTGGGACTGAAATGAACTGAGATATTTTTTATCCAGAGAAAATGAACTGATTTGAAGAATATGAGTATATATCCAGTTAGAAGCAGAAAAGGTAAAAAGTAAAGGCTATATGAAGAAACAGAAGGATCTGTTAAATCATGCTGCCACTAATGTCTAGTTTCTGTGACTTGAGAAGTATAAGCAGTGATAGTAATAATATTGTTACTGTTATGTATAATTGGATTATGAAATAAGCCACACACTATAAAACTTGATGTTAAAAGGATACTTGCTCTCAGATGACGGAATACTCAGGAATTTCAAGTGTTTGGTACAATAATGTAGCCTAGGATTCTGCCAAGAATGTTCTTTTAGGAGTGAGTAACTTGCTTTTGCATGATGTAGCTTTTCATTCATTTTTCTTCCCTACTCTGTATATCTTCATTTTCTTATACACATTTTTTTTCTTTCTTTTTGTGCACATAACATAAATCGATGTTTGGAATACATCAAATGAGAAGTAAACGGAACTAATTTAAAAAATAAATATGTGTGTGTATTTTAGTCTCAGGAAACAGACATCTTCAGAAGCCCATGGAGATAAGGATGACTTTAGAAGTAGAAAAATGTTGGTCATAGTTAAGGAAATGAAATTAACTAGACAGAGATTAGTGATAAAATATATTCATTAACCTTTTTTTCAGTGAATATTTTTGGTTCTATTTGCATCATTGTTAATTAAGTTCATAAAACAATTTTATTTAGAGGTACTGCAGGGAAATAATTTTGTGTCTTCTCTGGCTTTTATCTATTTATGAATTTTTTAAAAACTTAAGGGGTGCAGCCTTTCTTGAAGTTAAGCAATCAATTCTTCCCTGTTTTTGAAGGTAATTTTTTAGTTTAAGTCGAATGATTCTTTAAATTCTTTAGTTCTTTACAATTTTCAAAAGTTTCACGTACATAATTTCATATAATCCCATAGAAGGTTTTTTAAATTCCTCTAGTCCTATATTGGGAGAAGGCAATGGCACCCCACTCCAGCACTCCTGCCTGGAAAATCCCATGGATGGAGGAGCCTGGTAGGCTGCAGTCCATGGGGTCCCTGAGGGTCAGACACGACTTAGCGACTTCACTTTCACTTTCACTTTTCACTTTTCACTTTCATACATTAGAGAAGGAAATGGCAACCCACTCCAGTGTTCTTGCCTGGAGAATCCCAGGGACAGCGGAGCCTGGTGGGCTGCTGTCTCTGGGGTCACACAGAGTCAGACACTACTGAAATGACTTAGCAGCAGCAGCAACCATGCTTTTTATCCTATCACCACCTGACATCCTATACATTTAACTTTTGGGGTTTTTTTTGTCTCCACTAGTGAAATATGTTTCATGATCAAAGGATGTTTGCATACTTGTGCACTACTGTAATTTCTGAGAGTAAACAGTACATGATGTATGGGAAACACACCACCAAAATGTTTCCAGTGAGTGGATGATAAAGGAAGATGTCTTAGAGATTTTCTTATACTTTGGAACAAAAACATATCAATAAGTAGTTATGAAATGTTCATACAAACATGTTTATAGCATGTGGAAGAACTACAGAAACAAAAATATATTCTGCTTGGGAGAGCTGTAAGAGATTCTAGAAAGAGAAAAGTATTTGAGTTTAAAGATGAACAAAAGTTTACTAAGCATGAAATGGCATACATGTTAGAAAGAACAACACAGATCAATGTACAGAGAGGTAAAAGGTGTCTAGCACATTCAAGAAATAGTCAGTCACGCAGCATGGTTGGCATATGTTCAGGTCAGCCTTGTTTGAAAAAATACTTCTTGGTCAATTCCTAACACTTTCACACTTTCCTCCTTCTACTCTCTTTCTTCTACTCTGTAAATAATAATAATAAATTTGCAGAACTGATGGATTTTGCAGTTTGTCAGATTCAGTTTCAACAAAGATAAATACCATATTTGTCTGATGTCATATTGGGCTATATGTATATACTGCTATTTATTATATTTATATAGTATTTATAAAAGATATTACATTTATATTCTTTTTGCTTCCATTTATTATTTTAATTTATAAATATGCTTATTGTAATAAATACATATATGTATAAAGATCAAATTTCCCCTAACACTAGCTTTAATCTCACTGCTAAAGTAACATACTAATTATATTAGTGTTTATCCTTGCTCTTCTTAGTATGTTATTTCCATTTTAACACAAATTATACACATACTTATTTACTTATTCTATAAATATTGGATAAATATTACCCTGTATCCTTCACACTTTTTATTTCATTTTAGCCTCACAACACCCAATTGAATTAGGTATAGCCAATTCTATTTTACAAATGAGGAAACTGGCAGCAGTGTTAAAGTATCTTGCCCAGAATCACACAGTAACTGGCAAAGCTAGGTTGTATGACTTCTGGCTCAGTTCACGTTTCTTATGTCACCTAACATTCCCATCCTGTCATTTCCCTGGTAATGTGGAACAAGTTCATCTTCTTGATATAGATAAGAAAGGTTCATGACCATTGCACCAGGAAGGGCTAGATTAGGCTGAGAGATAAGCCTCTATCTTGTGACTGAAAACCCAAATAAGAAGTTAATCAAGATAGAGGCTTATTTCTCTTTCATATAAAAGAAGTCTGGATATAGAAAGCCTTGGTACCCTATGGCTTAAAGAACTGAAGTTTATTCTATCTTTCTGCTCTGCTCCATCGTAAGTGTTTCAATCCAAAAGTGATCTCTTGGTCTAAAATAGCTGCTGGAACTCCAGATACTTCATCTAAAAACCAGCCCACAAGAAAATGGAGAGTCTCTCCTTTTGCCAATATTTCCTGAAAGATGTACATACCACATTAGCTTACTTCTCATTGGCTAGACTTTGTCACATGGTCACAGCTTGTTGAAGGTGGTGAGGAATGGGGGTAACTTTTATTTTGGAGGGCCATATGTCCAGCTAAAGAAAGTACTGATTTTATTTTCAGAGAAGACCATAAGCAAGTGTCCTGGAATCAAGTAGCAATTTCTGCCATGGTCATGAAAGAACATTGGATTACTTTCATTAAACAGAATATTCAGAGGTCAGGAAACTACATGGGTCAGACTGCGTTCATCATCAGTTTATGTGAATAAAGATTTATTGAAATACAGCCATGCCTAACTGTGTACATATTGTCTGTACATGCCTTAGCAGACCTGTATTCAGAATAGAGCCTGTATAGCTTGCAAGCACTACATTTACCATGCGGCCATTTTAGAAACAATTTCCTGATCTCTGCTGTAGATCATAGGCTCAAGTTTTTAAGATAGATTCATTTTTTTAAAAATTTTCCAACTCTATTACCATAATAAGAAAGCACCAATACATGTATTTTACTTGTATTAATAAATATGTACATGCACAAGAATATTAACATGAAAGGATGTACCTTTCACCCAGCTATACACTAACTAGCTGTAAGACCTAGAAAAAATTACTTATGCACAATTCCCTCATTTGTAAAATAGGAAGCATAATAGTATATAAAACTTGCAGTGTTATTATCAGGATTAGTGGTGGTTTGGTTGCTAAGTCATGTTCAACTCTTATGACCCCATGGGCTGTAGTTCTCCAGGTTCCTCTGTTCATGGGATTTCCCAGGGAATAATACTGCTATGTGTGGCCATTTCCTTCTCTAGGGGATCTTCCCGACACAGGATCGAATCTGGGTCTCCTGGATTCTTTACAGACAGAGCCTCCAGGGAGGTCCTTTGTAAGGATTGATGAGCATATTTGAAACACTTAGAAATTATAGCACACTGTCTGGTACAGCAGAGGAACCATCATTCTTTAACATTTCACCTGTCTCAACCTTCCTAGATGTTTATCAGAGTGTCCCATGTAAATACCCTAGCTGATGATTACAAGTGCTCTGTGGTTCAGTTCAATTGCTCAGTTGTGTTTGATTCTTTGTGAGCCCATGGACCGCAGCACACCAGGCCTACCTGTCCATCACCAACTCCTGGAGCTTGCTCAAATTTATGTCCAGAGTTGGTGATGCCATCCAACCATCTCATCCTCTGTCATCCCCTTCTCCTCCTGCCCTCAATCTTTCCCAGCATCACAGTCTTTTCCAATGAGTCAGTTCTTCATGTGAGTGGCCAAAGGACTGGAGTTTCAGCTTCAGCATCAGTCCTTCCAATGAATATTCAGGACTGATTTCCTTTAGGATGGCCTGGTTGGATCGCCTCGCTGTCCGAGTGACTCTCAAGAGTCTTCTCCAATACCACAGTTCAAAAGCATCAGTTTTTCAGCACTCAGCTTTCTTTATGGTCCAACTCTCACATCCATACATGACTACTGGAAAAGCCATAGCTTTGACAAGATGGACCTTTGTTGGCAAAGTAATGTCTCTGCTTTTTAACATACTGTCCATGGTGGTCATAACTTTTCTTCCAAGGAACAAGCGTCTTTTAATTTCTTGGCTACAGTCACCATCTGCAGTGATTTTGGAACCCCCAAAATTAGTCTGTCATTGTTCCCATTGTTTCCACATCTGTTTGCCGTGAAGTGATAGGAATGGATGCTATGATCTTCGTTTTTTGAAAGTTGAGTTTTAAGCCAGCTTTTTCACTCTCCCCTTTCACATTCATCAGGAGACTCTACTTCCTCTTCACTTGCTGCCATAAGGGTGGTGTCATCTGCATATCTGAAGTAACTGGTATTTCTCTTGGCAATCTGGATTCCAGCTTGTACTTCATCTAGCCCAGCATTTCACATGATGTACTCTGCATATAAGTTAAATAAGCAGAGCGACAATATACAGCCTTGATGTACTCCTTTCCCAATTTGGAACCAGTCCATTGTTCCATGTCCAGTTCTAACTGTTGCTTCTTGACCTGCACACAGATTTCTCAGGAGGCAGGTAAGATGGTCTTGTATTCCCATCTCTTTAAAAGTTTTCCACAGGTTATTGTGATCCACACAGTCAAAGGCTTTGGCATAGTCAGTAAAGCAGAAATAGATGTTTTTCTGGAACTCTCTTGCTTTTTCCATGATCCAGTGGATGTTAGCAATGTGATCTCTGGTTCCTCTGCCTTTTCTAAAAGCAGCTTGAACTTCTGGAAGTTCACAGTTCACGTATTGCTGAAGCCTGGCTTGGAGAATTTTGAGCATTACTTTACTAGCATGTGAGATGAGTGCAATTGTGCGGTAGTGTGAGCATTCTTTGGCATTGCCTTTCTTTGGGATTGGAATGAAAACTGACTTTTTCCAGCCCTGTGGCCACTGCTGAGTTTTCCAAATTTGCTGGCCTATTGAGTGAAGCACTTCCACAGTATCATCTTCCAGGATTTGAAATAGCTCAGCTGGAATACCATCACCCTCACTAGCTTTGTTCATAGTGAGGCTTCCTAAGGCCCATTTGACGTCACATTCCAGGATGTCTGGCTCTAGGTGAGTGATCACACCATCATGATTATCTGGGTTGTGAAGATCTTTTTTGTGCAGTTCTTTTGTGTATTCTTGCCACCTCTTCTAAATATTTTCTGCTTCTATTAGGTCTATACCATTTCAGTCCTTTATTGAGCCCATCTTTGCATGAAATGTTCCCTTGGTATCTCTAATTTTCTTGAAGAGATCTCTATCCTTTCCCATCTACTGTTTTTCTCTATTTCTTTGCACTGATCACTGAGGAAGACTTTCTTATCTCTCCTTGCTATTCTTTGGAATTCTGCATTCAGATGGGTATATCTTTCCTTTTTGCCTTTGCTTTTCACTTCTCTTCTTTCCACAGCTATTTGTAAGGTCTCCTCAGACACCCGTTTTGCCTTTTTGCATTTCTTTTTCTTGGGAATGGTTTTGATCACATGTCCTGTGTAATGTCCTGAACCTCCATCTGTAGTTCTTCAGGATTCTGTCTATCAGATCTAATCCCTTGGATCTATTTGTCACTTCCACTGTATAATTGAAAGGGATTTGATTTAGGTCACACCTGAATGGCCTAGATGTTTTCTCTACTTTCTTCAACTTAAGTCTGAATTTGGCAATAAGGAGTTCATGATCTGAGCCACAGTCAGTTCCCAGTCTTATTTTTGCTGACTGTATAGATTCTCCTCCATCTTTGGCTGCAAAGAATATAATCAATCTGACTTTGGTATTGACCATCTGATGATGTCCATGTATAGAATCTTCTCTTGTGTTGTTGGAAGAAGGTGTTTGCTACGACCAGTGCCATCTCTTGACAAAACTCTGTTAGCCTTTGCCCTTTGTACACCAAGGCTAAACTTGCATGTAACTCCAGGGATCTCTTGATTTCCTACTTTTGCATTCCAGTCTGCTATGATGAAAAGGACATCTCTTTTTTCTGTTTGTTCTAGAAGGTCTTATAGTTCTCATAGAACTGTTCAGCTTCTTCAGCGTTAGTTGTTGGGACATAGATTACTGTGGTATTGAATGGTTTCCCTAAGAAATGAACAGAGATCATTCTGTCATTTTTGAGAATGCACCCAAGTACTGCATTTCAGACTCTTTTGTTGACCATGAGGGCTACCCCATTTCTTCTAATAGATTCTTGTTCATAGTAATAGATATGATGGTCATCTGAGTTAAATTTGCTCATTCTGGTCCATTTTGGTTCACTGATTCCTGAAATTTCGATGTTCAGACTTACCATCTCCTGTGTGACCACTTCCAACTTACCTTGATTTATGGACCTAACATTCTAGGTTCCTGTGTAATACTGTTTTTACAGCATCAGACTTTACTGTCATCACTAGACATATCCGCGCCTGGGTGCTATTTCTGCTTTTGGTCAGTCTCCTCATTCCTTCTGGAGTTATTTCTCCACTCTTATCCAGTAACATATTGGGCACCTACTGAGCTGGGGACTTCAACTTTCAGTGTCATATCTTTCTGCATTTTCATACTGTTCATGGGGTTCCCAAGGCAAGAATACTTGGGTGGTTTGCCATTCCCTTCTCCAGTGGGCCACATTTTGTCAGAACTCTCCACCATGACCCGTCCATCTTGGGTGGCCCTACACAGCATGGCTCATAGTTTTATTGAGTTAGATAAGGCTATGACCTATGTGATCAGTTTGATTAGTTTTCTGTGATCATGAATGGGATACATGAACTTAAGAGCAATACTGGTTGCTGTGTTGCAGTGGTATGCCTGAAGCTCTTAGCCACATAACATCTCATGCCCATGTCATATCTTATTTACCTCTATTCCACCATCTATTTTTGCCAGCTTATCTTTTTTGTTGTCTTCAAATAGAGAACTAACTCTAAAAGAATTTCTCAACATCTCACTCCCATGCTGTGTTATATCTTCTTTTGTAAATTAATTTTTTATTGGAGTACAGTTGTTTTACACTGTTATGTTAATTTCTGCTGTACAGCAAAGTGAATCGAAGAGGTACATATCACGTCTTCTTTTACCTCCATTCCACCATCTATTTGTGCCAGTATATCTTTTATATATTCTTCAGATAGGCAATTTTAAATTGAATTTCTCAGAAAATGTCTTTTCTCTGGCTTACATTCCACTTTTCGTCATCATTACGAAAAATAGTACATCAAGAGCTACTGACAGGTTAATAAAGGTACATACTGAAAAACGACCATTGGAATTACTATGACAGATGTCACTGATGGCCTTGATAAAAGGAATTAGAGTGAAATGATAGGGGTAAAAATCTTAGTGGATTGGACATGAGAACAGGAAGGCAAAATGGCAACTGGAAGCTTAGGCAACTTTTTTAAGAATATACCACATACTAAAAGTTAGCCCCACAGTGCCCTGCCCACGTGTGCCATTGGTTACTATGTCGCTGGTGTTCTTCTCTGTATCTGGGATAATGTGTTTAAAGCTGCAGGTCAGCATCTACCATGGGGTGAGCACTCTGTATGGCAGCTTGTATTTGTTTTGAAATTTAAAGAAAGTTCCAGAAAAAGACAATGTTCTTTAGCCGTATCATGTTTCAAAGTCTTGTATATCTAATTTTTGTTTGTTTGTTTGTTTTAAGGGATTGGACTCTGTTTCAGGCTCACCTGAGCCTCAGCATGTAAGCTATTATTGAACAAAGATCAACAGTTGACTACTTGATGTGGGCAAAGAGCAGTGGGGGCAGGAGGGCATCGTTGGAGTGTGCTCCTTGTCATTGGTGTTGGGGGATCTCATAAGGAAATTGAGCCCTTGAACTTGCTTTCTGCATTCAAAAGTTTTCATTCTTCTCTGAGCTTTTATTTCAAGTACTATTGGCTGCTTCCTTCAAGACTCTATTCTCAAAATTACCATCAGATATTTTTCTGGGGGAGGAAAAAGAAATATTGACCTTACAGATGTTAGTTTTATATCTTCCATTTAAACCTGGAGAACTGTGGCCTGTAACCCACTATCATCCATGCTGCCAATCTATCCATTGTTCCAAGGCTGAATGCAGTTTGATTGGAAATAACCCCAACAGCTAACTCCAAATATCACACTATAAAATAAAAGCAGAGAGAAGAAAAAAGAAAAATTTCTCTCACACACATCTATACAAACACACAAACCACGCTGGCCACCCTAGAACTTGTCCTTTCTGATATTTTAACTCTGCTCTATTTTTGAAGTAAACAAGTATTTACCATAAATACTGTAAATTTTAAGGAATATTTGTCTCCCCTCTAGTTCAAGCCATAAGTGCTTCTAAGCAGCCAGTCCTCATGCATAAACAGCAGTGTATTAGAGCTTCAAGCTCATTCAAAATGGAAGTGGTGTTTGGTGAGATGGGAAGAAGGGATGCATTTTAAACTAATAAATAATCATCACCCATGCCTATTTGAAGAACAGCATTCTTGTGGAATATTATTTCAATCTATAATATCTTGAAATGAGACTGCCATTACTAATTTAAGGGTGGCTTGCCATATAAATCCTGCAAATATGTACACACATGAGGCCTAAATTATTCTCTGGGGCCAACTTTTCCGGCTTAAATTACCTCAAAGAGAAACCCATTTAGGAGACATTAGGGCTAGTTAAGGGGAGGGATAATGACCATGGCAGAGCATGGAACCTTTACATGCTTTGATGCTCCCCTTATGCCAGGCTGGTGAACAAAAGTTCCTAGTCAGAGTCCATATTCCTAGGTCAGTTTTCTGAGTGACTGGTGAAGGTCTAAAATGAAGAGGAAGTCAGATTCATCCTAACGGTGACCCACACCACAGAAAAGGTTCCTGGACTAATCTACTGTGCCACTGTATCTGAATTTCAAGCAGGAGGAACAAATCTCTCAGAATCCTTGTGTATGCCAGTGGTATTATGATGACCTTTGAATTACAACTACACACTGAAAAAGAAATCCCAGGAGTGAGCAATATTCATTAAGTAACAATTATGAAAAGCTGTTTGCCTTTTGGAATGGCTTTTCCCATAATGAGGATACGACCAAGTTGGGAGGCTAAGGAATAGTAAGGCCCATGTTGTAGAGTTTCTAATTCTGAATTATTCATTCTTCAAATGGAGAGAATCCTCAAAGCTCAACTAAGGAGAAAAAGTCAAAGAGGCCTGAGGGCCTTTTCTTTAAGGCCAGAGTTTATGTAGAAAGGGCCGTGGAGACTGTGCTAAGAGTCTAGAAGAGTTAGAATAAAAATCTGGCCTCTTTTCTCCATGAGAATTTAAATCATTTGAATATGATCCAGTGTGGCTTGGGTTGTGTATGAGTCACCTAAGTAAATCCAGTGTCATAAAAGTTTTGGTTCTAGAAATGTATCATTGTTATTTAATACTTATTATTTACTTTTTGGTCTGGTCAGAAAATACTGTGTGTATTGTTTCTCATTTTTTAAAAATATACTAAGAATTCTTGTGCTGTGTGCTAAGTCGCTTCAGTCATGTCAGACTCTGTGCGACCCCCGTGGACTGCAGCCCACCAGGCTCCTCTGTCCATGAGATTCTCCAGGTTTAAGAATACTGGAGTGGGTTACCCTTTCCTTCTCCAGGAGGACTTCAAGGTTTAGCCATATGGAAAGTCTGGGATTTGGACATATTTCACCTATAAATCCAACCCAGATAATTTTTGTCCTTAGGATACAGCACATTATGTTGCCTATAATTCTGGTCGTTGGGGTTAGACAGTGTTGAGTTGAATCTCAACGTGGCCCCTAATTATTTCTATAGCAAATTATTCAACATTCTTGACTCTGTTTTTTATTTGCTGAATAAGAATAATAAAGCTCAGTTCATAGAAATAGGGAGATAATAAAATATGTTTAATGCTTACCCAAGCAGTGGGCACATAGTAAATCCTCTATAAATGGTTCTCTATTTATTCTTCAGTTTTTGCTGCCCCAACAAAAAACTTTCATTTCCTTCTTCAGGGGATCTTCCCCACCCAGGAATCGAACCCAGGTCTCCTACATTGATGGCAGATTCTTTACTATTTGAGCCACCAGGGAAGCCTTCTCAAATCCCAGTGACTTATAAAACCAGAATTTTAATTTATTGTTCATATTTCAAACACAATGCCTGCCACCTGCTGTGATTTTTGCCAGATTCTTCTGGGCTTCATTGGACTGCATATGACTTCTTGAATGAGCAGACACTCTCTATTCTCTGCTGCTGGCTTAGTGGAATGCAAAACTCAAGAGAGTGGAAAGAATCTGAGATGCTGCTTAATGCATCTGTTCACAACCAGTGTATCATCACTTTCAGCTACCTTCCATTGATCAAAAAAGACCTAGGGCCAAAGCCCAAATAATTAAGATAAGAAAGTGTGCTCTACCTTTTAGGAGACAGTGAATAGTTAAGAATAATAATACACTTAATAATATAATATACATATGATAATTCAGTATTATTAGGTTGATAACCATGGAGTCTTAAGATTTCGAGCTATTTTCAATTTAGTGGGAATTCCCTGGTGGCTCAGCTGGTAAAGAATTTGCCTGCCAACACAGGAGACTTTGGAGACATGGCTTTGATCCCTGAGCTGGGAAGATCCCGTGGCGAAGGCAATAGCAACTTGCTCCAGTATACTTGCCTGGAAAATCTCATGGACAAAGGAGCCTGGTGATCTACAGTCCATTGGGTTGAAAAGAGTCAGAGACAATTGAGGGCGCATGCAAGGCGATGGCACCCCACTCTAGTCCTCTTGCCTGGAAAATCCCATGTATGGAGGAGCCTGGTGGGCTGCAGTCCATGGGGTCGCGACTGAGCGACTTCACTTTCACTTTTCACTTTCACGCACTGGAGAAGGAAATGGCAACCCACTCCAGTGTACTTGTCTGGAGAATCCCAGGGACGGCGGAGATTGGTGGGATGCTGTCTATGGGGTCGCACAGAGTTGGACACGACTGAAGCGACTTAGCAGCAGTAGCAGTAGGAGCATGCATGCGAGTTAAGAGGTATTTCACTTGCAAAAAATGTTAACATCTGTACTTCTTATTCTATAAATATTGGGCAGTAATAGTTGGGTGATCATAGCAGTAATCATTGTAATCATTCAATGTTGCTTATGATCGAAGATAAGGACATTCTTTCTATAAACACACTCCTTTCATATGTTCTGTTTTCATAATAGTTTTGAAGAGTTGTTGGAAGAGACAATCAGGAGGCCATGATGCATGCTTGACCCTTGAGCAGTACATGTGCAAATGAGAGGCTCCTCACCCTCTCCTGGTCCTTGGGATGTATGTTCTACCCACTATCACCACAGTGGGAACCATTCCAAAGACGTAGCCTTGAGAGAGCAAAGCATCTTTGAGACCATCTGGACTCTAAACGTGCCTGGATCCAGTTAAGTTTATCCAGTTAAGTCCTCTGGATTAACTTGTATCTGATAGTCAAACTTATATCTGTGTAGGCAAAACTATGGCTTTTCCAGTAGTCATGTATGGATGTGACAGTTGGACCACAAAGCAAGCTGAGTGTTCTGAAGAATTGATGTTTTCTGACTGTGGTATTGGAGTAGACTCCTGAAAGTCCCTTGGACTGCAAGGAGATCAAAGAAATCAATTCTGAATATTCATTAGAAGGACTGATGCTGAAGCTGAAGCTCCAGTACTTTGGCCACCTGATTCGAAGTACTGACTCATTGGAAAAGACCCTGATGCTGGGAAAGATTGAAGGTGGGATAAGAAGGGGACGACAGAGGATGAGATGGCTGGATGGCACTTCTGATGACTGGACATGAGTTTGAGCAAGCTCCAGGAGATGAAGGACAGGGAAGCCTGGCATGCTGCAGTCCATCACAAAGAGTCGAACACAACTGAGTGACTGAACAACAAAATAAGCTTTTAAGATCCTGAGAGGTGAATGCAGAGATCTGCCTAGTGTAGCAGCTGCCCAAGACAAGCCTCCTATACCAGTTCCCTTGCTCATTAAACTTGCTACCTACCAATCTGCAATGATGTGCCGCTTCAGTTTTCCTCTGTCCTCTGTGTAAGTGGGCCAGTTTCAGATTTTACCCAGGAAGCTTCCTTTAGTCAGTGGAAACTCTTATTCTGATACTACAAGCAGAACCCTGAATCATACTATACCATAGTGTTATGGCTGGTACAACTATACCACTGCTTTCCTGGTATCACCTCACTAGTCTTAACTTCTTTAAATAATAACAGCTCACTTATAATCCAGGAGGCACTATTATTTTACGGGAGTTTCCTCATTTATTCTAAAACTATCATATGAAGTATCCACTACAAACCCCTCCACTCTACAGATGAGGAAGTTAGGTTTAGAGAGGTTAAGAGATTTGCTCAAAGTCACACAGCTAGGAAGGGATTCCACAAGAACTGAAATCCGGGCAGTTGAGTGCGTAGCCTTCATGTCACCCATATGCTATACAGTCATCCCCACAACGGACTGGTTCCAGGATCCAGCATCGATACCATAATCCCTGGATGCTCAAGTACCATAAATGACCCTGCTCATGGGCAGATTCCATACTGGCAGTCTTAACAAACCATGGATCATGTATTAAGTTTGCCTTCTGTGGTTGGTTGAATCTAGAAATATTGAAACCCCCAGCTCCAAGGGGCTGCCTGTATATTTATTGAAAAAAAATCCAGGTATAAGTGAACCTGCACAGTTCAGACTGGTGTTATGCCACTATACTGTTTTTACAGCATCAGACTTTACTGTCATCAATGTAAAAATGTGAAAATATGGGACAATTACGACAGAGGCAGAAAGCCACACTGGCTCAGCAGTAAAGAATCTGCCTACAGTGCAGGAGATACCAGAGATGCGAGTTCAATCCCAGGGGGGGAAATGGTATTCCACTCCAATATTCTTGCCTGGGAAATTCCATGACCAGAGGAGCCTGGTGGGCTACAGTCCAAGCTGTTGCAAAGACTTGGATATGCTTGAACAACTGAACACCCACACAGGCTGGCCACACAGGTTGATCATTTATTATGGGTAGGGCATTGTTATCACAGGGCTTCCCTGGTGGCTCAGATGGTAAAGAGTCTGCCTGCAGTGCAGGAGACCCAGGTTCGATTCCTGGGTTGGGAAGATCCCCTGGAGAAAGGAATGGCAACAGTCCATGGGGTTGCAAAGAGTCTGACACTACTGAGGAACTAACCTTTTCACTTTCATTATTTTCAGTGTTTAACATGCTTAATCCTCACAACATGCTTATATTAATAAAATGGATGTTATCGTCATCCCCACAGTAAAGGTTCAGAGAGTTAAAGTAACTAAGACCAAGCTTGCACAAGTGGTTGCACAGCGAAGACTAGTTTTGAAACAAGGCATTCTAATGTCAGAGTTTACATTCTTAGGCTCTGTGCACTATTGCCTTTATATATATATATATATATATATATATATATATATATATATATCTCAAAAAATGGAAAGCTTTATTAACTTAAAAATGTCCACACACATTCTGCATTCTGCCGCTCAGCTGTACAATCTGCAAGCAAGCCAGTATTTTAAACCTATCTCACAGGCAAAGATTTTAGAGATGATTTCCTGGCCAAATTATTTTCTTTGCCTCCCAGGTTACACCCCGTGCCTGTCACCATAACAACCCACAACCCGTAATACACAGTTGGAATCCTTATCGAGAGAGGCAGAAGGGAGAAGCTTTTGATGTATCTCTTCAGGGGTCCTCTCTGACATCTTTATCTCCTCCTGGTGAACTTTGGGCATCCTATGATCTACGACACTGCCAATTAGGTTGTAAACGGTCCAGCTGCCTCTGCAGACTCCTGGCTTGTGGGAGCCCAGTAAGACATTTCACATCCCTATGTGTGTTCTACCCCACCTCGCATCCCAAAATCAGAACTAGGGGGAGGACATCTAAGTTATCTAAAAATATTATATGCAGTAAATAATGAAAAAAACAAGGATGACATCAGCCTATATCGCCTTTATCCCAAAGGGACTGCAAACTGCTGCAGCAATGGGAGAAACGACCCTTCTCCTTATTTAAGGAAATGTACAAATACAGAAACCTGAAATCAGTGCGCTACCCAGAATGGAAAATAAAGTAGAGAAAAATAACACTTAGTAAAAGCAATCTGGTCCTTGGAATTGTTACTCTTTCATCAGGAACCAAAAGATTTCCCCCATTGGTAGTGAGCACCTTTCTTAATGTTAATTTATGAATTTTCTCCATGACAAAGGGATATGTGCTAACCACTTTTTTTTTTCATGTTAGTTAAATGTTAACTAAGTGTTAGTTAGGTCTGTGTATTAAAAAAGCACATCATATGCACCAGGTGGAAACATGTAAGCATCAGTTCCTGAGATGTATAGTACCTTGTGAAGAGATAAAATCAAACAAAAACCTATATTGAATCATGAGCCTTGTGCTCTGGGAAGGAATTACTGCTTTGCAATAAATAAGATATATTAATTTACAGATTACATTGCTTGTCCTATTCTTTAGACATAACTCTTTAAGACATTTTCTGTATTTGCTTAATGTTGCACACCCTTGTTTATCCCAGGTCTACTGGATTTAGAAGTTTAATTTTGTATATTGATACAAAAATATGTATGAAACCTGACTCCTCAACAAGATGCACGAGTGTTTTGTCACCCTCTGTCATAATAAGTAAATTTTCTCAATGATTCTGAACCTCCGTGGTCCCTGATGCTTCTCAGCTAATACCCCGCCAATTTGGGCAGTAATTTAATTTACAACCTAATGGTAAAGAGATATGAATCAACACACTGCTTGAGTAAATTGCCTTCTTATGGCTAGAATTAATACTTTGGGTTCCCTGGTGGCTCAGTTGGTAAAGAATCTGCCTACAATGGAGGAGACTTAGGTTTGATCCTCAGATACCAACCCCGGGTCCAGAAGGTCCCCTGGAGAAGGAAATAGCAACCCATTCCAGTACTCTTCACTGGAGAATTTCATGGACAGAGGAGCTGGGCAGGCTGCAGTCCATTGGATTGCAAAGAGTCAGACATGACTGTGTGACTAACTTTCACGTTCACTTTTGTACTTCAAACTTTTTAGTAGTACCACAATCCAAATTACTCTTCAGTTCAGTTCAGTTCAGTCCCTCAGTCATGTCTGACTCTTTGCAACCCCATGAACCGCAGCACACCAGGCCTCCCTGTCAGTTCACTGAAACCCATGTCCATCAAGTCGGTAATGCCATCCAACCATCACACTCTTGAAAGTGAAGTCACTCAGTCGTGTCCAACTCTTTGCTACCCTATGGACGGTAGCCTACCAGGCTTCTCTGTCCATGGGATTTTCCAGGCAAGAGTACTGGAGTGGGTTGCCTTTTCCTTCTCCAGGGGATCTTCCAGACCCAGGGATTGAACCCAAGTCTCCAGCATTGTGAGCAGACGCTTTACCCTCTGAGCCACTTAGGTTAATACTTATCCTGCTTCAGGTAGGTGATCTCAGCAATTCCACCATGCTTATCATCACCAAATCTTGAAAGCACGTGTTTCAATCATGCTGGCTTCTACATGGATTGTCAGGCATGTGAGAAAAGAAATGATAGTATGCTTCTGAAAGAGCTGACTCAAGAAACCCCAAATCAGGCTGCCCTAGATGATCAGAGCACTGCATTCACTTTACTGACACAAATTCACAAAAAAGACTGGGACATCTCCTCTACCTAGAATACCTTCCCTTTCTAAGTGTAATTTCCGCCCCCCTCTGAGAACTTAAAAACCCTACCCATTATGTCCAAGTCCTCAGTCACTGAGAATGAAATGCTTAAAGAAGATGTCAAATGCCTGAACCCAACCATGCTGCCTATTTTTTGCCTTTGGAAATGTCCCCGCACTGATCTGGGCAGACTCTTCAGTGAGACACAAGGGCACCAACTGACAGCATCCTTTCCACGCTGACCTAGCCTGGCCAAGCGTGTCTGAGAATCCACGTATTCACCCATCCGCGTATTTCTTAGTGGCTTCACAAATGAGCTGGTGGTGGATGCTAGATGTTGACTGTTTTCTTTGCAAGAATCCAAACGAAATTAAGTTGTTTAGAGAGAAAGAGAATGCAAGTTTGTCACTCTGATCTGGTCACAATTGGATTCACACTGTGGGCCTTTTAAGGCAGATGTTAGAACACACTGTTATCACTATTAGAGGAAAACCATTACCAATGAAACTTAAAAAATTAAAGCTTGAAATAAAAGGATTCAAGGATATTCTTTCATTGCTATCTTAAGATAGAATAAAATTCTATTTTATTCACCTATGTTCTGCTTTGGCAACCCACTCCAGTATTCTTGCCTGGAGAATCCCATGGACAGAGGGGCCTGGTGGGCTACAGTCCATGGGTCGCAAAGAGTCGGACACGACTGAGCGACTCTGGGTATGTTCTGCTTTGTTTTCTTGAATGAGAGGATGAAAGACAGAGTTAGAGTTATTGGGCTGGGATTTGTTAAGCATTATTTTAAATTGCCAACTACTGCACTATGCCTCTCTTTCCCTTATTCATTCCTTGAGCTTCTGAATAAATGAAGAACTCTACTATGTTATCAGATATTATTCCAGAAACTGGGGTCATAACAGTTAACTAGACAGGAAAAGTCTCATTATAACTTATCTTCTATTGGGAGAAGTAGAAAATTAAAGAGTAATCGAACATTGGGATGCATGTATTTTTTCAAATTAGTTTTCTTCTTATTTTTCTGGATATATGCCTAGAAGTGGGATTGCTGGATCATATGGTAATTCTATTTTTACCTTTTTTTTTTTTTTATAGAAACTCCATAGTGTTCTCCATATTGGCTGCATCAGTTTACATACCCACCAACAATCTAGGAGAGTTCCCTTTTCTCCACACCCTCTCTGGCACTTATTATTTATAGACATTTGGGGATGGCCATTCTGACCAGTGTAAAGTGGTACCTCGTTGCAGTGCTGACTTGCATTTCTCTAATAGTTAGCAATGCTGAGCATCTTTTCATGTGCCTATTGGCCACCTGAATATCTTCTTTGAAGAAATATATATATTTAAGTCTTCTGTTCATTTTTTGATTAGGTTGTTTGCTCTTTTGTTTTCTTTATATTGAGCTATGCAAGTTGTTTGTATATTTTGGAGTAGCAAAGACATGAAAGCAACCTAAATGTCCATCAACAGAGGAATGGATAAAGATGATGTGGTGTGTGTGTGTATATATATATGGAATATTACTCAACCATAAGAAGAAAGGAGCTTCCCTGGTGGCTCAGAGGTTAAAGCGTCTGCCTCCATTGCGGGAGACCCGGGTTCAATCCCTGGGTTGAGAAGATCCCCTGGAGAAGGAAATGGTAATCCACTCCAGTATTCTTGCCTGGAGAATCCCATGGATGGAGAAGCCTAGTAGGTTACAGTCCACGGGGTCGCAAAGAGCCAGACACAACTGAGCGACTTCACCTATAAGAAGAAATGAAATAATGCCATTTGCAACAACATGCATGAACCTAGAGATTATCATACTGAGTGATAAGTCACACAAAAATAAAGACAAATATTATATGATATTCCTTACGTGTGGAATCTAAAAAAGGGGGTACAAATGAATTTATCTACAAAGCAGCAGTATTTATAGAGCTACAGATGTAGAAAGCAAATGGCTACTGGGGGTAAGAGGAAAGAGAGGGGTAAGCTTGGACTGACATATACACACTACTATGTGTAGTAAAATTGGAGAAGGAAATGGCAACCCACTCCAATATTCTTGCCTGGTGAATCCCTTGGACAGAGGAGCCTGGTGGGCCTCAGTCCATGGGGTCACGAAGAGTCGGACATAACTGAACGACCAGCATTAATGCTAACTAATGCATAAAATAGATAGCTAATGAGGACCTATATATTGCATGAGAAACTCTACTCAGTGCTCTGTAGTGACCTAAATGGGAAGGTTATCTAAAGAAGAGTGGATATATGTATACGTATAGCTGTACTTCTGAAACTAACAACCTTGTAAATCAACTATACTCCAACAAAACCTTTAAAATAAAATCTACTTATAGTTCAGGTAAAGAGAATAAAGCAAGTCACCAGCTAGCAATGTATATGTGCACCCATGATTGTACAATTTAATGAAAATATGCTTTCTAAAAGTAAACAAACATGGTACACATATTAGTATGTTCATTGCGTGTGTGCATGAACGCTCAGTCCTGCCTGACTTTTGGTGAACCCATGAACTGTAGCCCACCAGGCTCCTCTGTCCATGGGATTCTCCAGGCAAGAATACTGGAGGGGGTAGCCATTCCCTACTCCAGGAGATTTTCCCAATCTAGAGATCAAACCCACACTTCTTGCATCTCCTGAACTGGCAGGCAGATTCTTTACCACAGATATGCTCATTAGCTAGTTATTATGGACAGAGTGCACACATGAGTGAAAACAGAATTTAAACTCAGTTTTCTGACCTTGCCTAATGCCTTGAAAGCTAAGGATAATTCAGTCAGTTTCTCATTACTCTCCACTTGTTCAGCTTTCCCCTCCTTGAAACTAAGGTTTGATTCAGTTTCCAAAGAAGCTAATTTCACCAAGATTGCTCAGGAATGCCTCTAATGATGTCCTTCACTTACATTTCCACTCGGTGCCAGCAAGCAGTGTGCACCACCAAATTATTGTGAAGCTGAATGAAATAGAGTCATTCATTGGAGCTAAGTAAAAATAAACAGTCAAAACTGCCTGTCAGTCTCAGGGGGGAAATGAAGGGTTGGTTAAAGGCATCTTCCCTTTTAATAAGAAGTGTTATTACTTTGGGGGCCTGTTGTGTTCCCATTCCCAGAATAAGCCAGCTGCCATATCATCTTTGCTATTGTTGAAGACTATAACTCTGGCAATGGGGTGTCCTTGTGCAGGAAAGATAATAGATATTTAATGAAGACTTCAAGCCTGTGGGTTGAAACCAAGCATTGCAACAGAATTTTGAGTCAGCTGTTGCCACTTCTCTTTCTTCTTTCACTTGCTCTCGAATTTTGAGTCAGCTGTTGCCACTTCTCTTCTTTCACTTGCTCTTTCCTGCTTTGACAATGATCTTGTGTTAAATTCCTGAGATGTCTAACTTCATGTGTTTCTCACTCTTGGATTCAATAAACGTAAGAAGGAAATATGAATTAAGGAGGAGTAGGATACTTGTGTTCCCCCAAACTGACATGCCTCACGAAATAAGATCAACTGACTTTAAATAAGGAAGACAGGAATTCAATTAGCTAAGTATGTCTGATGACACTGTCTTACCTGTAACAAAATTGTGGCTTTTAAATATTAGATGCAATGATAATGCTTTTCTTAGTGCTTCTTTACACTTTCCGTTATGTTTCTGGAGAGTGCATTGAAAGGAAAGTATTTAATGAGGAAAAAATTACATTTGATAAATTAGGATAACTAAATTGGGGTTGAGGAAAAGATTGTATGAGAGGAAGAAAAAAAAATAGTAACACAATGGAGAAAATTATCTTTAGTGAATACTAAGCGTTCCAAAGGGCACCTTAGGCTCCTTGAACTTGCAGGAACCTTGGTTTTCTCTCTGTATTTCAAGCTTGCACATCACTATCCCACATTTTTGTTCTTACTCATCCAACGTCTCACAGGGGTGAGAGAACTGTGGGCTGAGGAAAATTACAAACCGCACCTTGGATGGCAGAGACCACTGGATGTGCTTGCTGGCTTTGAAAGCTGAAAATCAGGAAGACATATTTTCAAAAGGAATTATGGATAAGTGCTATGTACTACAAGCATACAGTTCCCTTTAGTGCTCCTGGAAGGGGCCAAAGCATGAATGAGGAACACTGGCACTGAATGCTGCTAGAACTTCAAAAGGAAATTGGCCTTGCTTTATGTGGCTCCTATTCATCTGCTAATAGAAAAACGACCCATCTGCTGTTAACAGGTTCCTTCTTTGCATATCCTGGTAATTATTTTAATATATATAGTGACTCAAATTGGTGGGAGAATAATCTCCCATAAAGGCTGCTCACAGTGGCAAATTCCATTCTTGAGGCTGCCACTCTCTATGTGTATTCAGAAACTGTATGTTATGCCTGTAAGCCCGAGGCATGCCCACTCGCCTTTCATCTCTTGTCAGATTTCAATTCATTTTCAGCCATTCAGCGTGGGAGGGGATCATTGGATCTCACTAATAGGTTCTGGTCTTGCATCTGAGAGTCAGCATCGTGAGGGTTGGAAGGTGGAACCAATCCATCTCTGGCTTCCTGCAGGGCCTCACAAATTCTTGTCAGTCACTGCAACTTGAAAACAAATTTCCTTCTTTCATTCTGGAAATTTCTGTGATAATGGGAATCCATGCTCTACTGTCTTCCTTTTCTCATCCGTCATCCCCAGTATGGTAGCATCAAATCTAGAGGGGAAGAAACCAGCTCTGAATGCTCAGTGACCCTTTCTTCTCCTCATCCGAGGACTTGCACACATTCCCTTTGTAAAATCACCGTGTCCCTCACTGAGCCCCCAGTGAGGAGACTTCAGGTGTACCTCAGGTCTAGCCCGTGCAAATGGGCTAAGCCTTCCAATAAGGAGCCCCCAGCCACAGACAAAGCCACCAGGAGTCCACAGCTCAACCTGGATACATTGTTGTGCTAATACTCCAGGCTCGGCCTGAGAAACTAATAAAAATGACAGAGTTCTCACTTATTCCAAATCCTTGAGATTAAAAAATAGTGGATGGATCTGGTCCTTGGAAGGATCTGAAGATCTCATGTAATAACAAATGAGTTGTTTTGTTGCATATAGTTATGTAACAACACTAGCTCTCTAATTGTTTTATTGCTGTGTTTTGTTGTCATTATCAATTTTTGAAACCTTATTTTTAGAAGATAATTTTAAAAGTAAACATCTCCACTTGAAAGTCAACCCATTGCCTCTACTTTTGTTCTTTAGATTGTGATCATAATCACTGGCACTAGTGGTAAAGAACCTGCCTGCCAGTGCAGGAGATGTGAGAGACACAGGCTTGATCCCTGGGTCAGAAAGGTCCCCTGGAAAAGAGCATGGCAACCCACTCTAGTATTCTTCTCTGGAGAAGCCCATGGTCAAAGGATCGTTGCTGTCTATAGTCCACAGGGTCACAAAGAGTCAGACATGACTGAAGCGACTTAGCACAGACATAGGTACTAACTCTTAGTTAAGATTACTGTTGCAATAAAGTCCCTTCTTTCCTAGCTCCCAGAGGTCCAAAGCAGGTGATCCTAAGTGCCATCTACCTCTCCTCCAAATGTGACTTCCAGATCCTGGTCCCTTCTATCGTGTGTCTCCCACTATTGCCCTGTTTCATGAAGCTGGTGGATCATGGGTTGGAAAAACTTTAATTACAGTCAAGGATTTTTCCAGAACTCAGTCGAATGATCACACCTAATTAGAAAGGAAGCAGGGAAAGGACTCATGTAGTCTCAGGGTGCTGAGACTGGTGAAATGAAAAAGGAAATGGTATCAGTGAACAACTACCTAGAGTGTGGCACACACTCATCATAATAATTCTGCTTTTACTTATACTATGCATTTTTCTCAGTTCCTTAAACAAAAGTACAATTTCTATCAATCTTCTGAGTACAAAAGAAGTCTGTGTGAAACTAAATTTCAGGGGCAGAAAGGTGAGAATAGCTAACTCATGAATTCAGTTGAAAGAGAGGGAGAGAGACAAGGATGCATTAATTAACTCCTGGCTACTTCTCTCATGGAGTACTCAAATTTAAAAAATATTTTTTTAAAAAACGAGGCTAAGGAAATATCACCATAGAACAGGTCCTCTGCCTTAGAAAAAGAATATCATCAAGATTAACTATGCAGGTCACTTGGTCAGCTATGTGAAAGAACTATTATTACCTGAACGAGACAGAGGTAATAGCAATTTAACCCCACAGAAACCTTTGCAAGAGGAAGAATGTAGCATTCAAGCAACAGTTAGAACTGTACATGGAACTACAGACTGGTTCCAAATCAGGAAAGGAGTACGTCAAGGCTGTATATTGTCACCCTGCTTAGTTAACTTATATGCAGAGTACGCAATGCAAAATGCCAGGCTGGATGAAGCACTAGCTGGAATCAAGATTGCTGGGAGAAATTATCAATAACTTCAGATATGCAGATGACACCACCCTTATGGCAGAAAGTGAAGAAGAACTAAAGATCCTCTTGATGAAAATTAAAGAGGAGAGTGAAAAAGTTGGCTTAAAACTCAACATTCAGAAAACTAAGATCATGGCATCTGGTCCCATCACTTCATGGCAAATAGATGGGCAAACAATGGAAACAGTGAGAGACTATTTTCTTGGGTTCCAAAATCACTGCAGATGGTGACTGCAGCCATGAAATTAAAAGATGATTTTTCCTTGGAAGAAAAGCTATGACCAATCTAGACAGCATATTAAAAAGCAGAGACATTACTTTGCCAACAAAGGTCCGTCTGGTCAAGGCTATGGCTTTTCCAGTTGTCATGTATGTATGTGAGATTTGAACTATAAAGAAAGCTGAGTGCCAAAGAATTGATGCTTTTGAATTGTGGTGTTGGAGAGGATTATTGAGAGTCCCTTGGACTTCAAGGAGATTCCACCAGTCCATCCTAAAGGAAATCAGTCCTGAATACTCATTGGAAGGACTGATGCTGAAGCTGAAACTCCAATACTTTGGCCACCTGATGTGAAGAACTGACTCACTGGAAAAGACCCTGATGCTAGGAAAGATTGAGGGGAGGAGGAGAAGGGGACAACAGAGGATGAGATGGTTGGATGGCATAGACATGAGTTTGAGGAAGCTACAAGAGTTGGTTATGGACAGGGAAGCCTGGAGTGCTGCAGTCCATGGGGTCCCAAAGAGTTGGACACAACTGAACTGAACTGAACTGAAACATTTGCAAGAGGAAGAATGCAGCACTCAAGCTTCAGGTCTCCCTTTGGGATAACTTCCTCTCTTAGCCCTCTGGATCCATCACAACCTTAGCAGGATATGATCATCAGATCAAAGTTATGCTGCCCATGGAAAACTGTACACACAGGTATGTATCTCTCACACCCTACAGCTGCTTCTGGGAAGTGACACTCTGCTGGCAGGCTCTCAGAATACTTCATCTGTCACGGGATGTCTATAAACATGGTTAGTCACCAGATAACTAACAAGAGCAGTTAAAAGAAGCCTCAGTACATGTCTTGAAGAACAGTTGAGACTGTGGACATGTATTGGTCTGCTGTCTTCAAACCCTGCTGAAATGACCTCAGGAGCAGGAAGGCTATGAGAACTGGGCTGTATATCTTAATCTAGTGACATGGAAAGGAAGTGACATGATGAGGAAGCCAGTCAATGAGAAAAGGTGAGAACTACCTAGATGATTGTGAATATCAAAATACATCTTAATACATCAGTGGTCATGTCCAACAGTAACAGAAAATAGTTTTTTTCTGAAATCTTCAAAAACTCCAAATGGAGTATGGCCAGATATTAATTATGATGGCCTTCCCTGGTGGCTCAGAGGTTAAAGCATCTGCCTGCAATGTGGGAGACCTGGGTTCGATCCCTGGGTCAAGAAGATCCCCCAGAGGAGGAAAATGGCAACTCACTCCAGTATCCTTGCCTGAAAAATTCCATGGACAGAGGAGCCTGGTGGGCTACAGTACAGTCGTAAGAAGTTGGACATGAATAAGCAACTAAGCATGCACAGACATTAACTATAAAACTTTATTGTTATTAACTTTTGTTCAATTGAACAAATATTAAATTAAGCCCCATATGCGAAGGGAGTATCTGTATTTTGTTTACTGTTACATGCCCCTAGTGCTTGAAATAGTACCCAGCCCTCGGCCGGTACCCAAGTATGAATTAATGCAGAACAGCTATAGTTACTTAATGGAGGCTCTTGGTATGGTTCTGAAGATAAATTGGTAAAAGACGTCTAAATAGTGATTTGTCTACAAATATGAAACCCCTTAAGATTGATATTTGAATGATGTAGAACAGCTGCTTCCATAATTTATGAGACAAGAAAGAGTCAAAAGAAATTATATTTAAAAAATTATTTTCAATGGGAAAACATCTCATGACCATTAGGGTAAATGTACTAAGCTATAATACTAGGGGAATGATTCTGAATCTGTCTACCGTCTATAGGGTCCTTCTATTGAAAGCTCTGAAATTTAATTCAGTACTTGGTTTGTTATTGGCTGACTGATTAGTTAGCTGTTTGATGGCCACCTAATCCCATGAAAAAGGCCTATCTAAATGAAAATATCCGTGTCAATTAAAAATTCAAGTAATATTTATATAACCTTATGGGTTCATTTTGTATAAAATGTATGAGACATCAGAATTATAATTTTATAAGCGGAAAGTATAATTCATAGTATAGTGGGATGCCTCATAAAATAAATGTATACAATAAATATAGGTTCTTTTAATAGGCTTCAGAGTGCAATTTTATTATTTATTTTAAATTATTATAAAGGTTGTGTTTTTATGTCACATTTCCCATTATTCTGTGATTTAAAGCAAGTTTGCTTCCTGGATAAGAATGTAACTCCAAGTTATAACAGTGTTCCTATGAACCCATGCTGATTTACAGGGAAGTGCTTTCACAAAATTGCCAAGTTTATGTTGTACTAAAGCTCAATGATTACCTAGATCAGTGATCACGAATTTCCTTTACGAACTCTGATCTCCTGATTGTGTTTACCTCAAGCACAATGTCAAGAAGGAATGCTGGCTCAGCAGAAGCCTATGGTGGGTTATCAGCAATGTCTGCTATGAATGTCAGGATGGGCAAGGTTGGCACCTTATGTATTTGCCATCTCAAACCTACATTAACAAACATTTAAAAATCAAAAGCATGTATTACTGACCATGCTACTGATCTGAATGAATGTTGCTTTTTCTAAGTTGTTTTTTGGTTGTTTTTTTCTTTTTTTAAAAATGTGGACCATTTTTAAAGTCTTGTATTGTATTTGTTTTGGTTTACTGGCTATGAGGCATGTGTGATCTTAGTTGCCCAACCAGGAATCGAACCAGCACCCTCTGCATTGGAAGGTGAAGCCTTAACCACTGGACTGTCAGGGAAGTCCCTATGTGGCTTTATATAGTATCTAATTCTTACTCACTTGCCAGGGTCCAGCCCTGGTGGATCCAGGGTAATTCGAAGGGGAGACAGAGTAGGCGTCCTAGGAAAGAACTTATTTAATTACAGATATAAAGAGAGATTAGAAAAGAATAGTGTAGTAGGAAAATTAGTGGAGAAAAAGATGCTGAATAACTTGGTTTACATGGAATACCAATAAAACTCCAAGACAAGGAATTTGCACCATGTACGTAGGCCACTGGCACCCACTTGAATAGCAGAGGGTGCCCCACCTGGGGCTCCCTCTCACGTGGCTCTTAAAAGCCAGGGCAAGTAAGGAGACATGGCGAGCATCCACGGTCCAGATGGGAATTCAGCCAAAAGGGGAAAGAAAGAACAAAATGGGGAATCAGTCTTTCCAGAAACTGATCCATTTTCTTTATTTTCAGGTTTGCTTATATACTTTTTGTTATACATAGGGATGAATACAGAGTCACGCCGGGTCAGCAGACCTGACCCTTGTCAAAATCAGGTGCTTCATATAAATGTATGCAAAGGTCTTAAGGGTTTTACATCATCTTATGGCGATGAGGCCTGCTGACATTTTATGGACCTTTCTGATAATGGTCAGTCAACCAGAAAACTTATTTTCCAGGGGTGATTTTTTTTTCTTAAACCAGGCACCACCCTCCAAAGGTACCAGATAAAGTTGCATTCCTGTAGGGTGAGGGTGTAGTGGGTTACAATTAAGAAGGGAATTTACTTAGCCTAAGGTTTAACATGATTAATATCAAAGGTTAATGCTTATTTCTCACATATGCTAGTTATATTCATTATAAGGGCAGAGAATATGGAGATTTAGCAGCAAATATTGGCTCAACAAATGAAAAACCCTTCACCAATATAATTTCTAATCAACCCACTATACTATACTAATAATTTTCTAACTTCTCAAAAGAATCCATATTTAGAGGGTTTAAAGCATCTTGTGCCTCTCACGGTTGGGAGGCCGTAAACAATCACATGTGGCCGGACGAACTTACTCAGGCAGGCTAGAGAACTTTCAGAGCAGTTTGTAAGTTGAAATACTCTTGTCACACCCAGGAATTTTTAGATAGGTGGTGGGAGACAGCCCCCCATAAAGTCAGAGGTATAGGTGAGAGCATAAAACAATAAAGTAGGCACACTCTGGTTTGGGGGGTAAATGCTCGGGAACAGGGGGTCTCCTGAGGCTCGATCCTGCCTTTGCATAATGCCGAGCCTCCTTCCTCATGACCTTTGCCATGGGTGGAGTTTCTCACGCTGGCTCCTGGCACTCACTCTAGGGGAATTGCTTTATCCTCTAGAAGAACACTACATTTCTTCTTAGTCCTTCTAAGGTAAAAGGCAGGTGAAATAGACTATATTTTGTTCTGCTCAAGATAGCTTTAACTCCTAAAGGGGATTTAATGGCTCACACAATGCTAGAAGCTCATGGGAGGTCAGACTTGATGGTCAGTTTGATCAGCGGCTCAATGAGGTCATGAAGGATGTGGTGACTTCTGTTCCTTTTCTCTGCCTTCCACACCATCAGCTTCACCAGTTTCCTCATGATTGCATGGTGGCTGCAGCAGTTCCAGCTTCATAGCTGTTTATTACATCACTTGTGATTACAAGAGTGAGGGTCTGTCTGCTCTAGTATTCTGACAGCAGAGCTGCGATTTGCCCCCAGGAAAGCTGTGACTCTTAGGTCCCAGGACCATTCTGGAATGAATGGCTGTGGCTGGGAGGATAGTGTGTGCTAACTGGATTTCACCACCCAGGCTTCACTCTCATAGCATGAATTGGCTGAGTTCCCCAGAAAGTTCACGGACTGCATACCCTCATAAAATCTAGGAACTTGGAGAAAGACAAAGCAGGGAAAACAAAACTCTAGAAAAGCAGCTAAAACAGTCTATTCCATGACCTTTGATCCTGCCTTTGAGAGGTAAATCAGTTAGAAACACAGACTCTGGAGTCAGACTCCTTGTATCCGAACACTTCCTTTTTTCTCTGACTTACTCTTCCTCTAAGCAGACAGTTGGCCAAGTTCAGCTCCTTTTACTTCAGTTGCTCAGTTTGCTAATCCGTAAAATGGGGATAATAAGCATTTTAAGACTGTTATAAGAATAAAGTGAAACTATATACATGGAAAACTTAGAGTACTACCTAGTATATAGTAAATACTATCGTATTCTTAGCTATTATTATTTTTGATGCCCTTAGTGTATAATGAAATTCCCTCAGATGCCTTTATTTTAGCACATACAAAATGGGATGTACATGCTAGAATGATAGCATGAGGAAGTTCTCAAACTAGTAGCCATTCATATCCTGAGAATTCATTAGTACCAATCAATAATGCTGAATATGTCATTTCTTTTGTAGAGAAAGACTAACAAATAAACTAAAAGTAATTTGTCTTAATATCCTGCAATACTAAACACATTAACCTCAATATCCTGATACTATCATTGGGTGACTTTTTAATTAGATTCAGATTCTATATTCATTCCATTCAAATGATACTACAGTTACTGAAAAACATCTATTTCTGCTTTATGCCTTTGACTGTGTGGATCACAATAAACTGTGGAAAATTCTGAAAGAGACGGGAATAACAGACCACCTGACCTGTCTTTTGAGAAACCTGTATGCAGGTTAGGAAGCAACACTTAGAACTGGACATGGAACATCAGACTGGTTCCAAATAGGAAAAGGAGTACATCAAAGCTGTATATCATCACCCTGCTTATTTAACTTATATGCAGAGTACATCATAAGAAATGCTGGGCTGGAGGAAGCACAAGCTGGAATCAAGATTTCCAGGAGGAATATCAATAACCTCAGATATGCAGATGATACCACCCTTATGGCAAAAAGTGAAGAAGAACTAAAGAGCCTCTTGATGAAAGTGAAAGAGGAGAATTAAAAAGTTGGCTTAAAACTCAACATTCAGAAAACTAAGATCATGGCATCTGGTCCCATCACTTCATGGCAAATAGATGGAGAAGCAGTGGAAACAGTGGCTGACTTTATTTTTCTGGGCTCCAAAATCACTGCAGATGGTGAGTGCAGCCATGAAATTAAAAGACGCTTACTCCTTGGAAGGAAAGTTATGACCAACTTAGACACATATTCAAAAGCAGAGACATTACTTTGCCAACAAAGGTCCGTCTAGTCAAGGCTATGGTTTTTCCAGTGGTCATGTATGGATGTGAGAGTTGGATTATAAAGAAAGCTGAGCCCAGAAGAATTGATGCTTTTGATTTGTGGTATTGGAGAAGACTCTTGAGAGTCCCTTGGACTGCAAGGAGATCCAACCAGTCCATCCTAAAGGAGATCAGTCCTGGTGTTCATTGGAAGGACTGATGTTGAAGCTGAAACTCCAATACTTTGGCCACCTCATGTGAAGAGATGATTTATTGGAAGAAACCCTGACGCTGGGGAATATTGAAGGCGGGAGGAGAAGGGGACGACAGAGGATGAGATGGTTGGATGGCATCACCGATTCAATGGGCATGGGTTTGGGTGGACTCCGGGAGTTGGTGATGGACAGGGAGGCCTGGTGTGTTGCGGTTCATGGGGTCTCAAAGAGTCGAACACAACTGAGCGATTGAACTGAACTGAACAGTTACTGAGGAAAGCTTTGTGTTCTGCTTTTATTGTTTTCCTTTTAATCAGAGTTGAAAAATGGGTCATACTCTGTTGTCTAATTAAAGCTCTCTCCTTGAAGCCTGCAATTTTTCTTTATGAAGCACTTTTGTGCATGCCTTTTCAAGATAGGTATGCAGGAGATGTGGGTTTGATCCCTGGGTCAAGAAGATCCCCTGAAGGAGGAAATCACAACCCACTCCAGTATTCTTGCCTGGAAAATCCTATGGACAGAAGAGCCTGGCAAGCTATAGTTCATGGGCTCACAAAAGAGTCAAACACAGCTTAGTGACTAAACAACAACAACAATGGAAACTCAACATGCTGATGGAAAAGAATATGTATTTGGGATGTCCCGTTTTCAGATGAAAGCTTAGCTTAAAAAATTTCTCACTGGCCTTGGCTGATGTTTTAGACAGTTTATTATTATTATGAGTGGGAGGCAACTTAGGGGGGAAATGGATGCTTGATGGAGTTGTTATTATTTAATCACTAAGTTGTGTCCAACTCTTTGTGACCCCATGACTGTAACCCGCCAGACTCCTCTGTCCATGGGATTTTTCAGGCAAGAATACTGATGTGGGTTGCCATTTCCTCCCCTAGGGGATCTTCCCAACCTGGGGATCCAATACATGTCTTCTGTATCTCCAGAACTGCAGGCAGATTCTTTACCCACTGAGCCATCAGGTGGAGTTATTTTCATGATAAAGGGGTAGATCCCACATTCAAAGAGTCAGAGACCACTAAGTGATGATCATTCATTCTCACATTCAAAAGAAAAATTGGTTGACCAAACTTTGGAAAGACTGAACTTCTTGAGCATCAGGGGTTCTAATGTCATCAAAACCTTCAGTCCGTTTTCCAATCCTTTACCTTCATGTATCAGCTTTGTTCTCCCAGACAAGATATTTATCCACATAAGACTGCACACATGGCAACAGTCAGCCTTTTCCCTCTCCTCACGTCCCATAATGAATGCAGAAAGTCTTTCTTGCCAACTCGATAGGAAAAGTTCCATGAGAATGAGTCTCTAGGTCCGCCTTGATCATGTGCACATTCTTGTGGCTGAGAGTGGGATCTATTGCTTGTATAAGGGGGTGGAGAAGAATGAAGAAAAACCATAGCTGGGAACTTGTCAGTAGAAAAATAAAAGATATTTTCTCCTTAATTTACCAATTATCTGAGATAGTGAGTCCATTGTGGACAAAGCTGAACAACATCTTCATCGAAGTAGGACAGTAGCTAGCCCACCTTCTACAGCTCTGCAGAGTACTCATTTACCCGTTGGGCCAGATACATACTGCACCAAGGCCTGAAAGAGACCAAGAGCCCTCTTACCAATCTGTATCCAGCATTACCTTCAGGGCTTACAGAACAGCCCAGTCTCAGAAAAAAAATCTCTCAGCTCAACACAGAGCATTGCCCTGCAGCTTGTTGATGCTTTCTGAATTGTGCCCTGCTGAGCCAAGGAACAGAAATACTATAGTTGTGAGATGATCGTTTGTTTATGAGGTGCACATAATTGCTAATTAGTTTGGCACATAAATGTATGCCTTAACATTTAGCTTGTGAAAGATGAATACATTAGCCCTGCAGGAACCATAACTATGGCATTTTCTGACTTGTCAAAACACCTTGCATGGAACTCATTTTTTAAATAAATAAATAATGGAGTTGTAGACTAACGTCACCTAGAAGACCATGGAACAGCTGGAGGATGGAGTTATGGTTACTTTACAAGAAAAAGCCCTCGATTCCTGGATTAGTCTTATCTTGCATCTGAACACAACATTGTCTATTAATGCTTTCATTAATCACTAAGTCGTGTCCGACTCTTTGTGACCCCATCTATTGCACTTGTTCTCAAACATTTACATCTCATCTAGTCATAGGGCCTGAATAAAACTATATAGTTATGTAATAAAATTGTACTGTTTGCTTGAGGTCTTTGATAATCAATTAGTAAGCAATCTTCTAGGATAAGATGGTTAAATAGTATCATCAACTCAATGGACATGAATTTGAGCAAACTGTGGGAGACGGGAGAAGACAGAGGAGCCAGACGTGCTACAGTTCATGGAGTCACAAAGAGTCAGCCATGACTTAGCAACTGAACAACAAATGCTAAATGTGAGCTTCCCACGTGCCTGGCTCAGTGACAAAGAATCTGCCTGCCAATGCAGGAGATGCACGCTTGACCCCTGGGTCAGGAAAAGCTCCTGGAGAAGGAAGTGGCACCCCACTCCAGTATGCTTGCCTGGGAGATCCCACAGACAGAGGAGTCTAGCAGGCTACATTCTATGGGGTCTCAAGAAAGTCAGATATGACTAGTGACTAAGCAACAACAATGCTAAACACTCTGAATGACTGAGCACCCATCTTAAGGAACATACAGCTTATTAGGAGTCATAGAAAAATAGTAAAGAAAGGTAAGGGATCAAATTCTAAGCTGTAACTAAGAAAATAAGTTAATATGTACTTTATGTTGGCTAAATTGGCCAAGATCCATTTCTTGAAAGACCCAGAGCTTGAAATGGTTCTCAGAAGATGGACAGACAAAGAAGGTTGCTCTAGAATCTCTATGTCTATGGTTGGTATAAGCATGCAAGGTTGAAATTGTATTTCAGGCAATGTGACTAGTTGAAACCAAACCACAAAGCCGATCTGAGAGGCCTATGTTGAACAGAGGGAGCAAGTTGTACAGTGAACAATGTTGGAGAGTGAGTAGAGAATGATGAAATCCTGAGAAAAAAGATGTTCACTTGATACAATAGTTTACTAAGCAGGAAAGCATTTTTTTTTTTTGAAGAATAAGTCATTCCACTCTGTGTGTATAATAGAGAGAAACATGGGGTGCAGGAACCAAGTCAATTATCAAAGGAGACAAAAGGAAACAGTCTGGTGCTTATGGAAGGTATGTCATAATAAAGCCTCAAGTTAAAGGTATGATAGAGACATAATCCAGAAGGAAGTTCATAAAAATATTTACTAAAGAGGCAACAGCAAGGCTTAATGACACTGAGAAATAAAAAGAACGAAAAGCTCTGATTCCACAGTTTTTGGATTGGAGACAATTGAAAATTCAGGTTTTGCTGTTCATCTTAGGGTACCTCTTTGTTCTTCCCAAGTGTCCAGTGGTTAAAGAGAGCTGTCTCTGCTCATTATCAGTGTGATTAGGAAAAAAAAAATAATCTAAGCTTTTGAAAGAGTTGCATCCACTGTTCCATCATAGAGAAACAAATTCCATGACATATGGGAAGAAACCCATGCACCTTTGAATTGCTATGTCCAGCTTTTAAGATGGTTTTTATTTTCTCACAAAGACTGATAAAGTGGGATGTGAGAGAATGTTGTTGTTCGTCACTAGGTTGTGTCTGACTCTTTGTGACCCCATGGATTGCAGCACACCAGGCTCCTCTGTCCATGGGATTTCCCAGGCAAGAATATAGCAGTGGGTTGCCATTTTTTCCTGCAGGGCTTCTTCCTGATCCAGGGATTGAACCTGTGCCTTCTGCATTTGTGGGCAGGTTCTTTACCACTGAGCCACCAGGGAAGACCCTGAGAAAATGTTATCTCCAGAGAAAAGAAGGACAAGTGATAAAAATTCTTTGTGAAAAATGTCTGATTGAATTCTAAGTTACAATTGTTCAGTTCAGTTCAGTCGCTCAGTTGTGTCCGACTCTTTTGTGACCCCAAGAATTGCAGCACGCCAGGCCTCCCTGTCCATCACCAACTCCCGGAGTTCACTCAGACTCATGTCCATCGAGTCAGTGATGCCATCCAGCCATCTCATCCTCTGTTGTCCCCTTCTTCTCCTCCTGCCCCCAATCCCTCCCAGCATCAGAGTCTTTTCCAATGAGTCAACTCTTCACATGAGGTGGCCAAAATACTGGAGTTTCAGCTTTAGCATCAGTCCTTCCAAAGAAATCCCAGGGCTGATCTCCTTCAGAATGGTCTGGTTGGATCTCCTTGCAGTCCAAGGGACTCTCAAGCATCTTCTCCAACACCATAGTTCAAAAGCATCAACTCTTCGGGGCTCAGCCTTCTTCACGGTCCAAATTTCACATCCATACATGACCACAAGAAAAACCATAGCCTTGACTAGACGGACCTTAGTCGGCAAAGTAATGTCTCTGCTTTTGAATGTGCTATCTAGGTTGGTCATAACTTTTCTTCCAAGGAGTAAGCATCTTTTAATTTCATGGTTGCAGTCACCATCTGCAGTGATTTTGGAGCCCAAAAAAATAAAAGTCTGACACTGTTTCCACTGTTTCCCCATCTATTTCCCATGAAGTGATGGGACCAGATGCCATGATCTTCATTTATGAATGTTGAGCTTTAGGCCAACTTTTTCACTCTCCACTTTCACTTTCACCAAGAGGCTTTTTAGTTCCCCTTCACTTTCTGCCATAAGGCTGGTATCATCTGCATATCTGAGGTTACTGATATTTCTCCCGGCAATCTTGATTCCAGCTTGTGCTTCTTCCAGCCCAGCGTTTCTCATGATGTACTCTGCATATAAGTTAAATAAGCAGGGTGACAATATACAGCCTTGACGTACTCCTTTTCCTATTTGGAACCAGTCTGTTGTTCCATGTCCAGTTCTAACTGTTTCTTCCTGACCTGCATACAGATTTCTCAAGAGGCAGGCCAGGTGGTGTGGTATTCCCATCCCTTTCAGAATTTTCCACAGTTTATTGTGATCCATACAGTCAAAGGCTTTGGCATAGTCAATAAAGCAGAAATAGATCTTTTTCTGGAACTCTCTTGCTTTTTCCATGATCCAGTGGATATTGGCAATTTGATCTCTGGTTCCTCTGCTTTTCCTAAAACCAGCTTGAACATCAGGAAGTTCACGGTTCACGTATTGCTGAAGCCTGGCTTGGAGAATTTTGAGCATTACTTTACTAGCATGTGAGATGTGTGCAATTGTGCGGTTAAGTTATAATTAGTGGGAAAACAACATTTATTTTACTTAACCCATAATTTGTAAGTTTAGAATTGTTTCTCAAAAAATGTGCCTCTGTCTATACATAGTTAGTTATAAATAGCTATATATATGTGTGTGTGTGTGTGTGTGTGTGTGTGTATCAGAAAATCAATTGAAAGTATATCCAAACAGTTGCAGAAATTTATATCCCCATATTTCCATGCAGTCTTATAAAAAGTGCCTAATCTTAATTGCATTGAAAATATAGACAATTAGTTCACATCAGTAGTCAAGTAAAATGATGATCAGATCCAGGTACCACAAAATACAAGTTTGTTCCATTTCAAGCTTCAGCAAATTAGTGAAGTCTGAATTCAATTTGGCTACTTGATTTAAGCTCTTGATCAATAGACTGACTAAAAAGAAGTGACTGTGATTTTTCCATTCCTTAGACTGGGTCAGTAAATTTATTAAAAGATAAGTAATACTTAGAAGAGTAAGTAAAAAAATAAGTGCTTGAATTGAGGTGAAGTGTGAAGGGAATTGTACATTTAAAACCAAAAAAGAAAAGGAAAAAAGCTCACTTTTCCTGGGTTTCGAGGTCCATTTCTATCACTAATCAGCTATGTGATCTTGAATGGGGCACTTCATGCCAGCCTGCTTTAGTTCTCTCCCTTATAAAATGAGAGAATTTAAAGTGATGATTGTCACAATCCAGGCCCCATAGTATTCATTTTTGGTAAGATCATGGACCTCCTTTTGCCCCAACTGTTGGCCTGAGAGCTGTGGTATGAGAAAACCTGTCATCACTGCCCTCTGCCCTTTGACATCTGTAGCTTGACCCCCAGAACCCTTTCCACAAGACCCACTATCCCTCTCCCCGACTCCCTGCATGGAATCCACTTTTCCAAAAGCTCCAGCCATAATTTAGGACTCCTCTCCAAACTCCACCAGCCACTCTACCCTCTTCTGTCTGCATATAGTGTCTTTTATAATTTTTGTTCCCTATTTTTGATAGCCTTTTATATTTCAATATATTAATATTATAAGATCTCTATGGTATGAAAGTGAAAAATGAAAGTGTTAGTCTCTCAATCATGTCTGACTCTTTTTAACCCCATGGATTGTAGCCCACTAAGCTCCTTTGTCCATGGAATTCTCCAGGCAAGAATACGGTAGTGGGTAGCCATTCCATTTTCCAAGGAATCTTCCCTACCCAGGGATTCAACTCAGGTCTCCTGCATTGAAGGCAGATTCTTTACCATATGAGCCACTTGAAAGCCTACTCCATGTTATAGAGCCTGGCTTATATGTTCTGTATTCTCTATCTGATATAGTATTTAACATATAGCAGGTATTCAACCGGAGAAGGCAAAGGCACCTCACTCCAGTACTCCTGCCTGGAAAATCCCATGGACAGAGGAGCCTGGAAGGCTGCAGTCCATGGGGTCGCTGAGGGTCGGACTTGACTGAGCGGCTTCACTTTCACTTTTCACTTTCATGCATTGGAGAAAGAAATGGCAACCCATCCAGTGTTCTTGCCTGGAGAGTCCCAGGGACGGGGGAGCCTGGTGGGCTGCCGTCTGTGGGGTCACACAGAGTCGGACATGACTGAAGCGACTTAGCAGCAGTAACAGCAGCAGCAGGTATTCAACAAAAAATAGGTGAGCAAATAGGTTTGCTTAATTTTTTTTTAGATTTCTAAAATTTAGTTTATTTTTACATTCAATTCATCCATGTCATTATACTAATCAAAAAATCTTTCCAATTCTGAAAGAACTGTGTTAATATTATTATATATACATTATAACTATATATAAGTTACCTAACAAAGATTATATAGATTTCCAAGCCTTCAGGTGCACTTCTTGAATATGAGTTATATGAGTTATTTTATACTTTTTTTTCACTCAAAGAACTTTTGTTCTGATGAGCTAACAAAAATTTCAACAAGAATTCATCAAATACAATATATGAGCCATTGAAAAAGGAAGCATAGTCCCTATTTTAAATTTCAACACATGAGCACATAGTGTCCAGACAGCTTGTTCTGTCATATGCATGAGAATACAATGGCACTGACTTGTAATGTTTGTCTGGTAAAGTGCTTTCTTTTCAAAATCTTTTAAGCGGGAGTGAGAAAAGTGAGTGGGTGGACAGGTCTGTGTGCATGCACTCGTGTTGGAGAAAGGTTGTCTTCTGTTCGTAAAATCACACTCTGCTGTTCTCAGAGATCAACTCTGACACATAAGAAAGGAAACAACAGCTAGTATTGAATTACTGCTTGTCTAGAGAGAACAGCAAAAGATTCCGTGCCTTCAGCTAGGTAGGCTTTAAGAAAACCAAGTCCTGTATTTCATTTCTGTGACCCAGCTAACTTATAAAGGATTTGCTTTCCCATCCCCACGTAGAAAGGAATTGTCTCAATTCTCATACCATAGTATTAAGAGAGTGATGCACTGTTTCAGATGAAAGAGATCTATGAGACTGCCTATGAAGACAACAAATCTCATCTGCAGAAGTTCTTCAAGTCTTCTTGTGATTAAACTTATCATTTCCTGCTTAACAAAACTCCTTCATACTTCACTATAGAGTGACTAATGGTTTAACTTTAAAATAACTGGTTTATTAGTCCCATGAAAAGTATTTTTATCCAAATATTAACTGTTATGTGTTGCTGTTTAGTCTTTAAGTTGTGTCCAACTCTTTGCAACCTCATGGACTGTAGCCTGCCAGGCCCCTCTGTCCATGGGATTCTCCAGGCAAGAACACTGGAGCAGGTCATTATTTCCTTCTCCAGAGTATCTTCCTGACCCAGAGATTAAACCCCCATCTCCTGCATTGGCAGGTGGATTCTGTACCACTGAGCCACCAGGGAAGTCCTATTAACTACGTTTCCCCCCAAAAGGGATCCTAAATCTTGAGCTCCGGAAACACACACATCTGGGTTCAAATCCCATGTCACCTAAAGTCTTTAAACATTTGTTCATTTCCTCCATTAACTGAAAGACATTCTAGTCTCCACCTTCAATGAAATACAGCATGAACAGCACAAAATGCAGCTTACATGTAGTCAGTGCACATTTCAAATTCGATATCTTAAGACCATTTCAGAATTTTTTCCCCTTATTATATTCTGATAATAAAAACAAGACAGATTCTAAAATCTAATAGTTCGATAGCACGTCCCTGTCCATGACAAGATAGGAAAAAATGTGACTATTTTTGTGTAATATAACTGATAGAAAGGGAAAGGCTGATAACTTTCATTATAGATGATGGGATATACCCTTAGGGTCTTTGGTGTTTTTAGAACATGGCAATTTCAGGCAATGTTCATAACACTTAGGTATTCTCTGAGTCAGTATTTTCTAGAGATTACCTCTATTTGCTGATTGTCAGAAATGGACAAATAGAACTGACTACTCCTTCTCAATTTCTCTCCAACTCTCATTCTCATCTCCACCAAAGATAGCATGTAAATAAACCAATCATCAAATAAAGCAAAATCAGTCTTATGATGACTTCAGAATGGATGATGATATTTTTAACCAATGAATGTTTAAACCAAATAAATACATCATCTCTAGAACTTGTGGAGACATTAGTATCATTCCAAGACCAAGTGAGAGGAGTGTGAACTTCAGAAATTGTTTCTGTGGATTCTTCATTGAAGCCACTCTAAAATTCTTCCAGAATTTCAAGTAATGAGTAAATAATTTTTAAAATTCATTAGAGTTATTATTCTGCTTTCCCTCCAATTTATTGCAATGCAATAGTAAGACTGGGACTCTTGTGGTTTTCATATTTATATAAGTTCTAGAAATTTAGGGAAGAAAAAACCCAAATATCCAAATCATCTTATAGATCTAACCTATACAGCTGTAAGAAAAAAAAATAATTAAAATTGCACTAAACTGTTTAGTATCATTTACATTGAAGAAATGAAAAATATCCTTGATAATTTAATAGGGCTAAATTTTATCAATGCTATTGTTAGCTTTTTCTCTGCAGTTTCCAGGAAAACCTAAATTGAGAATCTAGTTGTCACTTCTTTCTATCTTTCTAAAAACTTTTAGCAATAGTATCCTTTAGCAATAGTATCCTCTAAGGGGGGACCTAATAAAGTTTATTATAAGGTTGGATCAATATAAGATAAACAGCCAAGTTTATTATAAAAGACAGCAGACAGAAAGGATACTCAATAGTTGTAGTCAACTTCTTACAGTTTGTGTTCAGGGCTCACCGTGGTGTATAGATGCCATCTATCCTCAATAATTTGTTTAAAAAATCCTTTGGAAACTCGAGTACAAAAGCAAAAGAAAACAACATTTTAGTTGGTGGGACTGAAAAGCAACCAACTTTAAAACAAATTTTATTTGAATTATACTGAAGAAAGACCTGGGGCTTCCCTGGTGGCTCAGACAGTAAAGAATCTACCTGCAATGCAGGAGACCTGGGTTCAATCCCTGGGTCAGGAAGATTCCCTTGGAGAAGGGAATGTCTACCCACTCCAGTATTCTTAACTGGAGGATCCCACAGACAGAGGAGTCTGGCAATCTACAATCCATGGGGTCGCAAAGAGTCAGACATGACTGAGCAACTAAGCATGCACACACAAAGACTTGGATTTCCTAAAGATTACGGGAGGCTATATCTACTCAGGGAAGATAATATTAAAGGGGTTGAGTGAACACTGAAAGATGTAGCTTCATCCAATGAGAGAAAATGTTGTACTTTTTTGCTAAAAGATACCTAAAGAAGACATTGTTTAAGAAAAAGAGAACAAATTCAAGCAGAATGTTGCCTTTCATTGAGAATTCAACAGCTTTTATTAATAAATGGAACTGTTCTTTTCAAACTGATGAAAAATTAGTGATTAATTTAGCCTACTAGCCTTGAAAATTCAACCATCTACTTTATTAAAGTATTGACAAATGTAACTGATTGTACAGATGTCATAGGTTAACTAAAAAGACTTCTGAGTCTACATGAGGGAATTATTTGCCCAGGCAGAAATTTATCAATGAGTGAAAAATGAAGGTGTGCATGTATAATGCACAGCTTTTTCTAGACAGGGTTTCAATGTCATTGCATCTCTACACTCCAGAAGTAGATTTGTAATAAAAATCAATGGAAGGCAGAAACCCAGTATCACGGCTGGTGGCAGACTGTCAAATCAGAAATTCATTTATAAGTGACAAGTCCTCCATCTCAGAACTCCTGGTGGGAAAAACCTGATTGACAGCAATTACTCTAGGGACCCTGGGGCCTTCTGTGTGGCTTCCTCATGCCCTCCTCCCTTGGACAAAGACATAAAGTCTATTGGAAGCATTTTTCACAAAGACAAGGAAATGATTTTGCATTTCCCCACATAGCATGAAGGGTTAGTGTATTTCTGGACTTATTCCATTTTCTTTCTACATAGGTAACAACACTCACTATCTTGCTGGCAGCTTAATAGTAGGCTACCTGACTTCCTGATAATAAGAAAATTTCCCCTTCTACCCTGCTATTTGGCATGTTTACTTTGCACTAGTACATTAGGATCTAACTAAATTATGTTTTAATACTAGTTCAGATGCAGTTCTTTAAACTATGTAATAAAACAAAAAATATGTAAGCTGCATTAATTACAATCAAAATCAGATCAATCACTGAATGTCTAAAATTATAAAATAGTTTATGATATACATTAGAACATTTCTTTACAGTATTATTTTTGTTGTTTGCTCACTAAATCCTGTCTAACTCTTATGACCCCATGGACTGTAGCCCACCAGGATTCTCTGACCCTGGGATTTTCCAGACAAGAATACTGGAGTGGATTGCCATGCTCTCCTCCAGTTCCATCCAACGATGGAACTCACATCTCCTGAATTGCAGGCAGACTTTATATATCATTTTAATTCTTTCAAGGATGAAAAGTAGTGATTTAAAATATAAGAATAAAGTTGATCTGCATTCATTACCACTAAGTTGACTGGGGAGACTGAGCCTTCCTCCAAATTTTACTTGCTCCTCCATCAATTAAATAGACATTAATGGGACCTGCAATGATCCATATTATACTTTACAAATATAGTGAAGACTAGGAGATGACGTCCACCCTCAAATTTAAATTCTTCTAGAGTCTTTAGAATTTGTTTCCAAATTTCTGAAATTTCTAGATGCGTGGGTATGTGTTTGCATAAAATCCCTTAATAACTAAGACCATAGTTATAAAATGTACATAGTGATGCCACAATTTACGTCTGTTGAGCACTCAAAAATGCTCTGCTTTTGGATGATAAGTTAATTATATGGTCACTCTTCTAGGGAACTGAATGCAGAGGAAGCTTTCAGTTGTTTTCTCTGAACAGGATAGATGCTTGAATGTCATTATTAGCAGGAAACAAGTTAGTTATATTAGACACAGATTTCATTTTGTGCAAGCTCTTTATTTTCTGTAAGAAACACTGAAAAAGAACCAAATAGCCCAGTAAACCCACCACATTTTCCTGTCTCTGAAAAAATGTTGACATTAAAAAAAAAGAAAGAGTTCTTGCCTGGATGGGAAAGGAGTTTGGGGGAGAATGGATACATGTATATGAATGGCTGAGCCCCTTTGCTGGTCACATGAAACTATCGCAATATTGTTCATTAGCTATACCCCACTACAAAATTAAAAGTTTTCTTTTTTTTTTTTAAATGAGTTCCTGAACTGCCCAGAAAACCCTCACATAGGTTGATTCATGGATCCACAAAGTTAGTTCTTTGGTTCCATGTTTAACAGTGATGATGAGGATGTTTGAGAGCTTAACAATAATAGTTGTGACTGAACCCAAAATGACTTCCTCATTTCCACAACAAATGAAAGTATTTCAAGTCTGTGGAAACACTAGTATTTCAAGTCTGTGAAAACATTTGTTGGCTCTGAAAAACTGGATAAAGATTCTTTAATGTAATAACATATACAGATCTGAATTTTAATATGATATACTATTGAGTCAGGTTTTTAAAGCTGATCTTTAAAAACACATTATGTTCCATTAATTTAATAATTACAATTTCTATGTACTAAATTCCTACCGGGATCTAAAAGCTGTTTTTAAAGAATAATTTCAATATGTATAAATCTCATTTGCATCTTATGAAATTTCTGGAATGTTAAACAAGAAGGATATATAAACATACCTATTCTACCAAACAAACCTCAATGATTATAAAGGTTAAATGATTAATCCAGTTCACTGTGGAAGAAAAACAAGTTTTATTGTTGTTTTCTCATAAAAAACATTTCCTTTCTATTCTCATTGAGTTTATAACAATTCCCATAATTATCATGATTTGGACAGAGGCATGCTAAAATGGACTTTTACGTCTTTCATAAGGATAAAATCTGTGAAGATTAGCAAAGTGTGTAAACTGTTTCAATTTCCAAAGAATGCACTCATTTTAACAGACAAACAATTATGTGTGATATACATGTATTATGAAAGCAAGTCAGCTGAAGACAGCTACAGACAAAATTTCCTAAGCTTCTATTTGTTGCACTTATTTAAAAGCAATGGTTTTAATTTTTTTTTTTAGATTTATTTATTTATTTTTGGTTGCGCTGGGTTTTCCTTGCTGTGTATATGTTTTCTCTAGTTTCAGCGAGCAAAGCCTACTCTGGTGCCACGCATGTGCTTCTCATTGTAGCGGCTTCTGTTGTTGTGGAACACGTGCTCTAAGCTCCTGGGCTTCCTTAACTGTGGCGCACATGCTTAGTTGTTTTGTGGCATGTGGGATTCTCCCAGGCCAGGGATCAAACCCATGTACCCTGCATTGGTAGGCAGATTCTCAACCACTGGACCACAGCGGGAGCACATAAAGCATTTTTTTTTAATCCAACTAATTCACTAATGATTGCTTAACCTTTTCTAATTAATCTGAATTACTTATCTATTCACCAAATGATTAAATTTGTAAGATATCTCCCTTCCAGTAGAAAAAGGCATCTTTTGTTTCTCAGTTTTCTCTTTCTTTATGTAGAAAGGGGAAAGAAAAGAAAAAGGAGGAAGAAGAGAACCAAGGGGGAACATTAGAAGATTTAGAAAGGGGAGAGGTAGAGAAGAGTGATTTCCAGTCAAGATATACAAGAGCATAAGCTATTGGGTTGACCAAAAAGTTCGTTCTGGTTTTTCCAGAACATCTTGCGGAAAAAAACCCTGAACTAACCTTTGGCTAACTCTATATATCAGGGCTATCACATATTGCTCCAGGAGATGTACTGTAGAACTCCAGGGCAAACCATTTCCATGGACTCTAATATGAGTGCTTGCCCCCCTGGAGTTGTCCAAGGCTGCAGTTCTAAGCAGAAATGCAATTGTGACTCACATTACACACACCCACAAACATGTGCTCCTCTGGGATATCCATAGGCAGCAGTCTTTGCTCGTGTCATCTGGCTCAATCTTACCAATCCCCTATGTTGCATTGCATGTTTGGTCCAAGTACTGTGATGTGGCATGTGTATATATTAATATAAAGGGTGCTTGTCCTCCAGCATGCTTCTGTGTGCTGCTTTTCTGGACCATGTACACAGACCAGCTCTCCTTTACAACCTGACTATCAGGGGCAGAATTGGACATGCTATGGTTTCCCTAGTGGCCTAAATGGTAAACCCTGCTCTGGAAGATCCTCTGGAGAAGGAAATGGCTACCCACTCCAACATTCTTATCTGGAGAACTCCAGGACAGAGGAGCCTGGTGGGCTACAATCCCTGGGGTCACAAAGAGTCAGACACAACTGAGCAACTAACACACACAGAGCAAGCAATGGAGGTATATTCATTGATGTAAAATAATAATAAATTGTGCATTAAATAGGTTTGATTACACTAAGTACTACTAAGATAAAAGTAGAAATTATTCCACCCATATCCTAGTTCAGTTCAGTTCAAGGAAACATTAAAAATTAAAAACCACATATTATTTTCTCCCCAGTAAAACAATTACTCTTTATGCTATAAATTTAAGCTTGGTAACTGCTGCTGATGAGGTGGTTTATATCTTTACTGTCACTTTCATACCAAGACACATCACGAATAGGAATAGATTTGCTTTGCAATATGTTCCCTGGTAGCTCAGCTGTAAAGAATCAGCCTGCCAATGCAGGAGACTCGGATTTGATCCCTAGGTCGGGAAGATCCCCTGGAAAGGGGAATGGCAACCAACTGCACTATTCTTGTCTGAAAAATCCCATGGACAGAGGAGTCTGGTGGGCTACATTGCATGGGGTTGCAAAAGAGTTGGACACAACTGAGTGACTGAACAGCAATAACACGCACTACAGTCTTTGCAGAAAGTCTGCATGATGCCATTGGAAGTCTGTGCACTGTGTTGCATTGAGCCAAGTGAAGAGAACGTTTCAGAGTGGGCATATTTAATTAACCATCATGGACATTTTGGTTATAGTTAAATCATAGTCCTCATGACCATCTCCTCAAATTGTATCCATTCAGCATACATTTATAGAGTACCTGCTGCATACTTAGGACAAACCTTGCTTTTAGTGATGCTCTAGGATTTCACATGTTGAAAAAGCTGTGCCTTTTAGGAAATTACTTCATAATGTTCGGGAATGACAAACCAGTGTCCTTCCAGAGTAAATGCATCTTCAGAAATAATTTTTTCACCTTGACCCATAACAAATTTGCAATAATGGTGGTCATGAACACCATCCATAATTCTACCATGTTTCATGTAATCATGGCAACCATAAGGATCCCTTCCTTCTCTTACAGATGGAACAAAGGGAAAATTCTTATTACAATAAACTCAAAGATTATGTCTACTCAAGCCAAAAAACTTATATATGTACCTATATATAAATATTAGAATTATAATAATGTATATTGTTACTTATATATATAACTTACATTAAGGCGGTTTCCAATTTACAAATTAATCAAATTCTAAAATGCATATATAAATTATTTTATTAAAACTTGAAACTTACTTTCTGTCAACAATGCTATAAATTAGCAGTTCTAATTTAGTAAGATAATATTCTTACAGTTGAATATAAGGCAAAAAATACAGAGAGTTGAAAAAAATCCCATGAATGACCCCAAAGTCCCAAATATATGGTTTTGCAATATATAATCCAATTAACATATGTGTGAATATTACATTTATAATGTAAACATATAATTCTATGGAGAAAACATATTCAAAATTAATTTTTAGGAGTTTTCTGATTCAAACATTTCAACAAATATCTCAAAATTTTAGCTTATCAGATTTTCCTATTTATGGTTATCTTCATCCTCTCCTGTATGGTGTTTTATCAGATCTCCATCTCTTTATTAGTTAATATTTCTCCAAGGCTTTCAACTGTTTGACTAGACTAACACGAAATTATCACTGTCACTTACCTGAAGAATGAATTACATCAATTACTTTTCTTTGCCAAGGCTAAGAATTCATTAAAATTTTTGATGCCGCCTTTTCAAAGGGCCAGCATCATGAATTCACTCTTCCAAGCTTATTGAATTACCTGAACTATGCTGCCGAAACTTTTCCCTCTCCCTTCCCATCTAGTTTTCTCTCCCCTCACCTTTTCCTTTCCTTTTTCATCCTTCTCTCATATGTGTATAGAGCTGAATCTGATCTGTCTATGATTGGAATTCAACAGGCTAGACCCATACCAGAGTAACTACTCCATTCGTGTAAAATGATGTTCTTTTCCCAGTCACTAGCACCAAGAAAAACTCCACCATTCTTTTTTTTTCCTCTCTCTCTCTGCCCCTGGGAGCAGACAGAGGCACGTAAAATCCTAGTATCAGTGTCTCATGGATTTTTCTGGATTTCCATCACACTTAAAATAAAATTTCACCTCCTCATCACGTCCTACAGGATCCACAGGTTCTGGACCCAGCTCCTCATTTTGACCGAAATTCACATCACACTTTCCTCCAGATCTCCACAATGATCTACATTTTAATCCTGGACTGTATTCACTTCTGGGCCTCTGAGGACTCTCACCTGACTATTTCAGCTGCTTCTCAGGTCCAATGAGTATTCACTGGAAGGACCGATGATAAAACTGAAACTCCAATACTTTGGCCACCTGATGCGAAGAACTGACTCATTGGAAAAGACCCTGATGCTGGGAAAGATTGAAGGCAGGAGGAGAAGGGGACGACAGAAGATGAGATGGTTGGATGGCATCACCAACTCAGTGGACATGGGTCGGGTGGACTCCAGGAGTTGGTGATGGACAGGGAGGCCTGGTGTGCGGTGGTTCATGGTGTCGCAAAGAGTCAAACACGACTGAACTGAACTCAGTTCCAAGGGCATCTACTTAGAATGGCCTTCTCAAACCAACCAATATAAATTTGCCCCCCATCTGTTTACTTCCTTCCTACCCCAATCTGCACTTCTCTTCAACTGATTAGTTATTTACAATCCATATCCTGCAATTGGAAGGCAGAAGGGTGGGTCCTTTTTCACTGCAGCATCCTAGAACCTGGAATCCATAAAAAATGCATCTACTAAACATTTGTTGAGGAAGTAAATAGGTGAATAAGATGAGTCTTCTAACTTGGACATTCACCATGTTGTACATCTTAACTTACGTTGTTCCCTGAGCCCTCCTACTGAAAATGGCAATCTCAAATGTGGCAGGTATGTGAACATGTCACTCAGCTTGCCTGCTCTACCCAGTAATCTTAGTTATCTATGAGCTTCACAAAGATTTAATTTTTGAGGACCAAACATAGCCCGTAGGCAGGATCAATTCTTACCAACCTACGTGGAAGCTATATGATTAACCTCTCAAAATTCCTTGGCAAGCAAATAGTCTCCCCACTAGCTCCTTCGCTCCTCTACACATTTCCATGTACTTTCCTACACTCAGCATCCAGATTGAGGCCTTCATTTATAAATCTCCACTGTCCATGTCCATCCTCTGCTCAAAACCTCTATCTAATGAAAAACAAACCTTGACTTTAGAAGAAACCATTTTCAAAAAGACTATTGCAACAAAGGAAGGGGTTACTGCTAGCAAGAGCAAGAGGGCTATTGCAATAGGGAAAAAGTACAGACCATGAGGTCTGCAAACAAATCAAAATCAAATAGCAAAGAGCTTTTCTTTTATGATGAGGAGGAAATCAGGCTAAACAGAGGCAGGTGTGCAGAAGTGGGATGAGCAGCTGGTTTAATGGGACAATTGAATAGATGTCTTTCCTTGTGGGTAATTTTCATGAAATGTCATTAAGGAGAATTGTTCTGAATTCCAAAGTTTGTTTAACCGTAAGGGTGAGTCCAGTTCAGGATCATGTGATGAAGAGAGAAACTTTAAAGTTTGGTCAAGTCAACAGGCATTTTGTAATCTGATTGGCCAGAGGGGACCAATAGTTCAGCTAATAATTAATGAGATAAGGGATGAGAGTGGGGAGGGTCAGTGTCCGGCCTTTCCCTAAGTAAACAAGGACATTATCTCTAAGTCTTAGCTTAGTCATGGGGGGAATGGTAGTTCTTTGCTTACTGCAAAGATTCCCCAGATACAAAAAGCAGAGGGATTTCTTGAACCATTGCTGGTTTCCAGGAGCACAGGGCTCAGGTTAAGTTTAACATCATCACTTTCAGAGGCTTTCTAATTCACCCAAAATAAAATGTAGTATTTTCCAGTGGTCTGCAAGGCCTTGCACGATCTGAGTTTCTCCATCCGTCTCACCTGTACTCACTGGCCTTCTCGGGTTCCATGTTAGGTGTGTTCCCCCTCGAAGATTCCTGTCTAAACTCTTTCAAGACACACAACTTTCTCCCTTATTGTTTCCAGGTGTCTACTCAAATATCACCTTTTCACAAAGCCTATCTTGACTGCTTTTACATAATGAGACAATTACTTTTCCTCATAACAACTCATCCTTCCAAGCTCCTCATCCTGTGACATTTCAGTCCATGACATTTATGACAACGGTAGGCTTTGGCTTATTTTGGCTTCTACTTCCTTCACTAAGGGCTTCCCAGGTGGCTCAGTGGTAAGGAATCCTCTTGCCAATGCAGGAGACTCGGGTTCAATCCCTGGGTCGGGAAGAACCTAAGGAGGAGGGCATGACACCCCACTCCAGTATTCTTGCCTGGAGAATCCCAGGGATAGAGGGTCCTGGTGGACTACAGTCCATAGAGTCGCAAAGAGTCAGATACAACTGAGCACGCACACACACCCTTCACTAAAATGTAAGCTCAAATGGACAGGGATTTTGTATCTTTTATTCCCTACTGTACTATTATTAGCTATAATTATATGTTAGATGACTAAATGACCTAACAAAATATTGAAAAAATAAATTAATGAAATTATATAGTATTATCACAGACTGGGAAACTTTGCTGAAAAAAAAAAATAGTATTTAAGAATTGTTTTCTCTTTGGAACCTAGGGAAAATGAGAATGAAAATAAGGAGCCCTAAAGGGAAGAGAGCCATAAAACTCTGCTCGATTCCTAGCATTAGAGATCACCAAAGAAATCCAATTAAATTGTAAACGAAACCAGTGACAACAGTGATTCAGGTTCCTGATGTTCTACCAGTGAGTCTATGGTATCACATAGACAGGACCCATGGAATGGACCCAACCTACAAAGAGGTATAATATATAATGTACCTATAGGCTTAAGATAGAAGTGCTAAGAGATTCTGTAAATATATTGAAAGCAAAAAGGGGAATACTAACTAATCATGTTGTTAGGAGAAATACATGATTTGTGTTCCAATTCTAAATAGACTGGATTAATCAAATGTCACACTGACATTTCTAATAATGATGGCACTGAGCAAATTCCATTAGTGAGCTATACCTGCCAAGAAAAAAAGTAACAGAGGATCAATTAAATAAACAGGAAATTATCTTCCCCCCAGATAGTCCATGGATCTTCTCATTTGTCATGGTGCCTGGATCCTTTGAAAATTAGATCGGCATTTGCCTATGATTAATAACTCCTACTACTATTCTTTGCCCCCTAAATAACTTTATGTTGCTTAACACCCTAGAGTTATCTAATGTCTTTGAAAAAGAGAGGCTTTCAGTGATAAGAGCAAATTAAAAATGGCTTACATGTCAGAAAGGATCATGGCATTCTAACACAAAGTCCTCTGTATTAATAAACGCACCTGCAATGTTCCCAAGATTAACGAGAAATATCTTGGCAGAATTCATTTGAGCAGTAAATTTGCATGGTTATACTTATAGATCATCTTAAAATCGCCTGCTTGAGCGCAGACAATGATATCATAAATATGTATTTGAAATGAAATTTAAATTTTAGGGAAGCAATATCCATTCATTAAAGAGGAGGAAACAAATGCATTACAATGAATCTCAGGTAAATGAAAAGAGCTGCTTCTAGAGCTATTAAAGAGTCTCTTTATATTTGTGACTTTGAGGATATTATTATTCAAAGTAAGGCTATGCCTCAGTTGATTCCTTCCTTTAGAGGCACTCTTACATAAGAGTGTTTAGTTGGGGTTGGTTCAATTGCTGTATACCAATTCTTCTAAAACTGACAAGTCTCAGGTTATAATTCATAGATCAAATGTAGGATTTTGTTGTAAAATATGCTAGATGGGACGTCTGGACTGGCAAGTGGTTTGCGGAAGCTGCCAGATTTTGTCATCCGCGGACAAACAGAATCATCCCTGCTCTTTTCAGGTCCTTCTGGTCTCACAGGGAACCCAGATTAACTGTGGAGATGTCCCAGAAGCCTTTTCTGCACAGATTTCCTTTTTAAAAGGAAAACAGTGAAAGAATTCAGATACCAAGATGGGCACAAGTGTGATTCCAGTTTTATAAAGTTCAAGAACAGGCAAAAGTTAACCATAGGGATAGAATTCAAAATAAGGGTAGTCTATAGATGGGAATGTAAATTGATACAGCCACTATAGAGAACAGTATGGAGGTTCCTTCAAAAACTGAAAACAGAGCTACCACAGGACCCAGCAATCCCATTCCTGGGCATATACTCAACAGAAAACCATAATTTGAAAAGATTCCTGCACCTCAATGTTCATTGCATACTATTTACAGTAGCCAGACCATGGAAGCAACCTGAATGTCCATCAGCAAAAGAATGTGTAAAGAAGATGTATCCTGTCTATACAATGGAATGTTCAGTTCAGTTCAGTTCAGTTCAGTGGCTCAGTCACGTCCGACTCTTTGTGACCCCATGAATCGCAGCACGCCAGGCCTCCCTGTCCATCACCAACTCCCAGAGTTCACTCAGACTCACATCCATTGAGTCCGTGATGCCATCCAGCCATCTCATCCTCTGTCGTCGCCTTCTCCTCCTGCCCCCAATCCCTCCCAGCATCAGAGTCTTTTCCAATGAGTCAACTCTTTGCATGAGGTGGCCAAAGTACTGGAGTTTCAGCTTTAGCATCAGTCCTTCCAAAGAAATCCCAGGACTGATCGCCTTCAGAATGGACTGGTTGGATCTCCTTGCAGTCCAAGGGACTCTCAAGAGTCTTCTCCAACACCACAGTTCAAAAGCATCAATTCTTTGGTGCTCAGCCTTCTTCACAGTCCAACTCTCACATCCATACATGACTACTGGAAAAACCATAGCCTTGATTGACAGACCTTTGTTGGCAAAGTAATGTCTCTTCTTTTGAATAGGCTATCTAGGTTGGTCATAACTTTTCTTCCAAGGAGTAAGCGTCTTTTAATTTCATGGCTGCAGTCACCATCTGCAGTGATTTTGGAGCCCAAACCAGCCATTAAAAGGAATGAAGTTATGCAATTTGCAGTAATATGGATGGATATAGAGACTGTCATAAGGTGAAGCATCAATAAGTCAGAAAGAAAAAACAAATATCATATAATATTGCTTATATGTGGAATCTAGAAAAATTATACAGATGAACTTATTTGTAAAGCAGAAATAGAGACAAAGACATAGAGAACAGACATATGGATACCAGGGGGAAGGGATAACGTGATGAACTGGAGGATTGGGATTGACTACATGCATTAATAAAGTAAAATAGATAGCTAATGAGAATCTACTGTATAATACAAGGAACTCTACTCAGTGCTCTCTGGGGACCTAAATGGCAGGGAAATCCGATAAAGAGGGGATGAGTTGCATGTATACATATAGCTGAATCACTTTGCTGTACAGTAGAAACTAATAGAACATTTTACAGCAACTATGCTTCAATAAAAAATAATAAAAAATATGTATGGGAGGGTGAAGATCTCTCCGCCTACAACTTCTTCACATTCTAAGCCTCAGAATCTCTGAATGTGACTTTTTTTTTTTTTGGAAAAAGAGATCTTTACAGATATAATTAGGGATCTTGAAATGAGATTTCACTTGTATTTTCTAAATGGCCTCTAAATGCAAGGACATGTCCATATAAGAGGTACAGAGGGGAGAGACTCAAAAGAATGGAGAAGTCCACATGAAGATGGAGGCAGAGACCGCAGTGATGCAGCTACCAGCTGGGGAATGCTTGGATCCACCACTGACCAGGAGAGGGAAGGAAGTTTCCTCCCCTGGAGCCTTCAGAGAGAGTCCAGTACAGCCAGTGCCTTAATTTTGGAATTTAGTTTTTGCAGAAATATGGTATCTCATGAAACCCAGGTAAAATAGTATAAACAAAGTTGTCTTTTAAAAATGAAAATAAATCCCCAAAGTTAATTCTGAGCTATTGAGTAGACCAAGTATTTTTTGCTATAAGTATTTAGAGCAAGCCTCAAGGTAAAGAATCCGACTGCCAGTGCAGGAGATGTAAGAGACAAGGATTCGATCCCTGAGTCGGGAAGATCCCCTGGAGAGGGAAATGACAACCCACTCCAGTATTCTTGCCTGGGAAGTCCCATGGGCAGAGAAGTCTGGTGGGCCATAGTCCATGGGGCCACACAGAGTTGGGCACAACTGAGCACACACACACACAATGAAACTGAAGGTAAAAAGCCTGGGAATGAGTGCGGTTCCCCTGTGTGTCCAGCTTCCAGAGGTTCATATATTCTAGGGCTTCCTTGGTGGCTCAGACGGTAAAGATTCTGCCTGCAATTAGGGAGCCCCGGGTTCAATCCCTGGGTCGAGAAGATCTCTTGGAGGAGGGCATGGCATCCCACTCCAATATTCTTGCCTAGAGAAGTCCACGGACAGAGGAGCCTGTCAGTTTGCAAAGAGTTGGACACAACTGAGCAACTAACTGGAGAAGGCAATGGCACCCCTCTCCAGTACTCTTGCCTGGAAAATCCCATGGATGGAGGAGCCTGGTGGGCTGCAGTCCATGGGGTCGCTAAGAGTCGGACACGACTGAGCTACTTCACTTTCACTTTTCACTTTCATGCATTGGAGAAGGAAATGGCAACCCACTCCAGTGTTCTTGCCTGGAGAATCCCAGGGACGGGGGAGCCTGGTGGGCTGCCGTCTATGGGTTCACACAGAGTTGGACATGACTGAAGCGACTTAGCAGCAGTAGCAGCAGAGCAACTAACAATACTACAAACTAACAACACTCTTTATGCTACTGATGTTTTGTTAGGAAGAATTTTTTTTTATTACAATTACACATCTTAAAATGCACTAGAAAAACTTCATGTCAGAGAGAATCTTTTCTGAATTGTTTGGGGCTTGACTATACATTCCATGTGTGTCTTGGTGCAATTTGATTATAATTACCAAAGCCATTAACTAAATTACTATTTGTCCTGAGTAGGGTATATTTGGGAACTTGTTTGTTTGCTTCTTTTTTCCTACATGACACTTTCCATATTCTGTTTGTGAGACAAAAGCACGCTTTGAGATAAAATCAGACAACTCTGGAAGATCCTTGACTTAAAACCTATCTTTGTCATCTTTTTGTCATTACACTTCACTGAAACATACCCAAATTTTAGAATTGAAATTCACATAATTTAAAAAATTTAAGGCATTACCAGAAATAATGTATTAGATATTTGAGGAGTAATGTATTAGATAGTATTAATTAAGCCATAGGCAGTCTACATTTAATCTTTATATCTATAAATTTTATATTAGAAATAGACAACCAACTACAGATACTAAAATGAGAGTGTACTCAAAATAAGAAGAAAAATGCAAGATATTTCTTATGTCTGGAATATTTTATTAAATAGAAGTATCTCACAGCCCATAAATCTCTGAATTGCTTTTTTTTAAATCAGGTCTTTAATTATTTACCAAAGAAATAAGGACTGCTGCTGTTCAGTCATGTCTGACTGTTTGAGACACAATGGACTGTAACCCACTAGGCTACTCTGTCCATAGAATTTTCCAGGTGGGAATACTGGAGTGGGTCGCTTCCCACTTCAGGGGATCTTCCCAACCCAGGGATCAAAGCCAGTTTCTTGCATCTATTGCATTGGCAGTCAGATTCTTTACCACTGTACCACCTGGGAAGTCCAATTTAATTATTTAATGATATTTACAACTTCAAAACAAAACTGCTGCTAAAAAAATACTACAAAATATAACTACTATGCAAAAGTTAGAGCAATGTCTCTGGAGGGCAATTTGTCAGTGTGTTAGAAATACAAATACATTGAGCCTTTGACCTAGTAATCACACTTCTAGAAACATGCTTCACATATACTCACACATACAAAAAAAAAAAGTTTCTACAAGGTTATTGATTCCAGTATTTTTAATAGCAGCAAAATTTGGAAAAAAAAATTATCTTCCATCAGTAGAAAATTGAATATATTATGTTTCATTTATGCAATAAAGCAATTGAAGAAACTTCTTTTATATTGACAGAGTAGGACTTATTTTTAAACTTTAGGAAAGGTAAGATGCATAACAATCCCTATATTATTTTTTCAAAAAGAATGGTAGGGCCCAGTTGTTTACTAATAGCACTTGATTGCTGGGTTAATAGGTAACAGGGTAGGGAAAATGCTTTCCTGTTATTCCCTTTGATATGTTCTGAATTTTGAAACATATGACTGTGTATTCAAATAATAAAGTAATAAAATATTCAAATATATTAAAATATAATAATTATCCAAAAAAATAAAACATATTCAAAATAATAAAAATTAAAATAAAAAATATAGCTTAAGTAACAGATAGTGGAAGCGATTATAGAATTCTTAAATGAATCATGTATGCACAGAAATTTAGTATAAGATAAATATGATTTACATTGTGAAAGACAGACTAGTCAATAAAAGTAGTTGGAAAAATGTAGATCAAGACCTTATTTCATTAATCTCACCAAGTTCACTCCTCCTTGTTTGGAAGAAATTTAATGTTAATAAAAAATAACCCAGAATAGTAGAATAAAATAATAGTAATGAATGGAATCACAAAAGTACTAGAATAAAATAATAATAAATAAAACCACAATATAGCTATAATAAAACAGGCATCAAATATTCTTATACTTTGGGGAATAAGAGGATTAAAATATACACATAATAGTTGAATATCATAAGAAAAAGATGGATTGACTAGGTAAAAATATATGTAGATAGATGATAGATATGGAGATGTGTAGAAAAAATCAACAAAATAAAATTTTAAAGCAAATAAAATCTGCAAAAATATATGACTGGCAAAGTATTAATATTTATTCAATAACTTACTTATTGAGCAGCTACTAAGTATGAAAAAATGAGAAACTGAAGTCAATGATATTAGTAAAGCCTTTGCGCTCAATGAGATCTTTGAAATGATGATACAAATATTGACATGAACATACTGCTATATCTAAAATAGATAATCAACAAGAATCTACTGTAAAATATAAAATGAAAATTTTATTTAAACTAAAATTCACACCATGAAGCCTATAGATAAAGTCAGATTGCCCCAAATATACCGTCGAAATTTGTTGGAGATCTATCTAACTGTTTTTGCATGATAGAATAATAGAAACTGTATTTTAGCTACATGAATTTAGATTGTTGCAGTTGATACATTTCTTTCTGGTTTTTAATGGTAGTTTAGCCTTAGTTCTGTATCTAAGTGAATTCAATGGGAACTAAGAATTCCTTTCCGTAGATACCCTATTATTGGCTTCTTTATTTTGAATTTTGTGTTATTTGGTTGGATTTTGTCAAGTATCTTTTCCCCCCAAATTTTTAAGTGAGATTATACTGTATGTACAGAAAGTACACAAATAAGTGTGAAATTTGAACTTTTCAAAGTGAATATATGCATTTAAATGTCACCCAAGTCAAGATAGGAATTATTTTCAGAACCCCAGAAATCTGTCTCATAACCCTCTGCTGTCCATTACCCCTTCATTAACAGTAACCTATATTATGACTTCTGACACCAAAAATTAGTTTTGTTATTAAAAAAGAAAAACAGTAGTAGCACCATATGTTCTGTAGTTTTGTGTCTGCTTTTCATTCATTTGTATTTCTTTCCTATTTTTATTTTATATTGGAGTGTAGTTGATTAACAATGTTGTGATAGTTTCAGCTGTACAGCAAGGTGATTCAGTTCTACATACACATATATCTGTTCTTTTTCAAATCCTGTTCCCATTTAGGTTGTTACATAATATTGAGCAGAGTTCCCTGTGCTCTACAGTAGGTACTTGCTGCTTATCCATTTTAAACATAGCAGTGTGTACATCTCAATCCAAAACTCTCTAATTATTCATATTCCTGAATTTCCATGCTGTCACAAGTAACAGAAGTTTTTCTGGTTTTTGTTCCTGTATAGTACACTGTCATATGACTATATCATGATTCATACTTAATTTATTCCTTCTGTTACTGGTGGATGTTTGCATTGTTTCCAGTTTTTGGTGATTGAAAAGTAAAAGTGAAAGTTAGTCTCTCAGTCGTGTCCAACTCTTTGTGACCCCATGGACTGTAGCCCACCAGGCTCCTCTGTCAATGGGATTCTCCAGGCAAGAATACTGGAGCGAGTTGCCACTTCTCCATTTTGGAGATTGCAATAATGCTATTAAGAACACTCTTATAAACTATTTTAAGAAATATATATAATTATTTCAAGTGGAGTACATACATAGGTAGGGTTTACATATGCTTAGCTTTAATAGATATGACCAAGCAATCTTACACTGGAAGGACTGATTCTGAAACTGAAGCTCTAATACTTTGGCCACATGATGTGAAGAGTTGACTCATTGGAAAAGACCCTGATGCTGGGAAAGATTGAGGGCAGGAGGAGAAGGGGACGGCAGAGGATGAGATGGTTGGATGGCATCACTGACTCAATGGACATGAATTTGAGCAAACTCCAGGAGACGATGAAGGACAGGGAAGCATAGTGTACTGCAGTCCACTGGGTCATGAAGAGTCGGACATGACTTAGTGACTGAACAACAACCAACACTCTGTATACTCTTCTCTCCCACCAGCAGCCTATGAGAGTTCTGGTTACTTACCAAAACTAGCTATCCCATTATGGTTCATTTTATCTATTTAGATAGATGTTTACTGGTATTTCTTCATGGTTTTAATGCAATCTCCTTGAGAATATTGATATTGGACATCTTTTCATATGCATATCACTTTAACTATACTCTTTTTGTGAGGAGCATTCAAGTATTTGGACCACTTAAAAAAAATTGTTTTGTCTGCTTTCCTTTGATTTTCAGAATTAAGTACTTTGTATTTGCATAATATATGTATTGCACATAAAATAAAATAATACAAATATTCTAATTACATGTATATAAAGATAAAAAATTTATTTAAAATATTCATCTTCACTCAAAGGATAACTATAAAAACTATTATCAGATTATCAAGGATTGATAAATTCAGCATGTTAAGAATGAAAGAAAAAAAAAAGAATGGAAGAAACAGATACTCTCACAGGTTGTGTGAGAGGCTGTAGAAAAATGTACATTTTTATAGAGAAATTTGATAATGCAAATCAAAAAGTAAAATATGTATGACTTCTACTAGAGAAATTTCATTTCTAGGATACTTCACTAAGGAGAAGTGTGATAAAGTACATAAGAATTTATATGAGATGAATTTATATTTATATGAGATAATAAAGGAGATGTGATATATATATAATATATATATTCTACTGTATATATACAATAGAATATTATTTTTTAGTCACTAAGTCATGTCATGTCAGACTTTATTTTTGCGGGCTCCAGAATCCCTGCAGATGGTGATTGCAGCCATGAAATTAAAAGACGCTTACTCCTTGGAAGGAAAGTTATGACCACCCTAGACAGCATATTCAAAAGCGGAGACATTACTTTGCCAACAAAGGTCCGTCTAGTCAAGGCTATGGTTTTTCCAGTGGTCATGTATGGATGTGAGAGTTGCACTGTGAAGAAAGCTGAGGCTGAAGAATTGATGCTTTTGAACTGTGGTGTTGGAGAAGACTCTTGAGAGTCCCTTGAACTGCAAGGAGATCCAACCAGTCCATTCTGAAGGAGATCAGTCCCGGGTGTTCATTGGAAAGACTGATGCTAAAGCTGAAACTCCAGTATTTTGGCCACCTCATGGGAAGAGTTGACTCATTGGAAACGACCCTGATGCTGGGAGGAATTGGGGACAGGAGGAGAAGGGGACGACAGAGGATGAGATGGCTGGATGGCATCACCAGCTCGGTAGACATGAGTTTGAGTAAACTCCGGGAGATGGTGATGGACAGGGAAGCCTGGCGTGCTGCGATTCATGGGGTCACAAGGAGTCAGATACGACTGAGTGACTGAAATGAACTGAAGTCATGCTTGACTTTTTGTGACCCCATGGACTGTAGTATGCCAGGCTTTCCTGTCCTTCACTATCTCCCAGAGTTTGCTCAAACTCATGTCCATTGAGTTAGTGATGCCATCCAATTCTCTCACCCTCTATCATCCCTTCTCCTCCTGCCTCTAATCTTTTAAAGCAACAGGGTCTCTCCCATGAGTCAGCTCTTCACATCAGGTGGCCAAAGAGTGGAGCTTCAGCTTCAGCATCAATCCTTCCAGTGAATATTCAGGGTTGATTTTCTTTAGGATTGACAGGTTTGATCTCCTTGCAGTTCAAGGGACTCTCAAGAGTCTTCTCCAGCACCACAATTTGAAAGCATCAGTTCTTCAGCCCTGAGCCTTCTTTGTGGTCCAACAATGGAATATTACTCAGCCATAAAAATTAAATAATACCACTTGCAGCTAAATGGATGGACCTAGAGATTATCATACTAAACTAAGTCAGAAAGAAAAACAAATACCCTATGTTATCATTTACATGTGGAACCTAGTATATGACACAAACTTATCTACAAAACGGAAACAGACTCACAGAAACAGAGAACTGATGCATGGTCATCCAAAGGAAAAGGAGGTGGGAGAGAGATAGACTGGAGGTTTGGGACTAGCAGATGCAAACTATTATATATGGAACAGATAAACAGTGAGGTCCTATTGTATAGCACAGGAAATTATATTCAGTATCCTGTAATAAACCATAATGGAAAAGAAAAAAATAAGAAAGCATTTGTTTCAGCATTGTATAAGGGGTAGTGAATTGGCAGTAGCCAAATGCCCATTGCAGATGAATGAAAAGAGATGCAATCCATGGCCTGCAGGCAGCTGTTAGACACAATGGATTAGGTGCATGCATAATAGCAAGGATAGTTCTGAGAAAAAAAAATGAAACAAGAATATCTGTTAAACAAAATAATAGCATTCATGTAAGTGAAAATGCATGCAAGCATAACAGCTGTAGACATATTCCAGATACGAACAAAAAGATCTGCATTTAACCTATAGAATGGTCAGTTTTGCATGAAGAGGAAAGCAATGAGAGTGGGGAATAGGAATACAACGGACAAACACACACGCATACGACTTATGAAGAGGAGTGTAGCCGGGATTATAAGGATGCTCATTCATGATAATAATGGATGGGGCATATTCAGTTACTTTTCCGTTCCTGAACAGAGAAATAAAATATAGAAAGAGAGGGAAGCTAGGATAGAAGAGAGGAAGGGATTCACAGAGAGTGAAAGGAAGGAAGGCAGGAAAGAAGGAAAAGATAAAGGAGTATGTTTCAAAGAAGTATAATATGATCCCATTTATACGTAACTTTGCAGACCTACACTTGTACATCTATGTGTGCAAAGGTGTGCAAAGAGATATCTGAGACAATGGTCACCAGATACTCATCAATGTCACCCCCAGCAGATTTTTTTTTCTCTAATACTTCCTTTGTGTTCTTTGGTTATTCCAGATGAGGATGTGTTATATCAATAGTTTCAGGTGAGGAGGTGGCATAATTTCAAGTGTAGGGAGAAATAATGCAACCAGGCATAGCAGACCCCCTGACGTTACTTTCCTATAAACATTGTCCTTAATCATTTTTCCCTCACCAACTGAAGTGTCAAATATACAGCAGATGTGACAGAAGCAATAGTGATTTAGCTACAAAATATTAAAGTGCACTATTAAGATGGATAGGAAATCCATAGGATGCTTCTTCAGTAATTAAAAACAATATCAGAAACAATTTTTCTGGCTTGAAACCAAACAACAGAATGATACGAAGTCCATAAAAGATGCTTACTGTAATTCCCCTGAAGCTGCTTGTTCCTCTATCAGCTTCAATTGAACTGCTTCTTTTTTTACTCTTAAAAAAATTTTTTAAAACACTTTAATTTTATATTGGAGCACAGTTGTTTAACAATGTTGTGTTAGTTTCAGGTATACAGCAAAGTAATTCAGTTCTACATACAATCTTGCAGGAAGGACATTCTAGCAAAGTCGTCACTGTTTCAGGCAGGTGTACCCCCTCAGTCATTCAGTTCCGTCTCTCAGTTGTGTCTGACTCGTTGCTACCCCATGGCCTGCAGCACTCCAAGCTTCCCTGTCCATCACCAACTCCCAGAGCTTGCTCAAACTCATGTCCATCGAGTTAGTGATGTCATCCAACCATCTCATCCTCTGTCATCCCCTTCTCTTCCTGCCTTCAATCTTTCCCAGCATCAGGGTCTTTTCCAATGAGTCAGTTCTTCATATCAGGTGGCCAAAGTATTGGAGCTTCAACTTCAGCATCAGTCTTTCCAATGAATATTCAGGACTGATTTTTTTTACAATTGACTGTTTTGATCTTCTTGTGGTCCAAGGGACTCTAAAGAGTCTTCTCCAACACCACAGTTCAAAAGGATCAGTTCTTTGGAGCTCAGCTTTTTTTATGGTCCAATTCTCACACATGAACAGTATGAAAACGTGTACCCCTAGCAGAGTGAAATGAAGCCTTAGGTAACCCCTGGGGCATCTGACAATGAATAATTGAAGGGACACCACCTACTTTCTTTATTGAAATGTCTAATGCCCTGAAATCCTCTATGTCACTGTGTTTGTAAACATGCCAATAATGTTTTTATAAAACAATGGATAAGCAAGTACAAGATGAGTACATTCACTTAATCCCAAAAATCTTGGAGGTCTCTCCTAACCTCATAGACAATGGTTGAAAATAGTAATGTTGCTAAAAAATGGTATTCCCCATAATAAATTTACTTAATAAGTTTACTTAGTAAACTTACCGCATAGGTAAGTTTCAAAAAATGCCAAGTAACATTTACTAATTTCAAAGATACTAGCTAGCACCTAATAAACATTTTGCATTTTGTATCTCATTGCCTCTTCCTAATTAAAGGTAATATCTACTTATAGTTCAGTTCAGTCACTCAGTCGTGTCCGACTCTGCGACCCATGAATCGCAGCATGCCAGGCCTCCCTGTCCATCACCAACTCCCAGAGTTCACTCAGACTCACATCCATCGAGTCAGTGATGCCATCCAGCCATCTCATCCTCTGTCGTCCCCTTCTCCTCCTGCCCCCAATCTCTCCCAGTATCAGAGTCTTTTCCAATGAGTCAACTCTTTGCATGAGGTGGCCAAAGTACTGGAGTTTCAGCTTTAGCATCATTCCTTCCAAAGAAATCCCAGGGTTGATCTCCTTCAGGATGGACTGGCTGGATCTCCTTGCAGTCCAACGGACTCTCAAGAGTCTTTTCCAACATCACAGTTCAAAAGCATCAATTCTTCGGCGTTCAGCCTTCTTCACAGTCCAACTCTCACATCCATATATGACCACTGGGAAAACAATAGCTTTGACTAGATGGACCTTAGTCGACAAAGTAATGTCTCTGCTTTTGAATATGCTATCTAGGTTGCTCATAACTTTTCTTCCAAGGAGTAACCATCTTTTAATTTCATGGCTGCAGTCACCATCTGCAGTGATTTTGGAGCCCAAGAAAATAAAGTCTGACACTGTTTCCACTGTTTCCCCATCTATTTCCCATGAAGTGATGGGACCAGATGCCATGATCTTCATTTTCTGAATGCTGAGCTTTAAACCAACTTTTTTACTCTCCTCTTTCACTTTCATCAAAAAGCTTTTTAGTTCCTCTTCACTTTCTGCCATAAGGGTGGTATCATCTGCATATCTGAGGTTATTGATATTTCTCCCGGCAATCTTGATTCCAGTTTGTGTTTCTTCCAGCCCAGCGTTTCTCATGATGTACTCTGCATATTTGTTAAATAAGCAGGGTGACAATATACAGCCTTGAGGCACTCCTTTTCCTATTTGGAACCAATTTGTTGTTCTATGTCCAGTTCTAACTGTTGCTTCCTGACCTGTATACAGATTTCTCAAGAGGTCAGATAAGATAAGATAGGTATAATTAGCCTAATTTTACAGAGTAAATTTGAGGTTATGGAGGTTAGATAGCTTAACCATGACTACAAAATTAATGAGTTCCGGAGTTGGACTTCAACTATTTCTCCACATACATGAGTGCTCTAAGAACAAAGTCCAAGCATGGACTTCTCTTTCTCTTTGCACTTGCCTTGTGCAGGTCATATCTGTAGAAGCAATAAACAGTTATCAACTGGAGTACATTTACTTTGTCAACTGGATACCTGCACAAAAGTTATTCCTACACATATGTAGCTTTTTATGAAGTCACACCCTTAAAAAATATTCAATGCATGGCAAATTAATGGAACTTCCAGAATCCAGTTAATTCACCTAAGCCACTGAGTCTGCAAGTTGCTTGAGACAAAAAAATATTGAGTAGAGATAGGTCATTTGGGCTCGTATTCTGTGTTAGTCATTCAGTCATGTCTGACTCTTTGAGACCCCATGGACTATAGCCCACCAGGTCATCTATACATGGGACTTCCCAGGCAAGAATGGGTTGCCATTCCCTTCTCCAGGGAATCTTCCTGACCCAGGGATTGAACCCAGGTCTCCCACATTGCAGGAAGATTCTTTATGGTCTGAGACACCAGGCTATGTTACATTTTTTGTTTTTTTTATGGCCATCAGGTTTTCCCTTGCAGAGTTTCTTGCATACCTCTTAAAGGTCACTTTTTATGGCTGTAGAGATGATTATGTCTAAACAGAAAGGAAACACTTTATTTGAGGTCACACACAATCATGGATGGGCAAAATATAGAACTGTCATCTAATTATAATAGAAATAAATTTGATATAACTGAAAATAATAAGCCCCCTAACACACATAAGTCCTCAAAACATGCGCATGCTCTCTGACTCTTTCTGTTTCTGTCTCTCTGCTTGTCTCCCCCTCCAACAATATTTTATTCATGACAAAGGAGAATATAGTTTTTCTGTCTGACTTATCACATGCATTTCATGCCGAGTTAAGGAAATTTGACATGTTTTTCTGAGGATAAGTATAAAAATGGTTGTTGCTTTGAAGATTGAAAGCAAATATGTCACTTTCTAAAAGTAATTCTCAGTGAATTAGGAAAATGAAATATTTCTGCTTCTTCTTAGGGACTCACCTTTCCCTAGGCTCAGTCAGATGGTGAACCTGTAAGATCACTGGGTCCTCAGACCAAACAGGAAGACTTATTTTGGAGATGGGGGGGGGGGTGTTTTATCATAATTCACAAGGAAATAGCTCAGGGAAGAAGGCCTTAACACATTTTCCAAATCATTTTGAAATATTGGCTTAATTAAGATATAAAAGTGGGAGAGGAGCAGGTGAGATAACACAGGGCCAGTTTCCTCAGAAGTGGTCAAGCCAGCAAGCATTCCACTGAAGTTGAGACTCTAAGGATTTCTACCTAGCAGGCCATACCTGTTTCAAAACAACTTGCTCACCCACCAGCAACTAACTTGAAAACCTGAAGTTTAATTTTTGTCACACTTCTAAAGAACAAAAAACTAGAGTCACAGTCAATAAGGCATGTACAGAGTAAAAGCTATGATAAACCTAGACAGTATATTAAAAAGCAGAGACATCATTTTGCCAATAAAGGTCCATATAGTCAAAGCTTTGGTTTTTCCAGTAGTTCATGTATAGATGTGAGAGTTGAACCATAAAGAAGACTGAACACAGAATAATTGATGCTTCTTTAATTGTGGGGCTGGAGAAGACCCTTAAGACTCTCTTGGACTTCAAGGAGATCAAAGTAGTCAATCCTAAAGTAAATCAACCTGGAATATTCAGTGGGAGGACTGATGCTGAAGCTAAAGCTCCAATACTTTGGCAACCTGATGAGAAGAGCTGACTCATGGTAAACACCCTGATGCTGGAAAAGACTGAAGACAGGAGCAGAAGGGGATGGCAGAGGATGAGATGGTTGGAGGCATTACCAACTCAATGGACATGAATCTGAGCAAATTCTGGGAGATAGCAGAGGACAGAGGAGCCTGGCATGCTGTAGTCCATGGGGTTGCAGAGTCAGACATGACCTAGCAACTGAACTGAACTGAATAAGAGCAAAACCTTACTAAAACATTGTTGATTATTGGTTAGATTTGTTCTATCCTTGGTCAAATAATTTCCTCTGAAGCTTAAGTACACACAGATCTGTCCTGATAAGGGTCAATATGTAAAGTAGAATTAGTCTTGTCCATCAAATATCTCTCATAAAGAGATCCCAGGAGTACACAGAAAACAATAAACTGCTATCATGAAACAATGAGTCACTTCAGGGAGCTGAACATGCATGTTCTTTCAAATATTGCCTGAAACTTTTAGATTTTTTTATTTTATTTCGCAATAGTTGGCAAAATGAAACAATAAAGAACTGCCTTCACCCTGTATTTTGATTACAGTGTGATAGTAGCATCACTTTGGATTTCTGTCACCTTACTAGGATTCAGTTCAGTTCAATTCAATTGCTCAGTCATGTCTGAATCTTTGCGACCCCATGAACCACAGCACACCAGGCCTCCCTGTCCATCACCAACGAGTCAGTGATGCCATCCAGCCATCTCATCCTCTGTCATTCCCTTCTCCTCCAGCCCCCAGTCCTTCCCAGCATCAGAGTCTTTTCCAATGAGTCAACTCTTCACATGAGGTGGCCAAAGTACTGGAGTTTCAGCTTGAGCATCAGTCCTTCCAAAGAAATCCCAGGACTGATCTCCTTCAGAATGGACTGGTTGGATCTCCTTGCAATCCAAGGGACTCTCAAGAGTCTTCTCCAACACCACAGTTCAAAAGCATCAGTTCTTCAGTGCTCAGCTTTCTTCACAGTTCAACTCTCACATCCATACATGACCACTGGAAAAACCATAGCATTGACTAGATGGACCTTAGTCGGCAAAGTAATGTCTCTGCTTTTGAATATACTATCTAGGTTGGTCATAACTTTCCTTCCAAGGAGTAAGCGTCTTTTAATTTCATGGCTGCAATCACCATCTGCAGTGATTTTGGAGCCCAAGAAAATAAAGTCTGACACTGTTTCCACTGTTTCCCCATCTATTTCCCATGAAGTGAAGGGACCAGATGCCATGATCTTCGTTTTCTGAATGTTGTGCATTAAGCCAACTTTTTCACTCTCCTCTTTCACTCTCATCAAGAGGCTTTTCAGTTCCTCTTCACTTTTTGCCATAAGGGTGGTGTTATCTGCATATCTGAGGTTATTGATATTTCTCCCGGCAATCTTGATTCCAGCTTGTGTTTCTTCCAGTCCAGCGTTTCTCATGATGTACTCTGCATATAAGTTAAATAAGCAGGATGACAATATACAACCTTGACATATTCCTTTTCCTATTTGGAACCAGTCTGTTGTTTAATGTTATTAGGATTAAAAGAATATATATTTGGAGTGGACAAAGGGAAAATAACATTTCTGTAGACCATTATTAAAAACACAATGTTATGTGCTTGAAGATCCAAGCTTTCCTCACCAGACACTTATAATGGGTATTTAAGATGGAAAGGCAGGAAGTAGAAGCTACATACCATGTTATATATTGAGTAATTTGCACATGAACTCATTTAATCTCCACAATGATTTATTGTTATTATTTTAACTTTTTGGTCCCACCACACAACATGTGAGACTTTAATTCCTCAACCAGGGATCAAACACATCTCCTCTGCATTGGAAGCATAGAGTCTTAACCACTGGGCCACCAGGGAAATCTTAGACCTATGATTTAGATGTTTATTTCTCTTTTACACAAAAAGTCCCTGAAGCAAGACAATTAGAGCTGCTAAAGTTTACAGTGGGCCCTCCCCAGTGGCTCAGCAATAAAGAACCCACCTGCAATGCAGGAGACGAGGGTTCTATTCCTGGGTCAAGAAGCTTCCCTCTAGGAGGGCATGACAAATCACTCCAGTTTCCTTGCCTGGAGAATCCCATGGACAGAGGAGCCTAGTGGGCTAGAGTCCATTGTGTAGCAAAGAGTGAGACACGAAGGAAGTGAGTGAGAACCCATACATGCCCAAAGTTCATGGTATATGTCACTGGCCCATTTTCTTTTTTTTCTCACCGTGGTGAGTGGCGCTACACTCTACCGAGATCTGCCACCTGGGAGAGTCACCCTTGACCCCACCCAACACCACTCAATAAGTCTTAATGTTTTATGGTTTCATCTTTGAATCTGTTTATTTCTTTCTGCTCTGCCATGGGCATTAGTGTAATAACCTCTAGTCTGACTCTGTTACCTGCATCAACCTTTCTGACTAAGGATCAGGGATCAGGTTGTGCCATCTCCCTACTTACAGTGCTTTCATGGATTACCATTGGCTGTAGAATGAGGTATAGGCTCTTTAATGAGGTTTGCAGCAGCAGTCAAGACCTGCTCCTCACTTGCCACTTCAATTTTAGCCCTCAACACTGCACATCTTTCCCCAAGCATAATGGACCTTTTTCCATTTCTCCAATGTTCTTTCTTGACCTGGATCTTTTCACAAGCCATTCTGCTCGCTTCCAGATCCTCCCACTTACCAGCTCTCTCTTTGTTAACACATATTTCCAGCCTTAGGAAATCTGGTTGGTATTTATTTTATGATTTGTATTGTGTTCATGCAATTTGTTGTGTCAGTTTGTGCTGCACACCAAAGTGAATCAGTTATACATATACATTTATGCATTTGTGGATTCTTTCCCTACATAGGTCATTACAGAGTATTGAGTAGAGTTACCTGTGCTATACAATAGGTCCTTATTAGTTATCTGTCTTGTATATGAAGTGTTAGTCACTCAGTCGTGTCCAACTCTTTGCGATGCCATGGACTGTAGACCGCCAGGCTCCTCTGTCCATGGGGCTTCCCAGGCAAGAATGCTGGAGTGGGTTACTATTTCCCTCTCCAGGGGATCTTTCTGACCCAGGGGTCTGTGTCTCCTCCTTTGCAGGCAGATTTTTCCATATATAGTATATATATTTTATATTTAGTAGTATATATATGGCAATTCCAATCTCCCAATTCACCCAGCCCCTCTCTCCCCCAGTAACCATACATTTGGTTTTTATATCTGTGACTCTATTTCTGTTGTGTAAACATGTTCATTTGTACTCTTTTTTAGATTCCACAAAAAAGTGACATCATATATTTGTCTTTTTCTCTCTGACTTACTTCACTTAGTGTGACAATCTCTATGTCCATCCATGCTACTGTAAATTATATTATTTTATTCTATTTCATGGTTGAGTAGATATGTATCACATCTTCTTTATCCATTCTTCTCTTGGTGGGCATTTAGGTTGCTTCCATGTCCTACAGGCATGCTAAGCTGCTCCAGTGTCCGACTCTTTCAGATCGTAAGGACTATAGCCCTCCAGGCTCCTCTGTCCATGCAATTCTCCAGGCAAGGATAATGGAGTGGGCTGCTGATACTGGAATCATCCCGACGCAGGGATCAAGCCCGTGCCTCTTAAGTTTCTTAAGTCTCCTGTATTGGCCGGTGGGTTCTTTATAACTAGCGCCACCTAGGAAGCCCGCATGCATGACTATTAGCCTCAGAAACACCTGGGAATTTCATAATGCTGTGAATTCGAGGGCCATACCCAAGACTTACTGAATCAGAATCTCCGGAAATGGGACTGAACAATGTATGGTTTAATAAGTGCTCCTGGTGATTCTGATGCTGGTTCAAGTTTAGGGAATCCTGACTCCTGAGGATCACCTGGGGAGCTTCTGAAAGTACTGATACCTCAAATGACCTTATCTTACTTGATCTAGGTTGGGGGCCGAGAATTGGATCATTTTCTTGGCTTTAAGTTCTTCAACATGATTCTAATGTACAGTCAGGGATGATCTCTTCTCCCTTGGCTTAATTTAAATACAGTTTTGTTATTCCCTCTCTTGGCACTTGACACCTTTATTTAATTTTTTTTTTTTTTCCTTTTAAACGCTTCAGCTGATTGAATGGCTAAAACGAGGAGGCTGAAACAGGAGCCTCTCAGTGGGTTGCACATCCTCAGAACTTCAGGATCAGGATTCCAGACTTCTCAATTCCTCCGTAGTTTATGGCTGTCCATCATCAGTGCAGCTACAGGTTTCAACAGGCTGTCCAGTAGCAAGGGCAGAGAATGTACCAACCCCAGAGCTAATATATCAGGGGTGGGATTTGGTATATGTTAATAATCCACAGGCCCAGTGCAAAGTGAAAATGCAGGCTCATTGTCCAAAATTTATTGAGTTATTAAAGAAGACAATAATAGAGAATGAATCCAAGTGCGGGGGTTTTCTAAACATGGGACCTGTGCAACTGCACCATCTAAGGCCTTTGAAGGCAGCCCTGGTTGAGGTCAAGCTTTCAAAAGCGTGGAGGTCAAGGAACAGCACATTGCTCTATACACTGACATTCAATAGATGTCTGGCTACTTTAATTTCTGTTTCAACTGTGATACCTTATTAGATTAAAAGTGTGTCCAGAATTTATAAAGTTTTCTTTTCCTGACAGAGCTTGAGTTGCTCATAATATCAGATAATAACTAGTGTGCTTGAGTGCTAAGTCACTTCAGTCATATCTGGTTCTTTGTGACCCCATGGACTGTAGCCCACCAGGCTCCTCTGTCTACGGGATTCTCCAGGCAGGAATATTGGAGTGGGTAGCCAATTCCTCCTCCAGGAGATCTTCCCAACCCAGAGATGAAACCCAAGTCTCTTATGTCTCCTGCATTGGCAGATGGATTCTTTACCACTAGCACCACCTGAAAAGCCCAGATCATATCTTAAAGTTGTATCAGTATATTTTGTAAAAAGGAAAGTGGCTGCCTATTCAGTAACCAACACTGCTTTTCAATATACTATCTAGGTGGTAAGTTTGAGTAAACTCCGGGAGTTGGTAATGGACAGGAAGGCCTGGTGTGCTGTGATTCATGGGGTTGCAAAGAGTCGGACACGACTGAGCGACTGAACTGAACTGAACTGATTCAGTAACCAAAGAAAACAAAATTAGTTTCTGTTGACAAACCAAGGAACCACTGGGTATGAGGAAACTATAATTCACTGCAGAAGATAGAATTGCAGGGGAAAGCAAGGTGGGGATGAATGTCGTGCTGGTAGAGTTTATATTCAGAAATATGTAAATCCAAGAAGTAGCAGAAAATGTGGCACCCTTATTTTTGCATGCATCATCTAGTATAGAGTCTGGCTATATATAGCTTAACAAGTTAGACTGAATAAATGAGTGATTTTTCAGATGGAAAAAAAAAAGGATAGACAAGGCTTTAAAAAAGTATGTTGCTTTGATATTTCAAGCTGAAGGAAAGCAATCCAAAGTGCTTTCCTTTATGATGGAATTCTCTACCAGGTGCATGGATGCCCCTGGAATATGTTACAAATTTACTGCAATACTGACCCCACTCTGTCTTCCATTTTTTTTTGTCCTGGTGTGTTCTGTACACATTTTTATCATTTTCTAAATGAGCTATATAGTGTGCAAAGAGGTTGGAAAGCACTGGCTATGACTTGTAGAGATATAAAAGAATCCATGTGGGACAATCTGATTGCAGCCTATGTTTGATGAAGTAATGTGTGCTCTGTGTAAGGTGTGATGAAGAGGTGGAAGGAAACTTTTCGTGACTCTATCTTGTCAAAGGACGGGTGGCCATCTATCAAAAAGAATTGCCTGCATAGTTCTAATAGACAAGAAAGAAGACTTGAGAATACCAAAGGTGATGCTATTAATAATTACCCAATACAGGTGAAGAAAGACCAGCTCTTTCATTTGAACGTTTGCCAGGGCTCATTTTGAAATATTTCCAGGATACACTGCCCCAACCTGAAATGAGTTGAAGCCCAGAAGGATCAGGACCCACTGTGTCCTTTGCATTTTTCTTTTGCCAGTTGTCATGCTTACAGAATGTTCAAAAGCAGAACTTAGACTGATGCAGAGGAAACAAGCGTCCTATTTCTACTGCTTTGTCTTAATATAGCTAATGCAAAAAGAGATTTTTGTAACAAATTCTAAAGCATTGGTTTTCTAGGCTTCCTAATGAAGAATTTAGCTATCAATAAAGGATACTTTATTTCTACTACATCTTTATCAGCCTCCTCTTTCTCAACATCGTCACCATTGTCATCATTAACAGTGTTTGTTCGTTTCTCCTGCACTCACTCTTTTTTTTTTTTTTGGCACTCACTCTTGAATGAAGAAATACAAGTTTAAACAAAAGAGCAAGAAATACAATCACTGGTCTCTAGGAAATTTAGATCTAAGACATAAACTTTGACACAGAAGAATACATGAAATAAATCGAGGCATGATTTGCATAAACTAAAAAAAATTCTGCAGTATAATATTTATAATACATGTAATTAACTATACACTGGGAAGTGAATGGGCCCACCTACCGTGCAGTCTGCTTCTGCTTAATTTGTTTGTGGCTCTCTGTACTCCTAGAGTGCTTGAACCTTTTAAGGATGTCTTCCTTGGGTTTCAAATATGAGAATTTACAACCTGGTTTTAAGCAGTGCCCTTTTTATAATAAGGAAAATTTTATGCCTGCAATTAGCTTTTACTCAAAAAAAAGGAAGAAAAATGACAAGTAGTTAATTGTATTCCTCTCCTAAAAGATAAGAAACATTAAGCTTTGCCCTTGATTACATAGAAGACTGTCCTTGTAGCCTGAAACATTTCACCATTGACTTTTACCTTTGTTGAAATAAAATGTAAAACATTATATGTTGATACAACAGCTTATTATGAAATTATAAATAAGCTCCATGATATCTCCAAAAGAGATTCATTTGTAAGAGTAATAATGCTATTAGAACTGATCATATATTTTCAAAAACTAGTTTTAATAAAAATTTTTTTTTTGTAATTTAAAGACAGAAGGGCAGCACTTTTAAACTATGACTTGAGGTATTTTTCATTAATAAACAAAATTGAATGAGATTGATTTTCTTACCTTACGGACCAAGATATCCATTTTGATTAAAAAAAAAAAAAAACAAAAACCTAGGGTGTTTTTGTTGTTGTTCAGTCATCAAGTCATGTCTGACTCTGTGTAGCATGCCAGGCCTCCCTGTCCCTCACCATGTCCCAGAGTTTGTCCAGGGTCATGTCCATTGAATTGGTGATGCCATCCAACCACCTCATCTTCTGTCGCCCTCTCCTCCTTTTGCCTTAAATCTTTCCCAGCATCAGGGTCTTTTCCAGTGAGTTGGCTAGTCGCATCAGGTTGCTAAAGTATTGGAGCTTCAGTCCTTCCAATGACTATTCTGGATCAATATCCTTTAGGATGGAGTGGTTTGATCTCCTTGAAGTCCAAGGCACTCTCAAGAATCTTCTCCAGCACCACAGTGCAAAAGCATTAATTCTTTGGTGTTCTGTCTTCTTTCTGGGATATTTGCATTTAGAAAGAGTCAGTGGAGTAAAAGAAATATTTCAGTGAAAAGAAACAAGTCTTCCAAAATGAGTAGGAGTTGGTGATGGACAGGGAGGCCTGGCATGCTGCGATTCATGGGGTCGCAAAGAGTCGGACATGACTGAGCGACTGAACTGAACTGAACTGAACTGAAACCACAATATGCCATGGCACTTTTAGAACAGGTGAGTCTCAACTAACAAAGTAGCAGGTTGATATTATAACCCCAGTAGTGATATTCAAAATATTTGACAACTGGGAGGCTTGGCATCAACTAATAAGCACATCCCAGGGCCAAAGCAGGAGGCTATCTGTTCAAATGTTTATCTTTAACTTGCTTAAACTCAAGAAGTGTAAGTAGCTTCATAGGAAGGATTTGGGGGCTGGATTAGTGATGGAGTACCTGCAGGCTTAAGACAGAAGCTATTTACCAACTAGTACAGAAGTATTTTTATATTTTAACTACTGGTACAGCCAGAAAGTGCTCCCTGGTTGATTCCCCTTGGTGTGATTCTCCCCAAGGGGATATCATTTACTCCTCAGTGAGGTCTAGCCACCATCCCCAACTCACTTGGGTAGTGTAGGGGACCAGATCAGCTTTTTCACATCTGTGTAGCTTCAGGTGTATGAATACTTTTCCCATGAATCCAATTATTGGAGTTCATTTGTTTCAGTTCAGTTTCTCAGTCATGTCCAACTCTTTGCGACCCGATGGACGGCAGCACGCCAGGCTTCCCTGTCCACCACCGACTCACAGAGCTTGCTCAAACCCATGTCCATTGAGTGAGTGATGCTATCTAACCATCTCATCCTCTGTCATCCCGTTCTTCTCCTGCCTTCAATCTTTCCCAGCATCAAGATCTTTTCTGAGTCAGTTCTTCACATTAGGTGGCCAAAGTATTGGAGTTTCAGCTTCAGCATCAATCCTTCCAATGAATATTCAGGACTGACTTCCTTTAAGATGGACTGGTTTGATCTCCTTGCAGTCCAAGGGAGTCTCAAGAGTTTTTCTCAACACCACAGTTCAAAAGCATCAATTCTTCGGCGCTCAGCTTTCTTTATGGTCCAACTCTCACATCTATACATGACTACTGGAAAAACCATAGCTTTAACTAGATGGACGATTGTTGACAAAGTAATGTCTCTCCTTTTTAGTATGGTGTCTAGGTTGATCACAGCTTTTCTTCCAAGGGGCAAGTGTCTTTTAATTTTATGACTGCAGTCACCATCTGCAGTGACTTTGGAGCCCAAGAAAATAAAGCCTCTCACTTTTTCCATTATTTCCCCATCTATTTGCCATGAAGTGATGGGACCAGGTGCCGTGATCTTAGTGTTCTGAATGTTGAGCTTTAAGCCAACTTTTTCACTCTCCTCTTTCACTTTCATCAACAGGGTCTTTAATTCTACTTTGCTTTCTGCCATAAGGGTGGTGCCATCTGCATATCTGAGGTTATTGATATATCTCCCGACAATCTTGATTTCAGATTGTGCTTCATTCATCCTGGCATTTCACATGATGTATTTTGCATATAAGTTAAATAAGCAGGGTGACTATACAGCCTTGACATACTCGTTTCCGGATTTGGAACCAGTCTGTTGTTACATATCTGGTTCTAACTGTGGCTTCTTGACCTGCATACAGATGTCTCAGGAGGCAGATAAAGTGGTCTCATATTCCCATCTCTTTAAGAATTCTCCACAGTTTGTTTTGATCCACACAATCAAAGGCTTTAGCCTAGTCAATAAAGCAGAAATTGATGTTTTTCTGGAACTCTCTTGTTTTCTCTATGATCCAACGGATGTTGGCAATTTGATCTCTGGTTCCTCTACCTTTTCTAAATCCTGCTTAAACATCTGGAAGTTCATGGTTCATGAACTGTTGAAGCCTTGCTTGGAGAATTTTGAGCATTACATTGCTAGTGTGTGAGTTGAATGCAATTGTGCGGTAGTTTGAACATTCATTGGTATTGCCTTTCTTTGGGGTTGGAATGAAAACTGCCCTTTTCCAGTCCTGTGGCCACTGCTGAGTTTTCCAAATTTGCTGGCATATTGCATGCAGCACTTTCACAGCATCGTCTTTTAAGATTTGAAATAGCTCAACTGGAATTCCATCACCTCCACTAGCTTTTTTCATAGTGATACTTCCTAAGGCCCACTTGACTTCACATTCTAGGATATCTGGTTCTAGGTGGGTGATCACACCATTATGATTATCTAGGTCATGAAGATCTTTTATAGTTCTTCTGTGTATTCTTGTCACCTCTTCTTAATATCTTCTGCTTCATTTGTTTAAAAAAAAAATCAAGGCTGAATAAATAACACTTCTCTAACCAGCATGACTTCTGCTCCAACCAAGACCATAGTTGGTCCAAAATGCAAGAGTATCACCCTGCTGATCCTCAGCAAAAGTCAATCATCATTAAATGAAAATAGGAGTAAAGATAATTAGTCCCTCAATAGACTTATTTTCCCCTATAAAGCTTACATTTTCAGTTCCTACACTCTGCTAGTTATTGAGATCCTTATATTTATGACAAGGAAGAGTCCCTCTTCTACCAAATATTTGTATGAAATCCTCTGGGAGAAAACTGAATGAGTAACTCTTTGGGGGGAATAAGACAGTATGAGCTTTGTTTTTTGTACATACTTCACAGAAGCTATACTAATTCAAATTTTTAAAAATTGGCATTTTAATACTTAAATAACTTACTGGAATAAACCTCAAATGATTAAAACCCATTGGCATGATTGTGTGCATATTTTGACAGTTACACATGGAAACATGTTAATAAAATATCAGAACAAATTATAATATGAAACCGTATTTAATTAAATTTTTCTAATACATCCATATTCATTAAATCATCTTTAATGATTTGGTATCAGTAATTCCCTCCTGACCCACCCTACTTCCTAATTTAGAATGCTTATTAAAAAGAAAATAACTCTGTTTTCTGTTTCATGCTGGAATAAAGTGGTACAGTTTTGCATTAACCACTACCTAGGACTTAGGCATGCAAGTATTTTGCCTTTATGAATTTCTCATGAAAGCATTTTGAGATGATTGTTTCAAGGATGATGTTTAAAGAAACCTTGAACAAATATTGAAATAAAATATTTCAGTGAGTTGTTTTTAACGAGACAGGTTAGGACAAAAGGCAGTAATGAGGATGCTAACCTGTGTGCACAACTAAGGAACTAGATACATTTGAGTCATGTGTTCTAAAAAAAGCCTGTTGTAAGTTACGGGCATGTGTGTGTTTGTCCAAGAATTGGACATGTTTCTCTGCTGGCAAGGTGTCTCTGTGGTCAGTCTGCCTAGCCTCAGTGATGACTACAGGTGCATGCTTTTTATTGTTGTTTAGTCGCTAAGTCACCTCCAACTCTTTTGTGACCCCATAGACTGTAGCCCACCAGGCTCTTCTGTCCATGGGATTTCCAAGGCAAGAATACTGGAGTGGGTCACCATTTCCTTCTCCAATGGATCTTCCCAACCCTGGGAGTGAAACTGCATCTCCTGCACTGGCAGGCAGATTCTTTATCACTGAGCCACCAGAGGAGCCTCTGTTTCGTATAAAGTATACATAAATATTACTAGTCATTTGTCCCAGTAACAGAAGTGCAGACGAGGGTCATGGTTAGAGCCATAAGCAACCCTGGTGACCTTTCACTTCATCACAGTGCTGTTGGAAATGTTACATGGGGAAGAGAGCAGAGTCTCATATCCAGACATGGACACTAATTGAGAAGGAGATCTGGACATTTATTAACATTCAGGGCATTTAGTAAGTACCCTAGCTGAAGGTTTGGTTGACCAGCATGTTTTCAATTCAGAACAAAGACTCGGCTTTATCTTTGGAGCATAAACTTTAAAAGATGAGTTATCTAATTATTCTAGATAGGTCACTAAGCAGTATTTGCATCAAGCAGAATAAGAAGGACTATGTATTCACTCATAGAAGGGTTCCCCCTGCATCCAGTCAGGGAATGAGTATGGAACTTATGGGATTTTATCTGGATTGTAAAGCGCAGAAGGTAAAGAGTCTACCTACAATGCAGGAGACTTGGTTTCAATCCTCGGGTCGGGAAGATCACCTGGAGAAGGAAATGGCAACTGACTCCAGTTTTCTTGACTGAAGAATTCCATGAGCCAGGAATCCTGGAGAGCAACAGCCCATGGGGTCACAAAAGAGTCAGACACAATTGAGCAATTGACAATTTCTCTTTCATCTGGATTGCAAAAGACGTGTAGGGTAAACTGTTACAGAAAGAAAATCTATTCAGGTCTTAGCCATTCACCTATCCATTCAAATCAACTCAAATATTCACTGAGTGCTTTATTAGTTTCCTAGGGCTGCTATGACAAAGTACCGCAACTGAGTGACTTGGAATAATAGAACTGTGCTATCTCAAAGTCCCGGAGGCTAGAAGCCTAAATCAAAATGTAGGTAAGGTTGGTTCTTTCTAAGCATTTTGAGAGGGGATCATTCCATCCCTCTCTCCTAGTTCTCATTTGCTCCTCATCTTGCCAATGGTACTCTTAAGTGTCTTCACATAATCTTTCCTTTTATGTGTCTTTATATCCAAAGTTCCTCTTTCTATAAAGACACTAGTTATATCCCACTAGGTCCCACTCTAATGAATTTATTTTAGCTTGATTACCTCTGTAAAAACCCTCTTTCCCAGTAAGGTCACTTTTTGAGGTACTAGGGGTTAGGATTTCAACATGTCATTTGTTGGAGACATAATTACACTCATAATAAATACCTACTAGCTACCAGGTGCTATGTGAGGCATTCACAAATGGTTAAGACACAGTTGTTGCCCTCATTGTGTTTCATCTAGCAGATATAATAATCACTGAGATAAAAAATGTTTACTAGAACAACAGTAGTTGATTGATGCCTCTCTGCCTGCTGCTGCTGCTGCTGCTGCTAAGTCGCTCCAGTCGTGCCCGACTCTGTGAGATACCATAGACAGCAACCCACCAGGCTCCCCCGTCCCTGGGATTCTCCAGGCAAGAACACTGGAGTGGGTTGCCATTTCCTTCTCCAATGCATGAAAGTGAAAAGTGAAAGTGAAGCCGCTCAGTCCTGTCCAGCTCCTAGCGACCCCATGGACCACAGCCTACCAGGCTCCTCTGTCCATGGGATTTTCCAGGCAAGACCTCTCTGCCTGAGACTCTTCTAAATGCTTTAAAGCAGTTTCCCATAATCCTACAACTTGATGAGGTAAGCATAGTTTACTACAACATTTAGGAACAACTTCAAAGAAATATTATATTTCACTTGAGCTTGAATAATTGATTAGGAATTTTTCAGTCAAAGGAGAAGGTATATCAGGAAAACTGTGGGAGCAAAGTCACAGAAATGAGGCCTGAAAGGGTGTGTATAAGGAACAGAGAGTAATCGAATATGATTTTATAGGATGAAAATAGTCAACCAGACAGTTCTTCCATGTGCCATACATCTCTCACTTCCTTCCTGGATTTCCCTGATCTATAGCATGGAATTCAAGAGGCATTGCTGAGGACTCATGCCTATGTATTTTAGGAATAGAGGGATATCAGAGTGTGTGTGTGTGTGTGTGTGTGTGTGTGTGCATGCATGCACTCAGTCACTTGGTTGCTTCTGATTCTTTGTGACCCCATGGACTGTAGCCTGCCAGGCTCCTCTGTCCATGGGATTTCAGAGGCAAAAATACTGCCATTTTCTCTTCCAGGGGATCTCCCCAACCCAGGGATTAAACCTGTGTCTCTTGTGTCTCATTCACTGGCAGCGGGATTCTTTATCACTGTGCCACCTGGAAAGCCCTCGAGGGATGTCAAGATCCATTGACATTTTTAACTAATGAGGATAGCAACCAATACACTATGCTTTCCCCTTTCATCTCCTGGAAGGACAGTTCTAAAACACCATTCACAGGGCTTTCAGAAGTTCCAAAGGAGTCAAACACCAGTTAACCATAGTGATGGCCAACTCAATAATAAATCCTACTGTCTTTCACTTCTTCCTGCTTCACTCTCTCGTCCTAGGCTGCTGCTTCCCCAAAATCACAATCCTAAGCAAACTGTGTATGCAAGCCTTGACCTTATTTCTCACTTTCAAAAGTACCCAGTATAAGACATTTGGTATCAGATATTATTTTACCAATTCCAGAGATGTAAACAACAATTTATAAATCACATTTCCAAAGTCACACCCTTTCAGGCAAACCCAGAATTAGCGTCTAAGTCTCTTGGCTTCCTGAAGATCTTCCCTACAAAAGAGCTCATCCAACCTAAAGAACTCTCATTTGCCATATTTCCAGTATAAGCCCTTGACAGTACTTTGCATGCAGGAAAGCAGTTCTGATCCTTTCTATACCTTAACTTCTGCCTCAGAGGAGGGGTGGCTGAGTCCAGCTGCCAGCTCCACAGAACAATTTTCTCTAAGAGGAGCTTAAGAATAATTTTATCTGAAGTGAAACTGCAACAGCAAGTTACGAAAGTAAAATGCAAATGTTCTGTCTCTTAGGGTTTTCCCACTGTACAAAAAAACAAGAATTTCAACCGAGGAGAAATTAACTAGAACCAAAAGGAAAGGGAAGAAGAGTAGAGACATCCGACTCAAAGATAGGCCTGCTTGATTGCCTCCACCACCATCCAATTAAAAGTTTAAGCATGGGAGCCTTTGGAGACCTTGAAAATTGTGTCTGATTATGCTAAAGACATTTCTACTTTAGAAAAATAAATATATTAATGAGGTGCTTCCCCCACAAAGTCCAGAGCCCTGTATTTTAAAAAATTATGATTTATAGATTTTTGTTTTGAAATTCTTTTCTTTTTGCACCTGCCTTCTGAACTTCTTTTTCTGCAAAGGTCACCCCAAGTTCCGTAATGCAGGGAGGCTTCATTCTCTTAATGGCACTAAAAGCTATACATGTGAATGAATTGCCGTCTAGATTAATTATAGAAGATGTTTAAAAAAAATTACATTATCATTGTGTATTCCATTAAGATGTTCTGTTACATAGATAATGATACCTTTTGACCACACTTGACATCCACAGACATCTTGGAAATAATTAGAACAACACCTAAGATTACAGAATATTTAGAAAAAAGTAGTGTCCTATATTTTTATCTATTTCCCATGATTTTATGATTCATTACTACTCAAAGATTTGGTGACTTAAATACACTATGTAATATTCTAATGATCTTCCTGTCATTTCCATGGACTGAATTCTATCCCTCCTATGGATAGGTTATATGCGAATATCACTCAGCCCCATAAAGGTGCTGCCCAGCTACCTTAGCATGTTCTATAATTACCATGGAATATGCTGTGGAAAGGCTGACCCTGCAAAGTATACTCTTAATTTACTGTTAAGCTAGTTAAGCCCTCAGAATCCTTAGTCTTTGGAAAACAATGCAATAATACAATCTTTCCTGCATTTGGGGAGCTTATTTCATTAAGAGAGACAGATGGAAGAAATTTTGAAGAAAAATCTCTGTGCTGTAGCCTAAAGAAGATTTAGGAGGGGGAAAGCTCTTTTCAAAGCACATACTTCCCTTGGGGATAAAATAAACTTTATTTTCCCCTCTTTTACAGATAAGTTTTCAGAGGAGTCCCTATGATGAGGCATCTCCTACCATGCTTGTGGACAGTTGTCTTGTTGTGTGAGATAGAGTATTTAGAAGCAGGTAGCTACTTACTGTACCAATGCTAGTGTGTGGTCTTAAGTCCTTGATGAACTGTGATAGCTTATGGAGAACAGTGTCAGATTTGTGATCTCCAAAGAAAAAGATTTAACTTCGGGACCAGGGACCAGACTTGATCACTCAAGAGCTTTTGTATAGCAAAGTTTTACTAAATTGAAAAGGTACAGAGAAAGCTTCTGACATAGACATCAGAAGAGGGGATGGAGAATGCCCCCCTTGCTAGCCTAAGCAAGGGAGTTATATACTTTTAAAATTAGTTATTATAATAAATCAAAAGAATGTCTCAAGGTTGTAAAGATCTTTCTAGATGCACTCCCATAATTTACATTTTAAGATAACAGGATTAGCCAGAAAGGTTTTCAGAAAGGAAAAACTGTCCTCAAGCAGGATACATTGTTATTATATAATCCTTAGTACAGGTTTTAAACTGAGTTGTTCCTTGTGTAATCATCAGTTCCAGGCCTAAAAAAAAAAAAAAAAAAAAAAGGTTTCATGTGATTAAGACTAAGGAATGTAGAGGAAAAAAAAGGTGTTTGTCCTTTCCTCCTCCTTGAGAATTCCAGACCCCTATCTCCTCCTGAGAAACCTTGGACTTCCTATGAACCTGCCTAGGAATTTACTCTCTCAACTGTTCATTCTGTTTTGTCAGTAAAATAAAGTATAAAATATGATGATTTTGAAAGCTCTGCATGCCTCTCGACAAGGTCTGACCTAATTTCTGGCTTCAAGAAATGAGAGTCAGACCTCTATGCTATGGTTTTTCAACCTCAGCACTGTTGATGTTTAGGGTTGGTTTACCCCTAATGAGGACTGTCTTGTGCATTGCAGGGTGTTGAAGAACATCCGCATCCCTTCCCACTACACACCAGTAGCACGACCCATTTGTAATCATCAAAACCATTTCCAGACACTGCCAGGTATCTCCTGGGGTGGAGGGGGAGGGGAATGAGTGGGGGAGAATCACCCTTGATTAAAAACCCATTTTTATGGGAGCAGGGCTTCCCTGGTGGCTCAGACAGTAAAGAATCAGTCTGCAGTGCAGGAGACTTGGGTTTGATCCCTGGGTCAGCAAGATCCTCTGGAGAAGGAAATGACAACCCACTCCAGTATTCTTGCCAGTCAATCCCATGGACCGAGGAGCCTGGCGGGCTAAGGTCTATGGGGTCCCCAAGAGTCAGACATGACTGAGCAACTAACACACACCTTTTAATGTTAGCAACATCTTTCTTGAAAGGATTTAAAGTCATGGGTCTGGACATAAGATATGCCATGAGAATGCTGAATTCTCTAAGAATAATTTTCTTATCACAGACCAGACCAGTAATAAAGAAATATTGACAGGAAGTAGAGAAGCACTGCTTCTGGTTCAAACACACATATACAAATCGAATGTGTTTTACTCATGACACTTCTGACACCAAATGTGTAGGGGTTTTTTGTTTTTGCTTTTTTTCTCCCACACAAACCTCGTCTCTCTGGGGCTTCTTCAGTGACTCAGCAGTAAAACCTCCATCTGAAATGCAGGAGCTTTGCAAGAGACATGGTTTTGATCCCCTGGATTGGGAAGACCTCTGGAGAAGAAAATGGTAACTCACTCCAGTATTCCTGCCTAGAGAATCCCATGGACAGAGGAGCCTGGCGGGCGACAGCCCATGGGGTCGTAAAGAGTAGGGCATGACTGAACCATTAAAAAACAACAACCTAGTCTCTCAGCCCCTGGACACTACCTGAGTGTCCTACAATCCTATTCGAACACTAACTAACTGGAGTAAGTGCAGATTCTATGCTTTATGAGCTCAGTCCTATTTTACTTTATTTATTTACTTATTTTTGGTTACACCATCTGCAAGACCTTAGTTCTCTAGCCAAGGATCAAACCCACAGCCTGGGCAGTGAAAGCTGAGTCCTAACCACTGGACTACCAGAGAATTCCTGGACTCAGTCCCCTCTTAGATACCCATCATAAGTCTGGGTCTCCCATTCTTCTAACCAATTGACTATAAATTGGGGGTCCCATCAATTTCCTCTCAAATTTAACAATTTGCTAGAATAACTCATAAAACTAAGGAAAGCACTTCATTTACTATCACTGCTTTATTGTGAAGACTAGAAGCCAGGAAGAACAAGATGGAAGAGACACACAGGGCAAGGTATCTGGAAAAGGGCGTGGAACCTTACCTGGCACTGCAATGCATTCTATTACCTGAGCATGATTGACTAAACCATTGACAGCTGGTGATTAACTCAATCTTCAGCATATCTCCCTTCCCCGGTCCCAGATGAGGCTGAAAGTTCCAACCCTATAAGCACACCATGTGTCTCTCTGACCACCAGTCCTAAGCCATCTAGGACCCCCCCAGATCAACTGTCTCATTAGCACACAAAAGACCTGCTTATCACTCCAGGGATTCACTTCAAATCAATTGTGTTAAGAACTGGGACTCTGAACAAATACTCTGACAAAAAAACAACCCTATCATCCCATCACTCAGGAAGTTACAAGGGTTTCATTTTATTTTAATTTTTGGCTGGCATGGCATGTGGGATTTCATTTCCCCAACCAGGGATCAAACCTGTGTCCCCTGCAGCAGAGGCACAAAGACTTTACCACTGGGCCATCAGAGAATTCCCTACAAGGGTTTTAGAAGCTCTGTGCTAGGAACGGTGGAGAAAATATAGAATTCTTATTATACTACAATATAACTACAAGTATAATCTCAATTTACTGTCTCTGCCAACAGGATTCCTACCTGTTGTTTCTTCTCCCTCTTAATTCCCCTTCAAGGCACAAGTTACTGTCTTCAGACAGATGGTGGTCCAGAGAGCATCATTTTCCCTGATAGGCCTCTGTGACTATTGGGGAAACAATCTTAAATTTGGACCCAGAATGAGAGGAATTTTATAGATTGTGAAGCTGAATGATAGAAGGAAGGCAGAATGTGATAGCTTAAGTAAATCTGTGGCCATCTCTATGGAGCACTGAGTAATCTCTTAAAATAGGAGATAGTAAGGAGACCACTCAAGGTGGGAAAATAAAAGATTGGAAGGAAATTGCGCAGTGGAGAAGTGAGATTTCCCCATTACTTGAAAGTGTAATCTCTACCCTTAAGCAAGCCAGAAAACACACATATTAGATTTTATTATAAAATAACGGGAAAGGGAAAAAGTGCTAGACTCTAGTGCAATACATGCAAGGTGCTCAAATAACTTAAAAATAAATAGAGGTCTTTGACTTCTGGGCATTACATCAGCACATTCCTCTGTTCTTCTAAGAGCTCAGACTTTGCCAGAGGCGGGGTCATTAGAAGGGAGACAGACGTGCAAAGAGATCATGGTCTTCTAAAAGAAATGTATTTTAGTACTTCTTTTCCAATTTGAAAATAATGTTTCATTTCAACCTATTAGCTTTTCATTTTAAAGCCAGTAATAAAGTATAATATTTCTAAGAAGGTTTGGAACACATTTTACAAATAGTCTAGGAACTGAATATTGACATCCTTAGATTATTTTGAATCCACATGTTTAGTATCTCCAGATTCAATTATTTAATCTAGTGAAACTAGGAGAAAAGAAGTTTATTTAAGCTTAAAATAAATTTAATTCTTATGCCCAAACCACCAAAAAGTGAGTGTCAGTTCAGTTCAGTTCAGTTCAGTCACTCAGTCGTGTCCGACTCTTTGCGACCCCATGAATCGCAGCACGCCAGGCCTCCCTGTCCATCACCAACTCCCAGAGTTCACTCTGACTCACGTCCATTAAGTCGGTAATGCCATCCAGCCATCTCACAATGTTTTTAATTCTGATGCTTTCCTCAAGGGCAAGTATTTTTCTGAAATTAACTAGATACTATAGATATCTAGAAATCAATAACCTCAGGACCTTTACCATAAGATCACTAGTGCATGAGCATATAGGTTATTAGTTTTGTTTGAGGGGCTTCAATATTGACCTTGCTTGGGGAGTTTAGGCATCAAATTTTGGATCATTTGTCTGGAAGTTAATTAGCCCTTTGGGGTGGTGTTTCCTTTGAATGACATTCAAGGGAAATAGGAGAGCCTGAGCTGACAGAAAATTTTAGATGACTTTGCAATAGAGAAATTACTTTTTTATCGATATGGGGAAGCTAATGCTGTTATCTAATACTAATTAACTCTGCTTAGCAAAAGCCCCAGCAGGTGTATGAAATTAACACATTGCCATATATCACTTTGCGGACAAAGGTCTGTATAGTCAAAGATATAGTTTTTCCAGTAGTCATGTATGAATGTGAGAGCTGGACCATAAAGGAGGCTGAGTGCCAAAGAATTGATGCTTTCAAACTGTGGTGCTGGAGAAGGCTCTTGAGAGTCCCTTGGAGAGCAAGGAGATCAAACCGGCTCATCCTAAAGGAAATCAACCTTGAATATTCATTGGAAGGACTGATGCTGCAGCTGAAGCCCCACTACTTTGGCCACCTGATGGGAAGAGCCGACTCATTGGAAAAGACCTTAATGCTGGGAACGATTGAGGGCAAGAAAAGAAGTCAGCAATAGAAGATGAGATGGTTGGATGGCATCCCTGACTCAGTGGACATGAGTTTGAGCAAACTCAGGGATATAGTGAAGGACAGAGAAGCCTGGCGGGCTGAGTCTATGGGGTCATAAAGGGTTGGACATGACTTAGTGACTGAACAACAGTACTACAAAGCCCCTGATTTCTTGCTCAGGGAAAGGAGGAAATAAATAAATGTTTTTCAACTTCAGTGGAAAAACAGTGCTTTCTCTGGGCTATTATACTAGCAAGTGGTTCTTGATCTTAGACGATGTTTGCACCATCCATTTTTTCTTTCTTCATTCTTCTTGTTGCTGATAGGAAGCCTGGATGCCTTATTCTCCCAGTTCGCAGACACTCGACATGGCCTTCTCAACCAACTCTCCTTGTATCATCTTCAGTGCCTGGCTGAGCCCCTCGCATTCCATATTTCTCTCCATTCCTTCTCCTTCTCAATTATGCTCCTGAAATTGTACACATCTCTTAAAGATAGCAGAAGAATCTCAAAGTAATTGATGTCTTTCTTGGAGAACTAACTCATTTATTCATTTAACCAACATTTTATTTGGCATCCACCTGATGTTCAGGAAATACATAAATCCTAAAACATCTCATTTCACAACAGTAGCTTCCACAATGAGGGACTATCCCAAACAGAAATCTAAGTGGAGCCAGAAATTAAATTTAAATCCAATTGTGCATACTTTGGGCTTCCCAAGTGACAAGTGACACTAGTGGTAAAGAACCCATAAGACACATGGGTTAGATCCCTGGGTGAGGAAGATCCTCTGGAGGAGGGTGTGGCAACCCACTCCAGTATTCTTGCCTGGAGAATCCCATGAAGGAGCCTGGAGGGCTACAGTCCCTCGGGTCACAAAGAGTTGGACATAATTGAAGCGACTTAGCAAGCACACACGTGTATACTTTGGGCACACAATTATACATTCTATTTACTGTTTTATTAGCAACCGTTGTTTGAAGGCAATAATTTAATGTCATGGGAGGCTCAAGCCCAGCCCAGTACAACCTTGTTCTGGTCTCCTTATCAGGCCTTGTTTTACAGGATTAAATCACAATCACCTTAAGGGTCACCCTTTCCTGAAGCAGCAGAAGCATATTTGGTTCTTATTCCATCATCAGATGCAATTTACCCTTCTGGCTCTGACACTTTGAGGACAAGGCAAAAGACAGCACAAGAGCACAAAGATAGGACCACTAATGAGCTTTAATACTACCCCCAAACCCTCCAGTTACTTACCACAAATAACTTGACCGTCACTGGACAGAGAGCTCCAATACTCTGAGGGTTTATGTTAAAAGCTATTCAGACTCCTTAGTAGAGAGGAACCTGACATCAAGTTAGAGGAGGAACATTGGTTTCTTTTCCGAAGTGGAAGTCAAGCTATGAGTCTGGGGGAAGTGGGAGCAAAATCTGGTCTTACATCTTTTCCTTATACATCAGAATCTTCCAACTTCAGAAGAAAATCTCCGCTCTCCTTGTGATACAACATGAACCTACACACCAAGTACTACACTGAGCACTGACAAGGACTTGTCCTTGAAACTAAATCAAAGGACACAGAAAGGAAATTGGGACTGGCTGGTTCTGTGAGAAAAGTGTCACTGTGCCGTCTAAAAGTGACTTTGTAGAGCCTCCCAAACTGAATGCATGGTGGTCATCTCCTCCTGGTGCCACTAGAATCAAATTCTTACTGCACAGACAGACTCACGAGTTGTCTTCCCGACTCTTAGATAATCAAACAATAGGAATATGCACTCCTGAAAAGTTATTCATCTCTTTTCCAATCACAGTTGGAGTTGTAGTGGAATTAAAGTAGTGATTATTACTTAAATAGATGTAATAATTGGAGATTAGAATGGATAACTTGTAGGTGACCTGCTTACCTTCAAAAGTAATTTCCAGCAATTTGCTGAATGAAACAGTGGACCCATTGTCTTTTTTGATAAATTAATAATTGAAAAATGAAAGAAAGGCTGTGATTTTAAAAATTAACTCTAGTACATGTCTGATTTTTCTTTTAAATTAGCCTTTCAGGAAATCTCAGCATGTTACACATGGTGTCACTTTTCAGTGAAGATATGAAGACTGGCTCTGAGAATTGTAATTTCTATTACCTGTTAACTGGAAAAATCATATATGTACCCTTCACCGGGATGGAGTACTGCATGGAGAAAGCGGCGAAAAGATGAAAACAACAACAAAAAAGATCTCCACATTTCAAATATCTCCTTGTGGAAAAAGTTGAACTACATAGCTTTATAGCTTTATTTCATGTAATGAAAGCTTTTCAAAAAGTCTAGCTGTAGTTGTAAAGGCACAAGCAGAATTCAGCTTGAAAGACTTAACTGAAGGTGACATGTAGTGAATCCTCTTCAAAAATAAGGAATTTGGGGAACTGAATATTTACCCTAATATATATGGTAGATATGGGCTTTCCAGGTGGTGCTAGTGGTAAAGTACCTGCCTGCCAGTGCAGGATACATAAGAGAAGTAGGTTGGTTCCCTGCTGGGTCAGGAAGATAGATCCCCCTGGAAGAGGGCATAGCTACCCACTCCACTATTCTTGCCTGGAGAATTCCATGGACAGAGGAGCCTGGCAGGCTACAGTCCTCAGGGTTGCAAAGAGTCAGACATGACTGAAGCGACTTAGCATGCATGCATGCATAGGGTAGATACATAAATACTGATATATATGTTTTGTTTTCTTTTTCATTTCAGGGTTGGTTTTCCTGTTTCAAATTATATGACACAATACTATCTGATATTTCTCAGCATATGTATCACATCTTTAATAAGGCTAAATGGTGGGCTTGGTCTTGGTGCCCCAGAGAAATAAAGACTATTTCATTGCATTCACCTCCATCTTTCTGGAACTCTGCCACACTGGGGCTATGGTCTTTCCAGCAAGCTGGGTATGTTGGCAAGGAATGTTGAAGATTCTTACAAGTCTAATAATGTGGCTTTTGGTTTGGAGATCCACAACAGAGCATGAATTAAATGCAAACACAATGGGTGAGATACTAATGGAAAAAGAGAAAGAGGGGTGTGGCTCCAAGAGGTAGACAGCAGCCTGACAAAGTGCTTGTGGGGAAATGGAGAATTTCTGACAACTTGGACAAATCCTAGGTCTCCCTGAGCAACCAGTCCTTGCCTAGCCCCTAGTACAGTAGATTCTCCAAGACATGGTATTGCTTTGTACTCATCAAGCAACATACAGGAAGGCTGTGTGCTGTTAAACTAAGTCAGTCCATGAAAATGGTGAGTGTCCTCCTTTGTAATATCCAAGTGCAATTACTTGGAATCTGGAACGTTTCTGCATCTGAATTACTAGAATCTCTTTCAAGAGAAATGTGCATCTTGAGGTTGTGTGGAGTGTGAGCCACTGACAGATGTAGTTTTCGGTTTGTGCTTCTATTTACAACTTTAACTGCAGAGAATGAGTCCATCTATAGCCACTGGGTTTTGAGATGCCACCACAAGACGGTGTATAAACATGACCTACTGGAATTACTCCCAATGACTTTCAAAGTTAGTAGCAGTTTTATTGTGGGAAGCTGTTAGAATTAAAGTCTATGAGGCACCTCCATGCACCACGGAGCCACCCCATGGAGTGCTGATTGCTCTTCAATACTAATTTGATCATGTGCCACCATTAATGATGAAACGGGAAAGTTTCAAGACACTGTCAGGCTCAAAATAACTTCCCTCTCTAACTCCTCAGCTCACTTGTATTTAAGCTACAGAGAACAGCTAAGTGTCTCTTATTTAAAGGCCTGGCACTCTCTTGGCTTACGCTTTAAAGCAGGGGTCCCCACCCTCTGATGTCTACTGCCTGATGATCTGAGGTGGAAAAGATATAACAATAATCTAAAGAAAGTGTGCAGTAAAAGTAATTCACTTGAATCATCCCCAGATCAACCCCCCACCCCAGCCCTTGGAAAAAATGTCTTCCATGAAACAGCTCCATGGTGCCAAAGGTTGGGGACTGATGCTTTAAGGGACATATTTGTGCCTGAGTCACAATTCAGTCACCCAGGGAAGAGGCACCGTTACTCACCTTGTCTCTCAGTGAGGGTTTTCCAAGGCATGTAACCTGATAACCAGGCCATGAATACGAGCATGCGGGAGGTGAAAAGAAGATGTACTGGAACAACCTCAGACCTAAGCAACACTGCATACACCTGGGACGGGCAGAAAGCATGTTAGAGAGAGCAAGGAAGGCTTCATAGCAGAAAATTTAGAATCAAAGACCAACCACTTAATCTCTTTAGGTCTCCTATTCCACACTCCAAAACAGGAAGACAATAAATCTCTCATGCAATGAGCTATAAAAACTGGAATAGATACATAGGAAAAATTATTTTAGACACATAATAATGATTATTTGAGACTTCCTATAATTGGGCTTTCCTGGTGGCTCAGCAGTAAAGAACCTGTCTGCAATTCAGGAGACTTGCAGGAGACATGGGTTCGATCCCTCAGTTAGGAAGATACCCTGAAAGAAGAAATGACAACCCACTCCAGTTATTCTTGCTGGAAATTCCCATAGACAGAGGAGCAGGCTGCAATTACATGGGTTGCAAAAGAGTTGGACGCAGCTGAGCGACTGAACAACATATATTCTACAGCCACTCTATTACCTATTACTATTTGAAAAAGCTTGAGCAACTGCCAAAGTTTTAGTTTTGGTTTACTCAGAATTTTTAAATACTCTAGGGAAAAAAAGTGTTTATTAAGATCATCCAGGACAAATCAATCTTAGCATCTGTCACTGTCTGTCTTCCAAGGAGGAATAAGAGTTGATGAAAGAGGGAAGAGCAACTGGCATCCCATAGTGATCACTAGTGAACAATCCAGATAAAGCTAATGGCATTATTCTTTCTCAACCCTTAAGAATGCATCCTATTTACAGTTAAGCCCAATATTCCATTTCTACTAAACCCTCTACTAAAATTGAGTTGACTTTTCCATGTGTGTTTCTATGCTTCCTTGCTTTGTTCTGGTTTCTGACTTCTGATCTCCCTCTGGTCCTCCTCTCTCTGTTCTCCTGATCATGTCTGTCAGTCAGCCTGGAGGTAATACATCATCTATGACTGCTGAGAAGCAAGAAGCAAATTTAAAAAAATTGAGTACCGCTCTGCCAGGCACTCTATTCACTAGGTGTTTCATGTACGTTAATTCAACTGATCTTAATGACAATCTTGAAAGCGTAGCATTTTCCTTTTACAAATCAGAAAACTGAGCTCTTTTCAGTTCTTCAAGAATATTCTTGAAGGTCTCTTAGAGAGTTGTTTCTGAAGTCAGAATCTGAATCCGGGCTCATCTATCACCTTCCTAGTGCTGGTGCGGAGCAGCCTTCCTAGCAGACTCCCCTAAATTAGAGCCATATGTTTATTGTGGTTTTTTTTCTTTCTTTCTTTTTTTTTTCTGTTTTCTGGTTGCTTTTATGAGCTTCTTGTAAATCCAGAGAAAGCAGATCAGAAGCACCACTTTTGGTGTAACCCTTTTAGAACTGAGATGTCTTTAAAGACTCAAAGAGAATATCAGACTAGAAAAGACGCCAGTATCCCACTAAATGTTTGCTAACGACCTGAGCAGAGGCCCTGGCTTTCAAATCATCCATTCATATTTTTACTCAGTGGTTGAAAGCGATATGAGCAAATACTGATTTCCTTGACTGGAAGTAAACAATTCTAATAATCTTTTGTGAGAAGCCCTTCCAAAGCCATCACATTAATTTGTCTGTCTTGTTTTAATCTCTTGGCCTCATTTTAGTATAATATGTATGGGCAAAAATTTCTTGCTTCTCAGCAGACTTCTTCTTATTTACTAACCTTTAACTTTGTCTGCTTTGGCAAGGAACCAGACTATATTTCCCAGCCTTTGTTACTTTTAGGGGGTCCATGTGATTAAATTCTGGCCAGTGACCCAAACAACTGCAAGGTGGAAGGCTCCCTAATATGGAACATACTCCCTCTTCTCAGGATAATGACCCTTACTTCACTCTAATTTGAGCAAAAAATAGTTTATTGTCTCAAGCCACTAAGATCTGGGGAGAGTTTGTCACAGACAGCCCATAATCCATTTCATGTCAAATACAATCTACTTCATGGATTTAAAGTAATGTTTCTCACTTGGGAGTGAGTTTTCTCCCCTGAGGTTCTACAGCAACATCCAGAGACATTTTTCGTGGTCATAGCTGGAAAGAAGGATGATGTTAGTGGGCAGAGGCCAGGAAGGTTGCTAAACATCCAAAATTCCAGGACCACCCCCACAACAAAGAATTATCTAGTCTGTCACTAGGGCCAAAGTTGGAAGGCACTGGTTAAAATTAAGTCCTCTAAAAGAGTGATAATCTAGTAAATATTCCATATGTTTTCATTGATTGGCTGACTCTTTGAACAAGAATATAAGAAAAAATGATGCCATCCTAAGGCCAACAGTCTTTTAAAGTAGAATCTGCTAACAAAAAAAATCAGTGTCATAGAAGCAGTCACCATTTATGTTTCAAATTTTCTATACTTAGCAATATAGAAATATATTCATTTTATACTAATAATTATTATCATAATAGCATCACCAACTCAATGGACATGAATTTGAGCAAACTCAAGGAGACAGTGGAGGACAGAGGAGCCTGGTGTCCTGCAGCTCATGGGTTTGCAAAGAGTTAGACATTACTAAGGAACTGAACAATAACAAAAATTAATATATTAATTGTGTTACTTAATCATTTGGCAAATTTAGAAAGATAAACTAAACATCTTTTATTCACAGAAATAGGGCAATTTGGTTAATTCATACACTTAAGTACTAAGTTTAACCATTATAATATTAGCTCTGTAGACGGATTAGATAGATAGATAGATAGATAGATAGATAGATAGATAGATAGATAGATAGATGATATTTATAGAATAGGAATTCTCAGGCCTGGGCTGCCATTGTGTTCCATAAGCAGAATTTCTCCTCTCTCAGGAAAACTTCAGTTCTTCTCTTAAATCTTCTCTACTAGTTGGATCAGATTCACTCAGATTACAGAAGATAATCCTTTGTACTTAAAGTCAGCTGACTGTGGACGCCAATTATGTCTATCATCAAAGAGGAAGAAATTTTTCTCTACCCCTCTAGGATCTTGTGGCTCGTCTAAGAGTTAAACTGACATGAGACAGACTTACCGGAGAAAACAGATATTTAATACCATGTGTACATGGGAGAAACCCAGGAAAACTGAGTAACTCACCAAAATGGCTGAAGCCTTCACTTTAAATGCTTTCCTTAGCTAAAGACAAAAGAGGTTGACTGTCAGTTAAGAAGCTGACCAGGAAAAGCACAGTAAACAAGGGTAAGGTTGTTTAGGCAGATTTAAGTCATTGCATTCTCCATCAACAAGAGTTTCTAAAGATATGGTCATCCTCCTCTTTGTGGTATAGTCAGGAAGATACCCTTATGAATGGAGATTTTCCATGTAAATATCAATGTCTTACAGAATGTTAACTCTTGGCTAATTTTCAGTGTTGCCCATGTTTCTTTAAAAAAATAATAAGTAACCAGTTTAAAATAATTAATAATGCCAAAGAGACATATTTTGGTTTGGCAAATTCTGCTGCCCTGCTTTATAAAATATCTTCACAGCAACACTGTTTAGCATTGGTTAATACATGGTCAAATAACTGAGTAGTATAGCCTAGGCAAGTTGCCATGCAAAACTGACCACCACACTAACCTGGGTTATACAAGTGCTTTTGTATTTATTTCCCATAGAAATCTCACAGGGTAGGGATTATCCCCATTTCACAGGCAAAACAGCTACATTCTATAATCTGAGATAATGTGTAACTGGACAAAGTAGGAAGAAGCAGGATTTGAACACTTGCCTGCATGGCTCTAAAACCTTTTTTACATATAATTTCTGTAGGAAATTCAGCTTTTCCTTCCACTTCCTTGAGCTCTTACCTGGACCTTGGGCTCTTTCAGTAGACATGATGCACATGTCTGACCATCTCTCTCTCCCCTATCCCGCATTGCAGGCAGATTCTTTACCAGCTGAGCCACCAGGAAAGCCCATATTTCTCTCCAGGTAGATTCCAAAGACTCATATCAGCCTTTTTGAACTTCTCTGTTGTTTTGTACTATCCACGTCTTTGGGCTTCCCTGGTGGCTCAATGGTAAAGAACTTACCTAACAAGGCAGGAGATGTGAGTTCAGTCCCTGAGATGGGAAGATAATGATCCCCTGGAGAGGGGAATGGCAACCCACTCCAGTATTACTGCCTGGAGAATCCTATAGACAGAGTAGCCTCACAGGCTACAGTCCATGGGGTCGTAAAAAAGTCAGACATGACTTAGCAACTAAACAACAACAACAACATCCAAGTCTCTGTTTAAATTCATTAGAGTGGAGTAATCCATGGGAACAATGTCCAGTCATTTAAATTTTAATCTGAGTTTCCGGCTGATATTTTACTATGCAGGAAAGATGATTAATTGTGACTATTTTGCTAGGCAGACAAATTTATACATGGGAATGTCTCCACGTCAGAGTTAGGTTCTGAACACCCAAGACTTGTCTATATGGCACAGTTGTAGTAATGAATCAGCTTACCCAGCAAAGTGTATTTGACTTTGAAGGATTTTCCCCCTAAAAAAAAAAAAAAAGAAAGAAAAAAGAAAGGATTCCAACACTTATTTCTGGTTCACCTAGATTTGTATATGTATATCCATATTCAGGTGGATTTTACCCAATATATATATATGACACTGGTGTCTCAGACGGTAAAAGAATCCACCTGCAATGCAGGAGACCTGCGGCTCGATCCCTGGGTTGGGAAGATCCTCTGGAAGAGGGCACAGCAACACACTTCAGTATTCTTGCCTGGAGAATCCTCATGGACAGAGGAACCTGGGGGGCTACCGTCCATCAGTTCAGTTCAGTTCAGTCGCTCAGTTGTGTCTGACTCTGCAGCCTCATGGATTGCAGCACATCAGGCCTCCCTCCCTGTCCATCGCCAGCTCCTGGAGCTTGGTCAAGCTCATGTTCACCAAGTCAGTGATGCCATCCAACCATCTTATCCTCTGTCATCCATATATGTATCATACATGAACATATATATATATTCCTGATTATGATACCATGTATGATATACATATGTATTCCTGATTATGATACCATGTATGATACTATATGCACCTCTGCACAAGTGCACAGATCATCCTATTATCCAATCGTATGCATCATTATCCCTTCAGACGTACATAGGTTATTCCCCCAGACCTTCATACCATTGACCTAAAAAATTCTGTACATCTGAACATGAAATAAAAATTTCTCTTCTGTTTAGTAAAGCAAAGGAGTTGTTTTTAAAGGTACTTGTTTTAAAAACAGCTTGACAGCATGTTTTTATACTCTAGAACAGAGTGAGTGATTTGTTTTCTATATTTTATTCCCACTTCTTTTTTTACCCTAAAGCTATATGTGGCTTGGTGAAACACTCTGGTTTTGTAGGAACGATTTTATGGTACTTGTCAGTATTAAGTAGCCCATCTAGACCAGAGGACATCAGGATGCTGGCCCACTGTCCATGGAGGGTCTGGGGTTGATTCCAGTGTGGTCTTCATGCCATGTACATACAGTTTGCCTCTAAGACATTTCAGTGCAGGGAGAGTGAAGATGTTTTCTTGACAGGAAGCTGAGGAAACCAAGTATACAATTGATTTTTCTTGAAGGAATAAAAAAATCTTCCCATTAATTACCTCTTACCTATTTGTGTAATGTAGGTGAAAAATTGCTTGTTTTTTTGTTGATGGGTTGATTTTAATCAAAGTATATTTTATCATTAATGAAAAAGTTATCTATTTCTTATACTTCACTAGATAATTTATATTATGAAATTATTCATTCATATACTGAGGCAATATTTTTTTCCCCTTACGAATGGATGAAAGAAGATAGTATGTAAATTTATAAAACACACACACACTACAAGCATTTGCCAGAGAAAGAGCTCCTGCCTCTGGCGTGTTATCCTCTAATGAGAACACAGTGTGTTATATTCTTTATATCCAAGTTCAGATAAGAACTAGAGCAGCCTGTTGTACCGAGTAAGAGCTTCTCTGGGTGTCCTGTGCAGAGACCTCTGACCCCACCTCCGCCAGTCACTCGTGTGACCATCTTCCCTGTCAGTGCTCAGTAGGAAATGCATTTGGCGCATGCACTTTCTCTTTGATTTTGCTTTGTAGAATTTGTTTAAGTCCCCTTTCTTTCCTGGGTATTTGATCTCCTCCAAGCAATGATAAGCTTCTCAAAGACAAGGAACAGATTTTCTCTTTTACAGATGTTCACGCGTCCTTTGTACTCACAGCCTACAGCCCAAGAATAAGTACAATTTCCTGATGATGGGCTTGTCTGGTTGCTCAGACAGGAAAGAATCTGCCTGTAATTCAGGAGATCTGGTTTGACTCCTGGATCAGGAAGATCCCCTGGAGAAGGGAATGGCAATCCACTCCAGTATTCTTGCCTAGGAAATCCCATGGACAGAGGAGCCTAGCGGGCTACAGTCTGTGGGTCACAAAGAGTTGGACACAGCTGAGCAACTATCACTTTAACTTTTCTGATTATCCACCTCAAAACAATAAAGTTCTTCACTCTTATAAACAGTTAAATTAGGAAGAAAATGAATAAATGGGAAAAACTATTGGAAAGGATAAGGTTCCAAGGTTAAGTGTTTAGACACATGCTAATGAAAGCAAAGTAACCGTCCACTGTAGCCTTGACTTCATTTCATGGCAGTCACTGGATCATTATTTACTGAAAAATGAAAAGCTCCAGGAGATCAAAAGGACAATAAAGCTAAATTTCCCTGAAAGAAAGTTCTGGCACAATGAGGTTACCCAGTATATGAGGGAAGAATTGAGCATTTGAAGGCCAGAATCCTTGGTAATTGAAATCCAACTGCAGCACAGATTCATAGAAAGAAAAGTTTTAAAATTCTTTTTGTAAATAAAGGCAGAAAAGGAGTTTTAAAAAGCAACAATAATCAGTGCTTGAACAGAAAGAAATATCATACTAATAGGACTTAATTCGGGTGGCAGCAAATGAGAGTCACAGAAACAAGATGCCGTGATTGAGAAACACTGAAATATTCTTGAACTCTAAAGAGACCTTGGAGGCATTATGGGTTTCTCAGAAACCATAACAGCTGTTAAGACTTCCCTGGCGGCTCAGACCGTAAAGCATCTGCCTACAATGTGGGAGACCTGGGTTTGATCCCTGGGTCGGGAAGATCCTCTAGAGAAGGAAATGGCAACCCACTCCAGTACTCTTGCCTGGAAAATCCCATGGATAGAAGAGCCTGATAGGCTACAGTCCATGGGGTCGCAAAGCGTCGGACACGACTGAGCGACTTCACCTTACCTTACCTTATAACAGCTGTGGTGACTGTCGTCTCTTGCTGGTACTGTAAAAGTTCACCATCTTAATTCAGGCTTTCTGTAAGTCAGACAATCTAGGCTAGTCAGTTTGGAAGTGAACAAAAAGTGATGACACCCACTGCCACACGCACATGAGCTCATCAATTTTGTGAGCCCTCAGGTCGGGCGGGTAGCTAGCTCCTCTAGGGAAAACCACTCTAAGGGGGAATTGGTATGGAAAGGAATAAGAATCATAAGGCAAAAGTTCCTTAGAAGGTCATTAAATAAACACTTGATTGCATGCAACCTATGTAAAAATCAGGATGTACTAGTACCACCAGGTAACATGGGAAGATTCCTTACCACTACAGTGAAAACCCTCTTGCAGTTAACACACTGACCTTGTTAGGCAGACAGGCATTCGCAGAGCTGCTGTGTGGCTGGAAGGAATAAACAGAGCTTCTGGAGCACACAGCTGAGTTCCCTGGGCCCTTGACCATCACTAGTGAAGGTCGCTCAGTCAAATCCGACTCTTTGCGACCCCATGGACTATAGAGTCCATGGAATTCTCTAGGCCAGAATACTGGAGTGGGTAGCCTTTCCCTTCTCCAGGAGATCTTCCCAACCCAGGGATTGAACCCAGGTCTCCCGGAGGGAGGAAGAGGGGCATTCTTTACTAGCTGAGCCACAAGGGAAGCCATCACTGAAAAATAGCTACAAGAGCATACATGCTCACTGCCTACTCCAGTGGACAGAAATGAAGTCATGATAACCCTTTAGCCTCAAGGGGACAGATGGCACCTTGAGAGGAAAGGTGGCACCTTGAGAGGAAAGGTGGCACCAAGAGCCAGCCTGAAGGAGAAGAGCTGGAAGAAATATCCAATCCCCAGAAAAGAGGCAGGTGGCTTAAATACTGGTAATGTGCAAGAGGTTGAGGTTATGGTTGGGTTGGGGGAGTAAGCTTTCTTGCCTGATTTTATTTGAAATCTATGTTACTATCACAGGGTTTTCCTTTTCCATCTGAAAACCTACAAGTCAGCCTAACTTTCCACTATTCTCCAATCTTTGATTCTCTTATTCTATTCTCTCCCTGAGCTCTCACTACTAACTCTGATCAGAAGAACAGGAAAGAGTTTCAACCATATTGCCAGGGATCCTATGTTTTGAAAACGAATCGTCTCTGCAAGCACTTGCTTAGGACAAGTTTGGCAGCACATTTTGTCCATACACTCCTGTGAGGTCCCCAAATTTCAGCTCTGGTTCTGAACCTCAAGTCTTCCAAATTCCAGATAGAATAGCTACTTCTCTCATCCCCACCAGATGCCTCCTGCAATCCTCCATGACACAGAGTTCTGGTCCAAGGTGATGCTTTCACCCTGCCATTAGCTCAGCGTTCCTTTAGAGTATAGCAGGGGTTGGATGGGAGTTTTGTCAGTGCAAAGTGGGTGCAACAGAAAGAAAGGAAGGAAAGAAGGAAGAAGGAAAGAGAAGGGGAGAGAGAAAGCAGAGAAGGAGGAATAGAGGGAAGAAAATTAAAAAATATTCCAGGTGTCTGGTTTCTACGTTATGCTAGAAACAGACATACATATTTTAATTGCATCGGACAGGTCCTATCTTCTCTCCAGTTAATTCTTTTACCTTGGTTATTCACTGTGTATGACGTTCCATCATTAAAAAAAATAATTTGAATCACTGTGCTGTACAGCAGAAACTGACACCATAGTGTAAATCAACTATACTTCACCAACAATTTTAAAAAATAAAAAAACACTTTGGTAGCTCTTGTCACTGCAACCATTCCAATTAACACTCCTCTACTATCACTATTACCAAAATTCATGAAATCTTTAAATAAATAGTAAACGTAATAAAAATCTCATGATTTAAATTGTGTACTTTATGTAATAAACTTACACTGTACTTAAGCCCTTTATCTTTCTAACTTTATCTCAAGTTTATGGACTAGGTTTTAGTATATATATAAGAAACCGAGGCTCAGAAAAGTCAAATGACTTAATGAAATTCACACAGATAATAAATTGCACAGTTGAAATACACAAGCAGATTTTCTGACTTTAAAACATGTTCCCTTTTCCATATATATTCCCTTTCTTTCTTTCTTTCTTTCTTTCTTTCTTTCTTTCTTTCTTTCCCTTCCTCCCTCTTTCCTTCATTTTTTTCTTTCTTTCTTCTCTCATTCTTTTGCTGTCTTCTTAAAAATTACAAACCTTTCTTGGCCAAGTGCTACATACTAATTCACACTGAGATATCTTTCCTGCAGACAGAGATACCAAATATGTCAGAAAGGGCACAAAAAGAGGAAAAAGAACACCAAAGAGAAAGCTCAGGACTTGGCAGTCTTGCCAAGGGTCATCCATGGCATAAGTGAGAATCTATAGAATCAAACAGGAGGCTCATTCCTGAGGTTGCTTCAGAGGATCTGTCAAGAACGTGGAGCTCCAGCTTCTAATCCCACTTTACAGATGGGGATACTGAGGCCAATGCTGTTTGACAAGTCTGCTCATCTGTGACAAAGCTGAGTGCCCTGACTTGCAGTCTAGAGAGCCTCCCATCACTGAATCACACCTGTCTCCACATGGTCAGTTGCATAAATTCTGAGAAGAACAGCTGAATGTACAGGAAGTCCCCCTCCATACACACCCTCAAGCTGCAAACCTGCAAAGACGTTAGCGTGCCTGCCAGCCCCCAGATGCCAGCTGTGGTGTTGCACTACTGCACTGTTCACAGTACTGTATCATAAAATTAAAAACGGTTTGTTCATTTTATGTATGGATTATTTGCATGAAAAGTATTATAAATCTATTACTCTACATGCTAGATAGCCAATTGTGTTGGTCAGATATCCAGGCTAACTTTGTTGGCCTTACAAATGCACTCTCAGAGTGGAACTTGTTCATGTGTAGGGGACTTACTGCATTGTCAATATCCTCCATGACATGCAACTTACTAATCGGAGAGTTAAAGCTAGCTTTTTCCCAGGTGTAAAACAAGAAGGGCAGAAACAAATCATTTTTAGTAATGATGAAGTTCTCTCAGAAGTACCACTCACCTTAAAAATGTGCTTAGAAATTATTAATACTCTCTCAGCATTCTGATTTCCCTGGCTTTCTGAAGCTAAGATGTTGCAGGAGTTCCTTCATGGCTTTGATCACAGGCAATCAAAGGGGACTTTGTGTAGCTTCCAGGGAAATGCTGTTGCCAGAAGAGTCGGAGCTCTCAGCCGTGCGAAGGAAACCAACACGGAACTTCCCTGCACTCCAAACTCCACATCAAATTAGGATCAGAAGGCTGTTGTCACTGGTCCTCAGGAGACTGTAGTTTTAATTTTCTCATCTGCATTTTTCTTCCCTGCCCATTCCAGGTAGCTACAAGAAATATGAAAAGGCTGCTCATTTATTGATGGTTCTTTGCTGCTTCTCACTCTGCTGTTCATAGCAAGGAAAAGAGCCACTGTTTCCACAGGTCGCTCCAGCATTTCACCCTCTTATGCATTCGAATATGTTGATGAGCTTCAGACATGCAATCTTACCTGACTTTTGAAATTTGTATTTTATATCAGGTGGATTCTTTTTCTATTGATTGCAAGTGTTTGCACCATTCTGCCTAGCAGAGTTTCGGTCATAAAAGTCATTAAATGTAAAACATTGCACACAGTTGCCCAAGTTGTCATGTTTCTGACCAAACCTATGAAGATAAAAGGAGTCATCCATCTGGGTTATTTCTACATTTTTTTAAAACTTTGCATCTTATGTTTTCTTAAGCTGCTCAAGAAGGTTCCAAACTTGAAAATCTAAGAGGATTCGTGCAAACAGACGAAGTTGGCCATAAAAGGAGCCTTTCCTAATACAAGAGCCAGCAGAACAGTGTGGGGCTGACCCCACCCTGTGATTCTCAGAGGTTTTATTGATGATGTTAGTCTCTTCCTTAATCAACTCTTTGGAAGCTAGTCCTCTGTGTAGGACCACTGAAATGCAGTCGGGAAATTCAAATAACACTGTTCTCAGTGCTAGGGAGAAACAATAGGTAAATAAATCCAACTTAAATGAATAAAATTCATAAACTTGGAGCTTGATTTCATAGTATTATCAGTCTGGGACTGAAGGCGAGTATTATTGGAAAAATGGATGTTGTGTGTTTATTGCATTTTATTGTTTAAAATGAGAGAGGATTAAATATATTTAAATTCTCATGGGTTGATCCAAAGTGCAGAGTTACAGCTATTAGAAAGAATGAAATGATGCCACTTTCAATGACATGGATAGACCTAGAGATTGTCATAATGAATGAAGTAAGTCAGACATAGAAGGAGAAATATCATATGGCTTTCCTTATATTTGGAACCTAAAAGGAAATAATATAAATGAACTTATTTCAAAACAGAGAGAGACTTCCGGACTTAGAGATGGAGCTTATGGTTGCTGGGGGCCAGGAGGGGGAAGCCTGGGTAGAAGGGCTAGTTAGTAAGTTTGAGATGAACATGTACACATTGCTGTGTTTAAAATGGATAACCAGAACCTACTGTACAGCATAGGGAACTCTGCTCAATGTTACGTGGCAGCCTGGATGGGAGGGGAGTTTGCGAGAGAATAGATACATGTATATGGATGACTGAGTCCCTTCACTGCTCACCTAAAACCATCATAACATTGTTAATTGACTATACCTCAATACAAAATGAAAAGTCTAAAAACAAAGTTCACAGTTTAAAAAAGCTGAGAGCTACTGAAATTGTTGTCTACAATCACCAACAATTTTAAAAAATAAAAAAACACTTTGGTAGCTCTTGTCACTGCAACCATTCCAATTAACACTCCTCTACTATCACTATTACCAAAATTCATGAAATCTTTAAATAAATAGTAAACATAATAAAAATCTCATGATTTAAATTGTGTACTTTATGTAATAAACTTACACTGTACTTAAGCCCTTTATCTTTCTAACTTTAGTGTCATTTTCCCCAGTTCACTGACAAGCTGTTTCTTCCTTCGCCTCTTCTCAGTGTCTGTCTCACTAACCTTGACCTATACAGGAAGCAAGCTAGCAACTGGAAGTTTCCTTACTGAACATGAAAGAGGAACATAATAAGAGTTAGGGTGATTAATCCGATGCTTAGGTGCTGCACACATCCAGCTTGATAAGATGCTCTTGCTCACTGGCTAGGACAGTGCTTAAACTGCATGGCCCATATTGCTGCTGGGACTCTGCTCCTTCATCCTGCTATGGCTGAACAGCGACCTGTTGAGAATATGTTCTTCTTCAGTACATTCACTGATTCATCATTCCTTCAGGCAAGTCACAATCAAGTCTTGCAGCACTATCTAAGATAACTGCGATTCTCCACTTTTATTCATTATTTGTTTGATTCATAGCTTAACTCTCAGGGGAGCAATTTACTTCCATCGTTTCAGAGTTCTTGGAAGACAGTTGATGATATCCCATGTAGGCTGACAAAAAGGAACATTATCAAATAGTTTATTGAGATGGAACATCCAAATTCACTTGTAGGTAAACATAATAATAAATTAATTTGCGGCATGAATGGGGTATCCACGAGTGCTAAGTCATTTCAGTTGTGTCTGACTCTGTGCTGCCTTATGAACTGTAACCTGCTAGGCTCCTCTGTCCATGGGATTTTCCAGGCAAGAATACTGGAGTGGGTTGCCATGCCCTTCTCCAGGAGATCTTCCTGACGCAGGGATGGAACCCACCTCTCTTATGTCTCCTGCATTGAGAGCAGATTCTTTACCCACTGAGCCACCTGGGAAGCCAGAATGGGGTATAAAAGGTGGCTAACTGCAAATGATCATTTTTCCTTTTGATAATTTTGTGTGGTAGTATTTTGATATAGGGGCTTCCTGGGTGGTGCTAGTGTTAAAGAGCCTACCTGCCATTACCGGAAACACAGGGGACATAGGTTCAATCCCTGGGCTGGGAAGATCCCCTGGAGGAGGGCATGGCAACCCACACCAGTTTTCTTGCCAGGAGAATCCCATAGACAGATGAACCTGATGGGCTACATTCCATGGGGTGAAAGAGAGTCAGATGCAACTGAAGTGACTTAGCACACACGCACGTATCTCAACGTGCAGGGGGAAAAAGATTTGTGAGTGTGTAAAAACAGCAGAAGTTACTTTGAACATCAAAAGAACGACACACTTTAAATTGCTTCTCTGGTTGTTCTTCCCTAGTTGGCAATTCCCTAGGTTTTATTTGCGTGTCACCTCCTTTAATGTCAAGTCTCTAACCTCTGTTGCTCAGTGACTCACTAAAATCAATAATGTCCTACTTCAGATCAGCCAAGTAGCTTCACCTGAACTTTTTCTCATAATCACTTTATCATTAAAATCGTTGAGTAAAATTCTAACTATTCTGAATGGATGTTTATGGTTTTCTGGACTCAGCATGTGTGTGTGTGTGTGTGTGTGTGTGTGTGTGTGCGCGTGTGTGTGTAGACAAAGTAAGACTATTAGAGAGAGATACACCCAAGGAAGGTCACCCTAGTCACTTCTTGGTTGATCCTTTATTCCCACAGTTCTTTATTCAAACCTCAATTCAGTCACTTATCATGTCACACAATAACATCATTATTTGCATATGGTCTTGCCCCTTACATTGTTCTGTTCAATTTTGTATTCCAAGGACTTGGAACAGAGGCAGAAATTCAGAAAGCATTTAAAAAATGTTTGATAAAGGAATTAACTTCAAATTAGGGCATATGCATGCTCCCTGACTCTTATTCTATGGCAAAAAGATATTAAAACTGAATTTGCAAATGTTACAGTGAGCATGCAGAATTGCATGAAGAAATTTCAAACCAGCATGTTATGTTACATGGATCTATTCTCCTGACCAAGTTTTAAGAAACACAAGGTTGAAAAATATTTTGCTTTGACTGGCTGATTCACCATGCAAGATTTTGTTTTCCAATAGACCCACATTTCATTCCAAAATTATCAAAGACACACAAGATACCAGGCTAAATGCCAGGAGTGAAAATCAGAATATGTTTAAAGGAAGAAGAAACAGTTGGGAAGTCACGAGCAGCATGACATGAGGATTCTTTATAGAGTCAGAATCACCAGCTTTTAACCCTGTACTCCCACTACTTGTGGGACTTAAGTCAAGTGTATTAGTTATCTATTGATAGCAATCGGTAGTTGTCCATCTTTGCCCCAAAACATAGCAACTTGGTCTTGGTGGTGGCTTAGTCATTAAGTCATGTCCAACTCTTTGTGACCCCATGCACTGTAGCCCACCAGTGTCCTCTGTCCATGAGATTCTCCAGGCAAGAATACTCAAGTGGGCTATCATTCTCTTCTCCAGGGGATCTTCCCTACCCAGGGAATTAACTTGCATCTCCTGCATGGCAGGCAGATTCTTTACCACTGAGCCACCATGGAAGCCCCAACAGTTTGATAGAATACAAATTTATTACCCTACAGTGTCTGTGCGGAGAAGGCAATGGCACCCCACTCCAGTCCTCTTGCCTGGAAAATCCTATGAATGAAGGAGCCTGGTAGGCTGCAGTCCATGGGGTCACTAAGAGTCGGATACGACTGAGCGACTTCCCTTTCACTTTTCACTTTCATGCACTGGAGAAGGAAATGGCAACCCACTCCAGTGGTCTTGCCTGGAGAATCCCAGAGATGGGGGAGCCTGGTGGGCTGCCGTCTATGGGGTCGCACAGAGTCGGACACGACTGAAGCGACTTAGCAGCAGCAGCAGCACAGTGTCTGTGAGTCAGGACTCCCTCCGTGTCAAGGTCCTTCACAAGGTTGTGATCACACCCATGACTGTGGTCTCATCTGCAGTTTCAACTATGGAAGAGGCAGCTCCCAACTGTACTCATGCAGTTGTTGACAGGATTCAATTCATTGAGGATTGTTGGACTGAGAACCTCAGTTGCAATTAGCTGGAGGCCACCCTCAACTCCTTGCCATGTTGACCTTTTGAACATAGTAACTTACTTCATCAAAGTGTGTAAACCAAGAAATCAATAAAGAGATTCTACGATCAAGATTTAGAAAATGCAGAGGAATCAGACATCAAATTGCCAACATCTGTTGGATCATAGAAAAAGCAAGAGAATTCCAGAAAAAAACATCTACTTCTTCATTGACTACGGTAGAGCCTTTGACTGTGTGGCTCACAACAAACCGTGGAAAATTCTTAAAGAAGTGGAATACCAGAACATCTTCCCTACCTCCTGAGAAGTCTGTATGCAGGTCAAGAAGCAACAGTTAAAACCAGACATGCAACAATGGACTGGTTCCAAACTGGGAAAGGAGTATGTGAAGGCTGTATATTGTTACACTGGTTATTTAACTTATATGCAGAGTACATCTTGCAAAATGCCCAGATGGATGAGGCACAAGTTGGAATCAAGATTGCTGGGAGAAATATCAATAATCTCAGATATGCAGATGACACCACCCTTATGTCAGAAAGTTAAGAGGAACTAAAGAGTCTCTTGATGGAGGTGAAAGAGGAGAGCGAAAAAGTAGGCTTAAAACTCAACATTCAAAAAGCGAAGATCGTGGCATTTGATCCTATCACTTCATGGCAAACAGATGGGGAAACAATGGAAACAGTGAGAGACTTTATTTTCTTAGGCTCCAAAATAACTGCAGATAGTGACTGCATTCATGAAATTAAAAGACACTTGCTCCTTGGAAGAAAAACTATGATAAATCTAGACAGCCTATTAAAAAGTAGAGACATTACCTTGACAACAAAGGTCCCTCTTGTCAAGGATGGTTTTTCCAGTAGTCATGTATGGATGTGAGAGTTGGACTATAAAGAAAGCTGAGTGCAGAAGAATTGATGCTTTGGAACTGTGGTATTGGAGAAGACTCTTGAGAGTGGCTTGGACTGCAAGGAGATCCAACCAGTCCATTCTGAAGGTGATCAGCCCTGGGATTTCTTTGGAAGGACTGATGCTAAAGCTGAAGTTCCAATACTTTGCCCACCTGCTGAGAAGAGCTGACTCACTGGAAAAAACCCTGATGTTGGGAAAGATTGAAGGCAGGAAGAGAAGGGGACGACAGAGGACCAGATGGTTGACTGGCATCACCGACTCAATGGATATGAGTTTGAGTAAGCTCTGGGAGACGGTGAAAGACGGGAATGCTGGTGTGCTGCAGCCTATGGGGTCGCAAAGAGTCAGACAGGACTGAGAGACTGATTGACAATGACCAACTGTCGAGATCACAGTCATTTAAAATCAAGTCACAGAGGTAAACTATCATCACTTTTTCTAGATTTGTTTTTCAGAAACAATGCACTATGTCCAGCCCATATTCAAGGGGCAGGTATTACACAAGACTGTGGGTAACAAGAGGTGGTGAATATTGAGGTCATCTTCTTTTAAAATGTTTCTTTATTGTTGTAAAAGTCAGATAATATAAAGCAAACCGTTTTAATAACCATATTCAACTGTACATTTCAGTGGCAAAAAGAACATTTACATTGTTTTGTAGTGATAAGTATCATTCAGCTCTCACATTTTTCACTTTCCTAAACTGAAACTCTGTCCCCATTAAATAAGTCCCCAATTCCCCTCCCCACCTCTGGCCCCTGGCACCTACCAATGCACTTTCTGACTCTATGAGTTTGACTGTTAGAAATCTCAATAAGTGAATCAAACAGTCTTTGTTTGCACCTTCCCTGTGGACAGAGGAGCCTGGCAAGCTATGCTCCATGGGGTTGCAAAGAGTAGGTAGCAACAGAACGACAGCAACAAATGTAGATGAATATGTCTAGATATGCAGACAAATATGCACTGTAGACAAATTTGTCTGTACCTACTGGGGGTCATCTTAAAGTCTGTCTGTTACAGCAAATAAATATCTCGAAGCCTATTTCCCTTTTCTTAAGATAGAAGTCAAAATGTCTCCTATCTCATGGGATTGACATAAAAATCAAATAGAATATTTAAGCCCTGAGCATACAGTGAGTACCAAATAAATATTAGTTCTAGTTTAGATAATTACAACAGCCATAAAATGTCCTATGTCCAGGTTATTCAAAGAACTATGGAAGCACATGAGAGGACAATTTAAAACCATTTTGAGAAGTATAGATGAACTTTTCATAACAACTAAAGACTATTGAAGTTTGGATACAGGACAGCAGTAACTAGATGAAGGATAAGAAGCAGGAGAATGGAATTCCAGGAAGACAGAAAGCCCTAGAGAGAGCGATGTGTGCTGTGCTAAGTTAGACCATAGCCCACCAAGGCTCCTCTGTCCATGGGGATTCTCTAAGCAAGAACACTGGAGTGGATTGCCCTGGCCTCCTCCAGGGGATCTTCCCAGCCCATGGATCGAACCAAGTTCTTTACCACTAGTGCCACCTGGGAAGCCCAGAAAGAGTGATAGTACCAACTAAACTGAGAACTGTGCAGGATGGATTGCCCCTCTCCTCTTAGGCATTCCTGGCTGAAAGGTGAGACCCAGAAAGAAGGTAAAATTGTTAGAGGCATACAAATATACGTTCACATACACCAGCAAGTTCCAACAAAGTGACAGTTCACTCATACAACTCTTTTTTTTTTTTTAATTGGGGTATAGTTGCTTCACAGTATTGTGTTAGTTTCTGCGTATAACGAAGTGAATCAGCTCCATGTGTACATATAGCCCCTCCATCTCGGGCTTCCCTCCCACCCCCTACCCCCCATACACAGTGGAATATTATGCAGCCATTGTGCTCAGTCGCTTCGTGGTGTCTGACTCTTTGAGACCCCATGGACTGTAGTCCACCAAACTCCTCAGTCCGTGGGATTTCCCAGGCAAGAAAAGTAGAATGGGTTGCCATTTCCTTCCCCAGGGGATCTTCCCAACCCAGGGGTCAAATCTGCATTTTCTGCATTGTAGGCAGACTCTAGTGCCATCTGGGAAACCTACTCAGTCATTAAAAGGAATGAAACTGGGTCATTTGTACAGACATGGATGAACCTAGAGACTGTCACACATGACTTTTAATTAATGCAGAAATGTCTAGAGAGAGGAGGGGGGTAGAAAGAGAAGTCAGAATTATCATCCCTAAGTCAACAGGACCTGAGTTTCTGGCAACATCTTTTCTGGGTGGGAGAGGCCATCCTGCTTCTGGCCCCACTAAATCAGTGGTTTACTGGACAATAGGGAAAGCCGACCACTGACACAGAGTTTCCTGGGCTGGCCCATTATCAAGAACGTTGATACTTGTTAAATCTCCCAATGCTAAATACTTGTAAAGTTTGAAATCCACCTCACAGCTCTCATATTCATACAGAATTGCTTTAAATTGGATTTTATTGATGTTTTGTTTTGCTAATACACTTAGATTTTTCAAAATAAAACAAAGTATTATTTCAAAGTACACACTGAGCATTCTTCTTCTGATCCCTCATGTCTGTCCATCTTCCCCCTAAAGGCTAATGGGAAACCACTTTGATTTCCACTAAAATTATTTATTTTATTTTTCTCCCAATGTTTTATTTTGAAAAATTTCAGATCAGGAAACGTGCAATATATTCTTATGAAAAATACACAAACGTCCTTCATCAATATTCACCAGGCAGTAACATTTTGGGGCATTTGCCATACTCTTTATCTCTGTAAGTGTACATATACACACATTCATTTCAAAGTTGGTTACACAAATTAAAATACTTTAGCCCTAAGTCCTTCTACATAAACATGCAGAATCAGCTAGAAAAATCTTGGAAAAGAAGAGCAGGGAGGAGAGTGAGAAAAGTTTAGCCTTATCCAGGATTGACCCATACAATAAACCCTCTATAAGTAATGCAACATAGTACTAGAATATGACTAGACAGACGTGCCAATGATAGCAGAATATCTCGAAAAAGACTCTAGTACAAATGAAAATTTAGAAGCAAGATGTCTGGATATCAAGGGAGAAACTGTGGGGGTGGGATGGATTGGGAGCTTGAGACTGACATATACACACTGCTGCTGCTGCTGCTGCTGCTGCTAAGTCCCTTCAGTCGTGTCCGACTCAGTGCGATCCCATAGACGGCAGCCCACCAGGCTCCCCTGTCCCTGGGATTCTCCAGGCAAGAACACTGGAGTGGGTTGCCATTTCCTTCTCCAATGCAGGAAAGTGAAAAGTGAAAGTGAAGTCACTAAGTCATGTCCAACTCTCAGCGACCCCATGGACTGCAGCCCACCAGGTTCCTCCATCCATGGGATTTTCCAGGCAAGAGTGCTGGAGTGGGGTGCCATTGCCTTCTCCAACACACACTACTATATATAAAATAGATACCTAATGAGAGCCTATTGTATAACACACGTGGCTCAGGGGTAAAGAATCTGCCTGACAATGCAGGAGACACAGGAGATGTGAGTTCAGTCCCCACATTGGGAGGATCTGCTGAAGGAGAAAATGGAAGCCCACTGCAGTATTCTTGGCTGGCATGGACAGAGGAGCCTGGAGGGCTACAGTCCACAGGAGTCACAAAGAGCTGGACACCACTGAGCATCCATGTACGCTGTATACCGTGTGGTACTTCACTCAATGCTCTGCTGTGACTAAATGGAAAGGAAACTTAAAAAAGGATAAATGTATATGTCTAGCTGATTCACTTTGTTGTGCAGTAGAAACTAACACAACATTGTAAAGCAACTATATTTCAATATATATATACATTTTTTTAATTATAAGCTAGAAAGGTGATATTTCAAAACAGTAAGGAAAAAGTGTACTACTTTGTTTATCGTATGGGGCAAACCAAATAACTATTTGGAAAATATAAACTTGGGTTTGCTCCACACATAAAAAGAGACTACAAATGCACTAGATTTCAACATGCAAAAAATGAAAAAGTATAATACCAAAAAATAATAATACTAAGTGAATTTCTTTATAACCTAAGGGTAAAAAAAACATCCAGGCACAGTTTCAAAAATTGATAAATGTGCCTGGATACAAAACATTAAAGCATCACATAACAAAAACTGAAATTTTGTCTAAGAAGATCATCCGTAAACCCACTTGCATTGCATGTGTTTCTTGAACCAGGCCCTGAGGTTTATTATTCAGTGGTGACTACATTTTCATGTGTTCGAGCAGAGGTAAGCTCTTTTCTCTGCGATTGCCATGATACATCTTTTGGGTGACTCACTGACATGTAAAGTTGTCCTGGTTCCAGGGAATGGATGTTATACTTTGAAAATCTGCTCATTGTATCTCCAATCCAAGTGTTTGACATCCTTCTCAGTATGTCTGTCAGGTTCTTGCTCTTGCTCTGTCTTCACACGTAATTTTGCATTTCATGCATTTCTAATAAAAATGTAAGACTCTGTTCTGAAGATATTCAGTATGAATTTGGAAGCATATGAAGATAGAAACCCCTTTTATTTTTAATTCCTTTTTAACAACAGAAATAAATTAAACTCAATCATGTTTGCATGAATGATTCTATTTTCATTTAAGGGAATCTTGCGTCCAAAGATTTTGCAGAATTAACAAACTCCTTGTCAGAGTTTTCCTAACTCATTTATTTTTATTTGAGGGCATATGGTAAGATTCTTTCCTTGACAGAATACCATGAAATTAATTTTGACATACCACTGTCAATGAGGCCATTGTGCCACCCCCATGATTAAATATTCACAAACATCACTCAGAGCTTTCAAAAGGACTCTGTTTCTTTCCAGTAACAAAGGCCTGGAAAGTGATAACAGTCCATTTCCTGGTTATGGGCAAAGGCAAGGAAATATATGAGGATCCAAGAATTTGTCAAATGAAACAACAGCAATCAATTTTCCACCAGTCTACCTGTAGAGACATGTGAAATCCCTAATGAGATTTTGCACTAAGAAAGTAACTGTTGGATAAGTTAAAATATGACAGTTCAATAAAAAATGGTCATGTTCCAACAGATCATTCAACCAGCAAGGTTTGAAAACTTCTGCTATAAGATTAATATATCAAAATGGCTTCTGTATCCTTCAAGAAATATGTGTCTTTTAGGAGGACTGTAGCCTGCTTAAATCTTAAAAATCTTTTTTTTTTTCATCAATATGACTTCAAAATGATTCCAAGGATAGAAATAGGAAAGGCATTTTCCCCTTATAGCAATTTTTAAAATTTTTATTTGAGTGAAATGATACTTAACAGCAGCTGCATCCACAGTCTTTCAGCTCTGCACCCTCCCCCTGCCACCATCAGCCACTTTTGCTCACAGTCTGCACAATTTTAAAATATTACTTTGCTGTTTAACAGGAAGAAAAAAATGGATCAATACTCCAATAAGACATAAATTAACCTGTCAAGGACTGAACATCATTAAGAGATCTGATCAACGTAATAAAAATCTGGTCTCTAGTCTCAAATCAAGGCAGGAGATAGTCATTTAGTACCCTAGCGAAGCATTTTCCTAAATTGTGAAAAGCACGTTTTGAAAAGGACAAAAAGTTTCTTAAGGACAAGAAAGGCTACAAAAAGAATAGTTTGGAGGGGCATCAAACATCCCTCTGAGCTTCCCAGGTGGGTCAATGGTAAAGAACCCACCTGCCAATGCAGGAGACGTGGGTTCAATCCTTGAGTTGGGAAGATCCCCTGGAAGAGAAAATAACAACCCACTCCAGTATTCTCACCTGGAGAATCCTATGGACAGAGGAGCCTGGTGGGCTACAATCTATGGGGTCACAGAGTTGGGGCACGACTGAGTAACTGAGCATATGAGGGTCCCTTCAATAAGGTCTCGCTGAAGTGACAAGGATCAGAACTGACCGAGAGTAGAGTTCTAGAGGTTCAGCTTCCATAAGAACCTTTCCTAAAACCAATCTGCCTCATCCCTTAGCACAGTCAAAAGTGTTCCCTTGGTGAATTAAACTTCTCTGTCCTAAAAAAAAAAGCTCAACCTCTGGCCTACCCACTGTCTAGCCTTTCTGCAGTGATTTGCTAAGTCAGTTGTGTCCGATTCTGTGAGACCCCATAGACGGCAGCCCACCAGGCTCCCCCGTCCCTGGGATTCTCTAGGCAAGAACACTGGAGTGGGTTGCCATTTCCTTCTCCAATGCATGAAAGTGAAAAATGAAAGTGAAGTCGTTCAGTCATGTCCGACTCTCAGAGACCCCACGGACTGCAGCCCACCAGGCTCCTCCGTCTATGGGATTTTCCAGGCAAGAGGACTGGAGTGGGGTGCCATTGCCTTCGCCCTGCAGTGATTTAGTGTATGATAATTGCCATCACTGATAACTGTGGCTCTGAGAGTCATCAACTGATTGTTTTCCAGGTTGAGTGCTTTCAAATATTCTGCTACCAAAAATTAGACTACTTAATTGAATTGACTGATAGCACCTTTTAATAGTGGCTCACTACTTGATCTTGGCCTGTGACACTGAAGGTGTTCAAAGGATTGAATGATATTCCTATCAAAAAAGTCCCTCCTTTTCACCTCTGTTTATCTGAACAAGATGCCTGAGCTCTCTTATAGGGTGGTTGTGAAGATCAAACTAATTAAGATGAGATATGAAATTCTCCAGGAACAGCAGTGGATACATAACAAGTACCACCTGAGGCACTGCTGTTATTACTGTTATACTAACTAAATATATTGCTTATGTATAATTATAATAGTCTAATCATAAATAAGTTATGATTATATAAATTATAAAATGTGTTGGTTATATTGAACTATATTTACTAAAATCAATACATGTTTATAAATATATTATGGGCTTCCCAGGTGGCGCTAGTGGTGAAAATCCACCTGCCAATGCAGGTAGACCTAAGAGATGGATTTGATCCCTGGGAGGATTCTGGGAAATCCCCTGGAGGAGGGCATGGCAACTCACTCCTGTATTCTTACCTGAAGAATCCTATGGACAGAGGAACCTGGTGGGCTACAGTCCGTAGGGTTGCAAAGAGTGGGAAAAGACTGAAGCAACTTTGCATGCATGCACACAGAACTATCTTATACTATATTCATGTGTGTATATAAATATATATATAGTACAACATATTTATATATGTGTCTGTGTGTGTGTGTGTTGCTCAGTCATGTCTGACTCTTTGCAACCCCATGAATTGTAGCCTGCCAGGCTCCTTTGTCCATGGGATTCTCCAGGCAAGAATACTGGAGTGGGTTGTGGTTCCCTTCTCCAGGGGATCTTCCTGACCCAAGAATAGAACCTGGGTCTCCCTCATTGCAGGCGGATTCTTTACCATCTGAGCCACTAGGGAAGCCCTGACAACATACTTATGTATTAATTTTAGTAAGCATAGGTTATATAACCAATAAATTTTACAATTAGTATAATCATAACTTATTTATGATTGCACTATTTATAACTATGCTGCTGCTGCTGCTAAGTCGCTTCAGTCGTGTCTGACTCTGTGCGACCCCATAGACAGCAGCCCACCAGGCTCCCCCGTCCCTAGGATTCTCCAGGCAAGAACACTGGAGTGGGTGCCATATACATGTACGTGTTCACTGCAGAAAATGCAGAAAGGTTTGTTGTTTCCTTCAGTCGCTCAGTCGTGTCCGACTCATTATGACCCCATGAACTGCAGCATGCCAGGCTTCTCTGTCCTTCACCATCTCCCAGAACTTGCTCAAACTCATGTCCACTGAGTCAGTGATGCCATCCAACTATCTCATCTTCTGTCGTCCCCTTCTCCTCCTGCCTTCGATCTTTCCCAATATCAGGGTCTTTTACAATGAGTAGGCTCTTTGAATCAGGTGGCCCAAGTATCAGAGCTTCGAATACTGTCTCCATATCACTTTTCTGCTTCCTCTTCTGCAATTTCCCCATTTCCCCCAATTTCAGAAGAGAGCACTGGCCAAGGGAATTATTCTCAACCCACTCTCTACCCTTACTATGGTACCTTTGGCATCAGGATTTCTCTCCTTATAATGCCTTCCTTCTCATTCTCATCCCATTCAGGTTTTAAATGTTTAAAACATCACCTTGTCAGAGGGGTCTACCTGGACCATCCTATCTAAAATAGCACCCTTGTCCCTATCACCCTTGATCCCTTGCCCTACTTTGTCTGCTAGCATAGCACTTTACACTGCCTCTCCTATAGTAAATTTTTTTAATGTCTTTTTTTTCTTCTACTATATTATAGTTTCAAAACAGCTATTTAGTCTTACTTATTTTTACACTTGTGTAATGTTGCCTCAAATCAGTACTGGTACATTGTAGACACCCGATAAACATTTTAAATGGATGCATATGTGAACCAGGAAGTGTCATATTTAATTCTGTATCCCCAGTACCGCTTAGATTTGCAATACATATGTATTGACTTGAAAACAGTACAAAAAGTCTGTTATTGTTACAAGAGCTGATGTCCAGTCTCTTTAACTGAAGATATTTTAGCAATATCTAAATGGCTTTGTTTCTAAAAGAACCAAAGTTTCAAGTAAGAAGTTTACTAGATGACCAGGTCCCCTTTAACACCTTGGACTTTATGATAATTTAAGACAAATGTATACATTAAAAATAATCACCTATACAAATATAATAATCTATACATTCTTATTCTCTCAAATAAAGCTTGTCTGCAAAAATCGCTTAAAGATATAAAATCTAAAAGAAAAAGAAAAAAGCTAATGCAATTTTTTTCAAATTTGGCATTAATCATTTCCATACAACTCATATGTCATAAGCACAAAGTATCAGTTTTTGCTTTTTAGCAATTCTAGTTTCATTTCTATGGGTTGTTTAATAATGCAAGAGACTTGCAAAAAAAAATCAACAGTATAACAATATCCAAGTCACTGTAGGAAGATTTGACTGCCGTCCTCTTAGGTATGATAGAATGGAGTATCCATGTTTATTAGTTCTGAATGTAAATTTGGGATCTCGTCTAATGTGGAAAGGTGGCATGTGTGTGTGTATATATAGGTGGGTGAGTGTTTGTCACTCAGTCGTGTCCGACTCTGCAATCCATGGACTGTAGCCCGCCAGACTCCTCTGTCCATGGAATTCTCCAGATAATGATACTGGAGTGGGAAGCCATTCTCTTCTCCAGGGGATCTTCCCCACTCAAGGATTGAACCTGGGTCTCCTGCATTGCTGGCAGATTCTTTACCATTTGAACCACTAGGGAAGCCAGGAAAGGTGGTACCTGTTATAATTAATAAAGATGACTTTTTTTAAACAAAAGTGCATGCACACACACACACATGGGGTGGGGGATTCTGAGCACGAGAGAGAGATCATTGGCAAAATTACTAATGCAAAACCTTCCTGAAATCAATCCATCCAATCCTCTGTTTCTACCCAACACAAACAACATCGCTTAGTTCAGTCCTCTTTTCTGATTTGTCCTTTGCAACTGGCTTCCTGAGCCATCTCTATGACTGCTCTCAGTCAGATCTAAATAAACCACTCAGGCAGTTTGGGTGGGCTCAGCTTCCCATGATCAAATAAACAGTGGTTTTCAAGAAGCAGAAGAGTTTACAGCAAAATCAATATAGTATGAATAAAATTATCCTAGTAGGAGATAACAGGTAGATATGCGCACCTTCAGAGTCATGTATGGGGCTTAAAATACTTCCCAGACCAGTGTTTCAGATGATTGCTTCTGACAGAAAAAATTTTTTGCAGAGCACCTCTTTTATTCATTGCATGAAAGCTAAAGTCTTTTTATTTCCAATGTTGAGGTAGAAAGCTTTCCTGTGACCTCCATCTGTGGCACCTCCCATTAACTCCTAAACACCAATTTGTATTAAAAGCTTGGATTACCCAGAAGGGCTCCTAAAGTCTTCTTTAATGTAATACCCTAGGATTTTAAGTGAGTATTTGAGAGGAAAAGCTAAAAAAACAGCTATAGAATTCGTTATTTCCAAGATTCAGATATGGCTGTGGGACGAGGAGATGCTAGCCAAAGAACTAAAAACAGTTTTCTTTTTCACTTCTCCTTCTGGAATGCCCCCCTTTTATTTTGTCATTCTCGGCTTGGCTCCCCACTTCCCAAGCCGCCTCTGTCGTTTCATTCTGCATAAGTATTTCCTTTCCAATATTTTGGCTGAGTGTTCAGCTTTGTTAGCAGAAATGCAAAGTGAGCGCTTTGAAGCATTACCCAATAAAATCCAATTTTAAACTGTTAGAGCTACAACTCCCCCCATCCTATGGGAAACAAGATTTCAGTTTCTTTGTGCTTTAGGCAGCAAAGTCAGAGCTGGAATTATCACCCAGGCCACAGTCTTCTGTCAAGACTCTCAGACAAGCCACCTGGGTGAGGTCTGGCAGCCCACACTTAAAAGGGGGCTTCTTGGAAAGATGAACTGCTTTAAAAAAATTTTTTATTTCATATTGGAGTATAGTTGATTAACAATGTTGTGTTAGTTTCAGCAAAGTGATTCAGCTATATCTATGAAAAGTGAAAGTGCTAGTCACTCAGTCGTGTCTGACTCTTTGCTACCCCATGGACTGTAGCCAACCAGGCTCCTCGGTCCATGGAATTCTCCAGACAAGAATCCTGGAGTGGTTTGCCATTCCCTTCTCCAAGGGATCTTCCCGACTCCGGAGTCCAACCTGCCTCTCCTGCGTTGGCAGGTGGATTGTTTAATTTCTGAGTGACCGAGGAAGCTCCACCTATACACATCCTTGTATCTAATCTTTTTTTTCAAGTTGTTTTCCCACTTAGGTTATTATAGAATATGGAGCAGAGTTCCCTGTGCTATACAGTAAGTCCTTGTTGGTTATTTATTTTAAATATAGTAGTGTGTACATGTCAGTCCAAAGATGAACTGCTTTTTGAAAGTGGTAAGCATCCATGATATGCAGTATTGAATAAAACATAAATGAAGAATACATCTGAAGGTATGAAGATTTGTAGTCTTTGAAACAATGAACATTTCTCTAAGTGAATGATAATAAATGTTTTGTGAGCAATGCAAGCATCGTTAAAGTCTTACAAAAACATACCTTTTCATAAAAATGCCCATTTAATAAACACTGAAAGTAATTTATGGTATGTATCTTTAAGCCTAATAATGTTCTTTTTCACATATTATCTGATTTTTATAACTTTTTCACAGGAGATAAGTTTACTTGGTCCACTTCACAGATAAAGAAACCAAGATCTTAAAGGAAATATGTACAATCAGCAATTTAGAATTTAGACTTTGGAGAAAACTGTCCCTTGATATTGTGGCCATGTTGCTATTATAAAATAAACCAGGAACATGGTAGCTTTCTCCTGCTCTCTTTTTATCCTTCTTTTTGATTTTCTGTCCATAGATAAAGTAAGACCAAGTTAAAAAAAATGAGACAACAGCAAAATTCTGGATATGCTGTTTATAAATATGAGTGCACTCATCATAATGAGTTTTAATTGCTTTCTAGAACCTTAGACTTCATTTCTAGGCCATAGTAATGAAAAATATTTGGCTAGATCCTTTACATATTTAACTTACCCTTCCTGCAATATTATAAACAATTATGGCTTTTCTTTAACTCCTCTCCATCATCTTTTCTTTGGAACAAGATTGCCGGGAGAAATATCAATAATCTCAGATATGCAGATGACACCATCCTTATGGCAGAAAGTGAAGAGGAGCTAAAAAGCCTCTTGATGAAAGTGAAAGAGGAGAGCGAAAAAGTTGGCTTAAAGCTCAACATTCAGAAAACTAAGATCATGGCATCCGGTCCCAACACTTCATGGGAAATAGATGGGGAAACAGTAGAAACAATGTCAGACTTTATTATTTTGGGCTCCAAAATCACTGCAGATGGTGACTGCAGCCATGAAATTAAAAGACACTTACTCCTTGGAAGAAAAGTTATGACCAAGCTAGATAGTATATTCAAAAGCAGAGACATTACCGACTAAGGTCCCTCTAGTCAAGGCTATGGTTTTTCCTGTAGTCATGTATGGATGTGAGAGTTAGACTGTGAAGAAGGCTGAGTGCCGAAGAATTGATGCTTTTGAACTGTGGTGTTGGAGAAGACTCTTGAGAGTCCCTTGGACTGCAAGGAGATCCAACCAGTCCATTCTGAAGGAGATCAACTCTGGGATTTCTTTGGAAGGAATGATGCTAAAGCTGAAACTCCAGTACTTTGGCCACCTCATGCGAAGAGTTGACTCATTGGAAAAGACTCTAATGCTGGGAGGGATTGGAGGCAGGAGGAGAAGGGGACAACAGAGGATGAGATGGCTGGATGGCATCACGGACTCGATGGACATGAGTCTGAGTGAACTCCAGGAGTTGGTGATGGACAGGGAGGCCTGGCGTGCTGCAATTCATGGGGTCGCAAAGAGTCGGACACAACTGAGCGACTGAACTGAACTGAACTGAACTGAACTGAACAGTTCCAAAGCACTAACATCACAGATATTTCCAATTTTTAATTATCCACAGACAATAAAAGTGCCTTTCAATAAAAATGTGGTGTTCTGGTTGCTTTGTCATATTCTTATATCCTCTTTTCTTCCAGAGATGTGGCTGGGAAATGAAAGTTGTCCTAAGTCATTAGAAGATTGTGGGTACAATGAGGAAAGAAACATTTAAGTTATGAAATAATTTTTAACGTATTGAAGATAGGAGAGTTATGATTTGTCAATGAAATGAAGTCAGATCCCCAGTTAGCCCATATGGCACCTTTCTGAGAACTGGAAACAGACCCTTCTCTGAGGGGACATCGCAGTATGTAACTTGAGGAACTTGGCCCCTTTCTGTTCCCTTGACCCACTGAACGAATTATTCTGAGAGGAATAGTGGACTTCACCCGTAATGAACAAATTTCAGTGTCAACTGCAATTAGGAGTCAGATATACTTTCTATAATACCTGCCAGTGTTTATTATGTGACAGTTTTCTAGCCTCCAGGATGCACAAGTGAATAAAGCAAGTCCCTTTTTTCATGAAATGCATGTCTTCTTGGGGAGACGGAAAATAAATGAATGAATATGTAACATAGCATTAACAGTTTCCAATACGTGCTCTGAAAAACAGTGAAATGTAGGGTAGTGGAGGAGAAAAACAGACCGTAGAGGGACCAGGGAAACACTTTCTACTGTCAGATAATTCTAACACTGGGTTAGAGACAGGGCAATTAAGGGAGTGTGCAGGGTGCCAAGTCAAGGAAGCAAGATCTGAGGGTACTAAGTTAGAAGCCCTGGGTTTGTGGGAGGAACTTCGTGAAGGCTGGTGAGGTGGCAGCCAACATCAGAGTTACGAGAAGACAAAAATATCATCAATGGAGCTCAAAGAGGCAGTAGTAGTCGTTGGGATGTTGAGTTAAATTCTGAATGAGAGGGAAAGACTTTGGAGATCTTTGAAAATGATAACTCTACACTTCCCCGTGGCTGCTGAAAGGATAACTCTAGTTGAGAAATGGATTGGTGGGTAGGAGCAAAGCCGGAAGGACAAGCTGGAGACCACACAGTGATCCTGGGAAGCATGTCAGTAATTTGGAGGGAGTGATTGTGGCGACGGTGCTTGAAAGTAGAGTATGGTGCTTTCTGTCATCAATGAAGTCTCTTAAGGTGAGGCCAGTGATATGCTGGACTTGGTTTGCACCAGCTCACAAGAGCCAATTGTTCAATTTTCAGGAATGTTACAAGCCTATTGCTAAACACAGCTTCTAAGAAAAAATCAAATTATATAATTTATAGTTAAATATATCATGTTAAAAATAAAGGTGGAAGTGGAAGTCTCTCAGTCATGTCCAACCCTTTGTGACCCCATAGACTATAGCCCGCCAGGCTCCTCTGACCATGGGGTTTTCCAGACAAGAATACTGGAGTGGGTTGTCATTCCCTTTTCTAGGGGCTCTTCCCAACCCAAGGATCCAACCCGTATCTCCTGAATTTGCAGGCAGATTTCTTAACCACTGAGCCAGTTGGGAAGCCCAATGATATATTCCTCCAAGATGTTTTACACATTTGACCTTTAATGAATCAAAACTCTGTTTCTTAATACAAAATGCAATAGTTAATTCACTGGCAAAGTCAAAGATGGATTATTAATACTCTTAATTGAAATTCATGTAAATGCCCTCTTAAGACACATCACTTGAAGAGCATCAACAATTAATGATTCATTACCATGAACTGAAAATCATGGTTGCCAACTTCAGTGATCAGAGCAAAAGCAGTGACAATAATGAAAAGTAGATAATCTGTGCTGTATCCATTTGACACTGAAAACAGTATTGCTTTCAGCCCCTAATTTTGGAGTACCATATGGGTTTTGTGTGCTTCCCTGGTGGCTCAGATGGTAAAGAATCTGCCTACAATGCAGGAGACCTGGGTTCAATCCCTGGGCTGGGAAGATCCCCTGGAGAAGGGAATGGCAACCCACTCCAGTATTCTTGCCTGGAGAATCCCATGGACAGAGGAGCTTGGCAGGCTAGAGTCCTTGGCATCACAAAGAGTCAGACATGACTGAGCAACTAAGCAAGCACATGCGGGCACACACACAAACACACACACACACACACACACGTATGGGTTTTGTACCTTTCTCCCAATCTTTTCCAACTCCTATAACCTGACTCTTCACTTTTGGGGGAGGAACTTTCCTAGGATGCCAGATTTTTAGTGTTTGGACTAGGACATTCTCTGGTAAACTGGCTGGTTGCTATCTTACTCTCAGTAGAGATCCAAAATGAAGTTAAAGTACAGATCACATAGGAGATAGAGGGAGGTTAGGATGTAATTAATGGCTGCAAAATCATAACAGTAAATGATATCACCCAAGAATTGTGAACAGGAAAAAGAGAATGGTAAAACAAACAGGGTACACACCACACAAGACAACCAATGTAATGGGGCAGGCTGAGAAGGAGAAGATAATAAAATAAACTTGAAGAAGTTAGATAAAAAGAGATCCAGGGATGTTCAAGAGGGAGGGCCCTGTGTGTCCCTATGGCTGATTCATGTTGACGCGTGGAAGAAACCAACACAATACTATAAAGCACTTGTGCTTAGTCTGTCAGTCGTGTCCGACTCTTTGTGACCCCGTGGACTGTAGCCCACTAGGCTCCTCTGTCCATGGGGATTCTCCAGGCAAGAATACTGGAGTGGGTTTCCATGTCCTCCTCTGTAAAGCAATTACCCTTCAATTAAAAATAAACAAATTATATTTTTTAAAAAAAGCTTAGGGCTACAAAGAATGGTATTTCTAACTCACGACCAATCAGAGAGTGTTTTGGGGATGGGAGGGTCAGGATCACCTGAGTCCCAGTCACAATCAATCACCTCATTTCTTTGGAAAAAGGAGCTCTTAGTTTCAACTAATTAAAATACAGACGACAATTTGTAAAGCAACATACTCAACCCATTTATGAGTTGGGTTCCACTTATACGGCCTTGTCTCTTCTTCTTCCATATCATTCTAATTACTTCTTCTGGGTCCATGTTACTTGAAATTGCATACCATGTCTTGCATAGAAATTGCATAGGACTTCCCTAGAGGCTCGACGGTAAAGCCTCTACCTACAACACAGGAGACCTGGGTTCAGTCCTTGGGTCAGGACTTCCCTTGGAGAAGGCAATGGCACCCCAATCCAATACCTTACCTGGAAAATCCCATGGACAGAGGAGCCTGGTAGGCTACAGTCCATGAGGTTGCAAAGAGCTGGACACGACTGAGCGATTTCACTTCACTTCACCACGTCTTGTCTCAGTACCCCCTATTTTCCACTTCTACTTTCCTTAACACCATTTGAAATATTTTATGTCTGATGCATATTTTATGCATTTATTCTGTTTATTGTTTATCTTTCCTGTCCCATTAGAATAGTAGCTCCATGATGCTAAGGACTTTGTTTCGTTACCACAAGACCTAGAATTGTGCCTGACACATGGTGAGTGTTCAGTAACTACTTGTTGACTGAAGGAGTGAGGGGCTTCCCAGGTGGTGTGGTGGTAAAGAATTCACCTGCCAATGCAGGAGATGCAAGAGACACAGGTTCAACCCCTGGGTCGGGAAGATCCCCTATAGTAGGAAATGGTGATCTTTCCAGTACTCTTGCCTGGAAAATTCCATGGACAGAGGAGAATGGCCGACTGCAGTCCATGCGTGCATGCTAAATAGCTTTGGTCATGTCTGACTCTGCGACTGTATGGACTGTAGCCCACCAGACTCTCCTGTCCATGGGAATTCTCCAGGCAAGAATACTGGAGTGGGTTGCCATGCTGGGCTTGCAAACAGTCGGATATGACTGAACAGACAGACAGAAGGAATGAATCATGTAACTGACACATCACATTCTCTGTTTATGAGCTATTATAATATATATCTTCATTCACAATGTGAGGTAATAATTTATAGCATTGAAATAGGATTTACAGGGCTAACTCTCCCTTTTTCACTCTCACAGCACTTGCTCATGGATATTGTCTAGCAGTCCCCATCTTTTGCCCCTCCCTCATCTCCAAGTTTATAAGCCATTATATTCTTACTCTCTTCCTTATTCAGTCTAGACCCCACTTTCCATGTCAAAATTCTACTTCCCAGTTCACTAAGCCCTGCTACTTTGGCCTTCTATCATGAATATCCTGCGGTTTCCCAAACCTACATCCTTGAATCTGTCTTATATCCCTGAGTAGTCCATCACCAGTGCACACAGTACCACATATGACTGTGTGCATGGTATTATAATGTTACAATTTTGAACTTCAGCTGGGACCTCAACGTGCTTAGATGAGTTTGTTACTGATGTGTTCTACATCCTGTCCTCTACTCTTCTACTTGGACAATTACAGACATTTACACTTCAAGCCTCCCAGCTTTCTCCCTTCCCCCTTCACTTTTCACTGGTGGTGGTTTAGTCTCTAAGTCTTGCGGCCCCATGGATTGCAGCCCGCGAGGCTCCTCTGCCCATGGGATTCTCCAGGCAAGAATACTGGAGTGGGTTACCATTTCCTTCTCCAGGGGATCTTTCCAACCCAGGAATCGAAGCCAGGTCTCCTGCATTGCAGGCAGATTCTTTACCGATTAAGCTATGAGGGAAGCCCGCTCAGTTTTCATTAAGGAAAGAAATCTCTTAATTTGAAGAGAAAGTGGAAAATATCAGGTGTGAGTTTTGTTAACTTTTATCTACCTTCACTCACCGACTTCTCTCTCCTAGAATGCCCTGCACCAAGACCTCCTTTGCATTCCTACATTGGGTGGTCTATTCCTCAGATTCTGACCAAATGGCCCTTATTAGGGTTGGATCCCACAAGGCTAGAGCAAAGATTGTAGTTTCTACTCCAGACCACAGGGAGAGGATTCTAAAGTCCTTGTCCACATATGGTACCACTACATCATGTTTTACAGTTAGGGAAAGTTCTAATATTTTCTATGCCTGAAACTTCATTTTCAAAAAACCAATGTGATAAGACTTAGCAAACATGGTTGCCGGGGGAAAGGTAAGAGGGAAGGGATAGTTAGGAAGTTTGGGATGGAGAGGGACACTCTGCTCCATTTTAAATGAACAACCAGCAAGGATGTATGTATAGCACAGGAAACTCTGCTCAATGTGGCAAGTTGGGTGGGAAGGGAAGTTTGGGGGAGAATGGATACATGTATATATATATATGGCTGAGTCCTTCTGCCGTTCACCTGAAACTATCAAAATACTGTTAATCAGCTATCAGCTTAGTTCAGTCAGTCATTCAGTCGTGTCCAACTCCTTGCGACCCCATGAACTGCAGGACACCAGGCCTCCCTGTCCATCATGAACTCCTGGAATCCATACCCCAATACAAAATAAATGTTTTAAAAAAACCAGTGTGATAGACAGTAGCCTCAAAAACTGTCAATATTATTTAACAAATTACACTGACCTAAAAGTATGTTCTTATCTTTTCCTCTGGGACTTCCCAGGTGGTGCAGTGGTAGAGAATCTGCCTGCTAGTGCAGGAGAGGCAGCAGACACAGGGCCGATCCCTAGGTTAGGAAGGTCCTCTGGAGGAAGAAATGACAACCCAGTGCAGTAGACTTGCCTGGGAAATCCCATCAACAGAGGGGCTTGGCAGGGTACAGTCTATGGGTTCGCAAAGAGTTAGTCACGACTGAGCAGGCACACACATCTTTTGCTGTGCTTCTAAAAATTGATTTCAGAGTAATAATTAGAGCACTAGATAGACTCTGTTAATATGTCAGTTCAGTCACTTCAGTTGCCCAGTCGTGTCCGACTCTTTGTGACCCCATGAATCGCAGCACGCCAGGCCTCCCTGTCCATCACCAACTGCCAGAGTTCACTCAGACTCACGTCCATCGAGTCAGTGATGCCATCCAGCCGTCTCATTTTCTGTTGTCCCCTTCTTCTCCTGCCCCTAGTCCCTCCCAGCATCAGAGTCTTTTCCAATGAGTCAACTCTTCCCATGAGGTGGCCCAAGTATTAGAGTTTCAGCTTTAGCATCAGTCCTTCCAAAGAACACCCAAGACTGATCTTCAGAATGGACTGGTTGGATCTCCTTGCAGTCCAAGGGACTCTCAAGAGTCTTCTCCAACACCACAGTTCAAAAGCATCAATTCTTCGGCGTTCAGCTTTCTTCACAGTCCAACTCTCACATCCATACATGACTACTGGAAAAACCATAGCCTTGACCACACGGACCTTTGTTGACAAAGTAATGTTTCTGCTTTTCAATATGCTATCTAGGTTGGTCATAACTTTGCTTCCAAGGAGTAAGCGTCTTTTAATTTCATGGCTGCAGTCACCATCTGCAGTGATTTTGGAGCCCAGAAAAATAAAGTCTGACACTGTTTCCACTGTTTCCCCATCTATTTCCCATGAAGTGACGGGACCGGATGCCATGATCTTCGTTTTCTGAATGTTGAGCTGTAAGCCAACTTTGTCACTCTCCTCTTTTACTTTCATCAAGAGGCTTTTTAGTTCCTCTTCACTTTCTGCCATAAGGGTGGTGTCATCTGCATATCTGAGGTTATTGATATTTCTCCTGGCAATCTTGATTCCAGCTTGTGCTTCTTCCAGCCCAGTGTTTCTTGTGATGTACTCTGCATATAAGTTAAATAAGCAGGGTGACAATATACAGCCTTGATGTACTCTTTTTCCTGTTTGGAATCAGTCTGTTGTTCCATGTCCAGTTCTAACTGTTGCTTCCTGACCTGCATATAGGTTTCTCAAGAGGCAGGTCAGGTGGTCTGGTATTCCCATCTCTTTCAGAATTTTCCACAGTTTATTGTGATCCACACAGTCAAAGGCTTTGGCATAGTCAATAAACCAGAAATAGATGTTTTTCTGAAACTCTCTTCCTTTTTTCATGTACATATATGTAAATAATATCAGAAAACCATAAACAATCTAAACACTTGTCCATAAGGATTAGATATACTGCAATAAATTTATATAATGCTTTTTGGAAAATAAACTATATAAAGTTATGTAGAGAACTTAACAGTATTTTGAAAATATATATCCAAAACATATATTCCAAATTGTTAAAAAAAAGTTTCTCTCTCAGTGATGGAATTATAAGGGAATTTAATTTTTAATTTTTTTTTCATTTTTTAACTTCTTGACTGAAGTGACTTAGCAGCAGTAGCAGTATTGGAGGTATAGTTGACACAGAAGATTATATTAGTTTCAGGTGTGTTACATATTAATTTGATACTTGTATACATTACCAGTTTATCACCATGATAATCTAGTAACCATCACTCACGTTATAAAGTCACTTATTTCAAAAGTAATAATAAACGTATATTTTAAAAGCACTTTTTGGCATGCATATTTTGACTTTTACTTTTATAAAATATATATGTATATATATACGGATGTATATGTGATTATGTATAAGGAGGGTTTTGGCTTGTTAATATCATGTAAACTGTGTTTAATTTATATTAGAAAAGTCAGAGTGCTTTAAAGAAACCCTAAAAATGGTCAAGACAGCTGACAAAAAGTTAAATATTTTGGCATTGAGACCAAGCTTATTTTCATAAAATACAATTCTTAGATGTTCATTTTCCTCTGTTCACTAATAAATCTCATTCATGCCTACTGTATTGGTTTCATGATACAAAATGTCATTTCCCTTTCCTCATGACAGGAAGGGGCTTTTTAAGCAGACTAAGCACAAAAGATTTTTCCTCCTAATTTTCCATCTTGACATGAGTGAATAATAACCATCCTTCCACCTGAAACTAGATCTCATTCGAAAGGGTATTAAAATCTCTTTTGAAAATGTGTTAATGTTCCAGTTCGAAGAGACTTTAGAGGAAGTGTTATAGTGTAAAGTCTGAAAAATCAGAAATCGACTCCTGTTTTGCATATGGGAATCAGAGGAGAATCATTTATTGTGGAGAAAAAAGGTATGCTCTATTGGGCTGTAACAAAAGCTGTAATTTTATTTTGAAGTTCTCAAGTTTTGTTCTCCTGGTTTATGGTTTTTATGCTAAAATTATGGCTTTGTAATGGGCTGTGAGGCATACTTTATGCACTATCATAATTATAAGCTATTACAGTTCGTTCTTTGTATCAGGATGTTTTTATGGACATTTAAATGAAGTTTCTGACAATGAAGCTAACGCTCTAATAGTACTACATTACGTCTACACCTGGTCGAATGCAATCTCTGTTTCTCTATTATAAACCCGTTGTGGGGGAAGGGGGAGGAGGGTGGGACTTAAAACTTCAGCTGCTTGCCTCACACTGCGCTCCAGCAGGACATGTAAGTTTATCAATCCATTTGTATTTAAATGACTTATATGCCTTTTGCCTCACCGAGCCACAAAACCATCAAAGGGAAAATTCACCCTGGTGATTTCAGGTTCTTTTTGCCAAGGAAGACACCTGAAAGTTTGAAAACATAAACCACAGCAAGTCACTCATCCTTTTCCCTTGACATGGAAAAGCAGAGTTGACCTGTTGTTGCTTACTCTCCAATGCTACACGTTAGAAATTATCTATTAGCATGTGCCAGGGCCATTTCCCACAGTATTTATGATATTTATTATGCTTTTGACTTATTTCTTATTTGAAGGCTGTTGAAAAGTCCTCTTAGTCTCAATTTCCTGCAGCTGAAGCATTTGGTGAGAGCACATTTTCCAGCTGGGGTGTTGGCTGAGTATGCCCTTGAATAATGTGTAAGTAACCCAGGTTCCATTCCTGGGTCGGGAAGATCCCCTCAAATAGGATATGGCAACCCACTCCAATATTCTTGCCCAGGGAAATCCCAAGGACAGAGGAGTCTGGCCAACTACAATCCATGGGGTCACAGTGGGACAAGAGTGCGTACACATGCATGTAATATTTTTTAATTGAAATATAGATTTATAATGTATTTTTGAATGTACAGCAAAATGATTTCGTTATTTGTATATATTCTTTTTTCAGATTCTTTTCTGTTATACGTTACTACAAGATTTTGAGTATAGTTCCCCGTGTCATACTGTAGGTCTCTGTTGAGTATCTATCATACAGAGAATGTTGTGTATATGTTAACTATCCCATGTGGCAGTAGAGTTTTATTATAAGTGACAAAGTGGCCAAGATTTCAGTAGCTTTGCAAATCCACTGAATTTCACTGAAGTCAATGAAGAATTAAATAACAATATGAAAATGGAATTAAATATAAATGCCAAATTTCCACTTTAAATGACCTTCAAGAAAATAATGAAGAAAATCCAGTTGAGAAAAAATGCACAAAGAAGACATTATGTGTTCCCACAAAGCAAGAATGTAAGAAGAAGCACTTAACTTAGGGCTTCTGTAGCCCCTTAATTCAGGCCTTATTATGCATAGGAATTAGAGCCCATATGGTCTTCTATCAAATGGTTCCACACTGCTGGGAAAGTATTTATTTCATCAATGTGAGCTAAGTATTTTTAAATCATTACTGAGAAAATGCAGCCTTCTAAAAAAATATATAATGTATTCTCTGAAAAGAAGTCAACGCATCATAAAAACATCTCACCCATGTTTGGTTGTAGAATCCATTTGGCTTCAGTCTAAAGTACTCCCAGTTCTTGCATATTTTAACACTTCCATAAAAGCTGTAAATGAGGTGGGGGGTGCAGTCTGTTTTCACTCAATGCTGTAGAATTCACTAATGAAGACAAGAATGAGGAATTTCAAATATATAAACAGCCCACAGTGGATGAAGAAATGAATCCTGCCAGATTGATAATTGCCCAGCAAGACTCAAATCTCAGACACCTGACCTAACTCTTTCCTGCAACATAGGAAATACCAGAAAGCTTTTTTTAAAAAACGGGGTATTATTGCACTGTAATTATCCACATCATAAAAATAAGACATTTGCAAAATTTGGGGCCTTAAAACAATGATTCTGTCTGATTTTGTACTAGAGGAATTATCTGATTAATTCCTTGGCCATAAGTATTGATTTGGTGGTTGAGGTTATATTCACATTAAAGCTATCTTCTGTATATATAAGCCAAGTGACTCTCAAGAGAATTACCTATGTACATCTCTGAAAAAAGACACACTGCCTCAAGCCAATTAGGCATAATATTTCTGGGCAGTTATTCTTGTTGATTTTGTTGGTTTGTGTGTGGAAAGTGAAAGATAAGACTGTTATTCTAATGTCTAATTTACATGCTAGTGAAATTACAAGGCAAATGCAGAGAAAGAAAAGGCAGTTTCTTTGCTTAGAGTTGCTTATGTAAGCTTAGAAAATATGTTGTTGTTGCTGTTTAGTAGCTAAGTTGTGTCTGACTCTTTGCGACTCCGTGGACTACAGCCTACCAAACTCCTCGGTCCATGGGATTTCCCAGGCAAGAATACCTAAGTGAGTTGCCTTTTTTTTTTTCCAGGGGACCTTTCTGACCCAGAAATTGAACCTATGTATCCTGCACTGGCCAGAGGAGGCAACGGCACCCCACTCCAGCACTCTTGCCTGGAAAATCCCACGGACGGAGGAGCCTGGAAGGCTGCAGTCCATGGGGTCGCTGAGGGTCGCACACGACTGAGCGACTTCACTTTCACTTTTCACTTTCATGCATTGGAGAAGGAAATGGCAACCCACTCCAGTGTTCCTGCCTGGAGAATCCCAGGGACGGGGGAGCCTGGTGGGCTGCCGTCTATGGGGTCGCACAGAGCCAGACACGACTGAAGCGACTTAGCAGCAGCATCCTGCACTGGCAGGGAAATTCTTTACCACTAAGCTACCAGGGAAGACCTTAGAAAATACCTTGTTGTTGTTCAGTCCCTAAGTTGTGTCTGACTCCCTGCATGGCCGTCACAATCTCCTGGAGTTTGCTTATATTCATGTTGGTTGAATTGGTGGTGCTATCTAACCATCTCATTCTCCGCCACCTCCTTCATCTTTTCCCTCAGTCTTTCCCAGCATCAGGGTCTTTTACAGTGAGTTGGCTGTTCACATCAGGTGGCCAAAGTATTGGAGCTTCAGCTTCAGCATCAGTCCTTCCAATGAATATTTCAGGGTTGATTTCCTTTAGGATTGACTGGCTTGATCTCCTTGCAGTCCAAGGGACTCTCAAGAGTCTCCTCCAGCGCCACAGTTCAAAAACATCAACACTTTGGTGCTCAACCTTCCTCATGGACCAACACTCTCATCTGTACATGACTACTGGAAAAATCATAGCTTTGACTATATGCACCTCTGTAGGCAAAGTGACATATTTGCTTTTTAATATGCTGTCTAGAAAATATAGACAATATTGTAATTAAAACAAAAGGAAAGAATAAAAATATTAGAAATACAATAATTGAACTATCCAGTCACAGAAATATATATATAAAAGCTGGTCCATTGTTCCATGTAATACGTTCATCATAAACATGCTTACAGAATTATCTAATATTAGGAAATGTGCAATCTAAAATAGTGTTTCCCAGGGAACACGTGTACACACGTGGCGGATTCATGTTGATGTATGGCAAAAACCAATACAATATTGTAAAGTAATTAGCCTCCAATTAAAATAAATAAATTTACATTTTAAAAATATAAATAAATAAATAATAGACTTTGGTTTAATGTTAGAAGAAAATCTAGCTGTCAGCTTTCAAATTTATTAAGGGAAACTAGGAATTTGCCTAGGTGGTTCAGGGGTAAAATAAAAAAAATAAAATAGTGTTTCCCAACTTCTTTGATAAGAATCGCCTGGGGAGATTATTAAAACAAATAAACAAAAAGCACATTTGTGGGTAGCTCACTTGGAGATTCTGTCACCCTATCCATTTTGTGTTTTAATAAGTTCTTTTTTCCCCATGCCCCATGATTCTTTTCATCTGAGAAATTTGAGAAAAAATATTCTAAAACAACTGACAACAAAAATGAAGTTAAATAATTTACCAAACCTGTAAAACAAAATTAAAAATCAAATGATACCATTGTTTATTAATTTTTTTATTTTAAAGGTTAATATTCTATATAGGACATTCCTATAATGAAGATAAAGTTTTTCATTAGCTAATATTTCAACCTATGTGTTGAAGATTACCTTAGCATTCACAAGTTTCAAAAGTAGTTGAATGAATCAGATCTAATTTTTAATTTGAAAAATATATCCAAATTGTGCATTGAGCAAGTAAAGATTTTTAAAATATTTTATTACCAAGTAATTGATTCTACTTGAAGAAAATTTAAGGTTGGCATTTAAAGGATATCCTTAAATTAAAAATCATCTATATTGAATTTCCTAAAATTAACTGCTACATTTCATTGAGTATATTTCTATACATTTTTTTAGTCATGGAATGTTAATATAATTAGGTAGTTGCTCAACAAATCTCAATTCAACCTTTCTTTTCTTCTCTCATGTGGTTGGAGGGTGGAAAAGGGCATGCTGGCAACTAGCAGAATAAGTTGGTGGGAAAGAGAGGACTAATATGCTACTTTTTTGTCTAACCCTCCTTCATATCATTTTCATACAATGTACTTTGCATTCTTTAAAACTTTGTTTCAAGTACCAGCCAATCTTAGTTTATCTTTACAATGGCTAAAAAGGTACATAAGAGGAGGAGTCTCATTTCCAAAAAAAAAAATCTTTTATTTTTATTGACGTATAATTGCTTTTGGGCTTCTCTTGTGTTTCAGCTGGTAAAGAATTCGCCTGCAATATGGGAGACCTGGGTTCCATCCCTGGGGTGGGAAGATCCCCTGGAGAAGAGAAAGTCTACCCACTCCAGTATTCTGGCCTGGAGAATTCCATGGATTACAGTTCATGGGGTCACAAAGAGTCGACACGACTGAGTGACTTTCACTTCACTTCACTTCATAATCGCTTTACACTGTGTTATTTTCTGCTGTTCAACAAGGGAATCAGCGACATATATACCTATAACCTTTCCCTCTTGGACCTGCCTCTCTGTCCCCTCATCCTGTCCCTCTAGGTCATCACAGGGTGAGCTAAGCTCCCTGTGCTATACAGGAGGTTCCCACTAGCTATCTGTTTTACACGTGGCAGTACACATACGTCAGTCCCAATCTCCGAATGCACCCTACACCTCTTCCCCTCCACTGTGTTCACCTGTCTGTTCTCTATGTCTGCATCTCTATTCCTGCCCTGCAAATAGGTTCATCTGTACCACTTTTCTATATTCCACACATATGCAATAGTATGTTTATACTTCTGTGTCTGACTTCATTCTGTATGACAGACTCTAGGTTTGTAGAGATGTGGAGTCTTGATTTTTTAATTTGGCTTTCTGACAATACCTTCCAACTAGGTTATTGTTTGAAATGAAGCAGTCATAAAGTCGTCAGTGGTCACCTCTGCCTTGCTCAATGCTTTAGTTCTAATGAGAGCTTTCATTATCAGTGAGGACCACAGAGAGAGGAGCATACCCCAGAATATGTCGCTGTGTAAGGGATAAGCACACCCAAGTCCTTTTAAGGTGAGAGATTTATTTTAATCAAACCTATCGATGAGCCTTCTAAAAAACCCAAATTGCTTAGAAAATAAGTATTTTTCACTTTTTCTATGAAGAAAGGAACGATACTCATTTTACTATGGAAAATCTCTTTTTTAGCACCTTTATTGAACAATAATCAATGAAAACGGTAAAGAACCTGCCTGCAATGCAGGAGACCAGGGTTCAATCCCTGGGTTGGGAAGTTCCTCTGGAGAAGAGAATGGCAACCCACTCCAGTATTCTTGCCTGGAGAATTCCATGGACAGAGAAGCCTGGCGGGCTACAGTCCATGGGGTCACAAAGAGTCGGACACAACTGAGTGACTAATGCACACACAGTTGTATATATTCAAAGTGTGAAATGTGATGACTTGATGCACATATATATTGAGAATGATTACCAAGACCAAGATAATTATCATTCATCAACTTAGATAGTTAATATTCATCATCTTAGATAGTTAACTTTGTGTGTACGTGTGTAGTGAGAATGCTTAACATCTACTCTTAGCAACTTTCAAGTATGCAATACTCTTGTTCCATTAGGATACATGCTATACATTAAATCTTCAGAATTTATCCCTCTATAGTGGAAAATGTGTACCCTTTTGCCATGTCAACCTACTTTTTTATTCCCCCAGCCCTTAACAATCACTATTTATATTTCTATAAAATCAGTTTTTTAAATTTTAGATCCCACATATAAGCAATACTATGCAAGACTTGTCTTTGTCTGATTTATTTCACTTAACATAATGACCTCCAGATTCATCCATGTTGTCACAAATGGCAGGATTTTTCCCTGATGCTGAGAAAGATTGAGAAGGGGGCAGCAGAGGATGACATGGTTAGGTAGCATCACCGACTCAGTGGACATGAATTTGAACAAACACTGGGAGCTAGTGGAGGACAGAGGAGCCTGGTGTGCTGCAGTCCATAAGATGGAAAAGAGTCAGACATGACTTAGCAATTCAACAACAACAATATTTTATCAGATAAATTGTATAAATATATACCTATTAATCTGTCAAAGGACTTGTGAGTTGTTTCTGTATCTTGCCTATAGTGAATTATGCTGCAATGAACACAGGTGTGTAAATATCTCTTTGTGATGCTGATTTTATTTCCTTCTGAAATATACCCAGAAGTGGAATTACTGGGTCTTTTGGTAGCTTTTTCCATGCTTCCCACTCATATCATGCAGCCCTGAATTGTCTGCTGAATTCCTTGCAAATGAGCATGGGAGTCTGGCAGAATGCATAGGCATTTGGAAGAACCATTCAAGCATAAATGGAAACATTGCAAATGGCTGCTTAAACACTTGATAATTTCACTAGTCCTGAGTCAAGGAGTGTTTCTTTCTTAGTCCAGTCAGAAGTCTTACAAGTTTTTGAGCCTGGAACACCCTATTTCTAAAGCAGTTTTTATATGTTTATTTGCTTGTTTGTATATTTTTCATTCAGGAAACATAACATATGACTTTTTTTCCCCTAGCTCTTCTTCACCTTTCTTTATTTATATGTTCTGCTTCTCTCTTTGATTCTTTATCTACCACGAATGAATTTATTTTTAGTCACTTACATCTCTTGCCCATTATCAACTCAGCTTTATAAAGCCCTTTGAGTGAAATAAATAGTTAGAGGTCCCTTTCACAGCTTTGAACACTGTTTGTGCAACCTGCTGTGAACATTTTAAGAGAAGATGCCAAGTCCCTCTGCCCTGCTCATAAAAAAAATGTCCCCCAAAGCCTTAAATCTTACCAAGCGTGCTATCTGGTAAATGTCTATAAATTTACACATGCTTGCTTGTGTGCATGCCAAGTCTCTTGAGTTATGTCCGACTCTTTGCGAACCTACGGACTGCAGATCACCAGGCTCCTCTGACTATAATCCTCCATAAAGTAAATATTCAACTTAATAAAAATGAGATCCTTGTAGTGTCATTGGAATGTGAATTCTAACAAGTCTTGGGGTGCTCATGTTTAATTTGGGACGCATGTTTGATTTCTCACGTAGGTGAATCCGAGCCAAATAAGAATGTTCCAGAAGAGAGGTGAATAGGGTGACTGAAAATTCATCTTGCATGTGGGTAACACATTCTCATCTTTTAGAAGCATCCCTGATATTTCAAGGGCTACTTGGGACTTCAGTTCATTCTAGTAGAATGAGTTCCATACACCATTGCTGCTTACATGTTCACAGTTGCTCTATCAACCTAAAATGAACAAGCCAAAATCAGATTCTGATAGGAAAGCATTGTACCCCAGAAACATTCAAGATAGCAGAGGCACTAAGGGATAGGAGGATTTTTCTGAATCTGAAATAGGCTATATGACATAACTGACACCAGTTTGTAAACAAGAAAATATGGCCATAGAATTCAAATGGCTCAAAGTGAAAGAAGTTGTATTTTATACATACAAGTAAAATAATTATCTGAGAAATATATATATATATATACACTGTTTTAAATGATCCCAACCACATTCACATTTAATGACATAACAATTATGACCAATGTAGCTTGGGATTGGGTAACCATAGTAAGAGCACTGTTACCTGGATAACTAATTTTTTTCTACTTTTTTTAAAATGTAGAAATATGATCAGAAGAAATATAATTAGAAATCAGAGTGTTCAAATTTCAATGAACTCTTGAGTGGCTCAGGTTTCTTTTCTACATAAAAGTATTTTTAAATGAAAGAAAAGAAAATTCAAGGATGAATTTCTGATATAATTAGCTTTTAACCTGTATTTCTGAAATTGGCTGTGGTCTATGCAATACATTATGTAAGTAAATCAAGATAAATAACCCTTTTCTTTAAAAAAGGGAAGAGGAACAGATTGCTTAGAAGTCTCAAAATGTGAATTATGCCAATTGGTCCTTTGGGATATATCTCTCTTAGTTCAAACTGTTTCCCTTGGGAAACAGTAAAGTTCATTGCTTAATAAGCATAATGAGATTTTTATATAGTACAGAAGCTGTTGTCAAAGGCTCTACGGACATGCTGCAGAGCTTTTAAAGCTAAGATTTCTCACAGGGAATGAAGATCATTCTGACTAGAGGGAAAAAAAAAAATCTTTTGAACTCAGTCAGGTTCTTATCTTTCTACTATGAGATGTAGTTAAATACTTAAAACATATATTTTAAGTTTTTCTGAAAGAATGAAGTCCTAATTTTACAAAAATTATACTCTGACAAAGAAACATAAAACAACTGTTGGAAGTGAAGGCACAGACTCTGATCTCCAAAGCTGACTATGCACTGTGTGTGTGAGTGAGCTCAGTCCTATGGACTTTGGCCCCAAAGGCTCCCCCATCCATGGAATTTCCCAGCTGAGAATACTGGAATGGGTTGCCATTTCCTCCTCGAGGGGATCTTCCCTACCCAGGGATCTAATCCGAGTCTCTTTTGTCTCCTGCATTGGCAGGCAGAGTTTTCACCACCGCAGCAGCTGTGAAGTCCCGCTGAAGCTGAAAGTTATGCCTAAAGCTGACAACTTCTGAGAAATCCCAGAAGTTTCTTGCCTTGTCAGGTGATTCTTAAAATAGACTCAAGAGACAATTTCTCAAGTTTTAAGTGAATGAAACTGAAAGACTAAAATACACTATAATTGGGGAAAAAAATTCCATCTGGATAAAGTAAGCACTTTTGTATACCTTCCTACTATAAATATTGGCCCAAAGGGATGAATTTTGTATCCATTTTTATATTTCCAAAGTAAAATCTATTTTGACTTGAACAGAATGGAGCAAGGTGTGAAGGCAAAGAAATATTGCTGTGAGTTTTGTACATTATAATATTTTACAGAAATAAGTTTCACCATTTCTCTTTCTTAACTGCTCCCTGCAAAAATTTAAAAGGGGTCACTGAGTGACAAGAAATGGGATAAGGAATGTTATAGACTCTGAGCACCAGAATGCCCAGCAACAGAAATGTTTCTGACCATGCACTTAGACTATATACTCACTCTCAAAACAGCTCACCCACTTTAGGTCTACGTGGTCAGTAATCAGCATATATGACCATACTTTGCCAGGCTACTGCTTTCAAAGCTCTGTCCAGTGCATAATAAAGGTACATTTTTTTTTTTTTTTGCAAGATACAAGGTCTATGGCATCCCTGTGAGGCACTGTTGAGTCAGAAAACTGGCTCTAAAGCTGAGACTCTGTTACCCAGTCTCTCACCATCATCTTATTAACTATCCTGCCTCTTGCTATTAAGAGTACCTGGTAGCTCAGACAGGAAAAAATCTGCCTGCAGTGCCACAGACCAGGGTTTGATCCCTGGGTCAGGAATATCCCCTGGAGAAGGGAATGGCAGCCCACTCCAGTATTCTTGCCTGGAGAACCCCATGGACAGAGGAGCCTGGCGGGCTACAGTCCGTGGGGTCGCAAAGAGTCAGATACAACTGAGCAACTAACACACTTTTGCTATCAGTTTCTGAATAATGATTTATACTAACAAAAATATTGGTTCTTGACTTTCAAAAATTCTCAGGATACATTTGCCAGAGATCTCAATTATTGTACGTGTTTCTTTCCTTATTCAGTTATTTGTGTTTCAGTCATACCTGGGCACCTGCTTGTAAAATATTAGCTACTTCACTTAATTCTATGCTTTTTAGGGTCAACAGATGAGTAATAAATGAAAAAAAAAAGGTTCTGTAACCATATCAGCCCAATTTCAAGCATGCTTTATTAGTTACCAGCTATGTGGCAGTGGGAAAGCTGTTTATCACCTCTAAGCCTCAGTTTGCTTTTCTAGAAAATAGAGATGGTAGTAGCATCTATGGGCTTCCCTGGTAGCTCAGCTGGTAAAGAATCCACCTGCAATGCAGGAGACCCTGATTCGATTTCTGGATGGAGAAGATCCCCTGGAGAAGGGATAGGCTACCCACTCCAGTATTCTTGGGCTTTCCTGGTGGCTCAGCTGGTAAAGAATCCACCTGGAATGCAGAAGACCTGGCTTCAATCCCTGGGTTGGGAAGATCCCCTGGAGGAGAGCATGGCAACCCACTCCAGTATTCTTGCCTAGAGAATCCCCGTGGACAGAGGAGCCTGGTGGGCTACAGTCCACGGGGTTGCAAACAGTCAGACATACTGATCAACTAAACACAGCACAGCACAGTAGCATCTATCTCATAAGATAATTAACTAGAGGGATTATAATAATATATATATAGGGAAAATAATATATATATTGCAATATATATAAAGTGCTTACCACAGTAGTTGGCACTGAGAGTGTTCAACTTACATGAAAACAATATTTTGAGTACCTAAGCCACTCTCTAGGGCTTCCCTGATGGCTCAGCAGGTAAAGAATCTGCCTACAATGCAGGAGACACAGCAGACCCAGGTTCAAACCCTGGGTCAGGAAGATCCCCTGGAGAAGGAAGTGGCAAGCTACGCCAGTGTTCTTCCTGGGAAATCCCATGGACAGAGGAGCCTGGCAGGCTACAGTCCATGGGGTTGCCAAGAGTTAGACACCACCAAGTGACTAAGTACACGCAAGCCACTCTCTAATTGAAAGTAGATACATAGAAAAGTTATTCTAACTTTGTTACTTTACTGAAGTAGACACACTCAAGTTCAAACGGCTGAATTCACAACCATCATGAACACATTGGTGAGAAGGGTACTCTCTGATGTGACTGCAGCCCATGGTTTTCCCAGTATAGAGCTGAGCAGAGTCAGGGTCAGGGGGAGGCCAGTGAGTGAGACTTCAAGGAGAGCGGAGGAGTCTGACTTTATTGGTAATTCAGATATTTTACTCATCACAGAATTTTTCCATTCATTTTAGATGTTTGAAATATTGAATTAAAATATTGTTTACCTTTCCTGACTTCTTTCGTGTTCCCATTGCCCTAGTTCCAACTCTGGCTCTTTAGTTCCTTTTTCCCTGGAGCTAGCTTTCATCTGTTGATTGGGATGGCCCCAGGCTCCCCCTCACCAGGCCATGTTGATTCCTCAGGGCCCCATCAGCAGTTATTAGAGAGTCCTCCTGTGCTATGAAATTGAGTGCAATTTCAGCTCAGTGTGTGGTACCCAGTGGCTTCCCAGGTAACCCGCCTGCAGTGCAGGAGACATAAGAGACACAGATTCGATCCATGGGTCAGGAACATCCCCTGGAGGAGGGCATGGAAGCCCATTCCGGTATACCTGCCTGGAGAGTCCCATGGACAGAGGAGCCTGGTGGGCTACAGTCCAAAGTATCACAGAGTCGGACAGGACTGAAGTGATTTATCGTGCACTCACGGTGCCCAAGTATGAACTAGTGTTTCCACCCAGGCATGTATTCCTGAATTCTGTCCAGTTACATGGCAATGAGAAGGGACTCCTACCAACTTCAGAGGATGCCTATGAGAGACAGTCATCTGTGATCTTCAAGCCCCAAGAATATTTGAGTTCATCCAAATGAAGATTCAAATTGACTGTCCCTTGTCCTGTGAAAAGCTGGACTCTGAATTCTAAGGAAAATAGTAAAATATCTAATCAAATTCCATCCTCAGAGAAGATTAGGCTTTAGAAGAAACTTGGCACAATGCTTACAGAATGCTTTCGATCGTTCCGCGTTATCATAACTCATTGTTGTCATTTCATGTTATCAGTTGCATTTGATAAGTTAAAAAGTTGAAGGACACAGAGATTTATTTATAAAAAATCCCAGTGGAAATTAGAATCAAAACGATAAGAAGCATTTATAGCTAGAGTTAACTGTTACATCTGAGGTTTTTTAGTCCTTTTCCTAGCCCTTGCAATTACATTGCTGAGGTGCTCTCCAATTTCTAAACCTGGAAGAATAAAACATCACATTGCTTTCAGACAGCATGAATTACACTCCCCAGTGCTCCCCACAGATATTCACCTAATTTTGGTAAAGTCAAAGATGCTTATATTGGTCAGGTTACACAGTGACCTGAATTTTGCAATAAGAAGTTCATGATCTAGAGTGACATACTGCCGCTAAGACACTTCAGTCGTGTCCAACTCTGTGCGACCCCATAGACAGCAGCCCACCAGGCTCCCCCATCCCTGGGATTCTCAAGGCAAGAACACTGGAGTGGGTTGCCATTTCCTTCTCCAATGCGTGAAAATGAGGTCGCTCAGTCATCTCCGACTCTTAGCGACCCCATGGACTGCAGCCTACCAGGCTCCTCCGTCCATGGGATTTTCCAGGCAAGAGTACAGGAGTGGGGTGCCATTGCCTTCTCCTGGTCTTAACACTGAAAATTCTGCAACCCAGGAAAACCATGATGTTTAGTCATTCTGATTGCTAACCAGAAACATCCTCCAAGTTACAAATGCACATTGAGTTTTCTTCTCTCATTATTCTTCCTGGTTAGTTAATATTTGTAATGATTCACATAAGATGCACTTGTTTGATTTCAGAATTTGATTTTCAGCAATGAATCAATGCTACTTTTAGCTAATAGTTTGGATTTATGAGGAGAGATCTGTAGAAGAGAATGGAAACCCACACCAGTATTCTTGCCTAGAGAATCCCATGGACAGAAGAGCCTGACAGGCTACATATAGGCCATGGAGTCACAAAGAATTGGATACAACTTAGCAACTAACACTTTTTCACTTTATTTCCTGATAAGAGATCAACTTTGAGAAACCAAAGACAACTTTGGGAAGAAGTATGTACATAGCAAATTGTGCCATAAAAAAACAATGGAGAAAAAGGTAAAGGTGCTGTAAATATATATTATAAAACTATAACTGTATAATGACCTGCTTAAAACACTAGTTAGATCATGTTAACATGGCAGGTAAATCCCTGGGCTACCTCCCCACTGCCTCTCTTTCCAGTTAAAACTCACATTCCATTATGCATCCATTTCACAAGCATTCACTGACCACCTTTGTGCAATGCACTGCACAGTTGTAGAGACTCTAGATTAAACAAGAGAGTTCAGGCTTGCAGCTCCAAATGGGGGATTAAAATTAGTGCAGTACAGAATAAGAGGTGCCATACCTGAAACCTCTACAGCTGGAGACAAAAAGGCAGGGGAAAAATTTAACTTATTTCCAGGAACATTGTACTAAATTGACCAATATTTTCCAAATTTTAAGTCTTTTCTAATGCTCTGACTATGTTTCTGTACATCTCAAGATTCTATGCTTCCTTCACAAGCAAACCAAAAGTTTCAGGAAACACATTTTAACCCCTAATCTGTCTAAAATTCTACAATAATTAGAATTTCTTTTAGTATAGCATATTTATTAATGTCTTCATATATTACCAAAAAAAGTACCTCACACCATACACAAAATACATTCTAAAGACATTAGAACACTAAATATTTGAAAGTCAACAGAAAAGAATAGTAGGCAATATTTCTCTGATATTCCATAGAGAGAATTTTTTTAATGTTACAACAATAAAACAAATGTCATAAAGATAAAATATCAGCTACAACTCTGGTTGCATTTAATAAAAACCCACAAGAAATTAGTTTAAGTTGAAAAGGAGAATTTATTATATGTATTAATATCTGTTAGTCGCTCAGTCTGCAAACCCCATGGACTGTAGCTGGACAGACTCCTCTGTCCATGGAATTCTCTAGGCAAGAATACTAGAATACCAGGGGATCTTCCCCATCCAGGGATTGAACCCGCATCTCTTATCTCCTGCATTGGCAGACAGGTTCTTTACCACTAGCACCACCTGGAAAGCTCATGTATTAATATATGGAGATGCAAAGGCAAGGGTGTGGCTGGACCCCAGAAATAACTAGAAGCAGAGACCTGAACCCCATTAAAATATTTTTAATCTCTGCTGTCCTTTGTAGAACTCCTTCAATTCTAATCACTGCATGTGTTTTCTCCGTTTCTCTATCAATATGGTGAAAGGCAGTTGACAACCGTTGAGATTCCAGTTTTGTAGATTGGGTATGGGAAGAGAGATGGACTTCCTTTCTCTTGAGCCTCATATGAAAGTCCAACAAATGCATTATGCATTAGTCATTCAGTAGTGTTCAAGTCTTTGGGACACAGACTGTAGCTGGCCAGGCTCCTCTGTCCATGGAATTCTCTGGTCAAGAATACTAGACTAGACTAGTATACTAGACTAGAAAGTTGCCATTGCTCTCTCCAGGAGATCTTCCTGACCCAGGGATCGAACCCACATCTCTTAATCTCCTGCATGGGCAGGCAGGTTCTTTACCACTAGCGCCACCTGGGAAGTTCAGCAAAAGAGATTAGCATTTCTTCATATACTCAGTTGTGGATACCCCACTCAAAATGGACAAAACCCAGAAATTAAGAATGGAAGAAAGAACAATTACAATGAAATACAATAGGACATTGTGGGGAAATGTTCAGCTTCATTAATAGTCAATGAAGTGTGAATTTAAATAACCATCAATTGCAAAGATTTTGCCTAGGGAATTGATTTTTTTTTTAAATTTACAATGCTTAGAAATCCAGAGAAATACACCCTTTTATACACTCATGTAGGCATGTAAATTGATGCAAGCTTTCTTGAAGGTAATTAATATGCATCAAGATCTTTGAAAATGAACATAATTGAAGACATAAATAGACAATGTTTTTCATGAAAATATATCTATTGAAACATTTTGGATAGCAAGAATTGGAAATAAATAGATACACATCTGGCAACAGAGTTACCTAAACAAACCTTTGTCTTTTGAGGTGAAATATTATACATATTAAAACTTTATTTTACTAAATATTAAATAACATAGAAAATGTCATTAAGAGAAAAACACAGTGTCATCAAGAGAAAAACCCAACATCTGATGTGCAACATAATTCTAGTATAGGTACAAACATTGGGGAAAAAATTGGAAGAAAATGCACCTAAATCTTGATATTGTTGATATTGTTAACTCTGTGAGTGGTAGAGCTTGAAATTATTATTTTTCTCCTTTGACAAACTGTTCGTGTTTTTAGTGTCAGACCTGAGAATGTAACTGAACCAATCTAGGAGTATATGTTCAACAGAAATACTTTCTAGACTCTGGGAAACTTGAACAATAACAAATACAGAATTTCAACATGAAATTCTTTAATGGAAGAGGGCTGTAGTAAAATATGTTGTTTAATTCTGAGATTCTGTAACCTTTTCAGGTGTTCTGCATGATAATTATTGCCTGTTATACCATTTTGCACAACGTCTAAATCAGTGAATGAAAAGTTTCATTAAAAGGCTTTATTAATGTTTCAAATAAATATGCAGAGATATTAAAACCTAATGGAAAAGAATAAAAAGAAAATGTAGCAGAGGGCTTTGCGTTTTTAAATATCTGCATTAAATGTCAAGAACTTGCATCCTGACTACGACATATCTGAAATGACTAATTAAAAGGTGCCTTTTTTTCATAGAAACGCAGACCCTCTTCTTATTTTTGTAAATGGAAAAAGAGATAAAACTTGTTGATATAAATGCAATATTAACTTCTCCAAAAGCTGTGTCATAGGGGAGGTTTGTATTTCTGATCAATAATTTTTTAACTTTTCATTAAAATGAGCACAAAAGCAAAATATTTAAGACTGCAAATTATTTTATTCCCAAAGAAAGAAGATCATTGTATCACATTTTTCAAAATGTGTTTCTCAGGATGTGTGTTTGCATGTCCTAGTTGCAAAAAAAAAAAAAAAAAAAAAAAAACTGTTCTGTAATCAAATGAATCTGACGGACACTGGATTAAACAGAAACAAATTGGTTTGTTTACTATAGAGCTTCTCAAAGAATTTTATATGTTATCATGCAGTGTGAATTTCCAAAAAGGGATGGTATTCAGCCGTCTTCCCAAACATACTTGACCACTGAACTCCTTTGGTATGCAGCATCTCATGGGTGACTTCTGTGCACACACGTTGGTAAATACTGCTCTGTCAGAACTGTGAGCTTCCACTTGTTCTGGCTTCAGACATCAGTTCTCATCTTTAACAGCAATATTTCCTTCTCAGCAAGACGAAATTTCAGCTTGAAGAATAGCAGAAATAGAGGGGGAAGAAAACTAGAAAACGATGATGAAATGTCTAACACAGCTTCCCTGGAACTACAGGTTGTGAACTTGGCATATTTCATTGATTTAATTAATAAGTAGATAAATGAAATTTGAGCCTTTTCAGCATTTAAATGAGATGTTAAAAGCTAAAAATGTAACTGCTCTCCAGAGACATTAGAATGATCACAGACGTTCATAAGAATAAAACTTTGGCATGAATCCTTTGGCAATATTCCTGGTTCTGGCCTGAAATCAGTAGCTGAATAGGAGATGAGCCATTCCTCCAGGATGCGGTGGTGCTGGCAGCCCAAAGAAAGTGAGCGTTTAGAGAGAATCAGAGCTCTGAACGTGCTTGGGGACGATGGGCCATAATAGTTGAGAGAGTGTGAGCCATCACTGCTAAAAAGGCAGTGATGGGGAAAGTCACGCTTATCTAACTGCCTCAACAACCACCTCCTCTCTCATAAGCCTCTTGGTCTTGGCATGACTTAACCACTTTATCAGGCAAGATGTTAAAGCAAAAAAAGGCCCAATTCAATTGATTGATCTTTTGTTGGGGACAATGTACTATGCTCAAATCATTGCACTGAGTCCTGGCAGAGAGGGCAAGTATCAACAAAGACTGTCCCTACCCCTAAGAAACAGACTCCAGCTTATAATTTTACACCAAAATGAAGTCCTCAAATATGAGCTAGATTTTGTGTGTGTGTGTGTGTGTGTGTGTGTGTGTGTTAAGTTGCTTCAGTCACATCTGACTCTTTGCAACCCTGTGGGCTGTAGCCTGCCAGGTTCTCTGTCCATGGGATTCTCCAGGCAAGAATACTGGAGTGGGTTGCCAGGGCTCTCCTCCAGGGCATCTTCCTGACCCAGGGATCGAACCTGCATCTCTTACATCCCTTGCACTGACAGGCAGGTTCTTCACCATTAGCACTGCTTGGGAAACCCCATGAGCTAGATTATATATTATCAAAATAGAGGGAAGAGTTCAACTCTCAAAGAAGAATCAGGAAAGACTTTCACCTTGTGGCTAGCTAGCATGGTCTTAGATATGAATAGGTTGCCAATAAAATTTGATGAATTGAATTAAATTGAATATCACTGGCATAAGAGTACTTTAGGCTTTGAGTACTTCTTTTTTCTTTTATGTGCAATTGGAATTTATTAAGAAAAAATACTGGAGGCATCTGCTAAACTGTTCATAAAACATAACTGTTTTCTTAACTAGTCTTTCCCAGAACTGGCTATCCTTTGACCAAATTCCTCACCCCATAGACTTATTTTCTTTTTCCTCAAAGGCCATTCCTACTGAATTCATGCTATCTCTGAGACATCAAGGAGAGAGCTTGGGTGTGGTCACTATCTCAAGGGGGGACACCATACCCCATTGTCCCTTTTCAAAGGACACCGAGATCTGAAGATGCTTGTAGCAGATTTGGTCAAAAGCCAGACCACTGAGTCTGTCCTCATCCTTACGCACAGCTCTGTCCTCACACAGGACTTCTTGAAAAGTAAAAATTCATATACCCCTTGTCCTTTCACTGTCCATTAGGTCAAGAAACACTTGCTACCCCTCCAAATTCACCTACCATGAAATCTTCATCAAGAATATTTTGATCTCCAAAATTAAACAAGAAGAGGTTAAGCTGAATAGGAAGAGAGTATTTATCAAAGGGAGTCTTAGAATTTAAATGCGTAGCCTTGAAATTAAAGGTGCAGTAAATATAGGCCTATAGTAAATTGCTTATGATGTAATAAACTAGAATTATAGATGTGGCAATAAACGGAGGTAATATAATATTGTATATTTAAGGAGCAGCTATCAACAAAGGAATAGATCAAATTTCCATCTTGTTTTCTGTTGATAGCTTCTGAAATGGCTATTATTCGGCAGGAATGTAAAACAGGAGTCAACAGTACTGAAGCTTTGCATTTCTTGATTGCCAGCTAATAGTTTTATCGTTCCTTCCTGGATGACCTTGAAATTTATCACAACAGGTATATAGCAGCTAGTTGAGGCAATAGGCAGAGTTCAAGGAAAACCTGCTTTCCTTGTTTATTGCTTGTTCAAGGAAAATATAATAAACAAAGAAACCTGATTTTTGTGTGGTACATCTATTTAGCTTTCTTTGCAAAATCAAGTTTTCTGATTTTTTTTTGAAACCTAGAGACTATTATTTGAAGTACTGAATAAAGTAACATTTTACAAAGAGGAAAAGAACATAGTAATTAACAGCAGCCACTATTAAAACTCTCAGACAATGGGGATACTGTATTAGTTTCCTGTGGCTGCTATAACAAATTACCACAAACTGATTGGCTTAAAACAGCAGACATGTGTTCTCTCACAGCTCTGGAGCCCAGAAGTCCACAACCAAGCTGTCAGTAGGGTTGCACTTACTCTAGGGATGATCCTGTTTCTTGCCTCTTCCGGCTTCTGATGGCTGCAGGCATTCCTTGGCTTGTGACTACACCTCTCCTCTCTCTACTGCTCTCTCTCCTTACCTGCTCCCGGGTAATGCTAACCAGTCTTGTGACTTTAATTACCACCTTTGGTGATAACTCCCAAATTTCTAGCTTCAGTCCAGACCTCTCCCATAAAGTTCAGATCCATATTACGACTTCCTGGTTGACACCTCTGTTTGCAATAGTGATTTTGATCACAAAATCACTACACTCCAAGTCAAACACCTCTACTTAGGGGTCATCAGCAAATCCTGCCAGCTCTACAATTTTTATTTGGAACTCAACCACTTTTTGTCATGCCCCAATACCTGTACCAACCATTATCATCTCTCACCTGGATTATGTCAGTGCCTCTTATTAAAATGACCTATTACTGCATCTGCTCCAGGGGTAGATCTCTCTGCTTCTGTTCTTGCCTTTTTCTTCCCTTCAGTTCAGTTCAGTTGCTTAGTCATGTCCAATTTTTTGCAACCCCATAGACTGTAGCACACCAGGCTTCCCTGTCCATCACCAACTCCCAGACCTTGCTCAAACTCATGTCCATCAAGTCAGTGATACCATTCAACCATCTCATCCTCTGTCATCCCCTTCTGCTCCTGTCTCCCTTCCCTTCTGTCCATTCTTAATACAGAAACCAAGGAGGGTTAGACAAATCCAGCCCCCTTTATTCTCACATTACTGCCACATTCACAACACTTCTGGCATTTCTGGTCATCCAATGTGCAGAGGTTTTCCCACACCAAGCAATTCTCTGCGATGCCAACTGGGCGTCCCACAATTTAACTCAATGAAACCTGGAGATCATGTTAGATCTCATGGGGTAAGGACTCAGTCCCATGAGACTCCCCGATGCCAATCTCAAATGGTAGGTTCCCAGGCTACCTACAACTTCCATTCAATTTGGCTACAAAGCCGAGGTTCCCGTGACCTCTTCCCTCATGGATTTGTTTGTTAGAGCAACTCACAGAGCTCAGAGAAATACTTACTTATGTTTACCAGTGTGTTAAAGTGTATTTTAAAGCCTTCCCCTGATGGAAAGGGAGGCCTGGCATGCTGCAGTCCATGGGGTCGCAAAGAGTTGGACATGACTTAGCAACTAAACAACACAAACCAAACAAGCTTCCTGTTATATGGATGTGTTCACCAACCTGGAACTTCTATGACACCCATCCTTCAGGCTTCATTATATAGTCATGATTGATGAGCTCGCTGGCCAGTGATGATTGGTTTACCTCTAACCTCTCTCTCCTCCAGGGAAGTCAGAGGGTAGTACTGAAAGTTCCAACCCGCTAATCACTTGGTTGGTTCTGCTGGCAACCATCCCCCATCCTTAGAGGTGGTTTCCAAAGTCACCTCATTAACATAACAAAGACACATTGATTGCTCTCGCTACTTAGGAAATTCTAAAGGCTTTAGGAGCCTTTTCTGTGCCAGAGAATGTAGAAGATCAAAGAATATGTTTCTTTTATTAAGTTACAAAATCACACAAGGTGATTCTCTTGAAATATGTCATATCATATCACTATTCTTCTCAAAATCTTCTAGTGGTTCCCATCTCACTCAGTATTGAAAACCCAGAGTCCTATTTTGGCCTATATGGCTCTCTGGGATTCCCACTGTGGGACATTCTATTCCTTCCAACAAGAATGCTCTCCCATTATCTTCAGAGCAGTTTCCTTACCTCCTTCCGGTTTTGACTCAGAAGTTGTCCCCTCAGTGAGATCTTTCCTAGTCTCTCACCTTGACATGTCAATGGCTTTCTTGTTGATGAATGTAAACCTCAAAGGTCAAATTTTTGTCTGTTTTGTTCACAGTTGTATCCCATGTGCCTAGAACAGTGTCTGGCTCACAGTAGGGTAGGCATTTTATAAATAAATGAACAAATGAGTGAATGAATCATCAAATGAATGAACGACTTGTTCAATAGTTATAGATATGACAAAGCAATGACCAGTTGAAGTAAAACAACAAAACGAACAAATAAATATATGTGGGGTATTATTTTATTGCATCTCTGAAATGGTTGTTATGGGAATATATTCACCATTATCAGGTTAAGTAGCAATGTATTTATAGGAACAAGAACTTGTTTTATAGGAACAAGATTGAGTGCTATTATTTTTGTGTTTTTTTATTTTTTCATCTTCAACGAGACGGATTCCTGGAACAATGGAGTATTGTTTTTCTTAAATTCCTTTTGGGAAGAATGGTGTACATTTCATACTGCCCACACATCATCCATAACAGGCTCCATCTAGAGTGAGCTGGGGTGGAAACAATGGGCAATAATAGAACAGCTTCTCTATAAAATAGGCGCCTGTGACAAGGACCTTAACTTCCACCATTTTATACTTACACTGGCTTGGCTGGAATACCTCCCTGTTCCACAGAAAACTAGGGAATGACCAGTTCTCTTTTGTCATAACTAAAAACAGCTTTCTTCAGGGAAAGCACACATATGCTTAACAGATGTGTGTTGAATTGAGCTACACTTCTGTAAGCCATCAAGTCAGAGAAAAAGATCTTTAGGAGAAAGCAATGATTTGAAAGCAGATTAGGAAGCAGGTTATTATGTATCCCTGGAAACAAAGTAAAAATAAACTTTAAAAATATATTCAATCAATGGGACCTACATCAAGGCTGGGTCATTTTAATATACAAATTTCGGGACCCCATTCCTTGACATTACAGTTCTATGGGGTTATATATGAAATAGGGTCTAGAGAATGTTTGGAAACCGTTGTTTTGGATTTACCTTAGATATTCTTGTAAAAGTGCAGAGTTTGGTCTTGGCCTTCTCAAACCACTGCCTTTTGCCTACAGTATTATGCTGTTGACCCTATAGCAGTAGGCTTTGTGATTATGAACAATTCTCTTGGAAGTCTAGATGGAACTATATGATGCAAGCCACGAGTTCTGACTAGGTTTCCATCTCCGCATCACCACATCCCACTGAAGGCAACCTACCCCTGTGTAGGATGCAACCATCTGTGGTTTCCAGCTGCATCCCTATCGTCACAAAACACTACTGTCTACATCTTAACATGAACTTGGTGCAGGAGTCTACCCAATAGAGAGAAAAACCCAGCTACCTAAGTTTTACTGCAATTTCAAGTGAATTTTTCTCTGCTTACTGTAAATCAGTACGTCATGAATTCAGACTCCTGTTAGAAGAGAATGGTACATGCACAGATGTAACTTCTGTTAAATTGTCCATCTTCAGTTTCAACACTCTTGGGCTAAAAAATGAAGATGATGTGTTTCTGAGTCAGCAAGGGCTGCTCTGATAAATACCATAGCCTGGGTGGCTTCAACAGCAAACATTTGTCTCTCACAGTTTGGCGGTTGGGAGGTCCAAGTGAGGATGACAGCAGATCTGGTGTCTGGTGAGAACATGCTTCCTGGCTTGTAGATGGTTATCGTTCCTCCCAGCCTCACATGGTGGAGACTGCACTTTCTTCTTCTTACAAATGTGATGCTCATTCCATCATCAGGGCTCCCCTGTTCTGATCTCATTACTTCCCAAAGTCCTCTCCTCCAAATATTGTCACATTAGGCCTTCAAAATATGAATTTGGAGGATCACAAACATTCAGTCTGTAGCATTCTGAAGCCTTGATTCTTTCAAAATTCAGGTCCCTCTCACATAAAAAGGCATGTGTTTCATACCAACAGCCCCAGAGATATTAACTTGTTCCAGCATTAACTCTAAAGCCCGAGTCTAATCTAAACTTCATCTAAATTAGAAATAGGTGAGGCTCCAGGCAGAATTCACCCCAAGACAAAATTCTCCCCCAGCTATGAACTTATGAAACCAAACAAGTTATTTACAAAATACAATATTGGGATAGGCATGAAATAGTTATTCCAACTCCAGAAGGGAGAAATCAGAAAGAAGAAACAGGTGATGGATCCCAAAGAAGACTGAACTCTATCAAGGTGTCCAAGGGAGATCAAGTTTTGGGAATAACCCTCTTTGGCTCAATGTTCTGCCATTTGGACCCACTGCAGTAGCAAAAAGCAGCCCACGGCTTGATGGAGCACTCAGTGGCCGACTGTGATGATCAGGCCACTTCACAGCTTTTCCCAAGGAGGCTACACTCTCAAAGTTCGCTGAGCAGCTCTGCTCCCACATCTCCCAAGTTGCCCCATACCAAAAAAACCTTTTTTTTTAGTTTTAAAACTACTTCAGAATATGTGCACACATCTTATTTTTTCACACTCTTTGTCGAGTGAGCATGTGTGGTGACTTGAGGAGATGCAGAGCAGAAGGGACAGAGTCTTTCACATTAGTTTTGTTGGTACCAACATCCATTCTTCCCTGCAGAGTATAATGGTAAAAACCAAGACCAAGCCCTTAGACCCTCATGAACAAAGCCTAAATACCCACATTTATTAAGGAAAAAATGTTTTCTAGAACACAAAAATTTTGTTGTGTATAGAGTATTTGATGTGCTACCTTTATCATCCCAACCCAGGGATAAAACCTGGGTATCTTGCATTACCAGCAGATTCTTTACCACCTTCGCACCTGAGCTATGAGGGAAGCCCACCTTTATCATTTTAAATGACACCAATATTCACCAGTGAAAGTGAAAGTGAACATTCAGAAAACTAAGACTGTGGCATCTGGTCACATCACTTCATGGGAAATAGATGGGCAAACAGTGGAAACAGTGTCAGACTTTACTTTTGGGGGCTCCAAAATCACTGAAGATGGTGATTGCAGCCATGAAATTAAAAGATGCTTACTCCTTGGAAGAAAAGTTATGACCAACCTAGATAGCATATTGAAAAGCAGAGACATTACTTTGCCAACAAAGGTCCATCTAGTCAAGGCTTTTTCCAGTGGCCATATATGGATATGAGAGTTGGACTGTGAAGAAAGCTGAGCGCTGAAGTGATGCTTTTGAACTGTGCTGTTGGAGAAGACTCTTGAGAATCCCTTGGACTGCAAGGAGATCCAACCAGTCCATTCTAAGGAGATCAGTCCTGGGTGTTCTTTGGAAGGAATGATGCTAAAGCTGAAACTCCAGTACTTTGGCCACCTCATTGGCCAAAGTACTGGAAGAAGAGTTGACTCATTGGAAAAGACTCTGATGCTGGGAGGGATTGGGGGCAGGAGGAGAAGGGGACGACAGAGGATGAGATGGCTGGATGGCATCACTGATTCGATGGACGTGAGTTTGAGTGAACTCCAGGAGTTGGTGATAGACAGGGAGGCCTGGCGTGCTGTGATTCATGGGGTCTCAAAGAGTCAGACATGACTGAGCAACTGAACTGAACTGAACTGAACTGAACTGAATATTCACAAACAAAGTCAGAACCTGACTCGAAATAAAACAAGACCTTTTCTACTTTCTGACCTTTCATATTGTTTGGACAATGTGTTCTAATTTATCATTTGTCATGACCTCAGGCTGAAAATGATGGGTGAGCTGGGAAGAAGCTGGGAGGTATATACTGGTGATGACCTTTAACCCTTGTCCAAACTTCCTGTTGGTGATAAGACAGAGACTGACCCCTAACTATATTAAGACAGTTCTGATTTTAATTCCACCATGTATGTTGGAAGAGGAAGGATTTCCTCATACTACCAAGCAAATCTCCATTACCAACTGTGCTTACTCACTCAGTCATGTGGGACTCTTTGCAACCGCATGAACTAGACTCCTCTGTCATGAGATTCTCCAGGCAAGAATACTGGAGTGGGCTGCCATTCCCTTCTCCAGGGGATCTTCCTGACCCAGGGATCGAACCTGGGTCTCCTTCATCGCAGACATATTTTTTACTATCAGCCACCAAGGAAGCTGATACCAACTGGGTGTCCTGAAATTCAACTCAATCCTGACATCATCTCTCTGGAGAGAGAATCAGAATCAGATTCTCCCACATTGCAAGGTCTCCCACACTGCTGGCAGACTCTTCACCATCTGTGCTACCAGGGAAGCCCATGAACTAGATTACTGGCTTATTGAAAAGAATGTACCTGGGTAACAGCCAGATGGCAGAGATGCATAAGACAAAGTACAGGGAAAAATTATGGAGCCTCCAAGCCCTCTCCTAGTACCCCGCTCTCTCCAAATCCCCATGTTCACCAACCCGAAAGCTCTCCAAGTGCTGTCTTTTTGAGTTTTTATAGAGGCTCCATTACACAGGTATTGATCATTTAAATCATTAGCCGTTGTCCTTTGAACTCAATCTCCAGCCCCACTCCCCTTCCCAGAGGTCAGGAGTGGGCTTGGGAGTGGGTCTGAAAGTTTCGATCCTCTAGTCATATGGCTGATTTTCCTAAGAAGCAGTTCCCATCCTTAGGTATTTTCCAAAAAGCTCTTCTTTAATATAACAAAAGACATCTTTATTGCTCTCCTCACTTAAGAAATCTCAAGTTTTCGGAGTCTGATGCCAGAAAGGAGGTCAAAGACCAAATATGTACTTTTTCTCACAAATTACAATATCACATATACCCAGGCCATGAGGAATGATTGATGATTGGCACTCAGTCTGATGCAAATAATAGAAAACAGGAAATACTTCTATGTCATTCACATAATAAAAACAGAAAAAGAAAATAGTGTATGTGAAAAATACAAGTAATACTTCTTAACTTTGGGTACATATGAGGTGTGACTGTAAGTCATGACAGTGAACATGGAAAAGCCAGGTACATGGATTTTGAGGTTTATCACCCTCCTGCACTCCATCCACCATGCTCTGCTTCACAGCAGTTACAGTTTATAAAAAAAAAAAAAAGAAAGCTGGTTCTTCATCTTCATTTGGTTCCTTACCTTCATTGAGGAACTCTCAAATTCCTGATTTCTTCTCTTATACACTGACTTGATGGAGACAATTTAGAGAAAATAAAATGGTCATTTGTGAGAAGGGCCGCTTAACTCTCCCTTGAACCTAAGCTACTTTCTTAGTTTTGCTTTCTCTAACCCTTCTGTGGCTCATTGAATTTTTAAGGGAAGTTGTGATCAGCTCAGCTTAAATGATAAAAATAGAGAGAAGCATTGACCTCAGGACAAAGGGAAAGGGGACGGGGAGCAGCAAAATGAGAGAAAAGAACACAGGAGACAAACAGAGGAAGGAACAAGCTAGGGGTTCCTCCCCTGGAAACCATGGAACCCAGGCATCCAGAAGCTGATGGAGAGCCCCAAACACTTGAAAGGTCTCATTGACAAACTCACAGCTACAAATCTAAGAATAATAATAAGAATAGAAGTAGTAGTAAATAACAGTAGTAGTTTAGAATAGTAATAACACACATGTCTTTAGGTATGTGTCTCTCTAATCCTTCTATCAAAGACACTGAAATTCAATTTTGTAAAATCCGCAGCATTGGGGAGGAGAGAGGAAGCTGGCTGATGCTGAAAGCATCTGCTTCTGTTTGAGGTCTGGCACCTTTTAATAACTTCCTCCTGTTTCTATCATATTCCACTTTCTTGGTACTTCTTCAGGCTTGTATATATCTCACTTCACTATAAGTTTTTGGTGTTTGCAGTCTTCTCTGAAGAAAAGGTTGGGGCTTCCCCAATGGCAGTAGTAGTAAAGAACCCACCTGCCAGTGCAGGAGACATAAGAGTCTCGGGTTTGATCCCTGGGTTGGGAAGATCCCCTGGAGGAAGAAATGGCAACCCACTCCAGTATTCTTGCCTGGAGAATCCCATGGACAGAGGACCCTGGCTGGCTATGGTCCATAGGGTCAAAATAGTAGGAAACAACTGAAGCGACTTAGCACTAAAGGAAAAAGGAGATAGTGGTGGGGTACTGAGCTAATGACACCATTTATAATGCTTGCTTGGTGACGGAATGAAGGAAAATTGCCCCCAAAATGACAAAACACAGTGTACCCTTCATACCACCTAAGCACATAACAAAATTACTTAATATTCTCTTAAACTCAGGTATAGCCAGCTTTGTGTAAAATGCAACTCTATACCAATAAACAATTTTGAAGTGAAGGGGGAGTTCTACAAGTACTGAGTCCTTTCTTTATCCTCATTATCCATGTGTGAAGTGAAAGTCGCTCAGTCGTATCCAACTCTTTGAGACCCCATGGACTATATGGTCCATGGGATTCTCCAGGACAGAATGCTGGAGTGGGTAGCCTTTTTATTCTCCAAGCATCTTCCCAACCAGGGACCAAACCCATGTGTCCCACATTGCAGGCGGATTCTTTACCAGCTGAGCCACCAGGGAAGCCCTATCCATGTATAATAATACTCATTTATCAGACATGATTGAGTGTTCAGGTTACTTTCACTGCATTATACCATTCCCTTTACAGAGCAATCGTCCAAGGGAAGCCCAATGTAAGCAAGGCAGCATCATTAACTTCATTTAGAGATGACATACATCATGATGTAAATATATTTATATTTATAATGAATTGAGTTTGTTAAAGACAAGGCTTTCTGATTATGAATAATTTGGGCAAAATGTGTCATATCTCTGTTCATGTTTTCATTTATGAACACAAATATACTACCTCCTACCTGTATTGTTGTTTTAAATGAAATATTCACAGTGAAAGAGCTATTTTATAGAAACTTTCTTCCTGGTACTTAAAAATCTTTCTCAGAGAAAAAATAGGTGGACCAAGGTTTAGACTTCAGAACTTCTGATTCTGATACAGGTATTTGTTCTTTCCTACCAGCCTGTCTCGTGCAGATTAAAGGTGCTCACGACTTAGCCGATGATTAACTTTTCTCAACCAGGTGGTCCCCAAACTTCAGGATCTGATGCCTGATGATTTGGGGTGGTGCTGATGTAACAATAGTAGAAATAAAGTGCACAGTAAATGTACTACACTTGAATCATCCCCAAATCATCCCCACTTCCACCCTTGGTCTGTGGAAAAGTTATCTTTTATGAAACATGCCCCTAGTGCCAAGAAGTTTGGGGACTGCTGAACTATTATTGCAGGTTAAACATCTTAAGATACTTTAGTCTCTGTGAGGACATTGATTCTGTCCATCCTTCTGAGGGTCTCACCATGTTCTTGGGGAGATAGACAAGTAAACAAATAATTGCAATAACTACTGTGGAAATTCCAGCATCAAAGAGTTTCTGATCTTAAGAAGGGGCTATTCCCATTGTGGGTCATCTAGACTGTGGCAGGAAGCGACTGTATGTCCATCTTTTTCTGGTGACCAAGTGTTTACTCTGCGAGCTCACTGCATCACTTTTGAGTATCTACTGACAGTTCTGAGAGAATCTGAAAGCCCCTCCAGCCTAGGACCCTGTTTACCAGTGTCTGACAAAAAAGAAAAAAAAATGCAAAGTCAAAGAGCAGGGTTTTTCCTAAGGGTAATTTCAGAATAAATAATATGATTCCATAGGAAAACATTAAGAAAGCCAAGTCCTATTCACCTCCGGTTTCTCAGAGAACAGAGGAATAATCTCCACATGCATCTCACATCATCAGTCTAAAAAACCCAGAGACATTTCCTAAAGAGCCAAAATAGTTGAATCAAATACCTTAGCTTTCAAAAATGGGCACTAGTTGATTTTTTAACACAAAAAGTCAATTTAGAAAGAATCTGCCTCTCCATCAAATAATTTTAACTTAAAAATTACAGATGAGTATTTGTTTACTATTCTTTCAAACTAGAGTCAAATTCATTTTCTGAAATGAGAGTCTGCCAATGGAAGCTCTTTTTCTTAGAAAGAATAATCATAGGTTGTACCTGTGCCAGTGATGTTTCTAATTTTCACACTCAGATTTTTGTTTTGTTTTTGTCTGTGTGTTTCGAGTGGAGAGAAAACTTGAAGCATTTGCAAACCAGTCTCAATGGTGAGAGTAAACAAATAGTAGTCTACTAGTTACAAGTGTTCAGCCTTCTATGGGCACCAATGAATATGTTTTTCCAAAGAAATTGAAGACTATTGATTAATCAAGGAGCGAGTTAAGTAGCCAACAGTTAACAGCCTCTACTGTATATTCTGTGTCTGTTGAGAATGCCAGGACAGCCCTTAAAGAACATTTAGAATGTATATTTAATAATACTTATATTGCCTTTATGAACATCAAAATCAGAGCTGAATTCTCTGATGACTGCTTAAGCACTGGTATTTTGTATCGTTGCTTGTGATGAGGTCCTCATGTTTAAGATGGCAAAGACAGTAGATGTGTTTGTTGAGTGGAGGAACACTCAACACTCTCCAGAGATAGAATGTACATTTGCTCTGCAACAGGATCAGTTTCTCAAAGTGAAAGTGAAAATGAAGTCGCTCAGTCGTGTACGACTCTTTGCGACCCCGTGGACTGTAACCCACCAGGCTCCTCCATCCATGGGATTCTCCAGGCAAGAAGCAACACAAAAACAGTTTTGTTTTTTTTTTTAAATTCTGCCCACACGCTTTGGAAAGTACTAGGATATGACTGCAGAATTCTGAGCCACAAGGAAGAGGTATGTTCATTCTGAAAAAAATCTAAGTGTCCATATGACTCATTTTGCCCTACTCAACTCTGCATACTCCTTCTGGAGTCAAGAATGTCTATTTTTTTTTTAAATAGAATGAGTTTCATTCTAAGGAAAGATGGTCCTACCAGGATACAGCTAAAATTGTGCTTAGGTCAACCACACTGTGGAAAATCATCCTCCATCGAATTATCAATCACACTTGATATGATACTAAATATTTGGAATCCATTTACCATCTGATAGGTATTGCACAGTCCAGTATTGGATTTGAAATCTTACGCACACATATGAAGTTTTATCTGCATCTGATATGCTGATAGATGTAACTTTTGACTGGGGTTGGGATCTATTTTGACTATTCTTACTTTGATTCTTTTGGGCCTTTTGCTTGTATCACTTATATTCTTCTCTTTAAAGAATGCACATGGATAATATAACTAATGCTTTTCATGCATCTCTTTTGCTTCTGCAGGAGGGATTTTTGAAACTGTGGAAAATGAACCTGTTAACGTTGAAGAATTAGCGTTCAAGTTTGCAGTCACCAGTATTAACAGAAATCGAACCCTGATGCCTAACACCACATTAACCTACGATATCCAGAAAATTAACCTTTTTGATAGTTTCGAAGCCTCACGGAGAGGTAACTATTTTCACACTTTTAAAAGCTTCTTTGGGTGATGTTTCTGCTCCACAAGTCACCTTTTCTTTGCTACCTGCCCTTTTGCACAGTGGACATCTCTGTGCCAAGGGTTTGCCGGCGATCTCGGCCCAGCACCATCTGAACCCTCCTAATGGACATTGCCTAGTTCTGTTTTCTGGGCCTTTCTGATCAGCTTGCCTTTCAGTGCCCTGCACTCTATGATTAACTGGTTCAGCTGTGAATGGAAAATGTCAAGCTTGATCTGTTTTTCCTTCCTGAGGCTGAGATACCACCATGAAATTGTACAGTGCAGTCAAATAAAACTTTGTGGAAGGTCATACCTACCAAGCATGTGGAAATGCCCACAACACACAGACTTCACAGCCTGAATTCTAAGAGGCCATGAGCCAGTGGGATTACCTAGCATCCTCTCAAATATTACCTTATTCCCTTTCCACAAGATCAGAGAAATGTGAAGATTATAAATATTGAATCATTATGTTTTACACCTGAAACTAATATAATATTTTATGTCAATTTTTTTAAAAAGGGAAAAATAAGAAAAAAAATAATGGAACCATTAAATAAATAAAGCAGGGAAATTTATGGGATCAAAGAAAATCTTTTGTGTCTGAACAGAAGACAATTTCCTAGAAAATAATCTAATTTGTATGCAGGCTGCAAGGTTTGTCTCATGGAAAGAGTCTTTGATGTGGGACTTATTTACAAATTCTCCAAACATTTCCAAGATGACCCTTTCAAGCCACATTTGACATACTTGGAAGATAGACTCTAACTAGAGAGTTGTTGGGTTTCCCTACAGGTGTTCGTCTGGGAATATCACCCCAGAATATGAGGGGCTCTTTCTCTTTTAGAGGAAAGCTTTGCCCATCAAAGACACAGAAGTGGGGACTTCCCTGGTGGTACAGTGGTGAAGACTTTGCCTTCCAGTGCAGGGGGTTCAGGTTTCATCCTTAGTTGGGGAACTAAGATTTCACAAGCCTCACAGTCAAAAAGCCAAAACACAAAACAGAAGCAATACTGTAACAAATTCAATAAAGACTAAAAAGGGTCCACATTAAAAAAAAAAATCTTACAAACACATACAATTAAGTGGAATACAATGTATGCCATGTTCACACTAATTTCCAAGTAACTAAACACGGGTTGTTTCCACTTAGAGTTAACCTCATTAGGACTGCAGGGTGTGTTCACTTAATATGCTCTTCTGTCAAATTCTTGTGTCCTTTCGAAAAAAAAAAAAAAAAAAAAAAACTGAAATTTGCTTTCCTGGGAGTACAGATGAAAATTGAATAGTATAGTGGTTTTCTTTAAAAATCTATAGCATCATTGGAGTATAAGAATATTTCCCTTTTTAAAGATCAATAAAGTTGCAGATACTATATAGATCAGAGCCGTCTGTGAACAAATAATGAAACTTTGTATTTATACAGAACTTTAAAGTGTATAAGCATCTTCACATAAATTATCTCTACGAGTTAGATCTCTCTCTGTCCCTTTCTCTCTGTATCTCCTCTCCCTGTCTCTCTCAGACACACATGCTCGCATACACACTCCTGCAAAACACTGTTGAATAGATATCCCCAGAAAGCCAGCCACATTTAACAATAATACTTCAACCCACATAAAATCCAAAACATTTTTATGACCTGAAGTACCTGCCATATTTATAAATTAAACACCCCCAAAGCTTCTTAAAACTGGTTATTTTCTGGCAAACAGAATTCAAAAGGATTGATTTTCTGTCAAGTAATATTAGAATCCCCAAGCTAAATATTAGCAGAAATCTCAATCCACTGCCTATGCTAGACAAAACAAGAGTTCATATACTCTCATGCCTTCACTTTTTCTTGCTAACCAGTAAAAGCACATCCAGAAAATTAGCATCTGAGGACAGTTTTCACCTATAGTATTAGAAAATTATGCTTTTATATCTCATGTGATAATTCAGTAATGAAGAGCACAGTGTCACAAAGTTCCTTGTGAATGATTGTGTACACTAGCTGTCCCACAGATATGTGAAATATGATTCTCAAAATTTTACATGTTAATTTTTCTCTTCAAATCAAGTCAGATAAGCTTAACAAGGCCATATATTTTTTTTCTGCTTATCTTTTACTTGTGAAATGGCATTATTAGAAAAATCAACACAATTTCACATGTTGCTATTATTTAATTCATATCTTCAACTATTGTTTCTCAGCAGTCCCAAATTCTTTTAAACTAGCATGAATATATAAATTTGAAATGTTTTTACACTTATGTTCAATGCCAGCATATATCTATGATGGGGCTTCCCTGGTGTCTCACACAGTAAAGAATCTGCCTGCAATGCAGGAGTCCTGGGTTCAATCCATGGGTCAGGAAGATCCCTGGAGAGGGAATGGCAACCCACTCCAGTATTCTTGCCTGAAGAACTCCGTGGATGGAGGACCCTGAAGGGCTATAGTCCATGGGGTCACAAAGAGTCAAGCACAACCGAGTGACTAACACTTTTATTTTATGAGGTTATAGAAGATAATCTGTCCCAACCTCTCTGGAAGAGAATTTGGTTTATATATATCAAGAAACTTAAAAATATCAATAGCATTTAATTATAGCTGAAAATCTACTCTAAGAAAGTAACATAAAAGTTAGAGAAAATATAAGAAGTACAATAAGTGCTTATATATTACTTATAATAACCAAAAATCAGGAGCAACTTAATTCAGTACCACATGTTCAGGCACTCAGTCGGTCATGTCTGACTCTTTACAACTCCATGGACCATGGCTCACCAGGCTTCTCTGTCCATGGAACTTTCCAGCCAAGAATACAGGAGTGAGTTGCCATTTTCTTTTCCAGGGGATCTTTTCAACCCAGGGATCTAATCCAGGTCTCCCGCATTGCAAGTGGATTCTTTACCATCTGAGCCACCAGGGAAGCTCCATTCTGCATCATCAGTCAGTTCAGTCGCTCAGTCATGTCTGACTCTTTGTGATGTATGGTTAGTTAAATAAGTAATGACACTCGGCATCATGGACTAGGCTATTCTATGCCACTAAAAATATTACTTTTGCAGAATTTATAATGACTTGAGAGTAAGAGTGTGCTTTTAGTGTTAAACTTAGTGTTGAATATAGAAAACAATGTATCAAACTGTATCTATATCCTGTTCAATTTGTAGATAAATTGGAATACCAAAATATTAGGTTGGCCCAAAAGTTCGTTTGGGTTTTCCTACAAGCTCCTACAGAAAAACCCAAACAAATTTTTTATCCAACTCAATGTGAATTGATATTATTCTAAGTTGATGGAATTTCAGGGCCATTTTGGCTTTCTTATAATTTTCAATATTCTAAGTTATCTAGAGTGTATATAATCTTATAATGCAAAAAAATAATGTTAAAATTAATTTTTATGTACATATCTACTTTATTTTGTTCAACTACATGTTGGCTAATGTTGATGTAGAAATAGGCCCATCCTTGAGCTGGGTCCCTGGACTCTGGTCAATTCTACCATTATCCAGAGACCCTGACTCACTGCACTGCCTATGACGTTAGTGAAAAGGTGAAAAGTGAGAGTTGCTCAGTTGTGTCCAACTCTTTGCAACCCCCTGGACTATACTGTCCACGGAATTCTCCAGGCCAGAATACTGGAGTGACAATTTCTCAATAGCCTAGACCTCTTTTCTGAATTTTGGGAAGGACTGGAACCAAAGTACTCTGCAGCCACCCAGAGAGGCTTCTGATTCAGTGACCACGTTAGTTATCTTTACTGCCACATTGTCACATGACAGAACTGAGTTCATGACATTCACTTGGCAAATGGCTTATAGTCACTCTGAGTGCTTCTGGGTGGCATCACACCAAGCAAGAGATTTAAACTCCATCTGATTAAAAGTAATGAAGTGAGACCAACAACTCATTTTTGTTTGCAGGGCATTGGCCCTGTGATGTGTTGCTAATCATTTCGACATTTACATCTCTAGTATTTAGTATCTCAGGGATGTTGGAAGTTGGATTAAGCATGTTTCCTCAACATACAGATGAAGAGTGGAGGAAAGTTTCCAATAGTGAAAATAAGGAGGAAGCATGAAAGGGGAGATTGAATTCACAGAGCTCTCTCTCTCTCTCTCTCCCTTCCCCTCCTCCCCCTCTCCACTCTCTCCTTGTCTGTGGACGTCAGCGTGTGATCAGCTGGCGCTTGGTGTGGCTGCTCTCTTTGGTCCTTCCCATAGCTCCTCCGTCAGTGCTGTGCAGTCTATCTGCAACGCTCTCGAGGTTCCACATATACAGACTCGCTGGAAACACCCCTCCGTGGACAACAGAGACCTGTTTTACATCAACCTCTACCCTGATTATGCGGCTATCAGCAGGGCAGTCTTGGATCTGGTCCTCTACTACAACTGGAAGACAGTGACCGTGGTGTATGAAGATAGCACAGGTATGGGACTCACACAAGCCCTCACCTGGCCATGTGTGGTTGGCATAAAGGGAGCCAGAGTATTCTCTAGACATTGACTCATCAGGCAGAGTGCATGAAGATGGTTTTTATATGAAGCTAATTGAGTATTCTAGTTTGGATGCCCCGTGTGTAGCTGGTTCCTATCAACTCCCCAGAGGGTTGATCCTTTCTGATGACCCTTTCATCATCAAACTTAAGTGCAATTTAATGTATCCAGCTCCATGAAGAATATGACCACGGCTCCATTGTTAAATAAAATAGAAAAAGTTTGGAAATGACCACTTCAAAATATGATTCCAATTCAATAAGTAGCTATGTAAATGTCTTAAAAAGTTTCTAAGGTAGGTAAAGCAACTGTACTCCAATAAAAATTAATAAAAGATTAAGTACATCCACAGAAGAATCCAGTTAGAGGTTGTATTGATAGATCTGATCATTTCATGGGGAAAGGACTAGGAACCCAAGTAATGAGTCCTTAATGAAGCTCGCTTTGTTTCACCTGCCAACTTTAAGGTGAAGGACAGACATGTGCTGAGCACCTCATTAGACATTTTTCTGACCTTACCCAATTGGAAGTTTCTTTCATTGGTACCTTCCCCCCTTGCCTTCTGTTTACATTTTGAGGTTTGTTGGAGTTAAAGACCCCTTTCATGCAGTTTAAATTCTGCCAGTAACACTTCCCACATAGAAAAGTCCAAGTCCTTCTAATTTAAAGCTCTTCACCATCTAACCATTCTCATCTTCATTAACCCAAGTACTAACTGAGCTATATCCCCAGTTCTCTCACATCATTTCTTAAATACCCCCAAGTCCATCCCAAATCTTTCTTTCTGAGGCTGGCCCCTCACTTTGGAAGGTCTGCCACATAAGCTCCAAGGTGATAAGTTCCCCCACTCTCCATGATCACACTCAACTCCCCTTTCTTTCTAAAGCTCTCTGAGACCACACTGGGAGTTAATAGCACATTATAAATATAAGCATTATATTACATGCTCTCATGATCTGTTTAAATGTTTATGAGACTAGACATTCCAAAAAGTTAGATTTGATCTTATTTATTTTTAAAATCTGCTATCTAGCACTATATGCCTAGTCTTGGCATATATGGAAGTGCTTAGTAATTACATGTGGAAAGAATAATACTATTTTATTTCTGGAATTTTTTTTCAAGAATCGATATTATCTGCTTTCCTTAATCTATACATTTGGTAGTAGGGCTAATAAAATTATCAGCAAAAATTAACGAAACCAAACATTTCTAAACTTTTTAATAGTATCTCACTTTTCACTCTTTCTCACCAGATACTAGCATTTATGGATACTGTTCCTCAGAAAATGAACAAGGAGCCCCCTCTCTTTGGCACTAAACTCTGTTTCCATTTTCAGCTGTCAGAGAAAAGTGACTTTTGTGGTTGGAAATATGCATTTATGTATTTTCTTATACATCATCTCATTTTAGAAAGAAGTAAATTAGTTGACTGTATATATAATTTATAAATACCAAATTCAAAACAGTCCTACTAGGAAGGATAAGCTACAGGCAGTGGCAGTGGCTTCTTAGAGCGTCACCTGCTTGCTGTGAAGGAAGAAAATATATTAACAAATGAACTCCATATGTATACTTTAAAAGCCTTATGGTATACATTATATTGTATACTGGTATAGTATACCTTTCATGTTGTCTACCTTTGTACATAGAGAATCCCATGAGTTAATAAAATAATGCTATGGACGGAGGAGCCTGGTGAGCTGCAGTCCATGGGGTCGCGAAGAGTCAGACACGACTGAGCAACTTCACTTTCACTTTTCACTTTCATGCATTGGAGAAGGAAATGGCAACCCACTCCACTCTTCTTGTCTGGAGAATCCCAGGGATGGGGGAGACTGGTGGGCTACCGTCTATGGGGTCACACAGAGTCGGACACGACTAAGGTGACTTAGCACCAGCAGCAGCAGTACACTCTTTAGCATAATTTTCTCTCATTATTTTTACCATTTCCAGCAAAACAGGACCATCTAAAAGGGAAACAAATCAATGAATAATATTGAGACAGCTGGATTTAATTTAACTAAAGGTGTGGGCATAACTTGTAGACTGCAAATTGTATTGAGAAAAACTATAATTTGCAAAAGAATAATATAAAAGTTGATATCGTAACCACCCTTTCGATTACAAGTGAGTTCCCACAACTGACAGCCATTTTGCATAGAGGGAATTTGAACCATCATTTCTATTACCTTTAAAAAGAAACTGAAATCTCTTCATTCCTATTGAGTTCACCTGAGCACAGTTGCTCATTAAATAATTATTAAAATTGAAAAATCCAAAATGAGTATGTGTTTGCCCATTAAGTTAGAGATGATTCATGGTAAAATGATTTTGCTCACAAAGACATTAAAAATGTAAATGAATAATCAATTGAGCCATTAAATTGGAACCCAGAGAGTAAACAGGTCAACTGAGATCAATAAGAGCAGACATCTTTTGACTCTGAGTGGGTTTAATACTACTTGACTCAGGGATTTGGTTGCCGTAATTATCAAGCCATAAAAAGGAGAAAACTTACTAACCCTGACGGAAAAGAAAGGACTTAGGTGTGCTCAGCACCCGCCCTTAAGTACCCATTAAAGAGAGCACTTTATTGGGATTTGTTTAGGAGTTTGTTAAATAGCCTGAAGCCAGTGCAGATGTCTATGGGACTAAATGGTCCATGATTTCCATTGAACTCTGTGGAACACTGTGCATGTCTCTGAGGACAAAGTCCAAATCACTATATACTAGTAGGCAGAATTCTGTCCTCTAGAAGAGCAAGTGTAGAGAGACCCCAGAGAACAGTTACGAGGAGTGAAGTTTTGCCTCGCTTCCTCTCTCTCTGTTGCCGGGATGTTTTTCCCATCAGTCACCTACTTCTCTCTGACTCCCACACTTACCCTAGGCAATGGGAAACTGCTGCTCATTGGTCACCCCCTCTGTTTCATTAGACCCCCGGTGGAAGCTTGGCTTCCATCCCTCCACATGCATCAAAAAGAGCTGAGAAGCTGAGCACCAAATGCAGTGTGGAGAATATTCAGCAGTTTCTGCTTTCTTATGGCCAGTGTTAGTGAAATGTAAGCACCGTCAGCTCTGTAGAACAAGGGCCTGCAAACTTTTTTCTCAAAGGGGCTAGATATTAATACTCTATAGTTCAGGTTTTATGAGCTAGAGTGCCTTGGTCACAACTATTCTGCTGACGTAGCAAGAAAACAGTCACAGACAGTATGGAAATGGACAAGTATTTAGTGTGTTCTAATAAACCTTTAGGATTCCCTAATAGCTCAGTTGGTAAAGAATCCGCCTGCAATACAGGAGACCCCGGTTCGATTCCTGGGTCGGTCAGATCCACTGGAGAAGGATTAGGCTACCCTCTCCAGTATTCTTGGGCTTCCCTTGTGGCTCAGCTGGTAAAGAATCCGTCTGCAATGCGGGAGACCTGGGTTCAATCCCTGGGTTGAGAAAATCCCCTGGAGAAGGGAAAGGCTACCCACTCCAGTATTCTGGCCTGGAGAATTTCATAGACTGTAAAGTCCATGGGGTTGCAAAGAGTTGGACACAACTGAGCGACTTGCACTGCACTAATAAACCTTTATTTACAACAAATAAGAAAGCCAGTGTGGTTGGATTCCAGTGAGAGGGAAGTGTGACTCTGTCATACCTGTGGGCCTGAAAGATCATGGAGGGCTTTGGAGATTATTGGAATAAGCTTCGGCTCCTCACGAAATGGGCAACCATTGCAGAGTTTTCAGAAGAGGAGTGACATGATCAAATTTATATCCTAAAAAGATCATGCTGGCCTTTGTATAATAAAATGACATAGGCAAGCATAAAATTGGTGGCTCCTACTGAAATCAAGGCAAGAGATGAAAGTGATACCAATAGATGAGGAATGGTCAGATACTGGAAGTATTCTGATGTTGAGCTAGCATAATGCTCTGAGGGAGTGTAGGCTGGATGAAAGAAATAGAGGAGTCAAAGATAACTAAGCTTTTCGGCCTGAACCAAAGGATGGAGTTACCTTTGCCTGAGATGAGAAAAGGTATACGTGGACATAGTTTGGAGAAATAAGGATATCAGGGGTTCAGTCATAGATCTGTTCTTTGATTTTGCAATGTCTAGTAGACCTCCACATGTAGTTGAGGAGGAGGCAGTTAATATATGAATCTGGAGTTCAGGAATGTAGTAGACACTGGGATACGAACTCAAGGGTCCTCAGGATATTGATGGAACTAGATGAGACCATCAGTTAAGTCAGTTCCATCCAGATATGTTCATAAAACATAGTACTTAAGATTTTTTTTATCCATGGTTACCTTTTTCAACACATCAGAGCATGAAATTTATAAAATGCAGCCTACAATAAAGAGTATTATCTGTCACTTCAAATATAGTCTCAAAGTTTTACAATGAGGATTCATTTGAAATAATCTAACATATATAAAAATGTCAGTGATTGAAAAAACAGTGAATCCAGAAAGAAAACCCAAGAAAAATGACAACCACAAAAATCACAATAACTAAAGTCTCAAAGTGCTGACTGATTGCCATGCACTATTCTAATTATCGAATGTAATTAACTCATTTAAAATGCTCAACCACCCTGTAAGTAAGTGCAATAGCTACTCTTTGGCTATATTTAAACAGTGACTTGGGTTTGTTATGCCTATGATATTTTCCTTCATTTCCCCCCAAAAAATAGAAATATACTGTATAGAAGCAAGAACCTAGAAAGGTCTAAAATTTGGACTTAAGGAAAATTAAATGTTTTGACATAGGTGGTCAAGCCAAAAAATAAACAATCAGTACCAAGTAAAGGAATAAGTGAATTTTTCACCTTAGCAACCATAATTTACATCTCTGTGTTGTTATGATCACCTGTGCTAGCCAAACCACTCTGCTACACACCCTCCTACAATCCTACCTGAAGTAATTGGAGAATGGAAAATCCTGGGCACTCAGTACCAACACGATAATATATTACAGTTCTTTTCCTTCTGCCCTTACTCTTTCTACCCTTTCTGTTTACCCACTCTAATCCTCTGACCAGAACCCTTCAAAATTTCAGATTTCTGCTCAGGAAACCAATCTTTAGATATTTCATGGTGACATTATTTTTTATCTGCCATTGATATTAGCCAGAATTCAGGACCAAAACATACTGGTAGAGCTAAGTAGCACATAGTTAATCTCAAATATTTTGACTAGATTCTTCTATGGGGCTCTTTTCCATTAAGAGACACAAATATTCTTTCAGCAGTCTTTAGCCTTTTTTGATGCCCTTTTGAAAAAACATACATATGAATATCTGCACTTAAAAGTGCTGTATTTCCTCAGGTAATTCACTCACCCATCTCCATTTCTCAGTCTGTTTTTTTCCTCCCCTCTGGAGAGTATATAGATCCCTTTAAGAATTCTATTAGATTTGGATGTATTAATATACTAACATGTTTGTGAAATGCCATTTTGCATGTTTCCAAGTTCACATGAAGATGAAATTAATATTTAAAATGTATGATCTTATCTTTGGGTCCCATCACAGTCATTTTTATGACATCAAATCCACTGATGTGGTACATATAAATGAACAAGGAATTGGATTAAGACTTCAGAAAACCTAGGTACCTTTCCTTTGAACTGCTGCTCATTAAATATAACTGGAGCTGTCCAAAAATGGATTGAGCTGCAAAAAGTGAGGTAGAGAATTTCCCAAACTAATAGGTGTTCAGCAGCAGCTGTGTAGAGGGGATTCATGCATCAAGGAGGGGTCTGACCTTTAAGGTCTCTTCCAATGTCTGGCATCTGTGACTCATTTTCAGGGCCAATTCAAACAATTAACCTCAGTCTACCTCACTTTCCTTACTGTAAAATAGGACTGACACCTAACCACCGCAGAGGTATCTTCTGAGGTTTACTGAGCTATTTATAAGACACGTAGGATACTTCATAAGAAGGGGCAATGCAAATAGCAAAGTTTAATATTATTTAAGGAGAAGGCAGGGGAGTTTTTAAACTTCTACTGGAAATAGCGGTTCTTTTTTTCTCCTCCATATGCTCCACCTGTTCCCAGAGTTGATGTGCGTGCAAATCAGCATTTTTCTGTGTCATGTCTGAGTACACAGAGCAGATAGATGGCCCAAGAAAGTGTTTAGAATTGGCCACTTGGACACTTTTGAAACTTATCTCTATGTGCAGAGCCCAGCTCAAACTCATAGGGAATAAACAGGTTCCTTGCTCTCAAGCAAACACTTTTCAAAACCACAGGTGCAGTTTACCATCATTGCATTGCTGGAGGTGGAAGTGGAGGAAGGAGGCTCATGTTTTATCTTTTTATTGAGAAAGATTTGAACTTAGAGAAAAATGGCAAGAAATACACAGTGAACTCCTATACCTCCTACATCTAAGTTTAGCAGCTGTCATCATTTGCCCTGGGCTTCCCTGGTAGCTCAGATGGTAAGACGACCGCCTGCCATGCGGGAGACCTGGATTCGATCCCTGGGTCGGGAAGATCCCCTGGAGAAGGAAATGGCAACCCACTCCAGTATACTTGCCTGGAAAATTCCATGGACATGGATGGAGTAGCCTGCTAGGCTACAGTCCATGGGATCATAAAGAGTCGGACACGACTGAGCAACTTCACTTCACCTCATCATTTGCCCACGTTTGATTTAATACTCTACAGAGTCTCTCAGTGCAAAAGCAGCAACAACAAGTAGCAGTGTTGTTGAACTATTTGAAAGTAAGTGGCAGACAGCATGACTATTTTACTTCTAAATAGATTAGTGTATATTTCCTAAGACCAAGGATCTTCCATTTTTATAACCACACTACAATGATCAAATATAGGAAACTTAACATTGATACAATTTTTATACATCAATATCAATATTAATATCAATACAGATATATGATATGCCAGTTTCTCTAATTATCCCAATTGCATTTTTAAAAAATTCAGGATCTCTCATTGCATTTATTTGTCATGTCCTTTTAGTCTCCTTTGGTCTAAAGCAATTTGACTTTTCCTTGTCTTTCACGACTTTAACATTTTTGAAGAGTCCACAGCAATTTTACCTTAGAATGTCCCTCAGTTGGGTTTGTTTGGTTGCCTCCATTTCTGCATTTTTAAGGTTTTTGGAGCGTCCCCGGGCTTCCTGGGTGGCTCAGTGGTAAAGAATCCTCCTGCAGTGCAGGAGACACCAATTCGATTCCTGGGTTAGGCAGATCCCCTGGAGAAGGAAATGGCAAGCCACTCCAGTATTCTTGCCTGGGAAATCCCACGGACAGAGGAGCCTGGCGGGCTACAGTCCATGGGGTCACAGAGAGTCAGACACGACAGGGTGAGTAAACAATGACAAACTACGCAGTGGGCTGGAAAACCCATCACCGTTGCCAGGTTCGCCTGCACCCTTACCATTCTCTCCAACTGGACTCCAGTCCTGGAAGCACTGGCTGACGGGCAGGGCTGTCATCCTCACAGAGGAGGACCATTAGCAAAAAGGAAGTGAAGTGAAAAGTTAAGTCACGTCCAACTCTTCCAACCCCATGGACTATACAATCCATGGAATTCTCCCAGCCAGAATACTGGAGTTGGTAGCTGTTCCCTTCTCCAGGGGATCTTACTGACCAAGGAATCAAACTGAGGTCTCCTGCACTACAAGTGGCTTCTTTACCAACTGCGCTATTAGGGGAACGCAGCAAAATTAGGAGTAGTGTCCAAATCAATGGAAAGGGCAATGGCACCTCACTCTAGTACTCTTGCCTGGAAAATCGCATGGACGGAGGAGCCTGTAGGCTGAAGTCCATGGGGTTGCAAAGAGTCAGACACGACTGAGCGACTTCGCTTTCACTTTGCACTTTCCTGCATTGGGTTGCATTGGCACCCCACTCCAGTGTTCTTGCCTGGAGAATCCCAGGGACCGGGGAGCCTGGTGGGCTGCCATCTATGGGGTCACACAGAGTTGGACACGGCTGAAGCGACTTAGCAGCAGCAGCAGCAGTCCAAATCAATTATCTTTCCCTGAAGTAATGACTAGTTTAAAAACAAGTTTTAACTTCTTTACAATGAAATGTAAACAGTTAATGGATTGCTGCAAAATGCAAACAAAAGGGAAGGCTTTCTTTAAATGTTTGTCTCCTGTGAACTAAAAAAGCCTTTCAAATTGTAAATTCTGCTGTTTGTTAATGAGGGCAGAAAGGTTGTTTTTTTCTTTTTTTGAAAGCAAACAATTGCTTTGGAAGAGAAATGTAAACCTCCCCTTCCTTGCCCTTTATTCTTTCTACATCTTGGGTCTGTAATCTTTAAATCTGCTGATGCTCTCTTTCCTGAGGCAAATTCACCTGTATAAGGACAAAATGAGTAAATTAGGGTTTAGCAGTGAGTTTCTCCAAAAGATGAATTTAGTCCAATTAAAAGCTAGTCTTTTGTACTGAGTTCTCCTTTCTCTTCTATTGGTATTAAAAACTTTCTTTTATGAAACAATTGTGGAAGCTCACGGTTACTTTTTTGGAGGAGGAGGGAGCCTGTTTATTAATGGATTCATTTGCCAAATAAAGGCTGAATGTTTTATACTGGTCTAAATTTCTTTCTATTTATTTACACAGATATTTATTTATACAGTTAGTTAGTCATTCAGTCAGTTAAATATTTGATCTTAAATTTCATAGTTCAGTTCAGTTCAATTCAGTTTGGTTGCCCAGTCGTGTCCAACTCTTTGAGACCCCATGAACTGCAGCACGCCAGGCCTCCCTGTCCATCACCAACTCCTGGAGTTCACTCAAACTCACGTCCATCGATGCCATCCAGCCATCTCTTTCTCTGTTGTCCCTTTCTCCTCCTGCCCCCAATCCCTCTCAGCATCAGTCTTTTCCAATGAGTCAACTCTTCTTACAGTACTTTGGCCAATGAGGTGGCCAAAGTACTGGAGATTCAGTTTTAGCATCAGTCCTTCCAAAGAAATCCCAGGACTGATCTCCTTAGAATGGACTGGTTGGATCTCCTTGCAGTTCAAGTGACTCTCAAGAGTCTTCTCCAACACCACAGTTCAAAAGCATCAATTCTTCAGCACTCAGCTTTCTTCACAGTCCAACTCTCACATCCATACATGACTACTGGAAAAACCATAGCCTTGACTAGATGGACCTTTGTTGGCAAAGTAATGTCTTTGCTTTTGAATATGCTGTCTATGTTGGTCATCACTTTCCTTCCAAGGAGTAAACCTCTTTTAATTTCATGGCTGCAGTCACCATCTACAGTGATTTTGGAGCTCCCCAAAATAAAGTCTGACACTGTTTCCAGTTTCCTCATTTATTTGCCATGAAGTGATGGGACCAGATGCCATGATCTTCATTTTCTGAATGTTGAGCTTTAAGCCAATTTTTTCACTCTCCCCTTTCACTTTCATCAATAGGCTTTTTAGTTCCTCTTCATTTTCTGCCATAAGGGTGGTGTCATCTGCATATCTGAGGTTATTGATATTTCTCCCGGCAATCTTGATTCCAGCTTGTGGTTCTTCCGGCCCAGCATTTCTCATGATGTACTCTGCTTATAAGTTAAATAAGCAGGGTGACAATATACAGCCTTGACGTACTCTTTTTCCTATTTGGAACCAGTCTGTTGTTCTATAGTCAGGAGGAGTGACTGATTTGGTGAAAAGAGCCCTGGATTGAGCAGTCAGAGGTGGACCTGGCTTTATGCCCTATATCTGCCTCCCAGTAGCCATCAGTTCAGTTCAGTTCAGTCACTCAGTCGTGTCCGACTCTTTGGGACCCCATGAGTCAACTCACTCAGTAACCATACTCAACATTAAAAAAACTGAGATCATGCCATCGGGTCGCATCACTTCATGGCAAATAGAAGGGGAAAAAGTGGAAGCAGGGACAGGTTTTCTCTTTTAAGCTCCAGAATCACTGCAGATGTTGACTGCAGCCATGAAATTAGAAGACAATTGCTTCTTGGAAGGAAGGCTATGACAAACCTAGATGGTGCATTAAAAAGTAAAGACATTACTTTGCCAACAAAGTCCTTATGGTCAAAGCTGTTTTTTTTTTCAGTAGTCATGTACAGATGTGAGAGTTAGACCATAGAGAAGACTGAGCACCTAAGAATTGATGCTTTCAAACTATGGTGCTGGAGAGGACTCTTGAGAGTCCCTTGGACAGCAAGGAAATTAAACCAGTCAATCCTAAGAGAGATCAACCCTGAATACTCATTGTAAGGACTGATGCTAAAGCTGAAGCTCCAGTACTTTGGCCACCAGTGAGAACAGCCAACTCATTAGAAAAGACCCTGATGCTGGGAAAGATTGAAGGCAAATGGAGAAGAGGGCAGCAGAGGGTAAGATGATTAGATAGCATCACTGACTCAGTGAACATGAGCTTTAGCAAATTCAGGGAGATAGTGGAGGACAGGGAAGCTTGGCATACTGCAGTCCATGGGGTCCCAAAGAGTTGGACATGACTTAGTGACTGAATAACAGTAAGCCTTAACACAACGTTGAGCAAGTTGGTCCAGCCCCAATTAGCCTTGGGTCATAATTTATGAAATTAAGTAATAAGAGCTGTCCATGTACATCACAAGATTTGATGGAATGAAATCCTTCTATGAGCTGTGAAGACCTTAAAGCAAGATGTATTCATGTGTTTCCAACTCTTAGTGTGGTACTTGGCATACAGTGAATAGCTAGGAAATGTTTTCCCATAAACATGAATGAATGAAGGGAGAGAAAGCATTCAACTTTAAAGGCTCTTAATGTGTCTGGGAAGATGCACTTCAAGACTGACATTCCATTTAGCAAAGAACAAAAGAGCAGCTTGTGGCAGCATATGAAATGAAATTCTTAAAATTTTTGCTTATTTTATTTAAAGGCCACGTTGATCTCCCTTGTGGCCATGCTCAAATTAAAAAAAAAATCTGATTATAAATCAAGAGGGCAATAGGGAAAAAAAAATTATGGGAGAGACTCGCAAGCAGCCTAGAGTAAAGAAGAAAGGACAGTGGGTACCTCTTTCAACTTTTTCCCCATCCCATCAAATAATCCAAAGTTATACCTGTTCCCTCAAGCATCAACAAATTTGTATTTGCAATGCATGATGGTGACATGGAAAGACTGAGAGCTGGACCCACAGGCAATTTGAATCCATGGCTCCTCCTATCTTTGTAACCATGAGTAAGTTACTTCATTGCTCTGAGCCTTGATTTCCGTACGTGAAATAATGAAGATGAAAACACTTTCTTCATAGGGTTATTGTGAAGAGGAACAAATGCACAAGTCAGTGTGCTCAGTTTTCTTCTAGTTATCCACAGGGTGCTCAAGACAAGTGATTCTGAAAGTAAGAGGACAAGTAACAGCCCGTGGGTGTAGCCTGGGGCTCCTCTGTCCATGGGATTCTCCAGGCAAAGAATACTTTGCCACTTCCCCCTCCAAGGTATCTTCCCAACCCAGGGATCAAACTGGCATCTCCTGTGTCTCCTGCATTGCAGGCAGATTCTTTACTTACTGAACCACTGAGCCACTGAGGAAGTAGGTGAGGTAATTGGGAGCCTTCAACCACATCAGTACCTGGGAGACTTCAATCACACTGACTTGAAGCAAGTTCCCAGGAAGTTAAAAAATGAAGAAGGATAATGAGCACTAAATTTTGATATGATTCTATAACTCCTTTCCTTGTGCTGGTTCATTTAACCCTGAAGAGTAACTTTCTCTCAAATTTACTGTACTTCAGAACCACACTTACCCAAGGTATGAGAGAACTCATAAGATTTTAGACACAAAAATGTAGCTTCTAGGGGGAAGGGTAAAAGTGAGAGTGTTAGTCGCTCAGTTGTGTCCGACTCTTTGTGACCCCATGGACTGTAGCCCACCAGGCTCCTCTGTCCATGGGATTTCCCAGGCAAGAATGCTGGAGTGGGTTGCCATTTCCTTCTCCAGGGGATCTTCCCAACCTGGGGAAAGAAACTGGGTCTCCTGCACTGCAGGCAGATTCTTACAAATAACTAAATAAACAAAACAAAAAAATAAAAGAAGTGCCTCAAGTCCAGAGGTAGCCAGCATGTATATGCTGTCTTGCGTGGTGCATACGACAATTTCTGTCTGAAGAGTGACAAAGCTTAACATTTCTTATTGATTACTTGAAGCTGACACATCCTGAAGGCACAGACTGTGTAATAAAAAAAAAATTCAGTTTTCCAGTGGGAGTCCTTGAGTAAGAGCGAACATCGTGCAGTGTAACAAACACCAGTTAACATTAGGGAAATAAGGCTCAGGCTTTATATAGCTGTTGTTCTTGCCTTAGTAAAACACTTCTGTTTGAAACAATGGTGCAGTTCACTAGATTTATTTTTGGGGTGAATTAAACATTCTTCCTCAAGTTAGTTGAGTTAGCTGTATACACTCCTATAACCACCAATGGTAGATTTTTTAAAGAATATGCTTCTGCTCTTATTATCATGACTTTTTAAATATTCAGTGTCTTTTCTTTTAATCAAGAAAGTATTTTCCCATTCAATATTCAATTATATTAGAAAGAAAAAACAAGCCATTTATAAATAGCTTATATGGCAGGAACTGAAAGATGATATAGAACAGCCCAACCAATTAACTGCAAAACAGTATGTTATATATAAATATTTGATGAAAGGGTTGCAGAGGTTTATAGTCCCAAGAAATTCTAGTATTTTACCGTTTGTTTGTTTGTTTTTAAGTAAGATGGTATATCCATTACCTCAAGAACCTTTGAAAACATCAAGCAAATTTTGTTTACAAAAGTTTTACATTTATTGACTTGATTTGCTAAAGATTTGTGGTGAAAGCTGGAGAGGACAATTGCATTCTAAAAAAAATTCAAAATCCTCTTGGGAAAATTGTGCTTCTGGCCACACATACCCACAAAAGGAAAATATAGTATGACCCACCATAGAAGCAAGAATGATAAATGAGCAGTCAATAATGCAACCTTTAGGTAGGTGGCCTCTTGATACATTGGGGGAATGATATGAGTTTGACTGTAAATGGCAATACACAAATACTCTGGACAGAACAGTCTGTTGCCTGATTGAATGTCATTTTCTAGGTCTCATTCGCCTGCAAGAGCTCATCAAAGCTCCCTCCAGATATAATATTAAAATCAAAATCCGCCAGCTGCCCTCTGGGAATAAAGATGCTAAGCCGTTACTCAAGGAAATGAAGAAAGGGAAGGAGTTCTACGTGATATTTGATTGTTCCCATGAAACAGCCGCTGAGATCCTTAAGCAGGTAAGAGGGGGAGGGAGGAAGAGAAAAGGAGAGGAATGTGTTCATTTCTCTTTCTCAAAAATGCCATCCGGTATCACTGAGTGCGGCATGGTAAAACTCCAGCAGTTCATTGAGGCTGAAGATCGCAGTTTTCAGAACCCTTTTAAAGAGCCACTGCGCTCAGGGTTCTTTGAAACCAGCTGTTGGTATGTAATTACAGATGTGTGGTCCTGTGTCCTTCTTGAGAGATTAGTAGATCTTGCCAGCAGACATTGAGATGAGTATCATTTCAAGGTGATACAGCATCTCTTTTATTTTATGTCTCAGAAATCCACCAGATTTTATTGATACAGTGCCTGACTTGTCCTAAATATGTCTTCCTCATGGCAACTCCTCTTCTGTGAAACATGCAAGATTTCAAGTGCGGTAAAAAAGGGAAACAGGGACAAGTCACAGAAAAGATGCTTCTCTCTCCTCATTTGTTCCATACCAGGAGCTGCCATGCCTTGATCTCCATGGATAATGTGGGTGAAAACACTTGATAAATTGTGAAACCTTATATAAATGAAAGATGAATGTAATGTTAAGAGTGATAACAACAGAGTAGTACTTTCTGGACACTTTGGGATGTATAGCATTGCCCAAGAAAGTTCAGAATTAAAAGAAAAAAAAAAAAGATTAAACCTAGACTGCTGCTGCTGCTGCTGCTGCTAAGTCGCTTCAGTCGTGTCCGACTCTGTGCGACCCCATAGACGGCAGCCCACCAGGCTCCCCCGTCCCTGGGATTCTCCAGGCAAGAACACTGGAGTGGGTTGCCATTTCCTTCTCCAGTGCATGAAAGTGAAAAGTGAAAGTGAAGTTGCTCAGTCGTGTCTGACTCTTCGAAACCCCATGGACTGCAGCCCACCAGGTTCCTCTGCCCATGGGACTTCCAGGCAAGAGTACTGGAGTGGGTTGCTATTGTCTTCTCTGAAACCTAGACTGCTGCTTCTGCTGCTAAGTCACTTCAGTCGTGTCCAACTCTGTGCGACCCCATAGACAGCAGCCCACCAGGCTCCCCCATCCCTGGGATTCTCCAGGCAAGAACACTGGATTGGGTTGCCATTTCCTTCCCCAATGCATGAAAGTGAAAAGTGAAAGTGAAGTAGTGGCTCTCAAATCAGAGTGATTTCACCCCTCAGGGACTTCTAGATGTCTGGAGACATTTCTGGTCGTCGTACAGGAGACAGTGGCAGTCCACTGACAGCTAGTAATTAGACGCCAAGGATGCTGCTAAACATCCCATAAGGCATAAAGTCCACACCCCTCCCCCATCCGCAACAGAGGACTATTTAGCCTAAAATGCCTTGAGAAACTGTAGCATAGACAAAGACAATGGGAAAAGCAAGCTGGGGGTTTAAAATAGAAGCATTCCACATACATTTGTTAATATAGATATTTGCTTTTCTCTTTCTGACTTACTACACTCTGTAAGATAGTCTCTAGGTCTACAGATGACCCAACTTTGTTCCTTTTTATGGCTGAGTAATAGTCCATTAAATATATGTACCACATCTTCTTTATCCATTCAATTTAAGATTGAATATAGCCCTGGCTATTGTAAACAGTGCTACAGTAAACATTGGGGTGCATGAGGGAGGGGATATATATATACATGTAGTTGATTCATGTTGTACAGCGGAAACTAACACCACATTGTAAAGCAACTCTACCTCAACAAATGCTAATAAAATAATAATAATAAAATAGAAGCATTAATAAGAGTCAGGGAATTGAATTGAAGGAAAGTAGGCAAAAGTAACCAGGTTATATTTACATGACCAGACAGGTGACTTTCTGATTTTCAAGTGGTCACTGTCGCCTAAGGCAATGTTTTTATCTAAAATGGCACGAGGTGTTATTGCACTCTGCAGGCTTCCCAAGTGGCTCAGAGGGCAAAGAATCTGCCTGCAATTCAGGAGACCCAGTTTCCATCCCTGGGTAGGGAAGATCCCCTGAAGAAGGAAATAGCTACCCACTCTAGATTCTTGCCTGGAGAATTCCATGGACAGATGAATCCATGGAGTCACAGAGAATCAGACACGACTGAGTAACTAACACATATTTACTTACTTACTAGTTTAAAAGATATTGGGTGAGCTGTGTGGTTGACTGGTAATGCACACTAATTTCACAAGTAGACCAACCCCTCCATGCAGATGCAGAGCTGTGGGTTTTTTAGTAACTTGGAAGAGATCTCTTGGCACAGTCGTCCTGCTTGACTCTCCAATCTTATATCTAAAACCTGAAGGGCATTTCTTGGAAGCCATTGAGTCACAGGATGCATTTAAAATTGCCACTGAAAACAATCATAGACATCATCAAAGTGAATCCTCTCACTTTATAGGAGGTAACATGACTTTCCATAGTGACCCAGCCAAGAACTAGAACTCAGCCTCCTTTATCCCACCTGGTGGTTTTTCCACTGTGGCACGCTTCTTCTCCAGTTAGGCAGACTAGCCGTTACTTACTTCTAAACTATAGTTCCATTAACACGTCTTTGGATATTATAAGTACCTTTCAGTAAAGAAAGCAAGCATATTGCAGTGATGTCAGCACTGAAAGGTGAATAAATATAATCAGCTGCCCTTTATCCCAAAGCTTCATTTGAGAATTTTAATGCAGTCATTAAAGTGTGTAATGGAGTGTAGACCAGAACTGAGAAAAACACCCAGATTTTATGCGGAGCCCTCAAAATGCAAAGAAGCATCCTATCCCAAGAGTCTTTTATAAGTGAAGCCAGGGACTTCTGTTACATTTAAGGGGATGATTTGCTGATGAGGCTTCTCTTGGTTAGAAATCTATTTGGCTTACATAACTGGTCATATCTCTCCCAAAGGGCAGGCTTGGAACAGGCAAGAGAAATGCCTGGTGGTCATGCAAGGGGCTGCCAGGTTCTTCTCTATTTTGCTAAATGTAGATATACAGTTCCTTTGATACAAGTGATTCTTTCCTTGTAGAATAGAGATTACATCATTCAAAGGAAAATTTTTTAATGAAAATAAAAACAGAAAATCATCCAAGATAAGCCCTCTCAAGGATTGTCTGGTAGGGGCAAAGAAAAATAGGATCAGTTCAGGTTTGCCCAAGCCATTGACCCAAACACATCTTTCTCCATCCTGTCTTATCATGTTTTATCTTGCATTTGCTTTCCCTACTCATCTGAATGGTACAACTGGCTGTGGAGCTGAGGGAAAGCAACTGAAGAGACTGTTCATCCCCTCTTTCTTCTAGACCAAAGATCTGAAAAGATTGGGAGGGGAGGGGAACCTTTTTAAAAGGTTCCAACATGAAACCCTTATCTTGCTGCGTGGGGTAGAAGTATTACCCATTTTTGAAATCAAAGCAAAGGACCCAGGTTGGTTGGATGGTCTTCATTTGGACCTCCAAGAGTCTGTTATGATTTGAAAAGTTATAAAAAAGGCCTTAGGACTTTCTATTCTGGGCAAAGTGGGGCACTCTGTGTGAATGGATACTCTACATGATTCAGTTGAACTTGCTCCATTAGCCCTGGGCAACTACATATAGAAGCTTTTTCTGAGACCTTTCCTGAAGGTCTATGGAGTATCTCTAGGGAGTTTGAGGATTCAGGAGTCTAGGGTCCTATTCCAGCCACCACTTAACCCATCTCTTTCTCCTGAGGGAAAGAAAGGAAGGAAAGAGACTCATCTCTTTCACAGAGATGCCAAAGATGGTATCTGACACCCTGGATGGCATCTCATGTCATCTCAGGTTGTTGTTAATGTTGTTTAGTCGCTAAGTCACATCCAACTCTTGGAGACTCTGTGGACTGCAGCATGCCAGGTTTCCCTGTCCTTCACTATCTCCCAAAGTTTGCTCAATTTCATGTCCATTGAGTCAGTAATGCTGTCCAACCATCTCCTCCTCTGCCGCACCCTTCTCTTCCTGCCTTCAATTTTTCCCAGCATCAGGGCCTTTTCCAATGAGTAGGCTCGCTACATCAGTTGGTCAAAGTATTGGAGATTCAGCTTCAGCATCAGTCCTTCCAGTGAATATTCAGGGTTGATTTCCTTTTAGGATTGACTGCTTTTTCCTGGTTTATCACAGTTTATCCTGAGGTAAATTTGGCATTCTCACTTCAGAGTTGACAACACTGAAGCTCAGATGGGTTATGTGCTTCAAACAAAGTCACTCTCTGAACTGCCGGACTGGGTCTGCAGACCACCTGATCTCAGAAACTGTGAGTCTACTTTACCATAAAGGGCCTGCATTTCAGAATGGAGAAGCCTTCCATTCTGAACTAGGCTTCCAGCAATGTCTGGGGAAAATACAACCACTTACTGCTCTTCTCCTTTAGATGAAATTAGCATTATTAGCTTTTACTTCTTTGGTGACTACAATTACTGCTGAGAAAATTTTCTCTGCCAGGTCAACTTGGCTTTCTTCTCATGCACATTTCTCATTATTTTTCTGTACTTCCCTACACCTTCATCATATTTTACCACTTTTTAATGATTCTTTAGAAAAGAGAAATCCAACGCACTTTAAGGAAGATATTTGACATTTATCTAAAAGTAAAAACTGAGAGAAAGTCTATAGTCATTCTTGGGCATGCTAATCACTTCAGCAAAGTAATTATTTCTATTCATATTGAACAAGTACTATATGATGAGAATCTGAAAAGTTATTTCCCAAAATTTTGTTAGAAATTCAAATGTCAAGACTTGATGAGGCTAGGGAGGAGCAGAGCTCTCATGTGAACAAACAGTCTTTGTGAATTTCTGCAGTCTGAGAGTGACCCCAACAAGCATCAACATACACATGGGACCATCAGGTCACTAGGGGTCTTCTTCGCCCCCTGTCCCCCCGCCACCTCCCAGCAGGCATCCTGCTGCTTTCAGAGGATGCTGCACACCGCTTAATCCACCTTTAATGTCAAAATCCCAGGTCACCAGCTCCTCCTGACTTCTATCTCCCCCAGGTCTCTTTCTCCTCCCCATGACTCTTCACTGTCCACCACATTTTCACCTCAGCTCATTCCCATGGAGTGTGATTCTACCAAGAGAGTAGCTGATGGCAGATGAATTTAAAGATGAGGCAGAGGGTAGGAGGACTCTGGGTAGGAAATTCCAAACATGTGTCTGGTGCCATGCTGGGTGACAAGCAACATTCTCCTTTCATAAACATTAGAGCCCTTGATAAAATTGGTACTATCTTTTTTTTTTTTTTTGCAAATGAAAATTGAAGTTCAAGGACAGTATTAATTTTATCAACCGAACATGCTCTTAATGCAAACTCCTGTGACCTATGTAATATAACACACCCTCCCCTCTCTAGCCTCTTTGTCTCCAATACCCTATTTCAGGGACACTCTGCCTGGAAATGTAACATGGCCTCTTTCCCATCAGTATGACTTTTGCACTTGCAATTGCCAATACCTTTTTCCAAAGTCAGCCTCACTTAACCCATTGTGATTAATCACTGGGAGATAAAGAAGAAAGAACTCATTTTTTAAAAAATATTTATTTATTTGGCTGCAACAGGTCTTAATTGTGACAGTCAGGATCTTTTGTTGCAGTGTGTGGATTCTCTAGTTGCAGTATGTGGGCTCAGTAGTTGCAATGTGCAGGCTGAGCTGCTACACAGCTTGTGGGATTTTAGTTCCCCCACCAGGGATCAAGCAAGGGGCTTTCCGGGTGGCTCAGTGGGTAAAGGATCTGCCTGCAGTGCAGGAGACGTGGAAGACATGGGTTTGATCCCTGGGTTGGGAAGATCTCCTGGAGGAAGAAATGGCAACCCAGTCCAGGTTTCTTGTCTGGAGAATCTGATGAACAAAGGAACCTGGTGGGCTACAGTCCATGGAGTCTCAAAGACTCGGACATGACTGAAACAACTTAGCACACCAGCAATCGAACTCACATTCCCTGCCTTGCAAGGCAGATCACCAAGGAAGTCCAAAAGAAGGAAATCGTTTCTCGTCCTTTGTGACCTTGCACTCTACTTAGTTGCTTTGTAACACTAATAAAAATTTATAATTAATGAAAGACATTGATCCATTTGTTATCCTTATCCCCTCCTATACTCTTCTATAAAAGAGGATATATGCCTTCTTTGTCTCATTCTCCCAAATCCCCAATATCAATTACGTTAACACACAATAAGGGCTCAATACATTTCTACTGAATGAATAAATAAAACACATGTTCCAAGAACTGTGCTTGAGGCTCTTCATAAACAATCTTTCTTCTACCCCACTCAGTCTGCTGAACTCTCAGCTCTATCGGCACAGTGGACAAGTCCTCTGTGCCTTAGTTTCCTCAAAAGAAAGGTTTCATTCAACCCCAAAGTCCTGTATTATTAACTGTGATACGTTTGAGCTAATAAAATGCATTTCACGACCTGAAAATAAACGTGCTTCTTTGGAGAGGAGCAGAGTTGTTTTCAAACCCTGTAATAGGATTGAGAAATCAAGTCCGTATTTCAAGCATAAGTAGCGGAAACTTAATGGTCCTCTGATGGGGAGGGAGGGGACGCAATGGTGCTCCATCCAGCTGGGATACTGCTCTAGGGCTGGACCGATTTTCTGAGCCAGAGAGTGGCCACTGGGTGAGTGAGAACATACTGTTTCTGACTCAGGAAACCTGCTCTCTTGTTTACATGAGCAAGTACATCAGAGGGGAGATGTTTTCCTCCCTTACAACACTCGTGGCAATAAGCATTAAGCTATAATTGAACCATTAGTCTCCATAAAACATTTTAGTACCAAAATATTTTGTAGAATTATATTGCATTTTCTCCCATCAACATTTGTGTGCTTTTGTTGCTTTTTTTTCTTTCCTTTTGTTTCAATTAACATACAAATGATGCCAGACAGAAAATGCATTTTTTTTTTTAATGCCCAGCTTCCCTCTGCTAGAAAGTGCAGTGGTAATGCTGATTAATCAAATAATTTTGTGCATTGATTTTTCTCCCTCATATAAGCTATGCCTAACAGCTGTGACTAAGGCAAGAGGAAGTAGTTCGATGGGTATAATTTCACGTTTTAGATGGGTTTCATTTCACGTTTTCACAGGACAGAAACACCATCAGTCTTCATGTCTTAGGACAGAAGACATCAAATTAAGCAGTATACACTGACATGATAAGAGGTTGCACACCTGTGCTTGGAACTTACATCCACTAAGTCATCCCCAAGTCCATTATTTCTAGTCATAGAATGCATAGAATAAGTCAAAGAGCATAGAAGCTACCTTTTACTCAACACTTATCATGTGCCAGGTACTGTGCAAAGCAGGTTAAATGAATCATTCATTTAATTTGTGTGAGAAAATTCTGCATACAAGAAACTGACAGAGCTCAGAGAGGTTTCATAACTTACCCAAAGTCACAGAACTAGCTAGTGGCTAGGCTGTGATTTGATACTTGTCTCAGGATTTAAAAGGAAAAGAAAGTATCCTATTCTACTGCTATTGTGTACATCAAGATGTCAAATGATTCTTCAAATAATGGCACCTGGAACAAAATTAAGCTTTCTATTTCTTGAATGCAGTTATTTCCCTTGATTCTCAGATATCCAATCATTTCTAGTTTACACAAGTTCGCAAGAAATGCTGTTTCTACTGAAGCCGGTAGTGAACATTGTAGGGACTCGGTAGAGCAATTTATTCTTTCATCCAGCACCTATTTGTCGAGCACTGATTGAAGGTGATAAAGACACAACAGCAAAGACAATAACAAAACCCCAAATGTTTGCCACTTTAAGGCAAAAAGAGAACTTGAAACTGAATGTCACAAGAGTTTAGCTATCCAATGCCAGTATACTGGTTGGAGATCATGAAGCTAATTTCTAACGTGGTAAGGGACTGTGACTAGAGTCTTGGACTGAAAGTCGTGAGTTGCAAATTCTTGTCTTCTCCTAATAGGAGAAAATACACACTACTTATTGGGTATATAAATGTGTGTGTCAGAATAGGCTATGTATTGACTAAAATGACATCTTTTTACTGTCTCAAAATATCCCATGTGACAGATGAGAAAAATGAGGTTACAGGGCTAGGGCTAGAATTTCAAACCAGGGTCTAAAGTGCCATTGATCTGAATTTCTTAGACCCTCTTAATGTTTTACTTTTAACAAGTCTGTTTATTCCTGTCAACCCAGTCAGCTCATCTGTAAAAAAGGATTGTTGGATTCTATTCTAATTGTGGCTAATCTTCCCTTCAGCTCTGAGCTTCCATGCATGTAAGTGAGCAAGAATCCTCTTACCAGTGTCTAGACATAAAGAACCTGCACATGGCCTTATACTTGGTTGACTTTCAAAGAAATGGGGAAATAATTAAGCAGTTCATTCTTTTTTAAGGTTTTTGAGAGTCCTTTAGTAGTCTTTGAGACCCTTAATTGATGATAAGTTCATTACTTGGATAAATTCTGACAATGTGATAGTGATGAATCTCAATTTATACTAACTAGATGATAATTTGTAGTATGTTATATAATTATTTGGCAGCACATTCCTATTCTAATTATGTTTCTCTCGGGCTGATATTAAAATCTATTTACAATTCCTGAGCACATAGTTAGTTTGGGTTGTAAGGAATAGTCATAGATATGAGTGTGTTATTAAATATACACAAGAATTAATTGAGCTTTATGAATAATCAATGATTTCCTGAAGGGGTTTGCAATTTGTTTATATTCTTAGTGTACAAGATGCCCTTTTGAGAATTCTCTAAAATCTTCAATGAGTAGATTTGGAAAAGGACTTAGATTTGTTTCAATCTGAATTGAGAGGTAATAAAAATCACATTTATGCCTCAGAAAATGCTCTAATGCTTAATTCCAGCTACATCCAAATTTGGCTGTAATAAGCAATAAGAGAAATTATCTTCACAACGGAACTGGGGGCAATTTAAAAGGAATCATATAAAGAGTCTGAAGACTGTATCAAAGCATGTCTTAAGCCCAAGTAGAATCAATGAACCTCAGCTCTATTTAAAATTTTAAGGATGTCTGTGTCCCTCAGCATGCCTTTCTCAGGGGAAAGGATCCATAGCTTCTATCAGATTCCATAAAGAGGCCTAAAGACTGAAGTAGGTTAGAAATCACTTCGTTATGTTAATTATACCTGTTTCTTCAACCATTCATAAATGCAAAGTGAAAGTGAAGTCACTCAGTCGTGTCTGACTCTTTGCAACCCCATGGACTATAGCCTACCAGGCTCCTCCATCCATGGAATTTTCCAAGCAAGAGTACTGGAGTGGGGTGCCATTTCCTTCTCCAGAGGATCTCCTGACCCAGGGATCAAACCCAGGTCTCCCGTGTTGCAGGCAGACAGTTTACCATCTGAGCCACAAGGAAACTGCAAGAATCATAAATGCAAGATGCAAAATCATAAATGCAAGATTCCACCAAAAAGATCGCTCCACCCAACTTTCCCCATGACTGTTAGTCAAGTTTTTTTGTCTTAAGAGTGATCCTGTAACATGTAAATGTCACCATTTATTCAGCTAACACATATTGGATATTTTCAATGTGCTAAAGACTGTGCTGAGGTAAAGGGGGAGAATAAAATACTTGAGACTGACATATATACACTACTGATACTATGTATAAAATAGATACCTAATGAGAACATACTGTATAGCTCACTCTGCAGTAACCTGAATGCAAAAAAAATCCAAAAAAGAGGGGATGCATGTATACGTATGGCTGATTCACTTTGCTGTGTAATACAGACTCACAGGGAGAAGCAGAAGAGGATGGCAGAGGATGAGATGGTTGGATAGCATCACTGACTCAATGGACATGAACCTGAGCAAACTCTGGGGGATGGATAGTGGGAAGCCTGGCTTGCTGCAGCCCATGGGGTCACAAAGAGTCAGACACGACTTAGTGACTGAACAACAGAAACTGATACAACATTGTAAATAACTATACTCCAGTAAAAATTAATTTTAAAAAGGAGAGGATTATATCTCTGAAAAATAATATATATTATATATTGCATATTTATATATATATATATATCAGGTGTACACCTGAAATCAACACAACTTTGTGAATCAACTATACTTCAATTAATATGGGGAGGGAGGCGGGAGGGGGGTTCAGGAGTGAGAACTTAGGTATACCTGTGATGGATTCATGTTGATGTATGGCAAAACCAATACAGTGTTGCAAAGTTAAAAAAAATTTTTTTAATGAAAAAAATGAATTATAAAAAAAAAAAACTATGGAAAATTCCAGTGTACCGGATGAGGTTGTTTAGTAGAGGACTTAGTAACTTGCTATTTGCTGTATCTGTAAAATGGGAATGTCACAGCACATAACTTATGTTGTTTTGAGAACAGTTAAATGCAACAATGCCTTAAAGGCATTAAGCAGCTCACCACTGACACATGAAATATTCCACATGTTACAGATAATCATCATCAGTATTATTAGAGGTAGGGTATCTAGACAAAACTACAAGAGTATACAGTGCTTCCCAATCCTAATTCTAGCCCTGTCACCTCCCCCACCACAGCACAGTAGTGGTTCCCAAACCTTCCTTCAGCCTGAATGACTGTTTCGTGATCTCATGAAGATCCCATCTGATGTCATTCAATCTCCATGCCGAACTTAACACATTATATCTTCCTCCTCACCCTTCCTCCATCCAACCTGTTTCTCCTCTGGTCCCTGTCTTGGTAACTAGAAATACCATTCAATTACTCAAGCCAGAATCTTAGGAATCTCCTTGACTCTCCCTCACCTTTCCAATTTATTAGTTACTGAATGCTGAAGATTCTGCCTTCTAAATATGTTCCATATTCTACCTCCTTCTCTCCATCACTTTCATCATCTTCCTCCTGTACTAGAACAATTGATCCCTCGGTCATGAGTCCCCTCCCTCTCTTTTACTCCATCCAGCCTCCTTGTAGCCTCAGAAAATGTTCATTTTAGATAAAATATCTGATCTTATCCCTCTCATGTTTGAAATTCCAGAGTACTCTCTCCCACCCCCTTATTGACTCAAGCATAAAGGCCACATTGTTTAGAGTGCCATGGAAGTCCCCCACACCTTGTGTACATTACCATTACAACAAGTACACAAAAGATCAAACCAGTCAATACTAAAGGAAATCAACTCTGATTATTCATTGGAAGGACTGATGCTGAAGCTGAAGCTCCTATACTTTGGCTACCTGCTGAGAGGCGCTGACTCTTTGGAAAAGACCCTGATGCTGGGAAAGATTGAAGGCAGGAGAAGGGGGTGACAGAGGATGAGGTGTTTGGATGGCATCACTGACTCCATGGACATGAGTTTGAGCAAGCTCCTGGAGATGGTGAAGGATAGGGGAGGCTGGTGTGCTGTGGTTCATGGGTCACAAAGAGTCAGACATGACTTAGCAACCGAACAACAACACCAAAATAACTATTATTGTATGTATTACACGATTTTAACAATTTCACTACTATTCTTTTTACAAATTCCCCTTTCTTGATGAAGGCTGATTACATTAAAGAGATTAAAGTTCCTGAAAGATCACTAAAGGGATTTAAAATTAGGATCAAATTAATTCTAAAGTTCCTGAAAGATCACTAAAGGGATTTAAAATTAGGATCAAATTAATTCTAATATGTAAAGAGATATTGTAGTAGAAGAGCCATGTAGGTCTGAATTCCTGACAGTAGGAGGAAAAGTTAGTAAGACTCCTCATAGTACCTGCAACATCACCTATAGTACAGCCTTTTAGAGTGGAATGCAGCTCTTTGAACAAAGATCAGTGGGCAGCTTATCGAGCTTCCTTGGCTTGATGGATTCATTCCTTAAGATAAAGATCCTATCCTGTCCTTCTACCTTTGCTCTCACCAAGGACCATATGCTTTTATTTGGGTTCTAGAAGTCCAGAAAGACTTTGTACAAATCAGTGACTTTCTTCCCACATTGACCTCCTATTATAAATAAAGCATAAAGAGTTCAGGATTGAAATCACACTTGGGTTCAAATACTATAACCATGCTCTATCCTTCAAATCTGTAAACTGATGATAACACTTCCCTCCCAGTAGCAGATAAAGAACGTGTTATGGCAGTGGACATGTTGTAAAGTGAAATAGTGTGAAAATATTGGTTGTTCAGTCATGTCTGACTCTTTGCAACCCCTTGGACTGTAGCCCTCCAGGCTTCTCTATCTGTGGAATCCTCCAGGCAAGAATACTGAAGTGGGTAAGCCATTCCCATCTCCAGGAAATCTTCCTGATCCAGGGATCAAACCTGGGTCTCCTGCACTGGAGGCAGGTTTTTTACCGTCTGAATCACCAGGGAAGCACTATCAAATAGTAGGTTTGATCATTATTGTTACAGCTTTAAAATATGCTTGGTTGATATAAATGAGTGATTCTCAGCTCTGGCTATATGTAAGCATCACCTGGAGAGTATCAATATCACAGATATTAATGCCTAGAACATACCTTAGACCAAATAAATCAGAATACTTAGTGATGGGGTACAGGCATTGATGTTTTCTACAAAGTTCTTTGGAGAGTCTAGTGCACTGAAAAACACTGATATAAATAATTATTTTCTAAGTCTGATAGCTATTCAATAAATTTACAAAATAAAGTCATCCAAAAAGGCAGAGAAACAGGACCCAGATCGTAACTTTTGTATGCTACAAAGATATTACGAGAACAGGAAGATCATCATTTAATGATTTCATGACTATTTCTCCCTCGAAATGTGACCCTCAGGCAAATTTGAGGTATAATTTTTATTACCACCAGTAAGAAAAAAACTTATTGTGAAAAGATTGCAGTGTATGCAGCATATTCTCTGTTAACTTTCCAGCTTCTAGATTCATTCAGCTCTTTTTTTTTTAAAAAAAATGGAATATAATTGCTTTACAGTGTTGTTAATTTCTGCTATATAATGAAGTGAATCAGCTACATGTTCTTTGCTATTAAAACTTTTCTTCCACTCTGGTCTTACACATCAGATTTCCACCAACTTCCCCTGAATGTTGCAAAGAGTTTATCCTTTGCGTTCATGTAATCCTCTAAAAGCTTTACTCTCTCCTATTTGCCAGGTTGCCTGTTTCATTTTGGCAGGGGGAATCTTTTTTTTTTTTCCCCTGCTCCTGTTGTCAGCAGCGTGTACCCCTTAAATTGCATAATCTTTTCTTTCTGCACGTGGATGATGCCATGTGGTTCTTCTAGTAGGATTACCTTCTGAAGCTAAACTAAACCCCATGGTCTCCAATTCACTTGTTAATATCTATTAGTATCAGCTTCCTTTCTTCTTCTGACCATACCTCTGGAAAGAGAAGCTTATATAGTACTTAAGACTGAAAGACACTCCCAAATAGTACAGGTATTCCATTCAACAACACTTGGTGGAACATCTTTGACTTTTTTGGTTTTCACTTGGAGGCAGGGGGAAAGTGGCCTGGATTTATAGATTGCACGGCATGATCTCCCAATGGAAAGGAACCCTACAGTCTCTCTGTGGGTACCTTGTATCTGTGTACATGTGTGTGGTTAGTATATGAATGTGAGCAGAGACGCACAGAGAAATTTAGAAAGTTTTCAACTTCAAACAAGTCATTTTTCCTTTTAATACATGCTCTCGATATCAATACACCAAAATTGTGCAATCTCATAGGCCATAAAGATGAACAAATGAGGTGTGTTGGCTTCCTGTTGCTGTGTTAACAACCAATGATCACAAATGGAGTGGCTTAAAACAATGCAAATTTATTCTCCAACAGTTCTGGATGTCAGATGTCTAAAATCTAGGTGTTGACAGGGCTATATCCCTTCTGAAGGATTTGGGAAAAATCATTCCTTGCCTTTTCCACTTCTGCTGCTGCTGCTGCTGCTAAGTCACTTCAGTCGCGTCCGACTCTGTGTGACCCCAGTGGACGTTGCCTTCATTTCTGGGCTTGTGTTCCCACATCACATTGTCTTGTATTCCCTCTGTTTCCATCTTCCTGTCACTTCTCTGCCTTCTGAATATCAGCGTCCATCTTATAAGAACCCCTGTGACTACCCTGGGCCCATCTGAATAAACCAGAGTTGTCATTGTTGTTTAGTTGCTAAGTCCTGTCCTTTTCTTTGCAACCCCATGGACTGCAAAGTGCCAGGCTTTCATGTCCTTCTCTATCTCCCAGTGTTTGCTCAAACTCATGTCCATTGAGTCAGTGATGCCATCCAGCCATCTTATCCTCTGTCATCCCCTTCTCCTCCTGCCTTCAATCTTTCCCAGCATCAGGGTCTTTTCCAATGAGTTAGCTCTTCACATCAAGTGGCCAAAGTATTGGAGCTTCAGATGAAGGGATTGAACCCTGATCGCCTGCATTTCAGGCAGATTCTTTACCATCAGAGCCACAAGGGAAGCCCTAACCAGGAGTATCTCCCATAAATTAAGATCTTTAATCACATCCTCAAAGTTCCTTTTCATGTAAAGTAACATATTGACAGATTCTGGAAATTAGGATGTGGTCATGTTTAAAGGGCCATTATCCAGGCTACTCTTTAAGGAGATAGGTGGTTTTCTGTATATCAGGGTTTTCAGGGATCCAGTGCTATTTTTCTTACATTCCGCTGTTCCCTTTGTCAGTTAGTGTTGTATGAATGTTAGTCTCTCAGTCGTGTCTGACTCTTTGCAACCCCATGGACCACCAGGTTCCTCTGTCCATGGGATTTACCAGGCAAGAATACTAGAGTGGGTTGCCATTTCCTTATCCAGGCAATATTCCCAATTCAGGGATCAAACTTGGGCCTCTTGCACTGCAGGCAGATTCTTTACCATCTGAGCCACTAGGGAAGCATTAATATGAGTGTCTTTTCCTTTTTGTATCAGTAAAAACTGATCTAAGGCCCTACTTATACCTAGCTTGTTCTACTGATGACCAGTGTTAAAAATTGTGTTATCCAAGATGCATTCTGCTCAGAGGATAGTGTAATTGCAGCCAGAAGTACTACAGTTAGCAGGTGAGAAAGAGTTACACCCTAGAGATCAAGTCTTCCCAAAATTGCTTCTCTGAGGCTTGATATTATTCAACTGTTTCCTGAAGATTATTCCTATGCTGAAATAAACTTATTTCTATCTTGGTAAAACAATTATTTTAGCCACATCACATGTCACACATTTGGAAGCTGTTCATTTGAAATTATTGACTAGAAACCATGTCTGATGGTTTAGAATTTATCCTGATATTGAGAAGGTTATAAAAGGAGCAATACAGTTCAGATTAGTCAATATAAACTTCAAAGACACCTATTTTTCAATGAAAAGGTACAGTAATAAAAAGCCTTATAAATATTACAAGAATCCCTCAAAATTGCTTAGGAGTACTTCAGGTTCCATTGTGAGGTTCTGCTTCTATGGTAGCAGCATTATGCCAATTATTTGTGACATATGAATTGCTTTTAGCAATGGATGCTGAGAGTTTGTGAGTTTCTGTCTTCATATCTCTGCATTGCCTTCTGGAAAATAATTCAATTGAAATGTAACATCGGCATCTTAAGATAACAGAACACATTATGGAAAGACTTTTACCCAGAGACTTTCTAAGTGTGCTATAGACCAACTTTCTCACCAATCACAGGATTTAGACCCCCAAACTATCTTCACCTGGACTTGAATGAGGGCTGTCAAGACAAACTAAAATATGGCCTTTGTGATGCTCAGGCTGTATGTGATAACATTTACTCATCTAAATCCAAGAGGTAGTCTTTTCCAAGAACAATAGAGCTAGATCAAGAAGAATCAGTGTTATTGTGAACAAAACCATGAGGTTCTATTGTAAAAACTCTAGACAGCAGCTGGGCCAAGGTGGTGCCATCACAGTTATTGGACAAGAACTATTAAGAAAAGTTATGACCAACCTAGACAGCATATTCAAAAGCAGAGACATTACTTTGCCAATAAATGTCCATCTAGTCAAAGCTATGGTTTTTCCAGTAGTCATGTATGGATGTGAGAGTTGGACTATAAAGAAAGCTGAGTGCCGAAGAATTGATGCTTTTGAACTGTGGTGTTGGAGAAGACTCTTGAGAATCCCTTGGACTGCAAGGAGATCCAACCAGTCCAGCCTAAAGGAGATCAGTCCTGAATATTCATTGGAAGGACTGATGTTGAAGCTGAAACGCCTTTGGTTTCAATACTTTGGCCACCTGATGCAGAGAACTGACTCATTGGAAAAGACCATGATGCTGGGAAAGATTGAAGGCAGGAGGAGAAGGGGATGACAGAGGATGAGATGGATGGATGGCATCACTGACTCAATGGACATGGGTATCGGTGGACTCCGGGAGTTGGTGATGGACAGGGAGGCCTGGCGTGTTGCAGTCCATGGGGTCGCAAAGAGTCAGACACGAGTGAGCAACTGAACTGAACTGAACTGATATTTCAAAGTAGCTTAATAACAGAGGGGTCATTAGACTGTTCTTTCAAGAGTCAACTGGCAATGAGTTTTGTTCTGCCTCTTAATAATCCATTTTAACTACAAAAAAAAAAAAGAAAACTATAATTATTTTCTAACCACTGAAGCAATAGAATAGTCTTGTGGCATATCTAGAGAAGCCTGATGTAGAGAAAGCCTTCATTTAGGTGTCAGTCACCCTTCGCCTCACTGGTTTAAGGACTGTTATCTAGATAGAATGGAACGTCATAAGCATGCAGACTGGGTAAGATTTTTAGTATTTTTCTATTGTTCTCTGTATTAGCCAGGGTTCTCCAGGGAAACAAAACCAATAGGAAATGTACATGAAGAGATTAATGATGAGGAATTGGTTCATGTAACTATGGAGATGGAAGTGAAATGGAGTGAAAGTCACTCAGTCCTGTCCGACTCTTGTGACCCTGTTGCAGGAAAGGGGACCGATTCCGGAACCCAAAACTGGGCTCTTGTCTAACACTCAGAAATGAATTGTCTGAGGAGACACGTCCTGACAAAGCAAGAGATTTTATTGGGAGAGGACACCCTGGTGGAGAGCAGTAGGGTAAGGGAGCCCAGGAGAACAGCTCTGCCACATGGCTCGCAGTCTCCGGTTTTATGGTGATGGGATTAGTTTCCAGGTTGTCTTTAGTCAATCATTCTGACTCAGAGCCCTTCCTGGTGGTGCACGCCTTGCTCAGCCAAGATGGATGCCAGAGAGAAGGATTCTGGGAGGTGGTCGGACATGTGCTGTCTCCTTTTGATCTTTCCTGAACTCTTCTGGTTGGTGGTGGCTTATTAGTTCTGTGTTCCTTACAGGGACCTCTTGTCGTAAAACAACTCATGAAATGGCCACTATGGTGTCTGGCCAGGGTGGGCGGTTTCAGTCAGTGTGCCTCCCCTAAACAACCCCACAGACTATAGAGTCCAGGCCAGGATAGTGGAGTGGGTAGCCTTTCCTTTCTCTGGGGGATCTTCCCAACCCAGGAATTGAACCTAGATCTCCTTGATTGGGCCTAGGTCTCCTGCATTGCAGGTGGATTCTTTACCAATTGAGCCATGGAGACAGAGAAGGCTCACGATCTACCATCTATGGCTAGAGACCCAGGAAAGCTGTGGGGTGATTACAGTCTGAAACTGTAGGCCTGAAAACCAGAAGAGTTCAGTGGGGAAAATCTCAGCCCTAGGCCTGAAGAAAGCCAGTGTCCCAGCTCAAGCAGTCAGGTGCCTTTTTGTTCTAATCAAGCTCTCAGGGCATTTGATGATGCCTACCATACTGGGGAGAATCAGCTGCTTTCTCGAAAGCTTATTTATCTGGAAACACCCTCAAAGATACAGCCAGAAATAATGTTTAATCTCGGCACCCCTTGGCCTAATCAAGTTGACACATAACATGAACTGTTACCATCTATGAAAACCTTTGAGTTCTTATAACTGATTCTGTATGGACATAGAGTATGATTAATGATGAATGGTATTTTGTTGGAGGCCTTTTTTGTTATTCAGCCCACTTACATCAGATCGAAATAGTTCATCTTTCTTTATGGAAAAAGAAAATTATTAACCTTCTCTCAACCATGATTATTTATGTTATATCTTTATTATACAAAGAATCAAAGCAAGCCTAGAAAAATAACTTGAAACGAAGTCATAAATATTTTTTAAGAAAGGAGAGGAGTTGGCATCAAGGGGAAAATTAGATAAGAAAACCATAAATCTGAATGACATTAGCACATAGAATATATATCCATTTTCCTGATGAGTTGCCAATGGAGGACCCACAATTTTGACCCTGAAGTCCCTAATAATCAAAACACACTCATGACATATTCTGCAGTATTCATGAAACAGAAAATTGTATTTATTCAGGAAAAAATAAAAAATAAAACCTTAGTTTGCCTGGCACTGATAACCATGTTAGTTGCCTAACATGTTAGTCAGGGTGAGTGAGATCTCTGTCAGGATGCTTTCTCTCTCTTCCTTGACCAAACCCAGCACATGACCACACCCAAGCTCAAGAACCCCAAAAATATAATCCTATCATGTGCCTTTCAATTTGAAAAATTGGCAGTGGCTCTAATGAAGTCTACAATATGGGTCTTGCAAAATCGAGAAGACTAATAGGTACTCGATAAATCCCTACTATAGATATACAATGGTATTCAAAGAGCTAGATTTTTACCATCTACAAATCTACATCAATAATATGATCTCAAGGAGTTATTTAATAAAAATAATTCTGTTAGGAAACAACCATTATTAAAATATTGGTGGAAGTAATTAAGGGGAATGTGGCTTCAATATAAATAGTATTGACAGCCATGTTTATCACTTATTAGTGTGTATGATGCGATGTGCTTTGCACCATTAAAAATAATTTCAGTAGAGCCAAAAACAGTCCCTAGCAATACTGTCTTGATAAAGTATACACTGCCTAGGTCAGCACCTCCTGGTCAATTCAGCAAAGCACAGTAACAAAATTTAAAGTATTGTTTGTTAGGAAAAAGTCAGTTTTGCAAAGAGCCATTTAAAAATTGCCATATCATGATTACACTCTTTATTTAAAAAACTGACATTTATCTTAATGTGACATTTTCATAATCCCTTAATGACTTTTAGTTGAAATACCAATGTTGACACAGAAAGAAAATCATTATATGAATGCTATAAAATGCAATGTACACAACTATTAGACAACAGACCAGCCAGTCCTAATCACTCTACAAATCATTATAAGCACAATTGTTTTAAAAAACATCACCTTTGGTGAAACTGACTTTTTGTTGTTGTTAAGTCACTAAGTCATGTCTAACTCTGCAACCTCATGGACTACAGCACACCAGGTTTCCCTATCCTTCTCTATCTCCTGGAGTTTACTTAAATTTGTATCTACTGAGTCAGTGATGCTATATAACCATCTAATCTTCTGCCACCCTCTTCTACTTTTGCTTCAATCATTCCCAGCATCAGGGTCTTTTCCAATGAGTTGATATTAGTTTTATCTCAATCTAAAAGTTTCTCATTTACCCGTGTCTTGGAGAGTCCATGAAGTTGACAGCTCAGTGATCCATGACTATACTTGCTTCTTAATTGTCATTCTAAGAAGCACTGACCTAGGTTCTAGGTAGGAAGGTCAAGAATGGGGATTTTTGTGGAATATCAAATAAAAAGTGTATGTGGAAGGCCCAAGGTCAGGACCAACAAAAGCAGGTTCATTAGCTGTTTATTCACTGCATCTGCATAACTCTTTTCTAACATTAAATAAGAGACATTTTAGATGAGTATTTGCCTCCAGGAATTATGTTTGCTTTAAGAAAAAAAATCTGCACTCTCAATTGGTGATCAAATGCCTCCATAATAAAGTTAAAAAAGAAAAATCCACCCATATAAAAGACTGAAAATTCAGGTGCCTTGGTGTTTTTTTCAGTCCCAGAAATAATATTTTAAACCTCAGTGTCCAGGTCTGTATCTTGACATAAAACTTGCCAGTTCCCTTTCAAGAGATAATCTCAGCTGCAATTACACTAACAACAAAAATGAAAAATTGAATTCTGAGTGACCCCAGCAGGTTAGCTCTTTATTCTCCAATGATATAAGAGGTCACTAACAAGACTTCTCCATGCACGCTTTTAAATGTTATTGATGGCCCTAAAGCAATTCTACCCTTTTAAAAATCCTTTTGTGCACTGGTCTTGTTATCACCATAGGAGTGACTTGCATACTGTGGGCTTATGATTCATAGGGAGAGTTTCCTGTCATTTGTCTTACCTTCATGACATTACAATTTCACTAAATATTCCTCTTGTTTCCGTGTTAGCAGTGAAAGCACAGGAAGTGTCAGATCTGTGCTCCTGTATGTTATGTATGTGCTGTCTCCAAATGCTCCCTCCCCTTTGGTGTAAAATCATTCTAAGGCTGCAGATGTTAGGCACCTTCCAAAACCTCTGATAACTTGTATTGCTTTTCTGAAGACCTTTTCAATCCACCTCTTCATAAACTGAAGTTATGAAAGCCATTGTTCCATAATGCAAATGGACAAGTTTTCCACATAGCAGTGATTCCCAACCATTGCTGTGAAATGCAGAAACCCCACTCTCAGAAATTCTAATTCAAGAGGTCTCCAGGATGGAGTCTAAGAATATCTGATTTTAAAACTTCCGGAGGGGATTCTCATTTGAATCCAGCATTTATGAGTTATGGGGATAACTGTCCTGAAAGTTTGATTTCTGAGTCTTCTCCATTCATTTCTACGCAGATACCAAAAAGACAGCACCCAGTCCTGTAGTGACCGGCCCCCAGGAAGATGATGCTATTGTCATTTAGTCACTAAGTCCTATTGGACTCTTTTGTGATCCCATGGATGGTAGCCTGCCAGTCTCCTCTGTCCATAGGATTTCCCAGGCGAGAATACTGGAGTGGGTTGCCATTTCCTTTTCCAGGGGATCTTCCCAACTCAGGGATCAAACCCTCGTCTCCTGGGTTGGCAGGCACATTCTCTACCACTGAGCCACCAGGGAAATCTAAGAAAGTGATCCTCTTGATTGAAAAGATTAATGACAATCTTACCTCCAAAGCACGTGAAATTGTTTCTTCTCGATGGACACCATTTCCAGGAATTCAAGCAAAAGACCACAGTCTAAGAATACCTCTATTTAGAACCTTGGTCCTTTCTGTTTACCTCTTTTTGCTCCTCCCCACCAAATAAAAACCATACACACAGAATGTTGGAACTGCCAGGATCCCAGTTAGGTAACAGAATCAGACTTAAGAGGCAGTGAGAAGAAGTACAAAAATAGTTCCATCTTTCTATTTATAAACAACTCTCTTTTCCCCTACTTGTTCTGTGGGATAAGATGGGAAAGAGTAGAGAGGAGGGTTTCAGAGATATGCATATGTATAGATCTTCATTTAAATATATCTACATATCAGTATTGCCAATTCAACATTTAATGAGTTTTACTCTGAGGCATTATGATAAGTACTAAAGCTAAGGAGATCAATAAAATATATGTTTCAGCATGCAATTACTCAGAAACCCAAGCAGTAGAAAAGGCAAGACTCTGTGCCATTATGGACAACTCTAGATATAAAATATGTAGAGCATGAACTATTTTTAAATTTGATCAGCTGACCAATTTCTCCCATGAAGGTCAAGCATAATGTGATGAAAGCACGTAGGATGGAGGTCAGTGGCCTGGGTCCTAGCTCCACATTAATCATTGGTTTGTCTCCACATTAATCATTTGTTTCTATCTACTGAGTCTCTGAATTTCCAAAGCTCCTTCCTAGTCTACGCCTCCAGGCTACTGCAGTCAGCCTACTAATCATCTATTTTTTCTTATAATTCTGTTTCTGATTCTTTTCACTTATTTCTCTTTGGCAGATCCTGTTCATGGGCATGATGACTGAATACTATCATTACTTTTTCACAACCCTGGTAAGCATATCTGGTGGAAATGTATTTCACACTATCAAAAAATCTTTGGTTATTTTAAAGTCAGCCCTGGTGTCAAAGGCAGGATATTGTCATGGAGGTTTGTTTTATTTTCCTACTGCTGCTACTGCTAAGTCACTTCAGTCGTGTCCAACTCTGTGAGACCCCATAGACGACCTCCTACCAGGCTCCTCTCCTTAGGAATTCTGATCCCTAAGAATCCTCTAAATCTAGAAATGCTAGATTTCTTCCCTTCTTTCTCCCCTTCTTCCCTCCCTCCCTTCTTTCTTTTCTTAACTAGCATCAATGCATGTGCATCCAGAAAGGAATTAAAATAAAGCTTCCATTAAATAGAAACTGCCAGAGTACAAACTATTAATAAAGAAGAATCTATATTTGCTACATATATTAGAGAATACACTAAAGTGTATCTTGGCATGCTGTCTGATGTGATTTCTCCACCTGTGTCCAGTGGACAGCTGATTTAGCCAGGGGTCACCTGTCAGGTATTTGGAAAACTATCAAGATAAGGAATTTGGTAGAGGCTTTCCACATTGAACATTTTTCATCATAAGAAAAACCATGGCTCTAAGCCTAAGACATTCAAAAGAAGCTATACAACCTTAACTTTTGAGAGATTATCAGGTCGAGGAAGAATGATTTAAGCATTTAACACATCAGAATGCTGTGTTAGCTCTCAGCCGCACACACAATACACCACTCCCAACACACACTCCATTCTCTTACATGAGAAGACATGATCAACCTCCATTTCTAACCTGTAAAAGTGTGTCAGCTAAAATCTACCCAGATTTGCGGGATTCAATAAGAGTATGGTTTTCCCAAAGGAATCTGGTCAAGTAGGCTGGTGCATCAGAGAAAGCACAGCCTTTGAAGCAAGACCAGACAGGTCTCGGGCACCTGCTTCTGGAAGCAGGAAACTCCATTCTTCAACTGAGTATCTCTGAGAGCAGGAAGGGCTGCAGAGGACATCACGAAACAAATGCTATGGGGCAGCTGTTAAAATTATCACTGCTCCTGAGCTCGGAGTCAGAGAGTGGGACGCAGGGCAGAAGTTCCTGAACTCAAGTTTCCGTGGTCTTCACTCCCTCGTTGACATCCTGATGGGATCTTCTGTCAGAAGAGTCAAGGGAGACCCTGAGAACTAGGAAGTGTCTTACTCTGCTCACAAATATTGCCCATCCCCATCACCATGATCACGTATGTCTTACTCAAGGCGAGATGGCCATCTGCCTCTGAACTTTCCATCTTTCCCAGCTGTATATGCCTTTAAGAGTTAGTTTCATTGAAATTTGAGAAAAATATAAACAATGAAACCTAAGAAGGCTAGTCTTCAATGGAAGGACAGTTGCCTTTACACTCTTACTTATTGCCTCATCCTCCACTAACAAGGGGATGTTGAAAATTGGCCCTCAAACTCTCCATATTCTATCTTGCACAGAAACAATTTGGAGACCAAATGAACTGTGCACGTGTTTAGCGTATTCACATTAGTGTATTGTATTTCTGTACTGTTGAACTAATAAGGGAATCAATATGCATCCTGGAAGTTTCTCTCTGACCCCCTGTAACTTCAGTTAACTTTCCTTGTATTCATTGAGTGTGCTAAAGGAATCATTCTGCCTTGGATCTTATTCTTTAAATTTGCTTCTTTAAGCAATTTCCTTTGGTTTTATCTGCATTCTGCCATGCTTTGCTTTTGTTGTCTGACCAGTTTTGTTCATGAGTATTAATGAAACTTAAAGACAAAAGAAAATTAGTTATTTAGTGCAAGGGAAGTAGACATAACAATTTAAAAGGCAGTGCATTTTTTCTCACATGAGCCAGGAGTTCAGAACTGCATTCTTAAGATTCCACAGTCTAATGTAAAGTTATCTTGGAAGTAGTGATACAGAAAAGAATTATTCAAAAGAATAAATGTGTATGCATTTTCCACACATATATATCATGAAATGTTCCTGAGGTTTTCCTCTTTAGTAACAACTATCATCGCAGATAATGTGCTGTCTTGTACTTTCAATAAAGCAGTTACACTGGTAGAAAATTTTTATGGAAGTTTTTTTTTCTTTTATTAACCATTAAATACTATTTTGAAATTTTGGTTCATTCCAAAATGTGAGCTATTTTAATGACATGCTTTAGAGTCTAACCTTTGTTTATAGGAAAAAAGTTGAAATGATCACTTAAGTCTATTTTAAATGCAAACCAACAAAACTTTTAGTTTAAATTCAGCCCTTATATATAATGGAAAATACTAAGATGGGTTCAAGTTTTTTGCCCTGAAACATTATCTAAAAGAACAAGTCCTACTGTTAAGATATTCATATCCATACAACCACAGGCTCTAGTTTATTCTTTGAAAAGAACCGTTTGTTTCTTATTCTAAGCTTGTGTCTAGTGAGCAATTTTCATGCTCTCATTATATGAGACATAGGTTAGTTTCAATGAGCCAGGAATTTTTTTTTTTTTTTTTTTTTGCTGAGAGTGATCTTCCTGTCAAATGTATATGCAAGATCCAGACTTCACCTCCTTTGCAGTGTGGGGCAGAAAGTTATGAGGGAGACAGGTGGTACTGCCACTACAAGTGGCTCATTCTCAGGTCAGCCACATCACCACTGAGAACCTCGGTTTCCTCATCTAGAAAACAAAAGCAGTGTACTGAATGGAGACAGAGGCCCCTTTCAACTCCCCAAAGGACTATATCCTTAAGAACAAAATGCTCTAGCTTCCCAGAATGGCATATCCTGTGTCCGAGGGCATGCTAATTATTGGCAGCTTAATTCCTGTTCTCGGTTTATAAAAATTCTGCTGCTGCTAAGTCGCTTCTGTCATGTCCGACTCTGTGCGACCCCGTAGAGGGCAGCCCACCAGGCTCCCCCATCCCTGGGATTCTCCAGGCAAGAACACTGGAGTGGGCCATTTCCTTCTCCATATACAAGCTCTAACAGGATTGCAAAAACAAATAGATGAAAATGAAAATTATTACTGCCTTAGAATTTGTCAGGCAGCATGCAAATGAAGAACAACGGGAAACGTTCTTTCATAGAACCAGTGTGATGATCGCTGCCATGCTTTTTTTAATCTGTTGCTTCTGCAAACGTTAGCTCTCTTTTGCATCAAGAACGCTGAAAATGTTAACTCTTTCTTCTTTTATCATTTTTAATACTGCACAGGACTTATTTGCTTTAGATCTGGAACTCTATAGGTACAGTGGTGTAAATATGACTGGGTTTCGGCTACTGAATATTGACAACCCGCACGTATCCGCCATCATTGAGAAGTGGTCCATGGAAAGATTGCAGGCTCCACCCAGGCCTGAGACTGGCCTTTTGGATGGCATGATGACTGTAAGTAGCTTTAAAATAAAATCATTTGAGATAATGTTTGACTTCCTCAGGGGTTAGGTTAAGACTCTCATATGCTTTCTATGGGCTCCCCTGGTAGCACAGGTGGTAAAGAATCTGCCTTCAACACAGGAGGCCGGGGTTCAATCCCTGGGTCAGGAAAATCCCCTGGAGAAGAGAATGGCTATCCACTCCAGTATTCTTGCCTGGAGAATTCTGTGGACAGAGGAGCCTGGTGGACTACAGTCCTGTGGGTTACAATGAGTCTGACACTACTGAAACGACTTAGAACACACATAGCATGCTTTCTATCCTGCAAGGGAAACGTGTTATAACCTGTGCCTAGACTTGTATGAGAGGAGGAGGAAGGATTTTTATGGATTTTGAAAGCTTGTGCACGGCAACTGTCAAAAACTGCTCTTTTCAACTTCCTGACAGTAACGGCCTCAGATAAAAAGGTAAATGCGAGACAGTCACCACTGTCAGCTAAATGGAGGCAAAGCATAAACCAAAGCAAGGGGAAGTGGGGAACGGGTTACCTCCTGGGAATGTGGCCTTGGGAGGGAGGGAGGGAAAGAGGAGGAACAAGCTGCCTGTAAAGTTTCTTCAGAACCAGTTTGCTCTCCTTGCTTCTGCCACATCTCAGCAAGCAGAAGCACACGTGGAAAAATCCAAATTTCCATATGGTTGGAGTGTTCACACTCTTCTTGTCCTGGGTGCAGGAAGGCGCACCTTTGCAGGCACTGACGGTGCTTTACACCAGCCATATGTCGCTCTCAAAGCAGATGCCAAGCCTGCCTCCAACAGAGAGAGAGGTACTCTGCTGAACACATAAATTGCAAACTGCTTCATCAGAGAGCTGCTCACTAACATCATTTGTCTCTTGTTGTCAAATGCACCTACCCTAGCTTTATTTCTCTAATGAAGCTCCCTGTGTGATGGAAGAAAATTGCAGGGGGAAAAAAAAAAAAAAAGATCTCTATGTCAGAACAGTGTCATCCAAGGGAAAAGATGTTGGAAATGTGGGCAGGTAATAGCATTTTAAATTGGCATAGTATTTCATTCTCTGTTCCCATCATCGGGAGAAACTCTCTTGCTTTTAAGATGCAATTTACCGATAACTAAAAGGCATCATCTCACAGATAAATAAACTTGGGATTTCTCTTCTTTTTCTATCTTTTTTGAACAAGGTACAAATGAAAAAATAAAGAAGAAGAAATGAATGAATTAAGTGGTTCTGGATGATTCCGTGTTTAAGGTCCCTGTCTTTTGTTCAAACCTGAAATAACTCTTAAAATATACAAAGTGATCTGAGAGATAATGATGGAAAGCATTTTGGTACAAATGAGCCTTGAGATGACTTGAAACATTGCTTTGAATAGGAAGTAGAAAATATCCAAGGAAATGCTAGACTTCTGAAATGAAAGATAAAGAGAGAGAAAGGGAAGGAGGGAAGGAGAGAGTGAGAGTTAAAAAAAAAAAAAAGCTGCTGGTGTATCTTTCCTCCTGGAGTTGTATTCCAATGTGTTCACATATGGTTCAAAATCTTCTATCCACCCTCTACCCCCACTTCTCAAACAAGATCTCTATCACAGGATGAGATTGTGAGTCATTTTTACCTGTGTTCCTTGAGCACCACTGAAAGAAAGCTTGGACCTACCTTAATACTGATGTGAATTCATGCCAGACATTAATTATTCATCACAAGTATGTCTTAATTTATTTAAAAAAATTGTCCTTGTCTTCAATTATACTGAGCTGACAGAAGAGTTTGTGCATATTGACTGAGATGAGACAAAGCACTGAATAAGGCAGATAGATCAATACCATTCTCACCCAGTCAGGCTCTCCAGTCCTGTGGACAGGAAGCATGGCAGCCCCAAGTCCCCAAGGATGAGAGACTGTCTAGAGTTCACTGTAGTCTTCTCATCCAACCAGAGGAGTCACTGTTATTAGCAGTGTTGTTGTTGTTATTATTATAAACTATAAAGGGAAATAGGGATTTATTAGAACAGAAGGTGGCTCAGCAGGTTGCTATAAAACTGGGTAGAGCAACTATGTTAGATTATGACATTGGTGAAAAACAGTGGTAACTCTCAGTTGGCCACTAGAAGGCAAATCCCACGGTTACGCAGATACAGCCTTGCCACTGATCTTGTGAAGCATAATGTTGACCTGTATTTTTCCAAAGAGTCCATTTTGCAGTTCACTGTTTCCTTTTGGCTAATTTGGGAGTAGAGAAACAGTCACAGGAAGCTTACAGGGCAAGTATAATAAGAGAAGTGAAGTTGCTCACTCGTGTCCGACTCTTTGCGACCCCATGGACTATAGCCTACCAGCCTCTTCCATCCATGGAATTTTCCAGGAAAGAGTACTGGAGTGGGTTACCATTTCCTTCTCCAGAATAATAAGGGAAATCAACTCTAAATATTCACTGGAAAGACTGATGCTGAAGCTGAAGCTCCAATACTGTGGCCACCTGATGCAAAGAGCTGACTCACTGGAAAAGACTCTGATGCTGGGAAAGAGGGAGGACAAGAGGAGAAAGGGATGAAAGAGGATGAGATGATTGGATAGCCCATCACCGACTTGATAGACATCAGCTTGAGCAAACTCTATGAGATATTGAAGGACAGGGAAACCTGGCATGCTGCAGTCCATGGGGCTGCAAAGAGTCGGACATGACTTAGCAACTGAGCAACACCACCAACAATAAGGGCATCTGATGGACTGATGGTTGAGTCAAGAAAGCACACCCCAAGTCCCCAAGAACAGGCCCAGTGCTTCCAAGTCTTTGTTCTCAAATAGCCTCTGAACTCAAATTCCTTCTTCTCTACCTTAAGATAAAAACTCCTTTAGTTTCAACTCCACTGTGTCTATATATTTCAGGTCCATATTTCATTCATCATTTTTTTTCTAAATTTTTATTGGAGTATAGTTGCTTTACAATGTTGTGTTATTTTTTCAGTGTGAGTCAGGCATCAGTCAGTTCAGTCACTCAGTCATGTCCAACTCTCTGTGACCCCATGGACTTCAGCAAGCCAGGCCTCCCTGTCCATCACCAACTCCCAGAGCCCACCCAAACCCAGGTCCATTGAGTCAGTGATGCCATCCAACCATCTCATCCTCTGTCGTGCCCTTCTCCTCCTGCCTTCAATCTTTCCCAGCATCACGGTCTTTTCAAATGAGTCAGCTCTTCACATCAGGTGGCCAAAGGATTGGAGTTTTAGCCTCAACATCAGTCATTCCAATGAACACCCAGGACTGATCTCCTTTAGGATGGACTGGTTGGATCTCCTTGCAGTCCAAGGAACTCTCAAGAGTCTTCTCCAACACCACAGTTCAAAAGCATCAATTCTTTGGCGCTCAGCTTTCTTTATAGTCCAACTCTCATATCCATACATGACTACTGGAAAAACCATAACCTCGACTAGATGGACCTTTGTTGGAAAAGTAATGTCTCTGCTTTTTAATATGCTGTCGAGGTTGGTCATAAGTTTTCTTCCAAGGAGCAAGCTTCTTTTAATTTCATGGCTGCAATCACCATCTGCAGTGATTTTGGAGCCCCAGAAAAAAAGGTCTGTCACCATTTCCACTGTTTCCCCATCTATTTCCCATGAAGTGATGGGACCAGATGCCATGATCTTAGCTTTCTGAATGTTGAGTTTTAAGCCAACTTTTTCACTCTCCTCTTTCACTTTCATCAAGAAGCTCTTTAGTTCTTTGCTTTCTGCCATAAGGGTGGTGTCATCAGCATATCTGAGGTTATTGATATTCCTCCTGGCAATCTTGATTCCAGCTTGTGCTTCATCCAGCCCAGCATTTTCATGATGTTCTCTGCATAGAATTTAAATAAGCAGGGTGACAATATACAGCCTTGACATACTCCTTTTCCTCTTTGAAATCAGTCTGTTTTTCCACATCTAGTTCTAACAGTTGCTTCCTGACCTGGATACAGGTTTCTCAAGAGGCAGGTCAGGTGGTCTGGTATTCCCATCTCTTTCAGAATTTTCCACAGTTGATTGTGATCTACACAGTCAAAGGCTTTGGCATAGTCAATAAAGCAGAAATAGATGTTTTCCTGGAACTTTCTTGCTTTTTCGATAATCCAGCGGATGTTGACAATTTGATCTCTGGTTCCTCTGCCTTTTCTAAAACCAGCCTAAACATCTGGGGGTTCACAGTTCATGTACTGCTGAAGCTTGGCTTGGAGAATTTTGTTCATTGCTTTACTAGTGTGTGAGGTGAGTGAGTCCAGCATACATCTACATACATCCCCCTTTTTCTGGATTTCCTTCCCATTTAGATTACCACAGAGCAATGAGTAGAGTTCCCTGTGCTATACAGTAGGTTCTCGTTAGTAATATTTTATACACAGTATCAATAGTGTACATACATCAGTCTCAATCTCCCAAGTTATCCCACAGCACCCTTCCCCACTTACTGTCCATATGTTTGTTCTCTATGTCTATATCTCTGTTTCTGCTTTGCAAATAGGTTCATCTTTACCATTTTTCTAGACTCCACATTTTGGGCTAATATGAAATATTTTTTTTTTCTCTTTCGGACTTACTTCATTCTTGCATCTCTAGCATTTGCTGCTTCCAGTGCTTGGAATTTTCCCCTATTCATGTTTGCTCAAAGGTTACATCACTGAAGACACCTTCTATGAACCTGCTACCTAGTCTAGAACCCTCTCTTCCTTTTATTCTCCCTCCCCTAACCTGTTTTACTTTTCTTTGTAGCCCTTATGCCAATATGTCATATTCAGATTTGTTTGTTTGGTGCCATCACCTACAAGAATATAAACTCCATGAAGCTGGAAATTTTGTCTTTTCATATTTTGCTCTATTCTCAACACTAGGAAAAGGCTGGCACAAAACAGGCTTTCAATAAACATGTATTTAATAAAAGAATTAATGTACTAATAATTGAGGTCTACTATGTATGAACTCAGGTCTACTAAGACTCAAGATATTAAAGGAAAAATATTCACATAGCCCTGAGATAATACTGCAAAAGTCCAAAGAGAGCATCTATAAATGAGAAATGGGCATGATTAATAAAAATGGAGATTATTCTAAAGTAATAATATTATTTCAAAAATTAGACACACACTAACCACTATCAATAATTAAGTAATACTCTTTTAATAGACTTGCCCTCTCCAAAATTGCATGCCATTTCCTCACTGTTCTCCAAAGTGAATCTCTTTGTAGCCCTTTATCTTTGTGTGTGCCATGTATATGCACAGATGCCCTTATGAACATAAAATATAGGATTGTTTTAAAAACTATGTATTTTGATATTCCATCTACTTATCTACTTTTCAATGTTTTAACAATTAAGAATTTCTTAGAACATTATACACTAAAAATATCTCCAAAGTATATTATTATGTCAGAACACATTCAAACCTGAAAATATGTAAGTCCAAGAATTTTGACTTCAGACATAAAAAATATACATATTAATAATAAAAATATATTGACATTAAAAACAGGGTCAAAATTGAGTTAATTAAGAAAACTGTTAACTGAGTCAGTTCAGTTCAGTTCAGTTGCTCAGTCGTGTCCGACTCTTTGTGATCCCATGAATCGCAGCACGCCAGGCCTCCCTGTCTATCACCAACTCCCGGAGTTCACTCAGACTCACGCCCATTGAGTCCGTGATGCCATCCAGCCATCTCATCCTCGGTCGTCCCCTTCTCCTCCTGCCCCCAATCTCTCCCAGCATCAGAGTCTTTTCCAATGAGTCAACTCTTCACATGAGGTATCCAAAGTATTAGAGCTTCAGCTTTAGCATCATTCCTTCCAAAGAAATCCCAGGGCTGATCTTCAGAATGTACTGGTTGGATCTCCTTGCGGCCCAAGGGACTCTCAAGAGTCTTCTCCAACACCACATTTCAAAAGCATCAATTCTTCTGCGCTCAGCCTTCTTCACAGTCCAACTCTCACATCCATATATGATCACAGGAAAAACCATAGCCTTGACTAGACGGACCTTTGTGGCAAAGTAATGTCTCTGCTTTTGAATATACTATCTAGCTTGGTCATAACTTTTCTTCCAAGGAGTAAGTGTCTTTTAATTTCATGGCTGCAGTCACCATCTGCAGTGATTTTGGAGCCCCCAAAAATAAAGTCTGACACTGTTTCTACTGTTTCCCCATCTATTTCCCATGAAGTGATGGGACCAAATGCCATGATCTTCGTTTTCTGAATGTTGAGCTTTAAGCCAACTTTTTCACTGTCCACTTTCACTTTCATCAAGAGGCTTTTTAGTTTCTCTTCACTTTCTGCCATAAGGGTGGTGTCATCTGCATATCTGAGGTTATTGATATTTCTCCCGGCAATCTTGATTCCAGCTTGTGTTTCTTCCAGGCCAGCGTTTCTCATGATGTACTCTGCATAGAAGTTAAATAAGTAGGGTGACAATATACAGCCTTGACATACTCCTTTTCCTATTTGGAACCAGTCTGTTGTTCCATGTCCAGTTCTAACTGTTGCTTCCTGACCTGCATACAGATTTCTCAAGAGGCAGTTTCGGTGGTCTGGTATTCCCATCTCTTGAAGAATTTTCCACAGTTTATTGTGATCCACACAGTCAAAGGCTTTGGCATAGTCAGTAAAGCAGAAATAGATGTTTTTCTGGAACTCTCTTGCTTTTTCCATGATCCAGCAGATGTTGGCGATTTGATCTCTGGTTCCTCTGCCATTTCTAAAACTGAGTCAAGAGTACAAAAATAGTGAAACTCATTATTTAAAAACACCTTGAGATTTTAAAAAAGTGTTTTATCAACTGAAGTGTTAGTTAACTGAATAGAGTGATTTTGTAAAATGTACTTCATTTCTTTTCTCTACGTTTAAATTTCTCTCTTGGACTAATTCAATCTATTGGGTTTTGAGGATAGGCTTTGGTAATGGAGCGGCCCATTCTCAGATGAATTCTTCTCTGATTGTGAACCAAAATTCTGTGTGATTCAATATGGCATGGAGCCATGGAAACAATAAAGCATTGATCTGTCATCTGCCTTCCCAGTTCTTCAAATGCATTCACAATGTGAAGTTAAGTCAGTACCCTTATCTCACATGTAACTGTTTCCTGTAATGATGAACCATAGAGAAGACAACTTTGAATCTCCAACTTGAGTGTCACCCTGACTGTCTACTGCCCTTGTGTCTACCCTTGTGATACAACAGGCAGTGGGATTCCATAGAAAAAGCAAGATCTTTCCAGATTAAAAAAACCTAGCTGAGTCCTTCCTATGTCCCTGAATAACTAAATATTTTAAATTGTGTAGCCTCTCTGAACCTCCTAGCTCATCTGAATTCTGTATAATAACACTTTACAAATTCAATTAGGTAACATACACAAAGCCTTTAGGACATAGTCTTGAATTTACGTAATGGTACCTGCTGTTTTGCCAATTTGTATTCAATGAAAGAAGAACAAAAGGCTTTCTGAAAGAGAGATTCTATCTTATTCAAGTCAGGGTCCAATTCTCTACAAAGACACACATTCTTCTGTTTGCAAGTCTAGTCCAAGATGGCCTGTTCCCTGGGATCTGTGTGACCTGTATGACCAATGGCATCACCAAGTTCTGTTTTCCAACTCTGCATAAGTCATCTTTTCTCTATTCCTGTCTTTCTCAAAAGCTGGCAAATACTCATTGAGATTCTCAGTATGCCAACTTCTGTGCCAGATTTCACTAGAGCTGCTCTCTTAATTACTGAATTTCTAGATAATGAGTACAAGGTGGTATCTTTGCTACCTTCCACAACCTTCTTCCAAACCCAAGCTCACTTGCAAGTTGCTCTTCCCTACCTCCTCAGTGCTCACCGACTCTCCAAGCACTTTGGCTCCCTCAGAAGCATCCACCCCACCACTTTGTGTTCCCTTGCAGGGATCTTGTAGCCAAAACACAAGCCTTCCCACCCTTATCAGAATACTTGTTTCAAGGGGAATGTCTCAGAAAAGAAGGAAACCAGCTAATTCATACTAAGAGGCAAATTGCTTTTAGCTCTATGTGTGGGTGAGATATTAAAATTTTAATAGAGGAAACTAGGAAATGAGGGGGATGAGGTACTATTTGAAAGCATTTCCCTCCTAGAGAAACGACTTGTTTATCCATATCAGGGTAATGTGAATGTTTCCAAATTTGGAGAGAAGATGGAAAATCCATACATTCCACATATTTGCTCTCCAAAGACTGGGTCTCCCTTCAGCACCCTGATCTCCTCTAGGTTTTTCCAACAACAGCAACATACCAGGCAGGGAGCAAAATGTGGAGACTCCATAAGGCTGTCTCAGGCTCTCATCCCTAAAGTGACATAACATCTCATTGGTTTGTATTGGGGTCCCCAAGGCCACTTTATTGGGGTCCCCAAGAGCTTCCCTGGTGACTCAGATGGTAAAGAATCTACCAGCAAAGTGGGAGACCTGGGTTCAGTCCCTGGGTTGGGAAGATCCCCTGGAGAAGGGAAAGGCTACCCACTCTAGTATTCTGGCCTGGAGAATTCCATGGACTGTATAGATTCCATGGGGTCACAAAGAGTTGGACACAATTGAGTGACTTTCACTTTCATTTAGGAGGACTCAGAAATCAGAAAAGGTGTTATATTCATAGTTACAATTTATTACAGCAAAAAGGTACAGATTAAAATCAACAAAAGTCACAGAGACCAAGTCTGCATTGACAGTGTTTTATTCTCTCAGCAAAGATGTGTGACAAAATATATGAACTGTTGCCAACCCGGGAAGCTCATCTGAGCCTCAGTGTCCAGGAATTTTATGGGGGGTCAGTCACATAGGCACAGAGCACCTACCCAGCTGGCCTCAGTTAGTCTCCAGTCACTCCAGAGGTCAAACTGATATGACAAGGTCCAGAGCACCAACTGAACAAAAATAGGCAATCACCATGAGTCACACTGTTAGCATAAACTATTTGCATTACCCATGACCCCACTGATGCAAAGACACTCTGATTAGGCAGAATATTCTAAAGACGTAATCTCCCAGAAGTCAGTCAAAGACTAGTTAGTCCTTTCTTTGGAATTGGAAGGGTTTGAGCGCCCTAAGTCCTCTGAGTTAATCCTTTATTGCACATCATTATTATCACCAAAATATTGTGCACTGGAGAGAAGCCCACTTTCAATGTGCCTCTTTTGTGATCCATGTGCTATAAAAATATTCTCTTAGAGACACTGAGCATGTGGTGTCTTCTAAGCTTTACGTGTAAATAGAATGTAAAAATAAACACATTTGGAAGAATAAAATTTGAAACACTGGCCATTTTTTTGTATATATTTACTTAAAATGGCTTGAGAGTTGCTGTTTGGTAAGCAGGCCTCTAGCATAAAACTGTAAAGGGGAGGAAATTCACTGTTAGTTTATTAGTGCTATAAAGTACTTAAATGTCTCCTCAGTCTAAGAAAACATTGTATAAAAAGGGAAGCATAGCTTTAGAATAAATGATTTTCTTCTTTGAATTTGGAAAGCACCAATCTGGCCTATAGTTTTGAATCTTCTTATTACTTAGCTCAGTATAGAGACAGCCTTGACAAAGAAAGTTGAAATACTAGTCACTAAGTTAAGTGTATAGAAAAGTTAGACCTTTGGAATTCCTCTCCTCACACTTCTCTATCAAATCAATCATCAATCAGCCAATTAGTGAATATACATATAAACGTATATTTTAAAAAGGTACATTCCAAGGCTCAAAAGTCCCAAGTCCCCACACCATGGTAGTTGAGAACATATGCTCTGAACTCAGCATTCATCCCAAGATGAAATCCTTGCTCCTTCCCTTACTGGCTTTATAACTTTAGGCAATTTATTATTAAAGTTATTTCTGGTACATTCAAGCTTCAATTTCTCTGTCTGCACTTGGGTTTTCCTGATGGCTCAGACAGTAAAGAATCTGCCTGCCAATGCAGAAGACATGGGCTTGATCCTTGGGTCTGAAAGATCTCCTGGAGAAGGAAATGGCTACCTATTCCAGTCTTTTTTTTTTTGCCCACTCCAGCCTTCTAACATGGAGAAGTCCAGGGACAGAGGAGCTTGGTGGCCTACAGTAAATGGGGTGACAAAGAGGCAGACATGATTAAGCAACTAACACTTTCACTCTTCATTTTCAAAATGGGGGAAATAACTACTTTGAAGGTTTAATTTCAGTAATTAAAGAAGATAACATGTAAAATGCTTATAATGTTTCAGTTCAGTCCAGTCAGTCATTCAGTCGTGTCCAATTCTTTGCGACCCCATGAATCACAGCACGCCGGGCCTCCCTGTCCATTACCAACTCCTGGAGTTCACGCAAACCCATGTCCATCGAGTCAGTGATGCCATCCAACCATCTCATCCTCTGTCGTCCCCTTCTCCTCCTGCCCTCAATCTTTCCCAGCATCAGGGTCTTTTTAAATGAGTCAGCTCTTCGCATCAGGTGGCCAAAGTATTGGAGTTTCAGCTTCAACATCAGTCCTTCCAATGAACACCCAAGACTGATCTCCTTTAGGATGGATTGGTTGGATTTCCCTGCAGTCCAAGGGACTCTCAAGAGTCTTCTCCAACACCACAGTTCAAAAGAATCAATTCTTTGATGCTCAGCTTTCTTTATAATCCAACTCTCACATCCATACATGACCACTGGAAAAACCATAGCCTTGACTAGATGGACCTTTGTTGGCAAAGTAATGTCTCTGCTTTTTAATATGCTATGTAGGTTGGTCATAACTTTCCTTCCAAGGAGTAAGTGTCTTTTAATTTCATTGCTGCAATCACTATCTACAGTGATTTTGGAGCCCAGAAAAATAAAGTCAGCCACTGTTTTCACTGTTTCCCCATCTATTTCCCATGAAGTGATGGGACCGGATGCCATGATCTTAGTTTTCTGAATGTTGAGCTTTAAGCCAACTTTTTCACTCTCCTCTTTCACTTTCATCAAGAGGCTTTTTAGTTCCTCTTCACTTTCTGCCATAAGGGTGGTGTCATCTACATATCTGAGGTTATTGATATTCCTCCCGGCAATCTTGATTCCAGCTTATGCTTCTTCCGGCCCAGCGTTTCTCATGATATACTCTGCATATACATTAAATAAGCAGGGTGACAATACACTGCCTTGACGTACTCCTTTTCCTATTTGGATCCAGTCTGTCATTCCATGTCCAGTTCTAACTGTTGCTTCCTGACCTGGATACAGGTTTCTCAAGAGGCAGGTCAGGTGGTCTGATATTCCCATCTCTCAGAATTTTCCACAGTTAATTGTGATCTACACCGTCAAAGGCTTTGGCATAGTCAATAAACCAGAGATAGATGTTTTTCTGGAACTCTCTTGCTTTTTCGATGATCCAGCAGATGTTGGCAATTTGATCTCTGGTTCCTCTGCCTTTTCTAAAACCAGCTTGAACATCTGGAAGTTCACGGTTCACATATTGCTGAAGCCTGACTTGGAGAATTTTGAGCGTTACTTTACCAGCATGTGAGGTGAGTGCAATTGTGCAGTAGTGTGAGCATTCTTTGGCATTGCCTTTCTTTGAGATTGGAATGAAAACTGACCTTTTCCAGTCCTGTGGCCACTGCTGAGTTTTCCAAACTTGCTGGCATATTGAGTGCAGCACTTTCACAGCATCATCTTTCAGGATTTGAAATAGCTCAACTGGAATTCCATCACCTCCACTAGCTTTGTTCATAGTGATGCTTCCTAAGGCCCACTTGACCTCACATTCCAGGATGTCTGGCTCTAGGTGAGTGATCACACCATCGTAATTTATCTTGGTCATGAAGTTCATTCTTGCACAGTTCTTCTGTGTATTCTTGCCACTTCTTCTTAATATCTTCTGCTTCTGTTATGTCCCTAGTGTCTAGAATGTAGTTAATCGCCAATAGATATTGATCATGTTGACCTATTATTTATAATCATTAAATCACCATACAAATACTTGGTTTAGATGCAACTCAGCTTTGTGGTTGAGACCATAAACTCTAGCAACAACTTCCTGTGTTTGAATCTTAGCTTTCTCATCACTAGTTTGGGGACAACGTTTAACTGTATCAATTCTTCATCCATAAAGGAGTAGAAATTATGGTGAAGACATAATGACTGCAAAATATTTGGAAGAGTACCTGACATATAAACCAATGTACGTCCATGCTCAGTTGTGTCCAACTCTTTGTGACCATACGGATTGTAGCTAACCTGCCAGAACAGGCTCCTCTGTCCATGGGATTTTCCCAGCAAGAATACTGGAATGGGCTGTCATTTCTTCCTTTAAGGGATCTTCCCAACCGAGGGATCAAACCCATATCTCCTGTGTCTCCTGCATTACAGGGATATTCTTTACTGTTGAGCCACTTGGGAAGCCCTGACATATAGTTCAGTTCAGTTCAGTTCAGTTCAGCTGCTCAGTCGTGTCTGACTCTTTGCGACCCCATGAACTGCAGCACGCCAGTCCTCCCTGTCCATCACCAACTCCCGGAGCTCACTCAAACTCATGTCCATTGAGTCGGTGATGGCATCCAGCCATCTCATCCTCTGTCATCCCCTTCTCCTCCTGCCCCCAATCCCTCCCAGCGTCAGAGTCTTTTCCAATGAGTCAACTCTTCGCATGAGGTGGCCAAAGTACTGGAGTTTCAGGTTTAGCATCATTCCTTCCGAAGAACACCCAGGACTGATCTCCTTCAGAATGGACTGGTTGGATCTCCTTGCAGTCCAAGGGACTCTCAAGAGTCTTCTCCAACATCACAGTTCAAAAGCATCAATTCTTCAGCACTCAGCTTTCTTCACAGTCCAACTCTCACATCCATACATGACCACTGGAAAAACCATAGCCTTGACTAAACGGATCTTTGTTGTGCTCTATAAATGTCATCTATTATGATAGACTGCCTTTTTAAAAGTCCCATTGTGTCAATAGATAGGCCTTAGACTAGTCACTTAATTTCCCTGAACTTCAGTTTTCTGATCTGTAAAATTGATTATATCAGCCTTGAACTGAAATGATCAGAATATTTTTAAGCTTTAACAATTATCACCATCATGGTTTCTACATATCACTCATATTGTGTTAATGAAGCAATTAACCTTAGAAATACATCATAAAACCTTGGAATTATACAGTTTTCACAAAAAATTATTTTATTTTAAGCATGAAATAACATTACTTCTTTCATCTAACATTTTTTAAACAACTTTCATGTGTCAAGAACTGTGCTGGCCACTAAAAAATGAAGTTGAGCACTTTTATTGAGAAAGAGATATAAAAAGATTAATATATTATATGAAAAATGCAGTGATAGAGATTGCCCAGAATAATAAGTATTCAAAGTAGACATATTCTCTGGACTCAAAGACTGATAGAATACAAAATGTAATTCCCCTTATTTTCTCTTTTTACCTCCATTAAGACATGTTCAATAAATGTTGAATAAATATATGCTGAATAAATCATCTTATTTTGGAAAACTACACATAGTCTTCATTCTGTGACTTAGATTTTTGGTTTAACTATACAAATTACTGGTTATCTCTATGACCCTACACAAATCAATATACTGCCTGGAGGTCAGTTTCCTAAATAATAATAGCTTGATTCATCTGTTCTGTTTATTTTGTGGGGTTGTTGAGAATTTCAAATGAACTAGTCTATTTGAAGTTGCTGTGAAAATCCTCAAGTAAAATGCAAAGGTATTATATGATGTTATCCTTAAAAAAAAAAAAAAAAAGCACAGGGTAGTACTTCAGAAAATACTGAGAGTATTATGTGAAATTCTGCAAATGAGAGAAATCTCATGAGTCGAAGAATGACATAGCCAACCCCCTGGCCCCAAAGGAATGGCTAGTTCCAATGTCTATCAGGAAAGTAAGTGCTAACAAGAACACATGTTTTCTGAGCAAGCTGCAGAGGTCTGTTCTAAGGGTCTCTTCAAATCTGCTATTGAATTTCATTCTAGGACTACAGCCTTCTTGACTCTGATCAATGGAAATGCCTGATATCAGTATCTTTATCTAGAAATCACATGTTAATTTTGCTCACAGCACTCTCTTTCTACAAAATATAATCAAGTAAATAGACAAGAGATAGGTAAACACTGAGAGACCAAATCTGATATTGAAATATTGAGCTTCTAACTCAATGTATTGATAGTTGATCTTAACACCGGGTTTAACAAAAGACTCCAAACATAGCAGTTCCCTGAATCAGGTCTTTTGTGGCTGATTCAAGTTGATTTTTTCTTTTCTTTTTTTTAAAAAATAACGAAGCAGAGCCATGACTACAATTTACTCTGGGGTACAAAGGTATTTTTTTAGAGAAAAATAGCTATGGGAGAAGGAAAGGCGTTCAGCTAGAGAATAAATGGCTGTTGAGATCGGACAAATAGGAGATAAGGAAGTGGGCAGAGTGATTATGCAGGTAAAGAGGGATATAAGCAAAGGTGGAATTGAAGATGTGGCTTGTGTTTTCCTCCACAGACTGAAGCTGCTCTGATGTACGATGCTGTGTACATGGTGGCCATTGCCTCCCACCGGGCTTCCCAGCTGACCGTCAGCTCCCTACAGTGCCACCGACACAAGCCATGGCGCCTTGGGCCCAGATTCATGAATCTGATCAAAGAGGCAAGTGACACTTGTTTATAGTTCAGCTCTTCCTTTGGCTTAGTGCTTCTGGACTTGTCCACATGGTGAGGTCTTCCCATTTGGCTCTGTTGGCATGATGTCATTTGGTGAGGTCCTTCCCATTTGGCTCTGTTGGCATGATGTCTGTAAGAGAGGAGACGTCATCATCAACCCATCTGCTGGGAATTCACTGGTAAAAATTTGTGTAGAAGAACTACCAGGAGCTTTCCAGTGTGGTGGTGAGAAGTTTTCAAAAGCTACCAGATTGTAACATGCACCTTCCTTTATTGCAACTCAGGCCCCAGCTGCTTCTGGCCCTCCACATGTGTTCATAATAACTCACAGATGCTTATTCTATGGCCTGTTGAGTCATGAGGTAGGTCGGTCCATCACTGAAGAGAATTAGAGATAGTTTCCCTGTTCTCAGCCTCTAGTCCCAGTGGTTTCCCTAAGTTGTGGGTTCTATAGGACTGAACAGAAAGAGCTCTTTGTTCTAATGATACACTGATTATTTCACCAATTGTCAGCGAACTGAAAAATCTGGTACCTTTCGAAACCTACGCCATGTACTGAAGGATTTTCAAGAGAACAGGGTTTAGGGAGGTGAGTTCTCACTATTACCTTACCCTGGGCACCCTTCCCTTTTCTCAGAGACAATTTAATTTCTCTTCACTAGATCCTGTTCTAAGATCTTGAGATGCCTTCTAGATATGTATTCTTGGATTATCTCTGACCCCAATACACACCTTGGAGTGTGTCTGGATTTGACAAGAGGAAATAATGTATTTGGGGGCAGGCGAGTCTGACTGAGGATACATATGCTGTGATGCTGTTCTAATGCTTTATGGGATCAGAGATTTACCTCTCAAGTGGAGTATCTTTATTCCTTTCTGCACTGGAGAAGGTTGGGGTAAGACAAAGCCTTAACAGAGAAGAATGGCAGGGAGCACAGTACAAGAAAAGAATGCCCAGTCAAGAGGAAGAGAGATATCTAAAGAAAGATACCTACATTGGGCTTTATCTCTGCTGGTCTCTTGAGCACCTACAGGCTCTTCTATCTACTTCTTCTTTGAAGTCTGACCCTAATCCATAAGGGTCAGGACCAGAGAGACAGGAGATATGAAGTTTAACAGGCTACCCAGGCTCCAAACCAAGGTTATTTCTAAGGCTGAGACTGAAGTGTGGCAAGCAACAAAGTGCCTTGGACACACGATCTAAGGAAGCACTCACTCTCAGATTTGAATCCTGCACATGCAGGAGACTGAGAAAGAATGCTTCCTTAAATTTTGTGCCCTGGGCACCATTCTTACATCACTCTGTTCCTGGCAAGGTCATTTGGGTTTAAATTCCAGCTCCACTATCATGTATGAGCAATATAACCTGGGTAAGTTACTTAGACTCCCCGTGTCTCAGTTTTCTCATCTGTAAAATGGAAATAACACCTTCTATCTCACATCAGTATCGTGAGGATAATGAGTGAAGTTAATTCTTAGGAAGAACAGGACAGGGACATAATAAGAATCTGAAATATGAGCTATTCTCTTACCATTGGAAAGGACTGCTCACAACAGTCCTTATCGGTTTTACTGAGGATGATGCCAGGAATTTAAAACTGGCAACAGCAACAACAGCAACAAAGAAATCACAATTGGGCATGAAATGAAATACCCTTTCTGACAGTTACACAAATCTGACATACTGTGCCTAATAGGAAAACATCACACAGCCTCTCCTTTCCCCATAGTGATCATGGTTATGTCCTGAATCACCATTCAGACCACCTTGATCTTTAACAACAAAACAACTTCTTTCCTTTTATCTCATTCCAGCGCAAGAAGAGGCATGAGACCACATTACAGTTTGGGATCAAACACTCTGGAGCACCCCAAGCACCTTTTTTTCTTGTATTTGAGTTGCATACCAAAGTGAAATTACTAAGTCATATTTAGATATGTGTAAAGAAATAATGAGCTCGAAGAGGAGGGACCACATTGAAAGCAAAACAGCATTTTACATTCATTTACTCCAGAGAATAAATTCCCCATTCTCAGGCTGCACAGCTGGGGTACAAGGGGAGATGCATTTGAAAGCTAGAGTTCACGTTTTCTTTTGTCTCCTGAGTCACGATGTCTTCTGCTGCCTTTGCCAGGGTTTAGGCACCTGCAGAGAAGATGGGAAATAAGATAGAGAGTGATGCCCTGGCCTGTTGGAAGACTTGCACTGAGGGCACTTTAAAACAAACTAAAACATGCAAAAGTGAGAACATGCAGATGTTTCTTTCAATGAATACCTAATACAACAAGACTTTGCAGCCATCAGATTTGATCTGTTCTTGTTGTTTAGTCTCTCTGTTTTTGTTGTTGTTTAGACTCTTTGTGACCCCATGGCCTGTAGCCTGCCAGACTCCTCTGCCCACGGGATTTCTTAGGCAAGAATACTAGAGTGGGTTGCCATTGCCTTCTACAGGAGATCTTCCCAATCTAGGGATCAAACCTGTATCTCCTGAATTGGCAAGTGGATTCTTTACCACTTAGCCACCAGGGAAGCCCATCAGGCTTGATTAGGAAACATAAGTCCCTTGGTCCTTTCTTTGAGTAACTTACTTTCTAAGCTATTTCCAAAACTGTAATCAGAAATAATGTAAAGAAGCAAGTCAGCAGATTGCATGTATGAGAGAAGATCAAATTCATCACAGGAGGTAAATTTCTTGAGCAGGAGGTACTTGAAATGTGCACTAACCCCTGACAATCCACACATCGTTTAGAATCAGGAAGCCTTTCAGACAGGTCTCTCAAGCTAACTACCTTTCAGTGTTTCAGGCTGACCAGCAAGAGAGAAAGAATTAAAGAATATTTTAAACATGATTGGGTATGTTATAGTGTTATCTCTTTGAGTTTTTGCTAAATGAGTACATATGAGGAGATTATAAATCTCCACTCAGCAACCAGGACTCCATTATACAAGTAATATTAACTTAGGTAACGCTAGTGGTAAAGAACCCACCTGCCAGTGCAGGAGATATAAGAGATGCGGGTTTGATCCCTGGGTCGGGAAGACCCCCTGGAGGAGGGCATGGCAACCCACTCCCGTATTTTTGCCTGGAGAAACCCCATGGACACAGGAACCTGGCCAGCTAGAGTCCATAGGGTTGCAGAGTGAGACACGACTGAAATGACGTAGCATGCAACTTAGTACAGGAGATATCTCTCTGAAATTATAAAATGTGGTTTCTACTGTCTACCAATATAAATTCTATCAGTATACAGCAGAGGAATGGCAGACCATCCACGTTCATTTGAATCCTCACTGTTGAGCAGGACATGCAGGGTCCGTAGTGATCCCTTTGGAACCTCCTATGCCACCTCTCTCATCTCCTGCTTCCATCCCAGCACTCCCTGAACTCATTGTGACTCCCTGAGCTCGCCATATGCTCCTCCCAGATTTTCTTGCCTCTGACTGAAGTGCCTCCTCTGGGCAATCCTTTATGACCCAGTTCAAGCACTAGCTCCTGACTATCGCCCCAACTCACAAATTCAGGCCTCTCTCCTTCATTACAGCTGTTGTTAGACCATCATAGTGGAGTTGTATGTCTGTCTCCAAGCTGTGCTTTTCTGGTCTCAATTCCCTAGCACTTGTACAACACTGAACTTAAAATGAGCACCCAAGAAATAGTAGATGAGTGGATAAGTGAACGAATGAACATCAAAGTACCGGAAAGACAAACACAATCTATGAACAAGTATTATAGTCATTCACCCCTGCATGAATATCATATCCAGACACAAGTCAATAAGACAGAAATGAGAGCCGGGACTAGACTCATCTATTGAGGTCATAGGTTCTAGTGGAAGAGTGAGTCAGGGGTCTTGTGAAGAGACCAGGACATCACTTTGCTGACAAATGTCCATATAGTCAAACCTATGGTTTTGACATTAGGCATCTACATATGTGAGAGTTAGACCATAAAGGAGGATGTTGTTCATTCCCTCAATTGTGTCCGGTTCTTTGTGACCCCATGGACTGCAGCACACCAGTCTTCCCTGTCCTTCACCATCTCCTGGAACTTGCTCAAACTCATGTCTATTGAGTTGGTGATGCCAACCAACCATCTCATCCTTTGTCGTCCCCTTCTCCTCCTGCCTTCAATCTTTCCCAGCAATAGAGTCTTTTCCAGTGAGTCAGTTCTTCACATCAGGTGGCCAAAGTATTGGAGCTTTAGCTTTAGCATCAGTCCTTCCAATGAATATTCAGGACTGATTTCCTTTAGGATTGACTGATTTGATCTCCTTGCTTTCCAAGAGACTCTTAAGAGTCTTGCCCAAATGCCACAGTTCAAAAGCATCAATTCTTCAGCACTCAGCTTTCTTTATAATCCAACTCTCACATCCGGACATGATTACTGGAAAAACCATAGCTTTGACTAGATGGACCTTTGCTGGCAAAGTAATGTCTTTGCTTTTTAATATGCTGTCTAGATTGGTCATAGCTTTTCTTCCATGGAGCAAGCGTCTTTTAATTTCATGGCTTCAGTCACCATGTGCAGTGATTTTTGGAGTCTCCCTGTTTCCATTGTTTCCCCATCTATTTGCCATGAAGTGATGGGACCAGACGCCTTGATCTTCATCTTTTGAATGTTGACTTTTAAGTTTTAACATCAAAACCACTCTCCTCTTTCACCTTCATCAAGAGGCTCTTTTTAGTTCCTCTTCACTTTCTGTCGTAAGAGTGATGTTATCTGAATATTTGAGATTATTGATATTTCTCCCAGCAATCTTGATTCCAGCTTGTGTTTCATGCAGCCTGGCATTTTGAATGATGTACTCTGCATATACGTTCAATAAGCGGGATGACAATATATAGCATTGACATGCTCTTTTCCCAGTTTGGGGCTTCCCTGGTGGCTCAGATAGTAAAGCGTCAACCCGCAATGTGGGAGACCCAGGTTCGATCCCTGGGTTGGGAAGATCCTCTGGAGAAGAAAATGGCAACCCACTCCAGTATTCTTGCCTGGGAAATCCCATGGACAGAGGAGCCTGGTGGGCTATAGTCCATGGGGTTGCAAAGAGTCAGACACGACTGAGCAACTTCACTTTCACTTTCACTTTTCCCAGTTTGGAACCAGTTCATTGTTCCATGTCCTATTCTAACTGTTGATTCTTAACCCTCATACAGATTTCTCAGAAGGCAGATAGGTGGTCTGGTATTCCTATCTCTTAAAGAATTTTCCACAGTTTGCTGTGATCCACACAGTCAAAGACTTTAGAGTAGTCAATGAAGCAGAAGTAGATGTTTTTCTGGAATTCTCTTGCTTCTTCTATAATCCAACATATGTTGGCAATTTGATCTCTGGTTCCTCTGCCTTTTCTAAATCCAGCTTGAACATCTGGAAGTTCTTGGTTCATTTATTGTTGAAGTCTAGCTTGGAGAATTTTGAGCATTACTTTGCTAGCATATGAAATGAGTACAATATTGCATAGGAACCTGAAATGTTAGGTCCATGAATCAAGGCAAATTGAAAGTTGTCAAACAGGAGATGGCAAGAGTGATCATTGAAATTTTAGGGATCAGTGAACTAAAATGGACAGGAAGGGGCAAATTTAATTCTGATGACCATTATATCTACTACTGTGGGTAAGAATCCCTTAAAAGAAACGGAGTAGCCCTCATAGTCAGCAAAAAAATGTCCAAAATGCAGTACTTGGGTGCAATCTCAAAAATGACAAAATGATCTCTGTTCATTTCCAAGGCAAGCCATTCAATATCATAGTAATCCAAGTCTATGCCCCAACCACTAACGCTGAAGACGCTGAAGTTGTACAGTTCTATGCAGACCTACATGACCTTCTAGAACAAACACCAAAAAAAAAAAAAAAAGATGTCCTTTTCTTCATAGGGGGCAGGAATTCAAAAGTAGGAAGTCAAGAGATAAGTAACAGGCAAATTTGGGCTTGGAGTACAACGTGAAGCAGGGCAAAGGCTAACAGAATTTTGCCAAAAGAATGCACTGATCATAGCAAACATGGACATCACCTGAAGGTCAATATCAAAATAAGATTGATTATATTCTTTGCAGCTTAAGATGGAGAAAGTCTATACAGTCAGCAAAAACACGACTGAGTGCTGACTGTGGTTCAGATCATGAACTCCTTATTGCAAAGAAGACTGAGCGCCAAAGAAATGATGCTTTTGAACTGTGGTACTGGAGAAGACTCTTGAGAGTCCCTTGGTTTGCAAGGAGATCAAACCAGTCAATCCTAAAGGAAGTCAGTCCTGAATGTTCATTAGAAGGACTGATCTGAAGCTGAAGCTCCAATACTTTGGCCATCTGATGCAAAGAACTGACTCACTGGAAAATACCCTAATATGGGGAAAGATGGAGGGCAGGAGGAGAAGGGGATGACAGAGGATGAGATGGTTGGATGGCATCACTGACTCAATGGACAAGAGTTTAAGCAAACATTGAGAGATAGTGAAGGACAGGGAATCCTGGTGTGCTGCTGTTTATGGGGTCACAAAGTGTTGGACACAACTGAGCTACTAAAAAACAAAATATCATGAACTGGGAAGGTAGACCCTGAGATTTAATCAGTTTGTTTTCTGTGTAAACTTACCCACTTAGACTCTTTTTTCTCAATTCCTTCTTCAACAAATTGAGGATAAAAATATCTACTTTATATGTCTGTAAAGATTGCATTTAATATATGGACAGCAGAGCAAAATATCTGCCCTACAGTGGTTGCTCAAAAAGGGTGTGAATGAAAGTCACTCACTCGTGTCTGACTCTTTGTGACCCCATGGACTATATAGTCCATGGAATTCTCCAGGCCAGAATACTGGAGTGGGTAGCCTTTCCCTTCTCCAGGGGATCTTCCCAACCCAGGGATCAAACCCAGGTCTCCCACTCTGCAGACAGATTAAAATGAAGATCCTTGTTAAAAATGTATATCATATAAAGTGGTTGTCAGAAAGAAATGAGGCAACACATAAAACCTTAAGTATATTGCCTAGCATATGTAAGGACCTCAGTCTTGCTTTTGATATTTGGCATCATCGCTGCTATTACTGAGTCAAGATGAAGTAGCAGTGCTTGTAAAAAGGAAGACAGGACCTGGCACAGGAATTTCAGGAGTTCAGTGAAGACTGGCATGCAGACACAGAGGCCAAATGCAATGATGCCAGGGAATGAGGGAGCTTTCAATCATCAAACACGTGTGATTATTCCAGTGGGACCCAAAGACATTATTAGGTAACAATCAGGAGTGCTGAGCTAACAGAAAAGCCTGGCAAATCACCTCTCAGGTCAATCTAGGAAATTATAGCTGAATGTGGGAGGTGAGGAAACTGAAACTCTCCTGCCTGTGACAAGAGCTACTCTGGACCCAGAATAAGTGCTAGCTGGCCATGAGGAAATCAGTGGGAACAGCTGTAGAGGTGTAACCATGTCAAAACATCTGGAAGATAAGAGTCTGTAATCACAGGTGCTGGAAAGGGCAATATACTGTGCACAGAGCAAAGTGAATCACGTTAAATCAGTGGTTATTAGCTATTTTATGTGTTATGGACCCTATATCAAAACTGATTTAAATCACAGATCATTATTCCCACAGAAGATATACAAATATGCTTACAATCTCAAGGACCTTATATGCATGCTGGGCTCTTTGAAATTCATGTTATACAATGAATTACCATCTCATGCCAATCAGAATGGCCATTATTAAAAAGTCTACAAATATCAAACGCTGGAGGGGGTGTGGAGAAAAAGAAACCTCCTACACTGTTGGTACAAATGTAAATTGGTGCAGTTCAGTTTAGTTCAATTCAGTGGCTCTGTCGTGTCCAACTCTTTGGGACTGCAGCATGCCAGGCCTCCCTGTCAATCATCAACTCCCGGAGTTTACTCAAACTCACGTCCATTGAGTTGGTGATGCCTTCCAATCATCTCATCCTCTGTCATCCCCTTCTCCTCCTGCCTTCAATCTTTCCCAGCATCAGGGTCTTTTCAAATGAATCAGTTCTTCCCAACAGGTGGCCAAAGGATTGGAGTTTCAGCTTCAGCATCAGTCTTTCTTATGAATATTCAGGATGATTTCCTTTAGGATGGACTGGGTGGATTTCCTTGCAGTCCAAGGGACTCTCAAGAGTCTTCTCCAACACCACAGTTCAAAAGCATCAATTCTTCAGCGATCAGCTTTCTTTATAGTCCAACTCTCACATCCATACATGACTACTGGAAAAACCAAAGCTTTGATAGATGGACCTATATGTTCATAGCAGCATTGTTTATGATAGCTTAGACTTGTATGCAGGTCAGGAAGCAACAGTTACAACTGGACATGGAACAAAAGACTGGTTCCAAATAGGAAAAGGAGTACGGCAAGGCTGTATATTGTCACCCTGCTTATTTAACTTCTATGCAGAGCACATCATGAGAAACGCTGGGCTGGAAGAAGCACAAGCTGGAATCAAGATTGCTGGGAGAAATATCAATAACCTCAGATATGCAGATGACACCACCCTTATGGCAGAAAGTGAAGAGGAACTAAAAAGCCTCTTGATGAAAGTGAAAGTGGAGAGTGAAAAAGTTGGCTTAAAGCTCAACATTCGGAAAACTAAGATCATGGCATCTGATTCCATCACTTCATGGGAAATAGATGGGGAAACAATGGAAACAGTGTCAGACTTTATTTTGGGGGGCTCCCAAATCACTGCAGATGGTGATTGCAGCCATGAAATTAAAAGACGCTTACTCCTTGGAAGAAAAGTTATGACCAACCTAGATAGCATATTCAAAAGCAGAGACATTACTTTGCCGACTAAGGTCCGTCTAGTCAAGGCTATGGTTTTTCCAGTGGTCATGTATGGATGTGAGAGTTGGACTGTGAAGAAAGCTGAGGCCAAATAATTGATGCTTTTGAACTGTGGTGTTGGAGAAGACTCTTGAGAGTCCCTTGGACTGCAAGGAGATCCAACCAGCCCATTCTGAAGGAGATCAACCCTGGGATTTCTTTGGAAGAAATGATGCTAAAGGTGAAACTCCAGTACTTTGGCAGCCTCATGCGAAGAATTGACTCATTGGAAAAGACTCTGATGCTGGGAGGGATTGGGGGCTGGAGGAGAAGGGGACGACAGAGGATGAGATGGCTGGATGGCATCACTGACTCGATGGACGTGAGTCTGAGTGAACTCTGGGAGTTCGTGATGGACAGGGAGGCCTGGCGTGCTGCTATTCATGGGGTCACAAAGAGTCAGACACGACTGAGCGACTGAACTGAACTTAACTGAACCGAGACTTGAGAACAGCCTGAATGTCCATCAACAGCTGAATGGATAAAGAAAATGTGGCATATATATACATACGTGTGTGTGGTGTGTGTGTGTGTGTGTGTGTGTGTGCATGCACGTGTGCCGAGTTGCTTCAGTAGTGGCTGACTCTTTGTGACCCTATGGACTATAGCCCTGCCAGGCACCTATGTCCATGGAATTCCCTAGACAAGAGTGGGTTGCCATGCCCTGCTTCAGGGAATCTTCCCAACCCAGGGATCAAACATTTCTTATGTCTCCTGCACTATCAGGTGGGTTCTTTACCATTAACACCAGCTGAGAAACCCTGTGGAATATTGTTGTTGCTGTTTAGTCACTACGTTGTGTCTGGCTCTTTTATGACACTCTTGTGTCTGACTCTTTAGGGGAGCCTGGTGTGCTATAGTCCATGGGATTTCCCGGACAAGAATACTGGAATGGGATGCCATGTTCTTCTCCGGGGTATCTTCCTGACACAGGGATCAAACCTGTATCTCCTGCTTGGCAGACAGGTCTTTTACCACCGAGCCAACTGGGAAGCACATACAATGAAATATTATTAAACCATAAGAAATGAAATAATGCCATTTGCAACTTGGTTGGATCTAGAGATTATCATTCTAAGTGAAGTCAGAAAGAGAAAGACAAACACTGTATGATAGCACTTATATGTGAAATCTAAAATAAGATACAAATAAATATATCTGTGAAACAGACTGACAGTTACAGAGAACAGAGGTGTGGTTACCAAGGGGAGGACGGAAGGATAGGGAGATTGGCATTAGCAGATGCAAATTATTATATATGGGATGGATAAGCAGCAAAGTCCTACTTTATAGCACAGGGAACTCTGTTCAGTATCCTACGGTAAACCGTGACAGAAACAAATATGAAAAGGAGTGTATATGTATAACTGAGTCACTTTACTGTACAGCAGAAATGAACACAGCATTGTAAGGCAACTATACTTCAGCAAAAAAGAAAAAAAGAGTGTCTTAACTGGATATTTAAGGTAGGATTTGGTTGAAAGCATGTTTCAACATGTTGAACAGCAAAAATATAAATGAAACATGAGTTCTGTTAGGCTCAGATGGAGTGAACCCATGTAGAAATGGTGAAATATGAGTTTACATAAATATGGAGAGACAACTGGTGGAAATTGCCTGCTGAGAAATTCAAATTGATCAAGCATTGATAAGAAGTTACTGTTCTTGAGATAAAATAGTATTTTAGATAGTTTTTATTTGTAGCCACCCATAGCTTTCATTGAAACAGATAAACCCATGGTAATTGTGGGTTTATAAAGATATCTTGGTTTGGAAGTAATCATCACTCATAAAGAGCTAAAAGGGAAAAAAAATGTTCAAGAGAAATAAATGTTTCTTGAGTATAGCCTTAATTTATCTCCAAAATTTAGACCAAAATGAATTTAGGTATAAATTCATTCAGTTGCTTCACTGAATCCACTTGGATGTTCTGCTGCCACCCACATATCAACAAACTCCCAAACAGAATCCATCATTTTATCTATTAAATTTATTATTGCTATAATAGGTCTAATGTTGGTGAATTATGATATAACCAGTATACTAAACAAACACAACCAGTGGGACAACAAAATAAATTTGTTTTGTTCCTGCTGCTGCTAAGTCGCTTCAGTCGTGTCCGACTCTATGCAACCCCAATAAACAGCAGCCCACCAGGTTCCCCTGTCCCCGGGATTCTCCAGGCAAGAACACTGGAGTGGGTTGCCATTTCCTTCTCCAATGCATGAAAGTGAAAAGTGAAAGCAAAGTCACTCAGTCGTGTCCGACTCTGTGCAACCCCACAGACGGCAGCCCACCAGGTCCCCCGTCCCTGGGATTCTCCAGGCAAGAACACTGGAGTGGGTTGCCATTTCCCTACTGCTCATTTAAAATTGTTTAGCGGAAATTGGACAGAGACTATGGGGTTTTTTTCTTTACTAAGATACTGCAGATGGTGATTGCAGCCATGAAATTAAAAGACGCTTACTCCTTGGAAGGAAAGTTATGACCAACCTAGATAGCATATTCAAAAGCAGAGACATTACTTTGCCGACTAAGGTCCGTCTAGTCAAGGCTATGGTTTTTCCAGTGGCCATGTATGGATGTGAGAGTTGGACTGTGAAGAAAGCTGAGGCCAAATAATTGATGCTTTTGAACTGTAGTGTTGGAGAAGACTCTTGAGAGTCCCTTGGACTGCAGGGAGATCCAAAGTCCATCCTAAAGGAGATCAGTCCTGGGATTTCTTTGGAAGGAATGATGCTAAAGCTGAAACTCCAGTACTTTGGCCGCCTCATGCGAAGAATTGACTCATTGGAAAAGACTCTGATGTTGGGAGGGATTGAGGGCAGGAGGAGAAGGGGACGACAGAGGATGAGATGGCTGGATGGCATCACCGACTCAATGGACATGGGTTTGAGTGAACTCCGGAAGCTGATGATGGACAGGGAAGCCTGGCATGCTGCAGTTCATGGGGTCGCAAAGAGTCCGACACAACTGAGCAACTGAACTGAACTGAACTGAAGATAATGGAAGTCCTAGAGTTTAAGTTTAATTTCAACATAGTAATTAGGATATCTAGTTTAAAACATTAAGCAAGTGCACAACTTGCTGCTGCTAAGTCGCTTCAGTCATATCCAACTCTGTGCGACCCCACAGACGGAAGCCCACCAGGCTCCGCCGTCCCCGGGATTCTCCAGGCAAGAACACTGGAGTGGGTTGCCATTTCCTTCTCCAATGCATGAAAGTGAGAAGTGAAAGGGAAGTCGCTCAGTTGTGTCCGACTCTTAGCGACCTCATGGACTGCAGCCCACCAGGCTCCTCCGTCCATGGGATTTTCCAGGCAAGAGTACTGGAGTGGGGTGCCATCACCTTCTCCGACAAAGGCTGCTGCTGCTGCTGCTAAGCCATGTCAGTCGTGTCCGACTCTGTGTGACCCCATAGATGGCAGCCCACCAGGCTCCTATCCCTGGGATTCTCCAGGCAAGAACACTGGAGTGGGTTGCCATTTAACTGAAGAGAATGGAAGTCCTAGAGTTTAAGTTTAATTTCAACAGAGTAATTAGAATATTTGGTTTAAAACATTAAGCAAATGCACAACTTGATTTCCCATCAAATTTCTGCTCTCCCTGAGCTCTGCTGGAAGACTCTGGGGAAATGGAGTGATGGTTGGCTCTCTTTCTTCTCCTTCCCCTGGTGACTTCCTCAGCACACTCTTAGCTGTTGGACCTCCTTGTGTGTGCCACGTTGTGTGCATGCTCAGTCATGTCCAACTCTTTGTGATCCCACAGACTGTAGCCCACCAGGCTGCTCTGTCCATGGAATTTTCCAGGCAAGTTCACTGGAGTGGGTTACCATTCCCTTCTCCAGGGGATCTTTCCGACCCAGGGATCGAACCTGGGTCTCCTGCATTGCAGGCAAGTTCTTTACCATGTGAGCCACCAGGGAAGCTCAAAAGAGCCTCTAACTGGGTCCCATATCTTGACCTCTTGACCGTCAGCGCTTTTACAGCTGTTTTCCCCGTAAAAGCAAAGTGATGTACATGTATGTATAGTAGGTGTTCTAACCTCTAGAAATACCAACTTGCTTACAGTTTCCTGTGTCTGCCACACTTTTCTCATACAGTGAAGACAAATAAGTTTCTCTTTTCTTGACAAAACCCATCTTACAAATCAGTCTTTTGTCATCCTCCTTTCAGTCTGAAAAGCACTGCCTCCCATTCTTCACGTGGGCTAACACTCTCTCAGAATTAATTTTCCTAGTTCAACAAGCCTCTCCTGAACCTTTATTTGGGGACAGGTCCTCCAATGGACTTCATAGCTCATGTATGTCTCTATGTTAGCACTTCACATGCTTCATTCAGACACTGTAAGATCTTTCCCTTGGACAAGGAGGAAGTCAATTTATCTTTATATCCTCACATGGCTGTGTGGTACCTGACAGGCATTGAAAAGATGCTTGTTGAACTGAACCCAGGAAGTTAAAATCTAGCAAACTTTTATCAAATTTCGCTGAGTTGATACTTAATTTTAAACTATATAAATAGTTCCTAATTGATCTAGTCCAAAATAAATTTCCTACATAAGAGTGAAACACTATTTCATGTGCCAAATTATATGGGATATCACTGAGCACTAAAATAAGGGCTGTTTATAAAAATAAAAGAAGGGCTGCTTTCTGCCACTGTTTTGCTATGAAAATACAATTTATTGATTTATTTTGAAAGAATGAAGATTACAAATTTGAATACATAAACAAGATATTCAAGATAAGCTGTTAAAAATCAAAGAGTAAAAGATAAAATTCTCCGCTGAGGCACCTATATTTACTTTGATATTTATTTGGACTTTTACTTAGTGTCGGTATTGAGTGGTTTTTATTTATTTATTTATTTTTTTAATGGGATCCTGATGAAAAATTACAGAGTTGGAAAAGAAGTCCCTAGAGAAACATAAGCTCTGACATGATTTTCTCCTACTGTGGTTCCAACGAGTAACGCTTCCCATTACTGCATGCCACTTGAGTTTGATTGCCAGGACAAGCTGTCCCTTGGATTAACTAGATGACATTGGACCTGGCAGCCAACTCAGTCAAATTTCTAAATACTTTTCAGACAAATACCCATTTGTATTTTTCATTCTGCACCTACTGAAAATTACCTACATTCTGACTCCTAGCTTGCACTGTATACACGGAAACCATTTACTCCAGCATCCTTTCACATTTAGGACATTTGGACCTAAAGAAAGACTGAAGTCTTCAGGTCCTGCTTCAGTTTTCTGTACAAATGGACAGAAAAATTACATCCATTCTTAAATATTCAATGTTTACAATTTTAACCAATTACATGCATTATCTCAATTATCATTAAGGTGCTAAGAGACCTGCTCCTGAAACATTCGGTCAGTAACTAGGTGAACCAGCGCCTGCCAGAAATGCTGAAAGGGGATGTCAGCATAAAATGGGAGGTTCTGCCAAGTTCTCCTTTGTTTACATGATTCTAAATAACATTTTTATTTATGAAATAACATTCAAAGACTCATGTTAATTATCGCTTTCCTTCCATTCAGCTACTAATGTCCTGGTCCTGCAATGTTGATTGAAGAATTTGCTTTCTGTACCTCAGTCTATTATGTATGTGTATACATGTGTATATGTGTACATGCACACATCTGTTTAATTTATTTAAATAAATGTCATTTTATAGAGATATGTGCACATATGTATACATATATGTCTATTATGTGAGCATATGTATGTATATACATATATGGTGGTGGTGGTGGTTTAGTCACTAAGTTGTGTCCTACTCTTGCGATCCCATGGACTGTAGTCTGTCAGACTCCTCTGTCCATGGGATTCTCCAGGCAAGAATACTGGATTGGGTTGCCATTTCCTTCTCCAGGGGATCTTCCTGGCCTAGGAATCAAACCCAGGTCTCCTGCATTGCAGGCAGATGATTTACCAACTGAGCTATGAGAGAAGCCCCATATACATATATATTTTGTGTGTGTATATATATATATAATGTATATATAGTATGAATATTTTGTGGATATGCCTACATATATTCATGCACATATAGGTTTCATTTAGGAATTTGCTTTTCTATCAAACTAATTTAAGTTTTGGAATATATCTAAGTTATGCATATTTATTGTTTATCTAGTTCATTCACTTTCATTAAAATCTAATATTCCATAATTCATTCATTCAACCTGAGAAGGCAATGGCACCCTACTCCAGTACTCTTGCCTGGAAAATTCCATGGATGGAGGAGCCTGGTGAGAGTCAGACACGACTGCGTGACTTCACTTTCACTTTTCACTTTCATGCATTGGAGAAGGAAATGGCAACTCCCTCCAGTGTTCTTGCCTGGAGAATCCCAGGGATGGCAGAGCCTGGTGGGCTCCCTATGGGGTCTATGGGGTCGCACAGAGTCGGACATAACTGAAGCGACTTAGCAGCAGCAGCAGTAGCATTTATTCAACCAATATCTACTAAATACTAAGCATGTGGCAGCCACTTAGACACCATAATTGCCATAGTCAGCAAAACAGATCCCTTGCTCTTATGCTGTAGTGGGGGAATGAGGCATACTTAAAAGGGGATTTTTACTCAAGATGATGATAAAGACTATCAGAGAAACAAAGTTCTGAAGAGGGTAGGTTGTCCTGAGGTCCTCGAATAGAGAAATGGGCATTGCTTTGTTACATGGGGTAGTTAGAAAACACTTCACAGATAATGAGAAACCTGAGTTTCTGAAAGTTTTTGAGTTTCTTTCAAAGTCCTGAAAGAAAAGAGGAAGCGGGACATGTAAATATTAAGAGAGCAAAGAATCCAAGCAGAGGAACAACTCATGCATTAAGGAAAAAAAAAAAGTACTGATCAAGAAGATCCCCTGGAGGAGGAAATGACAACCCTCTCCAGTATTCTTGCCTGAAGAATCCCATGGACAGAGGAGTCTGGCAGGCTACAGCCCAAAGGGTGGCAAAGAGTCAGATATGACTAAGCAAGCAAATATACTTCAGAGTATTTCTCCGTTTCCCTATGAATGGATATTTTGGCTGCCTACTTTTCTTTTACACATTCAAAAAATGCTGTGGTGAACATCTAAGTAATATGCCATTGTTGTTCAGTCGCTCAGTCGTGTCTGGCTCTTATGTGATTTCCATCGACTGTAGCCCACCAGGCTCCTCTGTCCATGGGGTTTTTCAAGCATTGAATTATTGGAGTGTGTTGCCATTTCCTTCTCCAGGGGATCTTCCTGGGCCAGGAATCAAACCTGTATCTCCTACATTGGCAAGTGGATTGTTTATGACTGAGCTACCAGGGATCCTAAGGAATCTTATGCACAAATGCAAGATTTGTTCTAGAACAGCACAGTTCAGTAGAAATACAATATGAATCACACAGATTTTCTAGTAGTCACATTAAAAACCAAAACCAAACAGATGCAGTTAATTTTAATAATGCATTTTATTTAACCCAATATATCCAAAATATTATTACTTCAACATGTAAGAAATTGACTGTTTTCATAATAAGTCTTTTAAATTCAGTTTGAATTTTAAGCTTATAGTCCTCAGTTTTTACCAGCCACATTTCAAGTTCTCAATAAGCTTGGTAACTAAATAAGTATATTTTCTTAACACAATATCCTGCCCAATCAGGCTAACTGGGGAAAGGTATGAATCTAACCCATGTGGAATCCAAATTTTTATCTTCATTGACAAAGAGCATGTTGATTAACTACAATAAGTATATACCCAATACAGACAAAATTTGATTAATATGACCAAAGTAATTTAAGACAGACTGATTTGATTTCCAGATTTAATTGATGACATTATCTAGATAATTAAACAAGCACCTTATTCCCACCCACTTCCAACCCACTGAGTCTCAGATTTGTATTTCTGCCATTTAGTTGATTTGCAAGCACAGAAGCCAATTCACCCCATTTTGGAAAACATGCCATCACACAAACCAGTGCCAAAGGAAATTAGTTTATGAGTAAAGAAAAGCTAGGTGCATGTTCTAAGATGAAGTCTTAAGAAATAAGAAACAGTTTACCTGGAGTTCATGGCAAAGATATAGTTAAAGTCAACAGATTTAAAGTTGGAAATCAAATATTGGCAAGGAAAGCCATTATATTTTTAAATCATGCAGTGATCCATGCAAGCTGTTATTGCAAGATAATGGGTTATAAACAATACACATAATAGTTAAAATAATTATATATTGAACAGATGAGAATATGATAAATGCATCATTTCAGTTCCTGAAATAGCTGACATACAAAGATGTTATGTGGTCTAAAGGTTATGTTTATCACTTCTTCCTTTGCTTAATGTTTATTTTCCTCACCATTATTATGTATACTTCAGATTTTGTTTTAAATAGCTTTTCAGAGAACTGGCTTAAAATTGTGCATGACTGGACAGAGATCACATTGCTTAAATGAAGGGTGAATTTCAGATATTTGTCATTGTATCATACTCCAGGGACCTGAGTAAGACAATAAGTGTACAATTAGTCCATCAAGGCTGTATTTGTACAATGGATATAGAGTGAGCCTCCTTTAATTAAAAACAAATGAAATTATACCACAATGAATAGCATTTGTTAATTCTTTAATTCAGGAGACAGAATCAGGTGCAGACAAGTTTTTGAAATATATAAAATTCTTTTTCTGTTCTCTTTTTTCTGCACCATCTCCCCCAAGGTACCTTTATTTCTTGATCTTACTCTTAGCATTTCATGATAAAGTGTTAGCAAAATGAAGGTTCTCTAAATAAATGAATGAATGTATTAATTAAGGAGTCAGTAAATGCTTAAAAGGATCATTTCTCTTCACAGGCCAATTTCTAAACTAGGTAAGCCCTCAAAATTCAAAGAAAAACCTCCTTAGAGTTGAACTGCTATATAAGAGTTGATTTTGGGGGAGCGCAAATAAGCTAAATCTGACTGCACCTCCAATCCCCCAACCCAGGGCATCATGACCTTGAGTAGATCACAAGATTTTACTTCTTTGACCTGCAGGCTGGACAGTCTCCTTGTCCAGCTCTTTCTAGGATGAGAAGAAAGGGAATTGGACGATGGAGTGGAGCACAAAGATATGTTTCTCCTCTGCACCGCTTTCTATATGGTGGTACTAGCCTCACAGCCAGGTCCTGCTACCTTCCCTCTGCCTTTCTCCTACTTAAAAGTGTGTAACTTTTGGAAGTGCTACTTTATCCAACTATGCTTTCTACCTATATTGTGGATGTCTATCCAATGCAGGCATTGGACCTCAAAGATTAGTAAACCATTTCTTGCCATCAAGGAATTGACAGTTAATTGGAGAAAAGATGGTGGACACAATCAGCATAGTATACAATTATGATGTTTCAAGGCATAATAAATAAATAGTTGACAATATACAACAGCTAAGATAATAGTTAACATAATAGAAGACCTAATAATGTATACCAGAGAGGTAGCACAGACCATAACCATATATATTTTTTAAGACTCACATCTCATAACTCTATGGTTTTCACCCTTTCGATGTGAACAGCATTTGAGAATAAATCCCCTAATGACTGCAACACTTCTGAAATGTGACCAGGCAGCCATTTCAATATGCAGCCTTTGTTTTCAAATACTGCATTGCTAATGGAACCCATTATTCAGGCACTCAAGGCAAAAAGGGAGACTCCTTGCCAAAGGTTAATATTGAAAATGTGCTGGGTGATTCATTTAGTATAATTGACTGATTGTTTTTTTCAGAAATCCCAGACTAGAAATCATGTGCTCAACAATGCATAAAAAATTGATAGTGAGAAACATTGATATTAATAAAATTATGAACAAGGTATATGAATCAATTAACAAAACTTAGAGAGAGAATCGTCAAACACTATCCCACTAATAAAAACCCTATTGGAGTTACAAGTAAAAAGAGAGGTGATTTTTGCCAGTTGTGTTCAGGTCTGTTGAATACTGACACCTACAGCTCATCAGTCTATAGCAGCCATAGTTTAAAACAAAGTTTCTGACAATAATATTTAAATTCAGATTTTTTTTTTTTAATGCAGATAACCAGAAGTCAGGAGCACTATTTTCCTTTGTTAGATTTGTGTGTTTGACTTAGCAAGTCAATTGCTTTTCATAACTTTGGAGCAGAATGACTCATTTTGAAAAAGAAAGCTTAATAATGTTCATTGTTTTATATGTGTATCAACTCTCCATTGACTGTCATAATGTGTTAAGGTGATGTGTTTGTAACACATGTATGTATTCACGCACAAACACACACAACAGTACACTTGAGTCTTAAAAATCAAGAAACAGTTCAGTGTCAACTTAGTCCTATGATGAGCTATGTGACTTTTGAGCAAATTACACCAACATTTTTTCTCTGTGAGTTCAAAATTCTATGTCTTTAAAGTGTCCTAAAAATAGACGAGGGGTTGATCAATCACTTCTTGACCCTAATAGTCTCATCAACTCCCGAAGTCTCTTCTTCTTTGCCTGATGTCAGACAACCTAGGAACACTGTACAGTGATAGACTCACAACTTAGTGACAGCCCACTGAAGTAAAGTCTACGTGAACTTGGTGGTCAGATTTACCCCATTTACCCATCCAGTTACAAGAGCTATTAGCTCAGCTTACAGTTTGGAGTACTAGGATATAAAGTTTCTCTTCTCTGGTGACAGTGAAAGTGAAAGTCGCTCAGTAGTGTCCGACTCCTTAAGACCCCATGGACTATACAGTCCACGGAATTCTCCAGGCCAGAATATTGGAGTGGGTAGCCTTTTCCTTCTCCAGGGGATCTTCCCAATCCAGGGATCAAACCCAGATCTGCCACATTGCAGGCAGATTCTTTACCAGCTGAACCACAAAGGAAGCCCAAGAATATTGAAGTGGGTAGCCTATCCCTTCTCCAGTGGATCTTCCTGACCCAGGAATCGAACGGAGGTCTCCTGAATTGCAGGCAGATTCTTTACCAACTGAGCTATCAACTGAATAGTTTGATGTACTTTTCTTGTGAGGAATGCAAAGATAACTGTGGTCTTGACCATCAAAGTAGAGGAGGACAGCCTTAAATATTTTACAAGTGGACAAAGGCAAGTGATGACATCTTTTAGAATTGAACGTCAATAACATTGGGAGCTCTTTGTCCACTCGGATTGCATTAAATTGAAGTTATCAGAAGCAAAAAAAAAAGACATGCAATTGGTGACTGGTAAATGGATTCTGATGAGCGAGGGGTCTGTTTAGTGCTCAATGGCAGAGAATCCTCTCATTTAACTGCCTACCTAAAGGGCAGGAGGGAAGTAGGGTTCATCCTTCCAGGGGCCAAAGTCTGACTGTCCTCAGAGAGTTCATACACTTATCAGAAAAAGGAACTAATGTCAAAGCTTAGTGTTGGTTTAAGGTGCAGATCTCTCTCAGTTACCCTAAAGTGTTAGAGAGCGTTCAGAGGCCTCGCAGGGAAATAGTAACTATTGGACAAGAATGATTAGGAAATGCACGCTTTAAGAGTTTGATATCTATTTGCTTCCTTGATCCTCACAACAGCCCAATGAATGTTATTTTCATTTTACATAAAGAAACGGAGGCTTAGCAAGGTTGAATAATTGTCCCGAGTTTACAAGGTGGATATACTATGCTCAGTCGTGTCCAGGTCTCTGTGACCCTATGGACTGCAGCCCACAGACTCTTGAGTCCATGGGATTTTCCAGGCAAGAATGCTGGAGTGGGTTGCCATTTCCTCCTCCAGGGCAATCTTCCCAACCCAGAGATCGAACCTGTGTTTCCTACATTGCAGGCAGATTCTTTATCTCTGAGCCACCGGGGAAGCCTACTAGATGGAACTTCATCCATCCAGCTAGAACAATATCAAGTCAATGGTCTCGGTCTCTATATGCACTGCCTTTCTAAGATTTCAGAATTTGAAGATGCTTAGATAGAGCCTTCGGAGAAGGCAATGGCACCCCACTCCAGTACTCTTGCCTGGAAAATCCTATGGATGGAGAAGCCTGGTAGGCTGCAGTCCATGGGGTCGCTAAGAGTCAGATGCGACTGAGCGACTTCACTTTCACTTTTCACTTTCATGCACTGGAGAAGGAAATGGCAACCCACTCCAGTGTTCTTGCCTGGAGAATCCCAGGGACCGGGGAGCCTGGTGGGCTGCCATCTATGGGGTCGCACAGAGTCGGACACAACTGAAGTGACTTAGCAGATAGAGCCTTAGTCTCTATCTCATGGTATCCAACTAGCATACCCTCCCCCAAACACATGACTACACTTTATTCATGTCTATGCTTTTATTTACTTTTTGAAATATCTCAAATAATCCTGTGGAATTCAAAGCATCAGCAAAGCTCTTCAGAATCCTCTGCGGTGTAGCTGTGCTTCCGCCCCAAGAGAGCCTGAGAAAGCACTGATGCCAATGGCCAAGAGTATTGCTCTGCCCTGAAGAATACGATCAGCGTTTTTACTGCATCTGACTCCCTTTGACCAGTGATGATTCAGACTTCTTTGATGCAAAATATGACTGTGTCCACTATGGTTCTCATTACTCTCGTTTGCATTTAAAGAATAGTAAAAAAAAAAAAAAAGAAAGAAAGAAAAGGAAAGCCTTAGGCTGAAAACGCAGTAACTCATAACTTCTCTGAAAGTTCAGTGATGCAACAACTTGACCCCTCTGGCAGAATTATTTTATATGATACTTCCTAAATGGCATCATTGAACGGTAGGATGTTCAAGGTTAATGGAAATGTGGCAAATTTCCCAATTCCCTCATACTGCAGCTGGGGAAACTGAGATACAGGAGTAGGCACAGCAGTCTCTGGGCATCAAAAACACATCAGCAAGAACGTTTCGGATGCTCACGCGCTGGCTCTATATTGTTTCTTGGACACCATGGTAATACACTGGGTCATCTCAGCCAACTGCTGTATTTGGAGTCAGAAATTAAGGGTCTGAATCCTTAGTCGCTCTGTGAACCTCACACCCTCATCTCATAAGGCAAGGCTAATGATTTTTACTTCACACAGTTGTAAGAATGAAAGGAAATAGCAATTGTAAAAATGTCTCGTGTATCTAGCACGAGACGGAGAAAGTGTTTCCCAACGATGAGATATTTTCTAGCAATGTCTGTATGCTGATTGGAATGACCTAGTCAGACAGGAACAAGCTGACAATGAAAGAGAGAGAGAGAAATTGCTGGAACAATTTCATTGTGTAGGTGAGAGGCGAGAAAGTCTGGTGCACATGTGCATATGAGCATATGAGCACAGAGAACTCCTTTGTAGCTGCGGGAGGGAGAGCAGAGAATACAAGAGTAGATGCTCACAGGTAGGTCAGGGAACATGGTGCTGGTAATGGAGCACTTCTGCTTATTCTGTATAGAAAAAGAGCAAGACCATCAGCTCAGAGTTAAGGTGAACAGTTAGACTGCTTTACAGCAATGAAAGAAGTGGATGTCCGCCTCATCACCTGTGTTTGAAAATTCTTCCAGAGTAGAGCCATTTAATAAAAGACTAAATACTAGTATGTACCATTTCTCAAGATTGCTCTGAAACATTTACTTTATAATCAGTATTGAGAAAGACATGCTAAGGGCTAGGAGCTCTGACCAGAACTGTCTCCATAAACAAGCGAGAGCTGGTCCCTGACTTCAATAAAAGCAGAAAAGCAGATTCCAATATAATTATAGACATGAAAGCAAAGACATGCCTTAGTCTGGGCTGAGTTATAGGTTGAAGGCGTCTTCAATGTACAGAGAGGGTCACAGGGTAGCACTGTGAGTTGCTTTAAAAGCTTTCTCAGAGAAAATGAATGTTGGCCTCAGCTTTAGAGAATGAGTTGGACTGTGGCAGTCGGCATGGTGGGGAGGGGCATTCTGATTCCGTATAATTGTAGATTTGCTGGTGCCTGAGAGTGAATTACAGTAGGAGGTTGACTAGTAAATGATGAGCAGAGGCCAGTTCATGAAAGTACCTTCTATGCTGCGCTAATGATTCTAAGCAATTCTGTAAACTAGAGGTTCTCTAGCTTCCCAGGTGGCTCAGTGAGTAAGAATCGGCCTGCAGTGCAGGAGACACAAGAGACATGGGTTCGATCCCTGGGTTGGGAAGATTCTCTGGAGGAGGGCACGGCAACCCACTCCGGTATTCTTGCCTGGAGAGTCCCATGGACTGAGGAGCTGGCAGACTACAGTCCATGGGTCCCAAAGAGTTGGACACAACTTAAGCAACTTAGCACGCACAGCACTCACCGTACACACCAAAATCACCCGGTGAAGTCGCCAAAAGCACAGTTACTTCCCACATTCAACCTCCGGAGACTTGGGTAATTCTTATGCCAGCTTGAGAAAGATGCCATTTGAGCTATTAAGATGGCATTGAACTGCACAGCCCTTCCTCTGTCCCTCAAATCTTGCATAAGTCACCCCTAACCAATGACATGAGGTATATTCATGCTCTTTATATGGGACCATTATTCAGAAGTAAATTTTCATCAATGTTCACAGTAGGGAAGAGACTAAAAGACACATTAGTAGACCAAAGTCAAAATAAGCGTGGCCTCTTGCCCTCCAGTTGTCAGATCTAAGTGAAGATCTAACAAAGCAACACAAAACAGCCATGAACTCCTGCAGAGGAAGAGGAAGTAGGAGAAAGGAAAGAAGCAAGGCCTGGATCCAACCTTTCTTTTCCCCTAATTTTCGGAACAGCAGGAGAGATGGGGATATGAGGAAAGCAAAGCCGTGGGTGCTGCAGAGGAGGAGGGCAAGTCCCGTTCAACATCTTTTCACCTTTCCTTCCAGATCCCATCTGGGCCAAACAGCAAGTTCAGCCCACGGCCAGGCTTTAGTTGTCAGCATTACTGAAATTACAAACCAGTGATTTCAATGTCAAGCTAATTATCACTGGAAAATAACATGTGAATACTGACTCCCTTGGTGTGCAGCCTACGAAAGAACACTCGGCGAAAAGGATGCCAGTGTTCATTGTTGGCTTTTATGTAAATTGATGAACCTAAGGTTTGCTTTGGAAAGTCAGGTTTTGACACTAATAACTGAAGCTGACCTTTTGGGTATAAATGTTAGACGGTTTTTTTGTTTTTGCTTTTAACTCATTCCTTCCTTTCACTGATTCCATGGTAAATATAGCTTTAAAGTTTATGTGGCATGATAAATAACAGTAAAGGCAATGTCTTTTCAGAGAAACTCTTTAAAAAACATTAATTCTAAATATCCTATACCCTTTTAAAGTAAATATTCTCGACCAAAGTCTGACAGGCTGGTAACACATCATCTAATTACCCAAAGAATCTAGACTTACTCAAATAATCTAGTCATGATTTATAACCAAAAAATAAAAGAATCTACTCATGGAGCGACAGTATTTGTGATTAAAATTTTAAGGCAAGGAACTGAAAAATAAACTTGTTTTTCCTGAATCAATATATGTGATGAATGTGGTCACTGTCAAATATTTTAAAAGACAATTCCAACAATTGCAAGCTATTACTTTTAAAGAAATAACAAGATTTGTAAATGTGGCAAATTGTTGACCTAAGTTTGAACTTCAAGGAGGAAGTTTGCCCGTTGAAAAATTACACGTTTTCTTTTCATCGTGCTACTATTAGAAATGGAAACAGAATGTCTTTACACAAAGCCACACATCCAGCCAAAACTGTAATTACCCTTGTAGCTCTCACATTTTATCAGTAAGATTTGACAACAAAACATTTTGAAAATAAAGACAATAAATGAAAGTCTCCTGTGAAAGGTTACCTGAGCATTAGACAATTATTCCACATATGTCTAGCTTGTTACAATTCATACCTCAGCCTTTTGTGAATAATATGTTGATGATTACATTGGGTGGAACTTACCAACTAATTTGTGCAACTTTTTTTGTTCATTCTATTTTTGCTATTTCTGAGATGAATTTTTAAACTAATTTTTAAACTAGCTTATGAAAAACTCAAGTCCAGCAATTTTGACTTTTGACTATTGATGAGATTACTGATTATCAGTGAAATAAATGTATCTTAATCATTTTTAAGCTGACCTTATAAACTGAGGAAGAAAAAGGAAGGAGAAGCAAAGAAGACAGGAAAAAAAAAAAAACAGTAAGAACAGTCTTTGAAATGAGACAACTTGAGTTAAGCTTGGATTCCCCACTAACAGCTAACCTTGACCTAGCTGAGACTCAGTTTCCTTGGATAACAAAGGAGATATAAACTCATAGGCAATCATTATGCTAATTCCAACCCTCCTACCCACTCTCTGACCTAATGGAAAGTTTCCATATTATCTTGAAGATACTATCATCTTTAACATGAATGGCCAACTAAATGGCAGTGATCTTTCCAATTTTAAATATAATGTTAGCAAATTACAGATTGACACAAGTTACAGGAAAGTTTTGCTGCCCTAGAAGCACAATCCAAGATGGGGACATGTGTATGGTTTATTGAGAGCACCTTCTCAGCAATGGAGTGAGGGAAGGTGATCAAACAAGGAGGTAAACACTTGGCTTTGCCCTAACTTCTATGTCTTTCCCAAGAACATTGCCCATTTCTGATCACAGCTGAGGACCTGGATCATGCTGTAAGGTTCCTGTGTTACAGCATTTTCTGATCCAAGGAAAACTGCTGGCAACCTTCTGGCCTCAGTGTAAAGCAAAAGTAAGATTTACGTTCAGAAAAGGCTAGACAATCCCCAAAAGAATGAAAACAGGCGATGCTGTCTCTGGAGCCAAGTCTGATAAAGTGCTTGCCCTCAAAGGCTAGAGCGTGTCCTCTATTTCAAGAGAGTTTAAAGAAGGGCCATGATAGAAGCAAGTCATCTCTTTCAACAAACTGCTTGATTGGGTTCCAATTCCAATTTTATTCTTCCCTTATAACACTTTTACTTCAATGCCCTTGTCCCATTAAAACTGCTGTAACCCTTGCATGAGATCACCTAATGATTTGCTACAAGAGAAATTCCAACTCAGAACTGAAGTACCTGCTACATTTCCAACGTCCAGCACTTGGAAACTACAGAGCTGATGCTTGCTTTTACCTGCTGAACCCAGTATTACTGGGGCTTCTATCCATATCCAAGCTAGCATGTTTGCAGGTGGACACATCCTAAATGAATTGGCAAATAATTTCATAACATACATGCTTTCTACATAATTCATTCATAATTCAACGTTTGTCTTTCTAAGATTTACTTTACAGACAGCATAGCATCTCTAGAGACAGAGATTGAATTCAATCCCTGCACTTAATGGAAATCTCTGAGGGATAAAAGGAGTCAGATCACCTCTGGTCACCCTTTGATGCTTAGATATGAAAATGCTTTTCCTGACATCATTTCTGCAAGGCAGATTTTTGTATTCCCATTTGACAAATGATAAAAGTGAAATTCGGTTGGTTTGATCAACTTGAAAAGTGAAAGTGTTACTTGTTCAGTCATATCTGACTCTTTGTGACCCCATGGACTGTAGCCCTCCAGGCTCGTCCATCCATGGGATTTTCCAGGCAAGGATACTGGAGTGGGTTGCCATTTCCTCCTCTACTTGATCAACTGACAAAATGTAGGAAAGAGTTGACTCTGGGGTTCTGTGATGCCAAAATCTAGGCTGGTTGTTTTACATCAAAACTGCCTCCATTAAAGAAATTTCCATTCAGTATGTTTAACTGACAGACTTGCAAACAATAAGAACATGTAAGTCTTATGGAGCACTGATACACTGCCTTCAACAAATCAATAGTAAAAGAGGAGAGGAAGACAAGTAAGCAATCAATCCAATCCAATGCACACTTTCAGAGTGAAAATCATAAAGCACCATATGGAAACTGTGGGCTTCCTGGAGGCTCAGTGGTAAAGAATCCACTTGCCAAGCAGGAGATGCAGATTTGATCCCTGCTCAGGAAGATCCCCTGGAGAAGGAAATGGCAACCCAGTCCAGTATCCTTGCCTGGGAAATCCCATGGATAGAGGAGCCTGGAGGGTTACAGTCCATCGGTTCATAAAGAGTTGGACCTGACTTGGTGACTAAATGACCACAACAAATGGGGAAGCTTTGGAAGAATTCCTAACCCAGTCTTTGAGGTTTCCGGCTTCTTGGAGGAAGGAACATAAAACCTAAAATCTAAAGGGCAATTAGAGATTATCAAGATGACACTGGGGTACTAGGTTACCCCAAGCATCCCAAACAGGATAAACAATCAACTGAAATGGAGAGGTTAATAAATATAGGCAGAATTCACAGTACAATGAAAAGGAATGAAAGTGCAAATGATCATGAAACAATAAAGAAGGAACAGATTTTGAATAAACATACTAAAACAAATAAGCCACTGTAAATTCTCAAACATTAGCCTATGCAAAACCAACCTCAAAGGGTCCTTTAAAAGCACATTGGCTTGAATTACAAGGATAAGGAAAAAATATAGCCGTCTTCTCTATCCAGGAGGCATGAGTTCCAGGACCTTCGTGGATACCAAAATATGTTTATCCTCCAGTCCTTTATATTAAATGGTGTTGTGTTGTTGTTCAGTCCCTAAACCATGTTCAACTCTTTGCTATCCCGTGGACTACAGCATACCAGACTCCTCTGTCCTCCACTATTTCCCGAAGCTTGCTCAAATTCATGTCCAGTGGGTCAGTGATGCTATCATCTCTGAGAGGATGAGATCTAATCATCTCATCCTCTGCTGACCCCTTCTCCTTTTTGCTTTCAACCTTTCCCAGCATCAGGGTCTTTTCCAATGAGTCAGCTCTTTGTATCTTGTGGTCAAAGTAGTGGAGCTTCAGCTTCAGCATCAGTTCTTCCAATAATATTCAGGGTTGATTTCCTTTAGGTTTGACAGGTTTGATCTCCTTTCAGTGGTGTTGCTGTTCAGTTGCTCAGTCATGTCTGACTCTTTGTGACCCCATGGACTGCAGCTCAGCAGGCTTCCCTGTCCTTCACCATCTCCTGGAGCTTGCTCAAACTCATGTCCATTGAGTTGGTGATGCCATCCAACCATCTTGTCCTCTGTCGTCCCCTGCTCCTCCTGCCTTCAATCTTTCCCAGCATCAGAGTCTTTTCCAATGAGTCATCTCTTGTATCAGGTGGTCAAGGTATTGGAGCTTCAGCTTCAGCATCAGTCCTTCCAATGAATATTCAGGACTGATTTCCTAAATTTTCCTTAGGATTGACTGGTTTGATCTCCTTGCTTTCCAAGGGACTCTCAAGAATCTTCTCCAACCCACAGTTCAAAAGCATCTGTCCTTTGGTGCTCAGCCTTCTTTAGGGTACAACTCTCACATCCATATGTGACTACTGGAAAAAGCATAGCTTTGACTATACAGACTGTTGTTAGCAAAATAATGTCTCTGTTTTTTAATATGCTGTCTAGGTTTGTCAGTTTTTCTTCCAAGGAACAAACGTCTTTTAATTTCATGGCTGCAGTCACCATCTGCAGTGACTTTGGAGCCCAAGAAAATAAAGTCTGTCACTGTGTGGTGAATGGTGTAGCATTTGCATATAACCTATGCACATCCTCGCGTATAATTTAAATCATCTCTGGGTTACTTAAAGTACCTAATACTAAGTAAATGCTATGTAATTTATTGTAAATACAATGTAGATGCTATGTAAAAAGTTATCATTAAGTGGCAAATTCAAGTTTTGCTTTTTGGAACTTTGGAATTTTTCCTGATACATTTGATCCACAGTTAAGTGAATCTGCAGATGTAGAACCCGTGGATATGTGGATCTGATGCCACACTTCAAGTCTTTGCCAATATGCATTTTCTTTTAACGCTAAGCAAAATACTAATGGCAGATGTGACATGATCGTGTATTCCCAACGCTCACCGAATTTACATTAAATGGAAATTAGCAGCCTGTCTTAGTAATTGGAATGTGACCTCTTTGCAAGCAGCTTTTCTCAACAGGCCTGTCCAGGAGGGTTTCTAAGGCATTGCCCCAGGGTAAGTGCACCCTGGGTGATGGTTGGGCGGAAACCACGCAGACGTGAAACCATCAGTATCTGGTGCACATCTTTTAAGAGCATCTTTTTATAAACTATTTGATCATGTAATTTTTTTTTCACATCTCTTCTGGAATCAATCAAATTCAGTATCAATTGCTCAAACTTGTCTGGGGATAAATCTGCCGAAAGCTTTAAGGGGACTAATAACAATGTCACAAATTCCTGACAAAACAAAGAAACTAACTTGTGGCAGCTGTATCATTGAAGATGAGGCTTCACACTGGAAAAGAACCAAGTTCACGCTGCATTGTCAGTGCGAAGCAGCAGGGACCCCATCCATTGCTCCTGTGTTGCCGTGCGCCCCTTCCCTGAAAAGTGTTTTATGTATTTTTAATGGGGCAGTAATAACATTATTAAAAATTAAACCACAGGTGTACTTTCACTAATATACTTTCCAAGTAGTTGGCTAATTAGAGATCTGAAAAGCCCATCTTTCATAATTGGTTTTTTCTTCTTTTAGAAGACTTTATTAGGTGATGGCCGATAATAAATTTTGCTCCAGACCAAGAGGGAGAAGGATCTAAATGAGAATATGCCCAACCTATTCTAATCAACGTGATTCAATTGAACTGTAATAGTATCAAAACAATTGACTTTTTACCATTCGAACTTAATTATTCTACAATAGGCCGAGTAATGCGTGTGGCTTCCTGCTTAAAGCAATTCTGCAAACGACAGCTTTGAAGGATGGCATGAAGCAATTTTTTTTTCTCACCCACAATTTGTGAATATTGTTTTAAAACATCATTAAGTCAAATAACCACAGTCTAATTAAGTCTCTTGTATTTTTGAGGCAGTTTCATGAAATGCCATGGGATTTATTTGACTCATTTCTTCACTTGACTGGAAATTTTTGAGACACTGAATGAATCTAAACCCCAGAATCCTGATCCTGAGGAAATAAATGCTGCAAAGCATTTGGGTTGAAGTAGTATTGCTTAATGTGGTGTTAGAAAAACAAAACTGAAGGACTTACTCAGCAGTTCTGCCAAAATATCATGATATCGCTTTAGGCAAATCCCATTTACTTCTTTGTGCTCCAGTGGGCACAGTTGCAAAAGGGTTAGTTAAGAAGTTGTAGGTAGATGAGCACTTGGGATTTAAAGTATAAGACCCTGTCAAAGAATAAGAAAAAGACCCCTAGAGCTCAAATTAAAAATAATCTTTTAAAAAGCTACGTTTACTTGCTCGGTGGGTAAGAAAGTGGTATGTTTGACAAGAAAAGAGTAAATTCAGCAAGTCTCCTAGAGCTGAAAGCAGTAGGTTGAGTAGAGAGATGAAAGAGGGGACTTAGTTCCATATTAAAAGGATTTCTAAGCAAATTGATTCATTAGAGACCTGGATATTCCTCCTTGGACTGGCCATCTTTCTGCTTTGACTTTCAGAAGCGCAGTGTTCATTTTCAAATAGGTCCAGGATGGATTCCTAAGACTGTTGCATGCAGGCTTGTGTAAGTAAGCATGGCCTGAGAATTTGGGCAAATTTCCAAACCAGACAGTGGAAGGACTAGAATGGTTGAATCTCAGATATTATTCCATTCAATATCTTCATTTATATAAGACACAGAAGACCTGTGAGGTAAAATGATTATCCTAGAGAACAGAAATCCTGCTATGTGCAAGGAAACCAAAGCTACAGGGCACTGAACTTGAGCAAACTAGGGCTTTCATGTTATGACCGAGGGCTTCCCTCACGGCTCAATGGCAAAGAATCAGCCTGCCCATGCAGTGCAGGAGGTGGGGGTTCCATCCCTGGGTCAGGAAGATCCCCTGGAGAAGGAAATGGCAACCCACCCCAGTATTCTCGCCTGGGACATCCCACGGGCAGAGGAGCCTGACTGGCTACAATCCGTGGGGTTGCAAAGAGTCAGACAGAACAGTGCACACACGCACGCCAGAACCGCAGAAGTCTCTGACACTGGAAGATTCAACAGAGAAGAGCTCGAGCTGTTCCAAAGAATTTTTAATTAAAGTATGTAATTTTTACATCTTCCAAAGTTGTAGTATTAGAGATAATTTTTTATGGAAGATTTTACTCAGAAATTCAGTTTAACTCATAAGTTGCTGTTGTTTAGTCACTCAGTGGTGTCTGACACTGTGACCCTGTGGACTGCAGCAGGCCAGGCCTCCCTGTCCTTCACCACCTCCCAGAGCATGCTCAAACTTGTGTCCACTGAGTCGGTGATGCCATCCAGCCATCTCATCCCCTGTCGTCCCCTTCTCCTCCTGCCTTCAGTCTTTCCCAGGACTAAGTACGTACTATGGATACCGTATGTGCGCAGCACAGCAAGGTACAAGAAGTGAGGTGAACAGTGAAAGTAAATGATGAATACAACACTGCCCCTGCCTCTAAGGAAGTCATAAGCTGCAGGGAAATATACACACCTAATTGTAATACAAGACTGTTGCAATGCAGGCTAAAATTGTATATAAATATAATACTATTTAATCCAAGAGAAAAAGGTATGTATTCTGACTGAAGGGATTGGGGATGGTGTCAGAGAACAGAAGACATTTGAACTGACCTTGATAGATTCTTTTGCGCTTTCAACAAGTATATAATGAGTACTGCTTACTAGGTGTCAAGCCTTATCTTTGGTGATGGGGATGGAGCAAAATAAATTTCCGTCTCTGGCCTTGGGAGGCTTACTCTCTAAACAAATTTGTAAATTATGAATATGTACAGAGTCTGTGAAGGTATCCCCAGGGTTGAAACATAAGTTTCACATGTAGCCTTTGGGGTAAAACACAGCTAGAGATGGGGATAAAAAGGAAACAGCAGGGAAGTGAAGTAAATACTGTGTTAGAGAGGTGGGGGTTTATTATCTAGACAATTGAAAATATTGTTTCAAGGAAGGGCTCTAAAGAAGATTCGGAAACAGCTGTGTACATACGTTCTTGTTGTTTTTCAGTCTCTGCGTCCTGTCTGACTCTTTGTAACCCCATGGACTGTAGCACGTCCAGCTCCCCTGTCCTTCACTATCTCTTGGAGTTTGCTCAGATTCATGGCTATTGAGTCGGTGATGCTAACCCTCTCATTCTCTGCTGACCCTTTCTCCTTTTGTCTTCAATTTTTCCTAGCATCAGTGTCTTTTGCAATAAGTCAGCTGTTCTCATCAGGTGGCCAAAGTATTGGAGCTTCAGATTTAGCATCAGTCCTTCTAATGAATTAGAGAAGGAAATGGCAACCCACTCCAGTATTCTTGTCTGGAGAATCCCATGGAGGGAGAAGCCTGGTGGGCTACAGACCATGGGGTCACGAAGAGTCGGACACAACTGAGCGACTTCACTTTCTTTCTTTTCTTTCTTTCTTCTAATGAATATTCAGGGTTGATTTCCTTTAGGATTGACTGGCTTGATCTCCTTGCAGTCCAAGGGACTCTGAAGAGTCTTCTCCAGCACCACTATTCAAAAGCATCAATACTTAGGCACTCAGCCTTCTTTATAGTCCAACTCTCCCATCCATACATGACTGCTGGAAAAACCATAGCTTTGACTATAAGGTTCTCTGTTGACAAAGTGATGTCTCTGCTTTTTAATACACTGTCTAGGTTTGTCATAGCTTTCCTTCCAACACTATGATGGCTGTTTTGCAGTAGCACTGGGAAATGTCTGGAATTCAGTGTAAATGCTTCTAGGTCTAGCAGCAAACAGGAGTTGCTGGACCATGGGCAAAGTGCTGAAGCCTCCAGGTTTCATTCAGCTCCACATTAATGTATGAGCTTTGGAATGTGTGGCCATACCAGGAATCTAATCTCTCACCAGCATAGTGCTCCACTGAGGGAACACAGGCAACAATCAAATTGGTTTAGGCTCATGCCAGGGATTAATTCTTGATTCCAGAAGAGGACCTGTGAGGTCAGTGTGACCCCAAGGACAATCATAGCAATCAGGATCTTTGGGGACAAATCTGTTTTCTCAAGGAGAGCACAGACTTTGAAAAGACTCTGTGGATCTCTTTTGCCTATAATACACCAAGTGTCTTCTCCCAGAGGCATCTGTATTATTTCTCAAAATTTCTTGGGATATAAGAGTACAGGATCGAATCAATATATGCCAAAGTGCATGTTAACAGATTTTGCTAGATCAATATTTTGCTGAGAGACTTAAGTGTGTGCTTTTTTTCAAATGTTGTTTATCTTCAATGACTAGTTCCATCTCCATCTTCTAAAAACTTCACTGGCTATACCATCCACACCTATTAATAATTTTCCCCAATTCCATAAAACTTTATCAGTTCCACTCATTTACTTTTCAATTTTATATAATATATACTCGCTATACATATGTAAATGATAGATAAATACATGATAAATAGATACTGTGATCACCAAAAAGTTCGTTTGGGTTTTTCTGTAACATTTTACAAACAAACTTTTTTACCAACTTGATAAATAGATTGACGGCTAGACAGACAGACAGACAGATAAACAGACGGGTACTTTAATCATCAGACTGTGAAGTCTGTCGCTGAAATTGAGCTCAATAATTGTTTGGTGACTGGTAATATTTGGTGAGATTATTCAACAAATACAGGTAGGATAGGGTCCACAGAGTTGACAAACTTTGAGCCCTGTTTCACTAATTCTCAGAGTATAGTATGAGGACCTTCTTCATGGTTGCAAAAGCCAGTGGAATGCTTATTTAAAAAATGCAAATCCCTGGCTCTCACAAGTATCCCAGTGATTTTGTGCTCATTAGAATTTGACAGCCACTGCATTAATGTAATTGATGATGTAGTAAGGCAGTTAGTTTTTCACTGACAAGCGGCGTAAAGGAAAGCTCTGACACAGAGCAAGGATCACTGGAAAACAGTCTATGAGTGATCGTATATCTGTTGGGAGAGTTGAGAAGTTTTTAACTAGGTCAAGATAAGAAAGGAACTAGAATTTTATTGAGCTTCCAGCTGATGGTCCTGTTAGAAGCTTTGAAGAATTATCTCCTTTAATTTTTACAACACCTAGTCAAAGACAGTGTTAATTTTTGCAAGTGGATGTTAAAGAAGTTAAGTAATCTGCTCATAGTGAAAATGAAATTGTTAGTCCCTCAGTCTTGCCTGACTCTTTGCGATGTACAGAGTCACCCAGCTAATCCCACGTCATTTGATCCCAAAGTCAAACCATTCCTGATGCACCACTCTCAGACATCAAAACATGCTAACAATTGAAATGAACTATCACTCTGTTGAAACGCATCTTATTTATAATGCTGGGTTTATGACTAAAATTTGTATATGAACAATATATGAAGACCAGTTAAGTGCCTTTTAGCAGTATTTTTAAATTTTTTAAATGCAATAAGGGATTTTTTTGTTTGTTTGTTAGGCTGCTAAAAGCATATTAATTTATGATAGTATTAAATCTTTCCATTTTACTTGAAAACTTCTCCTTTTTCAATTAGCTTTCTGGACCATAAATTGATTCTGTCACATGTTGCCATGTGCTTTCTAAAAGTCAAGGCATTATTGCTACCTCAGAATAAGAAAAAGAGATATGCTTGATGAAAAATAAGGAAGACAAAGATACTGAAGAGAAGGGAATCAGAGAGAGTTGTCCAGGAAGAAAGTTCCAAGGAAGGAGACTCATTGTGACGGGAGATAAAGGACTTTAAAACATGTTCCACTGTCTTTTCAGTTTTAAGTCAGCAAAAGTCACCAACATTTTCAGTAAAGAGTCAATGAACAGCCACACACAGGTAAATCCAAAATGGAAATCATAGGAAGTATGACCATCCTGGGACCCGTTTAATCCACTGCAAGCAAGTAGAATGAGGTTCTGAAGAGCAATAAAGGACAGTCATAGAGAGAAAGTTAGGGGCATTTTAGCCAAACTAGCAGAAAACCAAGAGTTCAGACACTTTCTAGACATTCCACTTGCCCTGAATATTAACCACCATATGGCAGAAACCAGCACAACATTGTAAAAATTTCAAAACTTTGAGAAAAGGCAAAATGAAAAGCAAAAGAATTCTACGTGCAAATTCCTCGGCTGGGAAGATCCCCTGGTGGAGGGCATGGCAACCCACTCCAGTATTCTTGCCTGAGAATCCCCATCGACAGAGGAACCTGGCAGGCCACAGTCCATGGGGTCACAGAGAGTGAGACACAACTGAGCGACCAAGCACAGCACAGCACAAGGAAGGAACTACACAGAAGAGGCTGATGCCTGGGTTATTCTGACTCAGCGTGTCATCAGTCTCCAGCTATATGATACCAGCTTTCAGGAGAGGCTGCTCTGCAGAGAGGAAGCACAGAAACTGAGAAATAGGACCCTAGAAGCTAGGGCCAAAGCTAGGCTTTTGTCTTTCTGATTAAACCTAGCAGATTAAAGTTGGGTCAGTTTGGGTGACCCAGGCTTCTAACATGCCACCAAGTTGCAGGGAAGTCAGAATTTTCATGCTGATTTAATACTTGCATTTATAATTTCTTTTTTTTTTAATCTTTTTAATTTTCTTGGCTTGAAAATATCTTCTCCTTTCGACCCATATGTGAGGATTTAAAATGAGAGAGATTAGCCCACCCATCTTCATTTTCTTTCCCATGACCTTATCTGTAGGAATGAAGAATGGTCCTGGAGAAAGAATATGACTCAGACATGGTTTTGAATCCCTTCAATGCATCTTACCAACTGTAGGATCTCTTTCCTCTTCATTAAAATGGGAACAATCCTATTTACCTTGACTGCCTCCTGTGAGAATCAAAGGAGGTAATATATCACTTAGCAATAGTCAATATATAACTTTGTAAAGTTATCAACATGACTTTCATACAAATGTAAACATGTGCTGTGAAAACACTGATAGAATAATAATGATGGAAATAAATTCCTTAATGATGAAACCAAAAGGACAGTGAAGCTGGTTCAAAGAGAAGTTAAAGAAACAGTGATTATATAGTCCATCAAGAGAGGCTAAACTGAAAAAAGAATTCTGGGTTAGAGTCAAAACTGATTATTGTCCTACAGAACAATAAAACCATAACCTTTGAGGTTATCTCTTGTACCAGACATAAATTATTTGTATCTCTATTGGACAAAAAGTCTACAAGTTAACATAATTTCAGTCTTGACCCTGAACAATAGGAAATAGTAAAACAAACAAAAGAACGAACCCCTAGAGAATTAAATCATCACTGGGTGAGCCTGTTAGACAATTACCCTGAATGACCTTAAAAGCCACATGCAGTCATTCTTTTATTTTATTTCCAAGTTTTAGATAATTTTCTCAACAATCCCTCTTGTATCATCAATAATCTCTGAAGATTATTCATGTTACAAAAAGTCTGGAGTCATTGTGTTTGGACCTAATTAATGTACATGGGTGCAGTAAGAGCTTTGATTAACTACTTAAGCTTCTTTGTGTATGACCAGCAAATTCAGAGCTTCTGTTTAGCAGCTACTAAGGTCATAAAATTAACTTCTACATGGAAATTTCAAAAGGTGTCTCTGATTGTATTTTCATAAGCCTCTCTTGTTTCAGAAGTGTTTCGGTGGCTCTTATTGGAATATTAATTTCCTCTTGCTTCTTAAACAAATCACCATAAACTTGGTGGTTTAAAACAACACAAGTTTATTCTCTTACAGCTCTGAGGTCAGAAGTCTGACACAGATCTCACTGGGCTACTGTCAAAGTGTTGTCAGGGTGGGTTTCTTGTGGAGACTCAGTATCCTTGACTTTTCCAGCTTCGAGGGTGATGGGGCTCCTGTAATCTTTGTTTTGTGGACCATTTCCCCCCTTTTTAAAGTTGGCAATGTAGCATCTTTCAATCTCTTTCTCTCTTCCCTTCTCCTTCTCTCTATCTGACGTCTCCTGGATCTCTCTTATAAGACCTTGTGAATACACAGGGCCCACCAGACAAAGCAATATGACCTCCTCATTTTAAGATCCCTTACTTAATAACATCCCTTTTGCTACATTCTAGGCTCTAGGGATTAAAACATGGACTCTTGGGATTTGGGAACCATTATTTACCCACCAAGCACAGATAAAAAACTAAACACCAGAAACTCATCTCCACAGTACTTGCATATTTTGGTGAATTTGTTCAAGTGGCCCAAACTCTGGTACATTTCCTGTCCTGCCAGTAAATGACCTTCTTCATGGGATTCTATAAACCATAGAACAAATAATAGGTGGGTTTCTTAAAAGGACTAGATCTTGATTTTAAATATGAAGAGCAACACTTGTTTCTTATTAGTGGGTTTGCTATGCTTAATTAATTGAGATTTGTTCTCAGGTGTGGCAACCTTGGCTGGAACGTGCTTACAGAACTAGTTTGTCAAACTCTGTCCTGGTAAAAAACAGAAGACAGATGTTTATTGATCTTATGCAAATAATCGCATTACCATGAAAACTAGTGAGTTGACACTGAATTCTGAGGAGTAAGGGGAAATAAATTACCATATAAAGAATGTGTCATTTATAGGTGATTACATTGAAGGTTAAAGATAAAGGGTATACCGTCCTCCCTTAATAGAGCATTTAAAAACATATTGGCAATACTCAAAATCAAATAATCTCAGTTAGATTTACACCCACTATTCATTTAATCCTCCTTATGTCTTATATATCCAGAGGTTGGGTCAGCATTCTGCATTGATAAGGTCTTCTATTCCAGACTTACCAAAAGGAGCCCTGGAAATCTCTGCTACATTCACAGTTGGCTAAATGATATCACTTTTAGCTTCAAAGCCTGTACCAATGGCCCTGCTTCCTAAAATACCAACAGGTAAGAGTATCAGGTGCCATTTTTCCATGACGTTCTGACAGTGCTATTCTTTGAAAAAGATCCAGGTATCAGCCTATAGCATCCAGCAAAGTCTTCAGACAAGCATGAGAATAAGGCAGAAACCACTTGTTGATGATGAGAACAGATGAGCAGATTACACAGGAGGTAAATTACGAACTTTCATCTCTTCTTTTAAGAGCAGATTAAGTACTCAGAGACCAATTGTCATTTTAAAATAAAACTCTTAACATTCATATAGCATTTGGCATAAAAGTACTCACAAAATTAAAATACGTCCCCTGGGAATTCCCTGGTGGTCCAGTGGCTAAGGTTTGGCACGTTGACTGCCAGAGCCCAGGTTCAATCCCTGCAGAGGGGAACCAAGATCCCTCATGCTGGGCACATAGCCAAAAAAATAATAAAATAAGTATCTTATTAAGAAACTTTTTTAAAACTGAGCAAACTGCCAAATTTTTGACACATTTCTTGGCTTTCTTCCCCAGACTCATTATGTGCAAGTATTATGCTTCAGTGCAAATAAGAGTTCCTTCAAACCTTCTATACTAGCCACACTGATATTTTTCTGTTCACTATACTTTCACATAATTTAGTACATGTTTTCTCTTTACCTTATAAACAAAAGGATACTCCATTACTTTATATATATAAGCAATGCCCTAGGGCCACATACATCTTTTAAACACTTTTTCAACATACTAAATATAAACATAATCATTAGCATGACCCAAAGGTATAGCTTTTTTATAACATATAAAAATAACACATATACATATATGTGCATACACACAAAATGGTGACTATGTGTCTATATTAGCTTATTAGAAATTATCTAGATTTCTAGAAATTATCCATCAATTAATTTATTTAACATTAGTTCAAGGTCTTAAATTTAAGAGAGGAACTTGGAAATTTTGCTTTAAGTAATATATCACAAAGCATGCCAGGCTTACCTCCCTTCGCTATCTCCCAGAGTTTGCTCAAACTCATGTCCATTGAGTCAGTGATATTATTGAAGCAGCTCATCCTCTATCACCCCCTTCTCCTCCTGCACTCAGTCTGTCCCAGCATCACTCTTTGCATCAGGTGGCCAAAGTATTAGAGCTTCAGCATCAGTCCTTCCCATGAATATTCAGGGTTGATTTCATTTCGGATTGACTGGTTTGATTTCATTGCTGTCCAAGGGAGTCTCAAAAGTCTTCTCCAGTACCATAATTCAAAAGCATCAGTTATTTGGTGCTTAGCCTTCTTCATGGTCCAACTCTCACATCTGTACGTGACTACTGGAAAAACACACAAAGTGCTTCCCTATATTCTTAAAATACCCACTGATCCCTAGACCTGGTCATGGCCCAAACCAGGTGCTTCTGGGCCACAAAGAGCTCCCATAACTATGCACTGGAAATAGCGTTGCAGAGACGGCTCATGGTCTGCAACCAGACGTGGATCCACTGGTCTTTACAGCCAGTTTTGGAAGACAAATAGCTCAAGCTATGCGTTAGGCACGATATTTTCAGTCTGATATACTTGAGCAAAAATCAGAATCAGAAGAAAAGAAACAGAAAGGAAACAAAAAGCATAACAGAGAAAAGCATTCTATCCAGTTCTCCAAAAAAAAAAAAAAATTACATGTCTTTCAATAGGAAACTATTTACTCCATATACAAAATAAGAAAATTGTGTCAGGATGTGTCAGGGAATATTCTAGTTCTAGGAATGGTGGCTTTATGTTCTCTTACATGTTTAAGTCCCCTTTAGGAAAAAAAAAAATGAATGAAATCATTTTAACTAAGCGAAGTTAAAAATTGACTCTTATAAGAGTTAAATGCTAGCCACTTTCTTCCTCAATACTAAAATTTTACTTTACTTGGACAATGTATATCATCTTGAGAAACAGCATACAAATGAAAAAGCATTAATGGAAATGTTTGAAAATAATGAAAAACTTTCATTTTTCTTCTTTCATCTCTTAATTTTTGTCTCTTGACCATCAAATAACATATCTTATAAGAGGAAAGAAAGTCACAACATTTGACTCACTTGCTATCAGCAGTTGTTATCAAGAGGTCTAAAGCAGAGTAGAAATTAAAGCGATTTCCTAAAATAGGGACAATAGTTTAAGTATTGTTTTCAGCTAAGTATACTATAATTGTCTTCTGTGCAAATGCTTCTACATAAGGCAAGCAAATTGTAATTATGACTAATATAATTATATATCATTATCTAAATTGCATATGCTTCAGGCCTGTCTCAGAAAATGGATTCCTCATGGATCTTATTCATCATAGTCATCGTCTATTCACCCTGATCAATAATGCATTGGTGTTTCAGTAAATGCTTATCAACAATTAGTTTGAAAAACAACAAAAAAGAATATATAAGGAATATTCATCTAGGGACGGGAAGCAGAAGCACACAGGTAATTGTGGCGGTTAGGGAAACTCGACTTTGAAGGTCAAAAGATATTTCAGTTCAATAAAGGACTAGGCAGGGTGTCTTTATAGATATTGAGGCTGGAAAGGAAGCATTGTTAGAGCATGAAAAGGGGACTTTTTACCACTTGGATGAGCAGGGAAGAGAAATGAGAAGTGGGAATTACTCTGCACCACTGATTGGAACACAAAATTCAGGAATATAACCAGCACCACAGAATCCAAACAAAAGGACACAATAGACACACTTAGTGGAAATAAAATTGGATTTCTGAACTGGGTTTTAAGACCTTGCTATGAACTATATGCTACATCAAGAGATAAATGCTACCAATTTCTGTACATTTTCAGAAAGCTCCATAAACTCTGGACAATGTATCGAATTGACTCACAGCATGACCCCCATGAAGGAAAAGTTGCCTCTAGGAAAAAGCTTTCTGAAAATCCTACAGAACTTAATGGAGATAACCACATCCTTCCAAACATCCCAGGAGGAAGGTTGGAACTACATGTTTTTAGAAGCATGAAGAAGGGGTTTGAAAACTGACTTAGTCCAAACCCTTAACACAGTAGAGATTTGCACTGAACCAAAGTCATAAACAAATTGCTCTCTACTCTCACACAGCTGCTATAACCCTAATGCAATAGCTTATTTAGCAACTCTCAGTTAACCTATTAATCTATGAAGCCAGCCTTTGACTTGCAAAATATAGAAGAGTGACCTGAGTACAAAAAGTAGGATTGGGATATGATGAAGAGAAAAGAGAAATTATAAAGTCAGGAGGTATGTCTAAGTACATACAAGAGGAGGCTCCCTACTTGTCTTCCATATTGATGTTTTTGTCCTAATGCAGAGAATGAGATTACCTATATCTCAGAGAGTTTAACAACAGGAGCTAGTATTGACCATAAAAATACACCATCACTTTTTTAAAGCAGGAGCTAATGTTTGGCATTATGGTCTCTCTTGGCAATGAACTCTGAAGGCCAAGTTCTATTATTGGGAAAAAAAAAAAAGGATCTTTCTGTATGTGTCATAGCACTTTAACTCCCATATAGGCATATGGCCATATAAGCAGCTTAGATGAGAGGTGTAGGCTTATCCTGTCCACACATCATTTCCTGACATAAATTTGATTTATCTTCCAGCTTTATCAGGTGATAAAGTATACTTCTTCATGATATCCATTCGATCTGAATGATAGCCAGAAAATACGTTTTTGTGCTGTCTTGGTTCTGGACAAGTTGATTCCATAGCATATTCTTTAGGTAAAACTTGAATAGCAACATTTTCTTAAGAAACTCTATCTATCTGCTGTAGAACTCCTTCTATTAATACTTGATGGTATTCATGGTGTTCAAGTTGTTGAGACAGGGAAATGAAGGAACTGTGCTGTCCCTGTGTTCATACATAGAAATGAGAATACATTTCCGTAAATTTTGTTCTGTGAGAATGACCTGCTAACCAGCCTTCTGCTCACAATCTTGAGTCATTCTCCTTCAGTTCTGCCAAAATGTCTTGCTGTAATGCACACCTGCCCATGACACTCGTAGGCTTGAAACACTCCAGTGATTCCCAAATGTCTGTGGAGCAAAGTCCAAGCCAATGAGTGTGACTCGCAACACCTTTACAAACAGGCACCTACTTTCCTTCCCAGGCTAATTTCTCATCATTCCTTACCTCCCACGATGGATCCATGGCAGATACAACTTGTTTTGTGTTTCAGATTTTACTCAGGCTGTGAATCTTTGGTCAACTAACTTCTCATCAAGCACTTCCCAGGTGGATCAGTTGGTAAAGAATCTGCCTGCAATGCGGGAGAACTGGGTTTGATCTCTGGATTGGGAAGATCTCCTGGAGTAGGAAATGGCAACCCACTCCAGTATTCTTGCCTGGAGAATTCCATGGACAGAGGAGCCTGGCAGGCTACAGTCCATGGGATGGCAAAGAGTCGGACACAACTGAATGACTTAACACAGCACAGCATAGCACATTTCTCCTCTTTTGAGAGTTCAGGCCTTCTTTCCTCAAAGTACGTTTCCCTGGCCTTTTTTTTTTTTTTTCCTTGCAGTTGAATTAAGTAGGATCCATACTTCGTTCTTCAGTTACTATGTGCAAATTTTGTATCCTCACATGGTATTTCATTGAAATACATTAATGTGCTTATTCCTACTAAACTATAAACTACTAGGTGTTCTCTTTCCTGATGCTTCTTGTCACCAAGAAGATGGGAACCAGGAACACCAATGATGGAAGCCCCAGTCCCAACAGTCAGAAAGGCTGTTTGTTCTTTGTTCTATTCAGGCCCTCAATGGATTAGATAATGACCACTTACATTGGAGAGGGCAGTTTGCTCTATTGATTCAAATGGAAACAGCCTCACAGACACACCTGGAAATGGTGTTTAACCAGATAACAGCATACTATGACCCAATCAAGTTGACACATAAAATTAAGCATCGTAACTACAAGTTTAAAGTCAAGGTTAGGGTCATTTATAGGTGACATTAATTTATTATACACTTTATGTGTTGAGAGAAATTGCATAAATAGGAAATCATATTTCAGAACAATGAATTGGATGTTAATTTGTAAAAGGAAATACAGACGAGACCAGACAAGACTACTCATGTGAGTACTGACATTAACAGTGAAGAAAGCCAAATTCTAGAGCTTTGAATGTGGGGAAGAAAAATAAGAGAGGGCTGTAAAAATAATCTCCATTAAAACGTTAAATGCTTTCAAGGTGATAAGAATTGTATTCAGTTCAGTTCAGTTCAGTCACTCAGTCATGTCCGACTCTTTGCGAACCCATGGACTGCAGGATGCCAGGCCTCCCTGTCCATCACCAACTCCCGGAGTTCACTCAAGCTCATGTTCATCGAGTCGGTGATGCCATCCAGCCATCTCATCTTCTGCCCCCTTCTCCTCCTGCCCCCAACCCCTCCCAGCATCAGGGTCTTTTCCAGTGAGTCAGCTCTTCTCAGCAGGTGGCCAAAGTACTGGAGTTTCAGCATCAACATTAGTCCTTCCAATGAACACCCAGGACTGATCTCCTTGCAGTCCAAGGAACTCTCAAGAGTCTTCTCCAACACCACATTTCAAAAGCATCAATTCTTTGGCGCTCAGCTTTCTTCACAGTCCAACTCTCACATCCATACATGACCACAGGAAAAACCATAGCCTTGACTAGACAGACTTTTGTTGGCAAAGTAATGTCTCTGCTTTTTAATATACTATCTATGTTGGCCATAACTTTCCTTCCAAGGAGTAAGCGCCTTTTAATTTCATGGCTGCAATCACCATCTGCAGTGATTTTGGAGCCCCCAAAAATAAAGTCTGACACTGTTTCCACTGTTTCCTCATGTATTTCCCATGAAGTGATGGGACCAGATGCCATGATCTTCGTTTTCTGAATGTTGAGCTTTAAGCCAACTTTTTCTCTCTCCTCTTTCACTTTCATCAAGAGGCTTTTTAGTTCCTCTTCACTTTCTGCCATAAAGGTGGTGTCATCTGTATATCTGGGGTTATTGCTATTTCTCCCTGCAATCTTGATTCCAGCTTGTGCTTCTTCCAGCCCAGCGTTTCTCATGATGTGCTCTGCATAGAAGTTAAATAAGCAGGGGGACAATATACAGCCTTGACATCCTCCTTTTCCTATTTGGAACCAGTCTGTTGTTCCATGTCCAGTTCTAACTGTTGCTTCCTGACCTGCATATAGGTTTCTCAAGAGGCAGGTCCATTTAAATCTCTCAAAAATCCTGTATGGATAAACACTTAACCCTGAGATAACCCAGGTTTAGATTAAGTAACTTGCTTGAAGTCATACTTCAGAGATTTAAAACCAGCTCTGTGATAAACCCACACTCTTTCCACTGCATTGCTTCTGCCTCTTGGTGAAATGGGTAAATGTATTCAACAGACACACATGGCATGAACTCTATGGGTATAGTATAGCTCTCAGGATCTTTTTCACATCTTACATATATCTAACGCATTTGGTAAAGTCGGGAGAGGGAAAATAGCTAAATGCATACAAAGGACTGAGTTCTTTATCCTCATTTGTAAGTAAACTCAAATGAGGCAAGGTTATCACGAATAACCTAATGATTGAACCTCACAACCTCTGGGGCCTTATTTCATGAAACGACCTAAGATCTCCATTGTGAGTTCTCTGAAGAGCAGACTACTGTGTTTTATCTGTTTTATTTTATTTTGTTTGGCTGCACTGGGTCTTCATTGCAGTGCGTGGGCTTCTGTAGTTGCGGAACTCAGGCCCTAGGGCAAGGGTATCCAGTAACTGTAGCATGCAGGCTTTGCTGCACCATGGCATGTGGGATCTTAGGTCCCTGACCAGGGACCAAACCTGTATCTCCTGCATTGGAAGGCAGATTCCTAACCACTGGACTACCAGGCAAGTCCTAAACTACTGTGATTTTTAATTCCTCAAATGATGTTGATATATGTGGTAGGCTGAAAAGTGGCTCTCCCAAAAGATTTCCATGCCCCAGTCTCTGGAACCTGCCATTGTTACCTTATATAAACAAACAAACAAACAAAAAATTGCATATGCAATTAAATGAAGGATTTTTCTTTAAATGGCATTTATTTCTCACAGTTCTGGAGGCTGGAAGTCTAAGATCAGGGAGGCAGAAGGGTTGGGCTCTAGATGATAGCTCTCTTTCTGGCTTGCAGATGGCAGCCTTCTTCTTGTGTACCTCTCTCATGTACCTTTGCCCCCCAGTTTTCTGAGAAATAATTAGCATACTTAACTTTATAGATCTGGGCTTTCCAGGTGGATTAGTGGTAAAAATTCCACCTGCCAACACAGGAGAGTCAGGTTCTATCCCAGGTCAGAAAGATCCCCTGGAGAAGAAAATGGCAACCTACTCCAGTATTCTTGCCTTGGAAATCTCATGGACAGAGAAGCCTGGCAGGCTGCAGTCCAAGAGATCACGAAAAGACTCAGACACGACTTAGCGACTAAACAATCACTGTAAAAGTCTAAGATGAAGAGTATAATGGTTTGATTTACATATATAATGAACTGATTACCACATAGATTCAGCTAGCATCCATCTTTTTTGTGTTTTTATGTTATTTAGTATTCTTTTTTCTCCACTTAAAGAACTCCCTTTAGTATATCTTGTAAGGCAGGGCTAGTGGTAATCAACTTCCTCAGGTTTTGTTTGCTCAAAAAAAAAAAAAAGGAAAAAACAACCCTTGGTCAATGAATTACCCTTTTCTCAAAGAACAAAAAGGGGCATTACTTCACCTGGGCAGTCCCTTGAAATTGATTTGGATTGACCTTGGAAAACCAAATATTGTAGCTTCCCAGACTTTGTTTAGTCCATGGGAAGACCATTTTACAGTCAATCTTTCTATACTCTCCCATCTAAACTGCCACTATTACAGATCTGACTGATGTGAAGATGTTAGAACTGAAGAAATAAATGTGTGCTAATAAAATAGTGAAGTGTTCTGCTATCAAGTTACTGAACTAACACAATGGTTTATAACACCATGATGAAACTGAACAATTGGATACTGGGATTAATTTGAGGTATTACAACTTTGACAGTGTTAAGGATTGTAAGTGTTAAACAGTAACGCCATGTTCCTTTTGTCCATAGGCTCAGTGGGATGGCTTGACTGGGCGTATCACCTTCAATAAAACCGATGGCTTGAGGAAGGATTTTGACCTGGACATTATTAGTCTCAAAGAGGAAGGAACTGAAAAGGTAACCTCCTTGATGGTAAATTTGGAAATTACAAAGGAACACCTCTCATGCATTTTACTTGCACGACAAGTAAGGGAATGATGAAGCTATTTTCCCAGCCTATTCATTTATGTCCAGTTTTCTAGCTCACTCTCTCTGATCTGCAAATTGATGTTGATGTACTAGATTCTTAAATTGTGTGTGTTATCAACAGCAATGCTAATGGCTACAGAGTGCTTGGCATATTTACAAGCATGATTCTGTTATTACATACATATGCCCTAGGGGTGGGGATCGTTAGCCCCTTATTTCACAGGTTCTAAGAAATTGAGTTCAGACTTGGAAAATCAGAAGCTGTCAATGATTTATCTTTGGAATGACACCCAAGGGTCAAAACTGAATTTTATTTGTACTCCGTTTTGAGATGGGTGACAGAGGACAGAATGAAGCAGAATGTAAAAAGCTTACTGAAGCAAACTAACTTTACATCCTTAATTTTATGAGGAAATATGCCTTAACAATGTATTTTAATGTTGAGTTTGATTTTAGGATTATTATAGTTGTAATTCTCAACCTCTCATGTTTCAAGGTACTATTTAGGGCAATGCAAACATAAGCTATTTAATTGATTAATAATAATAAGGACTTCACTGGTGGTCCAGTGGTTGACTCTGCACTCACAGGCAGGGACAAGTGTTCAATCCCTGGTCAGGGAACTAAGATCCCACATGCCACACAGCATAGCTAATAGATAAAATAATAATAATACAAATATTTTAAAAAAATAATAATAATAAAAGAATTTGCCTTCTCTTTATCACACCAATTTAGTATTCACAATATATATTGTGAATTCACTATATATTGGGATAATTAACACTTATAGTGAAGATGTTAACTTTTAGAACCTTAAGGATAAAAGATTTTGCTGCTGCTGCTGCTGTTAAGTCGCTTCAGTCGTGTCTGACTCTGTACGACCCCAGAGACGGCAGCCCACCAGGCTCCCCCGTCCCTGGGATTCTCCAGGCAAGAACACTGGGGTGTGTTGCCATTTCCCACTCCAATGCATGAAAGTGAACCCCACCCCCCCCAAACAACTGTCTGAACACCTAAACTCTATAATCCAGTGTTGTTTTTCTTTGTTGGGTTTTTTTTTTTCACTTTTAGTGGACAAAAAGTTATGCTTAATGTAAAAGAACATCTTTGGGAACAACGTTTTACTTTGGGGCTGATTTTTTAAATGAGATAAGGTTTCCATTTCTGTTTTGTTGCTTTTGTTAACCGAGACACATTTGAAAAAAAAAAAAAGGAAGTCCCTCAGTTGTGTCTGACTCTTTGTGATCCCATGGACTGTAGCCCATCAGGCTTCTCCTTGCATGGAATTCTCCAGGCAAGAATACTGGAGTGGGTTGCCGTTTCCTCCTCCAGGGGATCCTCCCAACCCAGGGATTGAACCCAGGTCTCCTGCATTGCAGGGAGACTCTTTACCATGTGAGTCACCAGGGAAGCCCCTGAGACACATTTGCCCCACTGCCAAATAGCTTACTTAAAACAAAGAAAGATGAATTAGGCTGAATGTGAAAGGTAGTCCCTAGTGTTGAAGAGCGTGAAGAAAATAATGAGTCCACAACTTTGAGAATCCATATTAGTCACGCAAATTTCCCCTTGCAAAAATGCCCTCTTTCTTCATCTCTTCTCTTCCTCTGTCTCTTTCTCTCCGTATGTGTCTCTGCCTCTTCCTCTCTCTGTCTCTCTTTGCCCCTCTCACTGTTCCTCTCTGCCTCTCTCTCTCTCATTTCTTCACTCTGATTCCCTCTTCTGTTAGTTTAACACACTCTGACGGAGCACAGGTCACTCACCTAACTTCTATAATGAAATGTGGACATTGGGCTGCAGGGAACAAAAGGAAAGAAAATCATACTTGTAGACTTAAAGGCGATAAGAGTTCTTTTTAAAAGAAAATGTCTGCTTCTCTGTACATGCTTTTCTGCCTCCCTCTCCACTGCACTGACAGACCGAACTGCAGGAGGAAGAAAGTCTGTTAAGGAAACATCTTTTTGGCTCAGGCTTGTGATGAAATAGATGGAGCTATTGTTATGCTCTCCCAGCTACGTATACACGGCAATATTGTGCACATTCTAGTGGTGTTTTTTCTAACAAAGGCAAAATCGAATTAGATGAAACTGTTTTCTCAATTTGTTTCTCAACTCTTCATTGTTTGCAATAACTTTTCTTTCTTCAGGTGACTTGGGCTCAGTTCCTGAGAAGGCTGACTGAGCCTTAAGGCAGTGAGGGAAGCCATCCTATCGCTCTCAGTTGGCAAGGGAGGAAATGCCCAATCTTTTCATGTCAGCCTCTTGCGGGGTCCATAAGGAAAACTGTTTTTTTGAAAAAAGCCTATTTTCTCACTTTCACTCAAGTTTCTAATGCCAAGAAGCACCTAGTCAAAGAATAATAAGCACACTTTCTTCTCACTAAGGAATAATTGTGTGTGTGTGTGTTTATGTATGTGTGTGTGTTGCTTGATTGACTAATCTGGTTATAAATGACTTTAACAGGAATGATGAAGATCTTAAGCTCTGCAGCATAGGTGTGCATATTCGAAAGAATTTTGCCTTTTTTTTTTTCTTTTTTTGACATGCAAAAGCAAAAGGGAAAATCAGGTTCCACCACCAAGGAGAAGTAATTTTTGTAGGATTCAAGTACTTGGTCCATGTCTTTGCTGTACCTATTCTCAGGCTTTCTGTTGAATGAACATTCAAGATTCCAAACAAGGGGAGGGGGATGTATCTGTTAGCACTCACGTGCCATGATGCCTTTTGGCTTCCATGCTCCATTTTAATTAAGTGCTATTTTTATTTTTCCCTTCTGAAAACCAAGGCTGCTGGCGAAGTATCTAAACACTTATATAAAGTGTGGAAGAAGGTTTGTACATGGAGAAAACCTGCAGGAAATCTGGGAGTGGGGTGGGAAATACCAAAGGAAAAGCCTGCATCCTTCCAGTTTTGTCAGACCAGTAGCTCTCTAATTGCAGTTTAGAGGCGAAATTCCACTTGAAGGGAGAACATGGGTTATTGAACATGTTGCCTCTCAACAACATTGCCTGGGAATTGAAACAGACTTGAGATGGATTAAATAATGATGGATTAAATAATGATGGATTAAATATTTCCCTCTAGATTATTTTTGTTTCTCCTGGGTAGGACCAGTCCCTGTTAGGACTAAAAGCAGGTAGCTGCAACAGAAGCAGACACTGGTCCATTTATATTCTTTCTTGACTCTAAATATTTTTTTCCCTAAGGGGGAAAAAATACAATAAACTTGATCCATCAGACTAGTCAGACAGGCTAAGGCTCCAAAGGGGCAGGGACATCTTCAATGTCACCACCACAAAATATATGAACCATTTTCAGAAATTCCCTTTTATTACATACCATCTTCATTTTATGCAGAAAAACAAAACCTTGTCAGTGCATAATGTTTCATAATTTGCCTTAGAACCACAGTTTCCAGAGGACAAAAACATTAGAGATTTTGAAAAGAAAATGAGATTGTCTTATAAATCATAACACCTACTATTTCACAGTTTATTGTACAGTATTACATTGTCAATGAATGTGCACAGATTTATTATAGAAGCAAAAGTTAGACATTACAAACATTCTGATCAGGAAAATGTCCCAGCAATATGCAAACATTGTCTTTCAACCTATCTCCCTCAAACCACTTGCTTAACTACCTGCTGATTGACATATGGACCTTAAATTACTCCAGATTGTTCAACTTGAACAGTTTTGGCAGGTTCACTTTCATCTTTTGAATTATGAGTTCAGTCACAGAAAGTGTAAACAATTTCTCCCTGTAGTCAGAAGCCTCGTCTCCCTTTCAGAGCATACTCAGATGAGCTCCAAAATGTCCTGCTTTTAAGTTTAAATAAGCACAGGTTTAATAACCTTGTTTTAAATTTTGATGAATCAGGCTACCAAAGGCACAAGGAAGACAATCCCATCTCCTCTATGCTAATACATAGATGAACCTAACCGGTACCCAGAAAAAAGCTTATTACACTAATCCAGCTTGAGACTCCAGGCATTTTCTGCAATGTTGAATTAATTCAAACCAAATATCCTCGGGAATGAAATTCAAGTCCTGAAATTATTCTCAGGGGAGGGGAATGTCCTTTATTTGTCACTAAACTGCAATAATCGCCCCCACTTCCCAAGGATGCACTTCTTGGCTTTCCCCCATGCCTTTGTGCCCCTTCCTTCTGCTGACCCATTGTTGCCATGTTGCAAGCTGTATATACTGTGGTGTCTGTTTTGTGTTATGACTGCTCATCAACAATTTGTAGTAATCTGAGTGCTAGCACAGAGACCTATTGAGACCCAACCAACACACTGTCCTCTCCCTACAAGATTCCACCTTACAGCAGAAGGATTCACCCTCATTGCATTCTAATTCCAAAAGCTCTTCCCTACACGCTGATGCTTTTCAGTCGAGAACAGTCTGCCTGAAGTTCTTTCCAAGGAAAGGATATGGTGGTCTTTACAAAGCTCATCACTAAAATATATGTTTATAAAACTCATCATATAGGAAACAGAGTCACCTCTTTCCCCTAGATACTTGATTGTGTCACTCAGCAATTTTGGATTTTGAGTTTACGTGAATCGCACACCAGGTTTGAGAGATGGATCTTAGTCACTTTCTGAGCATCCTTTGCCACACTACCTTTTTTAAAAAGGGCTTGCTTAATTGCATTTAAGTCCTCATTTTCAAATGCTTTCCTTTGTTGTCCTAGATGATAAATGACTATTCCCTCATGCCAGTTTACAAAGTGAGAGAAGACAGGACCAGACTATCTAGTTTTTGAGTGTTCCTCCCCACAAGTAATTGATCCACCTTCCACTGCTTCTCACTGGGAAATTACTGCTGACCTCTTTTGCTGTACAGTTTGAAAACTAAGGTTCTGCTTCCTAGAGGCAATCCTCCAAGGTCAGAGGACAGGACTGAAATGCTAAATATCCAGGCACCTGGTTAACTGTAGCCCTCCCACCAGTACTTAGTGACTGAACAACAACCTCCCAGCATGGATGAATCATGGGAGCTTGCTTTTTCAGACAGAGACATTTGTTAATGTGTTATTATACTTCAGTAAAATAAAAGGTAAAGCCAGTTGACAACTTTGGTTTAAAAGACACACATACCCTTGTATGCAAACATAGACACTCTACTTGCTTTGCTGATTAAAATGTTTGAAAATACAAAGCTGAGGTCATTCAAACCTCATATGGAAACTCTCCACTTCCTATGAATTGCTTGATCTTTACTGTTTCTTGATATTCTTTCAGTCTAGATTTGAGGACACTTCTGATACACCAACAGTAGGAAAAATTCTTCTTTTTCTTATTTCATGGAGGAAAGTCTACACTGATTGGTACTTTGGGACTCATTAGGTTACAAACACAGCAGCAATGCTATCATACCTTCCACACTTTTTCGTGAGGCTGGTAAAAGAAACAAAGCCAGATGTTAAGCTGTGGGATGTATTTGTCTACAATGTTGCAAGGCCAATCAGCCCTGCCTTTCAAATATTAGTGTAAATCCTTTAAACACTTTAATAGAAATAAGAGTTACTGAGAACACACTTCACTACTTAACAAATTGGCTAAAATGCAGTTATTTTCTCCAGCTTTCAATATTTAATTAAAAATTAGGTTCCCCTCTCCCCAGTGCCTAAGTCAAGGTTTAATTAAAAACACAGCAAGGGCCCAATTGAAACACATAATTTTGGCTAAAAATTCATAGACTCCCTTCTGTGGTTAGTCTGAGATATATTTCCTGGAAGCAAGGGTCCCTGGCCCAAAAAAGTGAGAAGAGGGGTGGAGTTTAGAAGAGAGGGAAGAAAAAAAATTTTCCCTTTATCTTGAGTTCAAAACCAGACAAAGAAAAGTAAAGGTTCTTTGACTAGCAGGCACATGTTTCATGCATTCTAAGTGATGGATATTACACTTGATCCTGGAAAGACTGAATGGTCATTAAAGGTGTTATCCTACAGCTTAATCCTACCTTTAGTACTCTCTCTGCAGACAGGATCAAAATACTTTCAAATGCAAAAACTACCCCCAAACCCTATTTACCTAGACCTGTCTCCTTTTCACTATCCAACTAGCCCTTATTAAGTATAAAAAGAAGACAGTGAAATTGAAATAGTTCACACCGATGAACAAATCTGTAGTAATCCTTGAAACTACCTCAAAGAATTTATATTTCTAAAAAGAAAATTTGTTGAGCTAAATAAATTTTCAGCTGCTACATTTGGTCAGTTAATCAAACTAAACAAATAGAAAAGGAAAGAAGCCTAACATTCCTACAGATGAAATTTTATTTAATCATCAGAATTCTATTGTCTCCATTTTACTGGTAGGGAAATTAACTTCCCCAGGATCACACTGCTGGTAAATTGCAAAGTTAGAATCTGGACAAGAGTCCATCTGAAGAGCTCATACACTGTCCAGCCAGCCAAATGTCCTCCCAGTGGGAGAGTATATTTAGAGACAAAGCTTGGGTCTACCCTGTCTATCGCAGACTGCATCCAGGTATTGGTGTTCCTAAACTGTCCCTGTTTTTCATAGCTCCTTTATCAGCTTATAAATTTCAAAGAAAAGGGATTTCACTAATGATTCCAAGTTCTTTCATAACAAGGCAAGCTTAAAGAAATTACTGGAGCAACCATTTTTATGTCCTTTATTGTGAACATTCCTTTATTGTTAACATTCATGCAGCTCGTAACATATACTAGTACTTTCACATGCATTTACTCATTTGATGGTCTCCACATCCCTATAAATTATTTTATAGGTAGAGATCCAGAGCTCAGAAAGGTTAGCATCTTGTCCAAGGCCACCCAGCAACCAGGTTTGCATTCCACCTCACTAGGCTGTCAGTAAATGCTTCCAGAAGACTTCAGACAAAGAGCCAGTTCCCTAAGGCCCTGCTCCTAGATTGCCCCTAGAGGCAGAACAAATCAGTCTACTTCTACAGACTCTAATAACCCAAGAATGAGCTGGCCATGGGAGGAAATTGGGATTACCATTTCTTAAAAGAACAGGAGGCTTCACTGACTGCCAATCACAACGGTTGGTTCTGTGACAGAAAGATCAATAAGCCATAGAAGTAATACCTTCACTAAATGTATTTGTGGTCAACTGAAAAAAAACAAGACAGATAAACAGATGATAAGAAGAGAAGGTTTGTAACAGAGGTACAATGGAGGTACGAGCAGAGTTCTAGCAGAGCCTACAAGAGACACCCTCACCCAGCACTAGTTCCTCAATGATAGACCTATAGAACTTGGTCTCCTGCCCATTTGCACCTATTGTTCCATTTATCTTTCCCTTTTAGATGCCCGACTCCTTCAGTGCCCCTCCTACCTCTTCTGTCCCATTTGTCATAAGTTTTAAAGGCACTGATGGTAATACTTTGGCAACATAAGATCTGTATCAGTCTAATGTAAGCTCCACCATAGCAGATGTCTTTGTCTCTTTTGTTCATTGCTACATCCTCCAATGCCCAGAAGAATCCCTGGTTTATAAGTCGGTGTTCAACAAATATGTATTGGAAGAAAATCTGATACTCATTTACTAATTCTTCACTTAGAAAAGAACATTGGACTTAATAAATTAACAAGACCTCCCCTACCTCCACCCCACAGAGCACAGATTTTCTGTTCCACATACGCAGTTGTTCCATTGTCTTGTTTTCCCACATGTACTAGCTTCCCCTGTAGAGGTGCCCTGGTGTCCTCTTCCCAGACCAGGAGCTTTTGTGCCCATTCCTGGTGTAGAAGGGGCCTCTCTTTAGCATAAACTCCATCACTAACAGTCGGCAGCCTCTGATGTGATGTGTTCTGTGTAGATTGGGATTTGGAACTCCAACAGTGGGCTTAACATGACGGACGGCAACAAAGACAGGTCCAATAATATCACCGATTCTCTTGCCAACCGAACACTCATCGTCACCACCATTCTGGTAAGTTGAGTCTGTGGAATCCAGGGCATCTGATCGGAACTCCTACTCTAGACCTTGAAAGATTCCTCAGCTATATTTTTCATGCCAACACCTCTGTCTGTAAATGTCTATTTTTAATTGGGGCACTAAAAGCATATATTTACATATATCTGTTGTGGACTGAATTATCCACTTTCAGTGTTGTTCTGAAGCTCTCCAATCTCCAGTCCATGCTCAGCAATGTTCTACTCCACTCTCCAGTCCTACCCAGCTGGTTACCCTTGCTCTCTGGCTGCTGGTTGGTTTCAACCAGGGGGAGACTCTGGTAAAAGACCAGGGAGGTGGATGGAGTAAGAGATGCAAGGAAATGTCTTCCCCTGCTTCCCAATGGTATTGTCAGAACTTCTGTCCTTCACAGCCACAGCCTGTCTCCTGCCACTGATCCTGCTTCCATACTCTACCTACGCTGCACACATGGACCACTCTTTCCTCCCTTCCTGCCTTAGCCCTAGCCTCTAATTATGTTGGTCATGGGTCTTCCCGGTTGGCACTAGAGGTAAAGAATCTGCCTGCCAATGCAGAAGACATAAGAGATTTGAGTTCGAGCCCTGAGTCAGGAAGATCCCCTAGAGGAGGAAATGGCAACCACTACAGTATTCTTGCCTGGAGAAGCCCACGGACAGAGGAGCCTGGCAGGCTACAGTCCATAGGGTCACAAAGAGTCAGATTCGACTGAAGCAATTTAGCACAGAGGGTCGACATCCCACTATTACTCTTACCACCATCCCTGTTGGTTGCTTTTGAGGCAGGAGACAGAAGGGCTCCAGGTTAGACATTTATAACCAGCCTCCTGTTTATGGGACTTCCCAGGTGGCATTCGTGGTAAAGAACCTGCCTTCCAGTGCAGGAGATGTAAGAGACTTAGGTTCAGGAAGATCCCCTGGAAGAGAGCATGTCAACCCACTCTAGTATTCTTGCCTGGAGAATCCCATGGACAGAGGAACATGGAGGGCTACAGTCCACAGTGTCCCACAGAGTCAGACACAACTGAAGCAAATTAGCATCCATGCGTGCACCCCTGCTTACATTTCATGTGGCAGGAAAAATGGGCTTCGGGCCTGACCCTTAAAACTGGCCTCCTGTTTGCATTGTCTGAGACAGGAGATCAGTGGGCTCCAGGTTAGGAATTTACATTCAGCCTCCTGTTTGCTGTCTGAAATGGAAGTAACAACAGAAGCAGGGATAAATACCCAGGCTTTGCCTTGTGGACACATTAAGAGAGTAATCATGCAGGAACACAGAGGGACTAAACCTTGCCTGAGTAAAGGATCAAGAGATCACATATGCCCTATCCTTGGGGCAAGGGAGACAGTATACCTGTGCATACAGGCTCCTTGGGGATCAAAATTCAGGGCATGCCAGGCCATAATAAGTTTTGCTTCTCTCCTCCCAGATGCCTTTGCATGGAAATCCATCTTTTCCAGGCGCACCTAGGGGAAGGTCCTGAGACAGATTAGCTGGTGAGGGATGGTGGTGGAGAACACAACTGGCCTGTGGGAAGACAAAGACTCAGAAAAATTATCCCTTTATAAAGGATAAAAGGCACACCTCTCTTGCAGAGAGGTTCCCAAAGGCACACCTCTCTTGCAGAGCTCACCCGTGTGTCTTTCCACTTGCACACTGCTTTTCCAATAAACATTTTATTTTTCTCTTTGCCTGCCACCTCTTCATCAGAATTCTTTTTTGCCAACATAAGCGAGGACTGGGGTTTTTGTCCTTAGTTGCTGGACTCTGTGGTCTAGCAATTAGGACTCCTGATCAGGGAACTGAGCTCTCTTCCAGCTGATGCTCACTGCTGTGTGGGTCCAAAATCACCTTGGCCTGTTCATTCTTCTGTACTGCTCCTTTATTAACTGTACTCCTTTCTTGAAAGAAAAGTGGAAGTGAAGTCATTCAGTCATGTCTGACTTTTGCAATCCCACAGACTGTAGCCTACCACGTTCGTCCGTCCATGGGATTTTCCAGGCAAGAGTACTGGAATGGGTTGCCATTTCCTTCTTCAGAGGATCTTCCAAACCCAGGGATTGAACCCCGGTCTCCTGCATTGTAGGGAGCCGCTTTTCCATCTGAGCCACCAAGGAAGTCCTTTCTTAACTGCTCTTTAAAAGCCTGCTCTCTGTTGGAATCCTATCATGCTCCATCCAGCCACTGTTCACTCGCAGACTGTTCTTCCTCCCTCTTTGCTCCTCCCTAATCCATGAATTGTGCTTCCCAGGCAGCACTACTGGTAAGGAACCCACCTGCCAATGCAAGAACATAAGAGTTGTGGGCTCAGTCCCCGGGTCAGGAAGATCCCCTGAAGGAGGACACAGCAACCCACTCCAGTATTCTTGTCTGGAGCCTCACATGGACAGAGGAGCCTGGTGGGGGACAGTCTATGGGGTCTCAAACAGTCAGATAAAACTAAAGCAACTGAGCAACTTAGCACACACGCAATCCAAGAAATAAATAAGAGTGGCCGCCTCTAAAATCATCCCTTTGGGACATTCCTGTTTTGATTCACTCCATCATGTGAAATTTATTTCTGAAACAGTTTCTGAGCATCATTCATCCAAAATGAAAACGTTTTTTCTGGTGACTAGTTTCTCTGCAACTTTCTCATGGAAATATAGAGTTTTCTATTTCTATCAGTTTGTTTGAGGATAAGCCTAAACATACAGGATGGATCAGTAATGTAGTAACTATTTTGATTTTATAAAATAAAGTAAAATTTTACTTAGTCAAATGAGAATAAGGCTAGAGATATGTAGTTGTAAGGAAATGTCCTCATAGGATAGGGGATTTGTCATATAAGCAAAGAATTTACCAAATGGACCTCTGAGGTGAGTTCAAATAAGAAAACGTAACTGATGATGAAAGGGGACATCAAAGTGGTCTTCAAATAAGATATCCTGAAGGAAGCCAGGAAAAATATGTAAATAATAAGGGAAGAGTGAAATTGAGATGCAATTTAGTTGAAAAATGAGAACATTGAAATATTTAGAGTACTTAGTAGACAAGACATTTGAAAAACAAGAGAATATATTTGCTGATTTAGATTTCTTTTTGTAAGTAAGTCAAACTTATAGATAAAAGCCAGAAGTGTGGGTGGGTCTAGCCCTGGAAGCTTAGGTGTAGGCACAGCTAGAAACCAGACAGCCAGACATCAAATCCTCCACTGCCTTCTCGGCTACGCCTAAAGTTTAAACGTGATTCTGTCTCAATCACACCGTTTACTCACAGTTCTGCCCTCAGCAGTGGAGGGGAAAAAACTCTCAAAGAGAGAAGAGGGAAAGAAAGTAACATATGAAGTGTTCTATATTTATAGAGGGTGCACAAAAGATGAGCTGAGTAAAAGCAGAAAGGGAAGTGACTTTCTTTAGTATTCTCAAATCTTAAAAACCGTTTTCAAATATTTTATGTCTTCTGGCTGTTGCTGGAGCTCATGTAAGTAAATTCTGCCTTTCATTATAGCAGGGTGTCATGTGTGATTTGTTTCATATAGGAAGAACCCTATGTGATGTACAGGAAATCTGATAAGCCCCTGTATGGAAATGACAGATTTGAAGGATATTGCCTGGATCTATTGAAGGAATTGTCAAACATCCTGGGTTTCATTTATGATGTTAAACTCGTCGCTGATGGCAAATATGGAGCTCAGAATGACAAAGGAGAGTGGAATGGAATGGTCAAGGAACTTATAGATCATGTAAGCAAAAATACATCTCCTACAGTGTGGTCTTAAATGTCTAAAAAATGCATAATGAGAAGTAAATGAAAAGAGAAAGATGTTTGAGTCAGAGTCAGAAGGCATATTTTATTTTTTTAATCATAAAAATGACCTAAAAAGTAGGAGAAAACAACGTATAAATGTAGTTTCCTTACTTAGGAGGGCAACAGGGATAAAAATTGAGGATAAAAATTTATGGGCTCATCCTTCATACTGAAGAATAAATGTGAGTGATTTTTAGATTAGATAAGGAGTTCTGAAGTTTGCAGCTTGAAGCAAAATCTCATCAACTAATTTTATGACCAAGTTGCTCATTTCTTATTTTTCTCACATGTCCTTTTTTAAAGACATTTTTCTGCAATTTTTCCCCTCCATTTAGTTCCAGAATGTGTGTGTGTGGAACACATATTTGAGTTTAACACATATAATTTTGAGTTTGAGCAAAGGCTGAGAGATGGTGAAGGACAGGGAAGCCTGGCGAGCCACAAAGAGTTGGACGTGACTTAGCAACTGAACAACAACACATATATATTGGAGAAGGAAATGACAACCCACTCCAGTACTCTTGCCTGGGGAATCCCTCGGACAGAGGAGCTTGGTGGGCTACAGTCCATGGGGTTGAAAAGAATCGGACATGACTTAGTAACTAAATATCACCTGCCATACATATATACGTGTGTGTGTGTGTGTGTTTGTGTGTATGTTTCACACCTTCTGGCTTCTCTTTGGTAACAAATACTATTTCATAAACATAACTGTGTAAGTCAACTGTTTTTACATCAGAGTTAATCATCATAGAAGCTTCTTGTGTGAGAAGTTTTTGGAGTTGAGAATAGGAATCAGGAAAACCAGGAAAAGTCTAGACATTCTCTCAGAAGCTAGACAGCTAAAGGGACAATTTCAAACTTGCTTTTGCAGAAGGCTGACCTGGCGGTGGCTCCTCTTACCATCACCTACGTGCGGGAAAAGGTCATCGACTTCTCCAAACCCTTCATGACCCTAGGCATCAGCATTCTCTACCGGAAGCCCAATGGCACTAATCCAGGGGTCTTCTCCTTCCTCAACCCCCTGTCTCCTGACATTTGGATGTATGTCCTCTTAGCCTGCTTAGGAGTCAGTTGTGTACTTTTTGTGATCGCAAGGTAAGTTAGAGAATCACTGAACTTCCAACAGATCTAGCTCAGTCTCAGGTTGACCTGTGTGCTCTAGAGGTGGACAGAGATCATGAACGTCAAAGTGTCATTTAGTCTTGCCTGATGTTCTATTCTGTCATGTTCTCCCTCATAAAAGCCACTCTGTAAATGAATATCTTCTAATTATTTATAAAGGTACATTTAAAAAATAGTAAGATCACTAAGTTTTATACTAATTTAGTTTTATCAGTATTTAAAGCAACAGACAATGGTTATTTACCCGTTTTCCATGAATTATATTGCCACAAAAGCCATAGCTAAAGCAATTTAACAGGAAGAGGAAAATGGTGTACGGATACTTGACCCCTGAAATATTTGCAAATAATAAGCAAAATAGAAAAAAAGTCAGCTAGGAACTGTTGTAGCAAATAAAAAACACTGGATTAAATAAGATCATGGAATCTTCCAGAATAAGACAAATACTTTGAAAATTGTATAAACTTTATTTTTAAAAAATTAGTTAACAAGAGAATTTTAGAAATAACTATGAAAAGGAAAGATTAGCGACACATACAATCTGGAGGTATGAAATCTTTGTGCTACCCTGGTGATTCTGTTTAGATTTTATTTTCTGAAATAACTCTACATTTAACCATTCTGCTCCACACAATTTTTTAAAGGATTTTATACCATTCAATAGATCGTATTTTTCTAAATACCTTTGATACTGAATTTGAAACACAGCTGTTTTATCTTGCTGTTGCCTTAAACAGTTGATATCCCTGGACAAACCATATTAAAAAAATAATTGCTTTTTTATGTCCTCTACTCATTTTCAATCTTTTTCACCTTTCAACAAAACTCAGTGAATTTTTCCTAATCATTTTTTGTTTTCCCTCCAGGAATTTCTAAGAGAAATATTTCTTCATCCTAATCCTTTGTCGTTGTTCACTATGATTTTGATTAATGCCGGGTAACTCTTTCTCTGGCATAATTATAAAGAAAACTTAGAAAAATAACCTAGTTTAGAAAGGTCTTACAGATCCTTTGCAGACATAGTCAAAGCAAATAAATGTGTGCTTTCGCATATGAGTGAGACACATTCAGTATGAAATGAATGTTTGGAAGTTCTCTATACCTCATAAACTATACCATTACCAAACCATAGATTGTTTTCCAAATTTTGCCCAGATATTAATTTTAAATAATTACCAAAGCGTTCTTTCCATGTGTCTTACCTCAGAAAATAATATAGTGGCAGTATGTAGAGTGATATTATCCTTTGATAATATTTAATCAGTGGTTCTCAACCAGGAGAAATTTTACCCCCCAGGGAACATTTGACAAGGTCTGGAAATAGCTTTTGTTTGTTACAGCTGAGGGTGGGGGATGCTACTGGTATCTGGTAGATAAGAGTCCAGGGACGTAGCCAAACATCCTGCAGTGTGCAGAGCAGTCCTGCCTGCTATGACAAAAACATATCCCCAAAATGTCAATAGCATCAAGTTGGAAAAACTGTGCTCTAAATAATTAAAGATGAGATTGCTTTGAATATCTAATTTTCAAAGATGAATCACTCACCTTTGGAGGTGCATGTCTCATTACTTGCTCCTAAGTGAAATACATACTGCCTTAGAATGGTCATTTAATAAATGATTGCCTTAAGGTGATGTGCCATCTGACGATAGTTAAGAAATCTTGTGCTGGCTTGATGTTCCATTCCTCTATTCGGGGCCCACACCTGCTGGGTGATTTTAGGACTAGTGGGGCAATCCAAGCAGCAGAGGGTAACAGAGAAGTGAGTTTCCATATTCCCCAGTTCATGCTTTATCTAGGCAGTGATGTTGATGAATAGAATAGTCAAGACAATGTTGATGAGCAAGCAACTACCTCATTTATCACACTGACCTGACCCGAATCGGCGAAAGAGAAAACCATGTCAACAGCATCCAGCAGTTCTCACAAACAGACAATTTCAAAGTATTCGATTACATTTGACTCCAACTGTGTCTTTAAGTTCCCTTATTTTTACCACCAAACGAATGTAGCATTAAGTAGCTTTCCCTTCCTTATGTTATCTGTTCCTCTGTAAGCTCCTGGTAATCCAGAGCCCTACATTTTCTAACTTGACTCTCTTTCAATGAAGAAAACAGCCTCCAGGACTTCCCTGATGATCCAGTAGTTAACGATTCCATGCTTCCAATGCAGGGTCACAGGTTCAGTCCCTGGCCAGGAAACTAAGGTCCCATATGCTGTGAAACGTGGCCAAAAAATTAAAAGAAGCAGCCTTGTTTCTCCCCCAATCAATGCTACTTACTCAGGAGTCCTACTTACCAACAGTACACTTTGTAGACCAGTTTTTTTCCTTTATTTAGCTTATGATCCTTATCACTCCCTTCTCACTGTCTTTTTTCTCACTCTGGGTCTTGGGGAAGTGGAAGTATCAGACATCAAATGCAATCTTTCACACAGCATGGTGGTAAAACATAAAAAAAAAATTAAAAAATAACTCCCTGCAGTGTACAGGTACACTGTCATGGGGATTGCATTCTCAACTATATTCATCTTCCCCATAACTTTGAATCCATTTCTGCTTCCAGTTCGTAAAGCCACTAAATATATCTTGGATGTGATTCCCCAAGACAAACCCTGGTTAAACAAGTGTGCCAATTCGCTTTGACTTCCCATCATCATAGCCTGAGACCATGAACTTGGTCAGTCTGCAGCAGTAAGCTAAGATGGAAAATGACTTTCTGATACCACCTTAGTGGTTTGCATTCAAAGTTAGTGAAATAGAAATGAAAAAATAGTTAATCTCCTAATCACTGTTGCTCTAGAGAGGCTTTTGAATTTGTGTTTTGAAGTATACACTTTCTTGTCGTTTTAGAGGGAAAAATAAAGCTCATCACTGCTTTTGGGCTTATGTTCTCACTAGACAAAAGCTTACAAACCATTTGCTGAACTGAATTGATTTATAAAGTTAGACAAACTAAGGAAAACCATACAAAAATTTTTAGTTACTATGTTCATGTTACAAATGTGCATGTCAGTGTTTTTGCTTTGTGGTTGACATTTTCTAAATTACTTTTTGTAAAGTATTTAATCCCAAGGAATTATGTCCATCATGAACATACAATTTAGATAGACTGAATATCCAGAAATAATGTCTGCTTACATCTTACAATTTATGTTTATCTTCTTAAAATGGACATTTTTTTAATTTGGCTTCTGGCAAAGAAAAATCAAGAAAACCTTTGACTGTAGCTCTACGGTTATACTATAAACCCAACCAGTTACATTACAAGATTGAGAGCTTTCTCCATTAAAAGATCTCCCTCTTGTTGATGTAGTCTGATATCCATTTTCACTCATAAAAAGAATTCCTTAATTAGAAGTCTTCAGTATTTTATATCTTCCATTCAAGTAAAACCCTGGCATATATGAACATAAAACCAAAATGAGCCTCTGCATTTCAGTATAACTGTTTGAGATACAAGTTTTGATGTAAATGCTAAGCACATTTGTCCCTTTCTCTGTCATTTTACTAAAATTGGAATCAGGTGAGGAGAGCAGCTTCAGAATATCATTGGTACAGGCCATGAATTAATCTTTCTACCAGGCTTCCTGGTGATGACATTGCTGTCACACTGGCTATCTTTAAGCAGACATTAGGAATTTCAAGCTGAAATATCTGCATCCAGGCAACAGGTAGATCTATTGCATTATGAAAAGTCAGTGTGCTACAGTACAGCATCAAATCACTATTTAATATTCCTCAGTCCACACACTCTCCAAGTCACTCTGAATCCCAGAGAGAAAGAATCTAAAATATCTCTGCCGAGCAGGCAGAATTGCATTACTGTTTGGACAGTTTTCTTTCTTTGCCATAGAAAACTAGATTAATTGTTCACTTAGAGCTGCAAAGTCTGAAATATCGAAACAGGACCAAGTGAGATGCAGCATTCCAAAGAAAGAAGTGGTGGGTTCATTCATCAGAGCACATACAGGGGAGACATGCCAGAATATTACAGAGCTGGTGGTGGCCAGGTTTTATGAGCTGTTTAGAGAAACTTCTGCTTTTGAAGGCATAGCCCTCCTAATGTATTGCAATTAATTTTCTTAAATTATTGTACAAGCACCAATGATACTGTTTAAGTAGTGGCATTTTTATCCTCTGTATTGCTTCAATTAGTAGGCTCGTTAATATTGGTATTGGGTTCTTCGGCTCAGCAAACTTCTATGGTTATAAGAGAGTATAAATTCAAAACTTAATTATACTGTTGAAACAGTAATTAAAATGTATTGGCATGGCATTGTCAATTAAAGCTTTATTCATAAGCTTCACAGGAACCTGCACTGTGTGCCCTGCAGCTGTGGAGAAGGCGCAGTAATGAGTTGGATGCCATTATTATGGGATAAACTACGAGGCTGTTATCCTAGCCTCCTTAAGACTTGATGAGGAGACACTGTATACTTTTCAGAAGGTGTCTGCAGGTTTAGGGAATGGTGTTTCATTAAGAACTATCTGCCCACTTCCTTGTGCCTGATTCAAAGTGTGCCCCGCTTCTCTCTGTAGATAATGTATTCACCTTAACACCAACTCCCCACCGTGTGTCAGCAACCTGCTATTGTTTACGGCTGAAACCTATGGCTGGAGAGCGTTCCATATGTTTGCATCGACTTTAACACTCCTGCTTGCATTAAAAGGATCCAGTGGCAAATGGCATAGCTTTCAGTGCTAAGGACTGCTGCATTTTAAATCATTTCCAGATCGCTTCGCAGCGCATCTGTCTTTTTGGGAAAAATAAGTGCCCCTTGGAAAGATAGTCTTAAAAAAGAAACACAGAGCAGGGAGCTCCTTGGGCTTGTAGAGGTCAGGCAGATTTTTAGCAAATAGAAGAAGAACCAAAAATCCTTTCAGCCCCTCAAATTTTTATTTGAACACAACAGAGATATCTGGATTCTTTCTTCTTTAAAAATAAGGAAACTGAAGCCAGAGAGTTTAAATTACTTATTCAAAATTGACTTCCTAACTGGCTAGGGCTGGCGATCAAGTGGCCACAGTTCACAGTTGGAGAAACAATTCAGAATGAATCTTAGAGGAAAGTCTGAACCTAAAACTGTCCATCCAGACATGCTCTGGCCTTAACATTAATGAACTCTGATGCCTGGGCCAGGGTACTTCTAAATCTGAACTTTATCTCTTCATTTAAAGATTGGGATTTTTATTTCCACATACTATCATAAAAGTATCAAATACACCTCAATCCAGACCTTCTTTGTGTTCATTAATCGTTTGAAACTTGCGACTCCTTTGATGCATTATGAAATCACTAGACTACATAGACTCCTTTGATCTATCAGTCAATAACCCTTGAAGTCCGTGACTCCTCTATTTCGTGTCTTCCTCAGCACCTAGTGGCACAGAATCTTGATATCACAGTTGGTATGCGACTGTGTGTGTGTCATTGACACTGCTGCTCTGTGGGGTAAATACTTGGGATGAGTGAACCTCCCTTTGCAGTCCATCTAGTTGTTCAATAAAATGGAAATGAGTGAAAACTCAGAAAAATTCAGTAGACATGATCTGAGGAATATGGTTCCAGCCAACCAATGGGCCTTGCCTAGAAATCAGAAGACTGGTAAATATAAAGTCTAGAGTCTCCTTTGCACTTTGCCCACCAAAGCTGTACGTTTATGAACATGGCCTACTGTTTGGTTTGACGCGTCTTTCACTCACTGTTGGGTGTTGTGTCTGGTTCAGTGGATTTTTGCTGGTGCCGCAAGTATTTACTTCATGTTTACAGACTGTTTCTGTTAACTACCGCAGGTTTACACCCTACGAATGGTATAACCCCCACCCATGCAACCCTGACTCAGACGTGGTGGAAAACAATTTTACTTTACTAAATAGTTTCTGGTTTGGAGTTGGAGCTCTCATGCAACAAGGTACAAGGTTGCCCATCTTTGTCACACGCATCCCACGGTCTGCTGACAGGCTTTTATGCTGGTAAACTCCACCAAGAAGGTAGGGGGTAGGCTAAAAACCAACTCAGAAGTTAAAAAGATAGAACCTGGCTTCCTAGACAGTTCTAAAAATTAAAAAGACAAAAATATGACAGCAACGGAACTCCTTTGCTACGGATCTAAAATAAACTTCTATCAAGCAACAAATATAACTTTTCCTAGAGGGAAGGAAAGGATAAATTACCTTAGAAATTGTTTACAAACTGGCATAGATGGAGATATCTATCTTTTCCTTTTTAGTCATAACCTCACAAGTAACAATTTGAAAAGGGCTAAAATTTGAATCCTTTGAAAATTAAGTTGACTTACATCCTTCCAATATATGACAGTCCCTAAAACTGTCACCTAATTACCACTCTGACAAACCCTACTGGGATTCATCTTAGCTTCCCAGTAACTTTTTACAATCTCTCTCAGTTTGTAACCATAGCAACAGTAAACTGGAGATGTTGGAGAAAATAAAATTCGAACCACAGAAATGTAATCTATTTTGTACATTTTCTATGATTTGAAGGATTTTGACTTTGTGGGGAAGGGAGGAGTGAGTTGTTTTAACCTTTGGAAGAAATCCAACACTTCTGTGGATTTTCCTCAGCTTTGATTCCAGGCGTATGGTCTAGAAAATGCTTCTCAAGATTAAATGCATTAATTTAAGACAATCATCAGTCACAGATGCTGTTGTGTTTGGAATATCTCCTTATTTGACAACAAGCAGCAAAATAAATTGGCAAAGGAAATTTCAACTAGGATATATATTAAAGATGTTTGTTACTTAGGGGTAAGCCCTAAGGCTTCTCAGGAGGGACTTGTTATCATGCTACTCGAAGTGTTTATATTGTGTTTAAAAATTCCAAGGAGAGAGAACAGGGTTTCTAGAGTGGAAACATCAAATAATTGAACAAAGTGAGTAAATCATCTCAACACACAGTTAAGTATAGTTTATTCAAGCAGTGCAAAGTAGGTGTAGACCCAGCACCTGATTTACTGGAAATCAGTTGCGTGAGTTTAGAGCATAAGACAGAACTATAAATCCCACAGGAAAACTCATTGGATGACATATACTGCTTTACCAGTGCATTTAGTTTTTAAGGCATTTATCTTGTGAGCAATCACTTTCAAAGAATGAAAGAGACTTCCTTCCTTACCAGTAGCTTGCCTTCCTATGCCATTAGAATAGAAAAATATAGACTTGGGTTTCCTAGAGTATGCAGCACACCTGTGCAGGTATATGTGACCGTGACTGCCTTTTGTCATATCAGTGTTATTGTTGTTCTTTAGTAGCTATGTCATATCCAACTCTGTGACCCCGAGGACTGTAGCATGCCAGCTCCTCTGTCATGGGATTTCCCAGGCAAGAAAACTGGGGGGAAATGTCATCTCCTTCTCCAGGGGATCTTCCTGATCCAGTGATCGAACCTATGTCTCCTGCACTGGAAGGCAGATTCTTTACTGCTGAGCCACAAGGGAAGCCCATCGTATGCGTGTGCCCTCCCCCTAGATTTCTCTTTTATATTCTACCTGTTTGGAGTTTCCCATCATCCACAGCAAACCGTGGGATGCAGTGTCTGCCAGTTACCACGACCTTGGGTACATGACAGTCAGCCCCAACCAGACTCTGCTTGTTTTTCAAGAAGTTTAAAGTATCTGTCAGGTGAAAAAAAATATGATGATGTACAAATTTGCGGTACTGGTGACTGTGCGTGCATTTGTCCTTAGCATGTGGCATTGGACCGGGTAGCTAACTTCTATATTGACTGTTGCGCTCTTGCTAGCAGACGTTTGCCACTGTACTCAACTGGAAACCATCTTGTTTAATTTCTTTTTTAATGTGATGATCAGGCTTTCTCTTTTCTACAGAGCGTGAGCAAAGTCTGGATCAGGATTGGCTGTCATGTCTGCCGTAAAAGGCACTAAAGAGACTTCAGCAAGTATTGTCTCTCATCCCAGATATTTTCTGATGATGTTTTATTCTACTTTTATTACTGTCGTGATTTCATCCTCTAGAGTTCTGACCTTTAACAAATCATCTCGACTTGAGTGAAGTCATTTCTAGGTATATCAGTTCACACTGAGAGTCATGAAAGTCAGAAAACTGTGTGAATTTTTTTCAAAAGATGAAGTGTTGAGAATTTCATACCATCTACCAAGGGTTTAAAATGTAGTATCAATAGGTTCCTATTAATTATTTTTAATTTCCAAGACAACTTCATTCAAATGTATAAATATGATTTATTTTAAAGTGTGATAGATGTGAATTTATTATTGCATGTAGACAGTTGGTTATCCATCTGTCTGCCTAGTTTTCCTGCCATATAATACACAATTATATGAATAATAAATTAAAACCTGATCTTTTCACAAACGCAACCAAATAAAATAAGGGTAAATTCACAGCAGAAAATCTATACCTATAAGCTAAGAAAATATATCTACTAACTGTATTACCTATTTCCTATGGGTATTTTATGAAATAAATGGTATTTTAATGATAGCCAACTAAAGATCTAAAATAATATCACACTGCCACGAGGCTGCTAGATCAATTCAGTACGAAGATATGAAACAAACTTGGGCATTAAACATACACACCCATAGCATATAAATCCCATTAAACTGCAAGATTACAGCAACAGCAATGCACTATCTTACTAAATCCTTAGAAGCAATTTGATGAAAACTGTTATAAATCTGTGTAACGTTACACACTCAAATTCAAACAAACAAGCAAAAAAAAAAAAAGAAAAAACACAGTGAAGCCATTAACCTCATTAAAAGAGAATAAAGTACAAAGAATAGCTTTAGAAGAATATAGCTAATTCAAAGCTAAGAAACTCTGCCAACATTTAAATGCATATCATGAGCCTGGAGCTGACTCTGATTTCATGAGCAATATTTGCATTTGTTTACAGATTAACCTTGAGCATAAATTCATGTATTTGTAGATTGGAAAACTCCAATTTCCCTTTCTATCTTAAGCCACTAATGACAAAACTTCAAGACAATCAGAACAGTGAAAGACTCCTTTAAACCATATAATTCACCTGCTGAACTTCACACTTTAGATTTAACTTAGGGCGTTTGCCTTTCACTTCTTAAGTGGTCCCATAAACTCTATCATTTCTCCAAGTTTATGGAGAAAATGCTAAGAGAGAAGCAATGGTGAATTTCAAGCAAGCAGATTAACCAAAATCCATCCATGGATCGATACAATTAGGGTAAGGGCTGCATATGTCTTTCTGCCCCTTTTGGTTCTGCTGCTGGTTTTATAAAATTCCATAGCTCAGCTTGATCAAAAGTTTTGAGCTAGAGAGCTTTCACAAATGCTTGTCCTTTCTGTAGGTAAACTTTGCCTGTATACCCTTTCTTCAAGAGAGAAAGATGTTTTTTGTTTTTCTTGGTAAATACATTAAACGTCTCTATATTACCTTTTTACAAATAATCAGGAACCATCTGATAACACTAAAGTGAGTGTTTTTACCAAGAAGGGCCCCTTTCCACCTCCAATACAGCCAGTCTTTGAAGTATAATTAAATTGTACTTTATTTGAGGACAAAATTGTGCCTTTTCAGTGAATATATTATTTTCAGTTAAACAAGAATCAACATTAAAAAAATAATTTTTACTTCAAAAATAACATAAAATAATGATTCATCAGCTGTCAAGTACAGTTGCACCCAATATAATTTTGATTTAATAAAACAATGTTTTATTAAATGCATGTGATAAATAACATGGTATGTAAATCTTTTGAAAGTTTCTCCCATTCTTTAATATTAGATAAAATGTTAATGTTAACATTTTAAAGCTTTCACTGTTGTACAACCTAGAACATTTTATTTCACACAATAAGATGTATATTAGACAGTACAAAAAGCCCAGAAGTCTGAGGATTTTTCAGCAAAAACAAGCAAACAAACTCAAATCTAAGCAACTAAGCTGTTTATAAATTTTAGTCATAGAATATCTCAGGGTTAAAACCATTAAAACCATCAAATGGAAATAAATCACATTTAAGCAGCAGCAGTGATAAATGATAAAAGATCATTTAAATTTTACTTCATTTTCTAAAAAGATACATCTGTTCACCTACACACAAGAGAATAAATGCTTGATAGATTTATGATTTGAGTCACAAAAATGCATTATCTCTCTAGACTACTGTTGAATCATGAGTCTTCTCCCTTCTCATACCTGTTTTAACACTCTTACTCTGGTGATACCATCACAGGATCAGAGTTGATGCCCAAAGCTCTCTCGACCAGAATAGTTGGAGGGATATGGTGGTTTTTCACCCTAATCATCATTTCGTCCTACACTGCCAATCTGGCCGCCTTCTTGACAGTAGAGCGAATGGAATCCCCCATTGATTCAGCGGATGATTTGGCAAAACAAACCAAGATAGAATATGGGGCCGTCAGAGATGGATCAACAATGACCTTCTTCAAGGTAAGGAACTAACAGAATATTCTCAATGGTCATCTCATACTGATGGAAAAAGGGTGTTGAATAAGAGTCTGTCCAAAAAAAAAAAGAAATTGTTAGGCAATTTCTTTATAAAATAAAATGTCTAATGATGTAATCTGATTACAAAGAACCCAGGTGCCCACAGCAGTCAGGGTAAAGCAATTTCTTCAGTTCATCTAGATATCAGTCCTTCTATCCCCAATATAGTACACTCAAATCCACATCTCTCTCTCTACCTTCAACAGTTTTCTCTTGCCTTTACACCATTTAGATATCAATTCTTCTATCCTCAATTTAATACACTCAGTTCCACATATCAGTACCTTCAATATCTTTTCTTACCTTTACATCCATTAATTAATGAATCACATATGGAACTCACAAAATAAAGTTCACTTAATCTGAAATTCCAATCAAAATATGTAAATATCATTGTTTCATTCATGTTCTATACTGGATGACACAGGAACAGATGACAAGTAAATGTGTTGTTAGTGGAATTTAATTGGAAAATTAAATCCAAAAATATCCCAGGAGACTCCAGTCTAATATTTCATCTGCACCAACAGGGATAGTGCTCCCAGTACAGCCTGAAGCCTTCCCCATAGCCTAGAGAGCTTCCTGAGGCACCAAAGGAGATTTAAGCTAGAATCAATATAGTTTTAGTGTCAAGTACATTTTGTTGTTCATGTCTTTTAATGACTTACCCAGAGTAATGAAGCTGATGTCAGCCTTGCATATAGAATAAGCTGTAGTAGTTTTATTATCAAATCTCAGATACTGTATCTCCCATGGGGAAAAATATGGATTTTAATAGATCCAGAAACCTTTAGAGATGACAAAAAAACCTTAGAGATCAGAAAGATTCAGACCTTCACATTACTCATGAAAAGAACAAAACCCTCAGAAGCTAAATTATCTGCTCAAAATCATATACTTGGCTTGAAACAGAGATAGACGAGGACCTTCTTGTAAGAGATAATTGTGCCTGTGTGGGTGGGGCCGGGTGGCGCATGGGAGCAGGGAAGGAAAACAACTGCAACCAACATAAACTCTAAAAACGCTTTTGTTGACATTTCACACCCGGATTACCAAAACGAAGTTGCCACCCCAGGACCAAGTGGACTACTCTGACTTGTGGAGAATATTAAAGTAGAGACAAAATATTAAGGGTAAAAAAATGTGAACAGGTCTTGGTATAACAGTTCACAAAAATTGGTATTGTGTATGTGTTTGTGTTAATCACTCAGTTGTGTCCTACTTTCCACGACCCCATGGACTGTAGCTCACCAGGCTCCCATCTATTACTTATGCAGTAAATGTGGTTTAGCAATTACCAACAGTAATAGGCAAACAAATAAAAACTTGTTTTAAGAGTAAACTAGGGGGCATCCCTGGCAATCCAGTGCAATGCCTTCTAATGCAGGGAATGTGGGTTTGATTCCTGGTCAAGGAGCTAAGATACCATATGCCTCAGAACATATATCTATATCTCTCTCTCTCTCTCTCTCTATATATATATATATATATATATATAAAACAGAAGTGATATTTTAATAAATTCAATAAAGTTTTTAAAACATGGTCCACATAAAAAAAATCTTAATAAAAAGAGTATACTATACTCAGAGGTTTATAAAAAACAGAGTAATCTTAAAATGTTAGGATTTTCTTTTCCTGTATTAAAAAAAAATGATGATTTTTAAACACTTTTTTCTTTTTTAAGAAATATGTCATTGATTTAATGAAGATATAAAGTGTGGTGATTGTTTCTTTTTGGGACAAGTGTTGTTTTCAGGACAAATGACTTTAAATATTGGCTTTCCAACTTTCTGAAAGCTTAAATTTTCCTAAAATCAATAGTGTGAAGAAACACAAGCTACCCCCAGCTAGTAATTCATCACAATACTTGTCAGAAACCAGGAAAGTGACCTGCAAGGCATATAGGACCGAGGGGACACTGCTAAAGCAGAACTGAGTATGTCTGAAAAAATGTCTGAAATGACTTATCTCTTTCACCAATATCAAAAAGTTTTAGAGTATTGGGAAAGGGGCAAGTAGAAGCAGAGAAGATTCTACAACTACTATAGTATAGTATAGTATACATAGAGCGTGTGCTCGGTCGTGTCCAACTCTTTGCAACCCCAAGGACTGTAGCCCACCAGCCTCCTCTGTCCATGGGATTTTCCTGGCAAGAATACTGCTTATTAAGATGCACATCATAAATATAAAAAGAGGGAGAGGCTATGCTTTGAAAAAGCCATAGATCTGACTCTGCCACCATCCAATCAATCACTGAATTCACACAGTACCCTTTAACCTTATTTTGATTTGTTTGTGCTCATAAAAAAGTGTTGGTCCCCACGTCAGCTGGCAGGACCCTAGGGTCAACACATTAAGGTATTCTTGGATAGTGCTTTTCATTGAAATAATGCAGCACTAGTCTCACAACTGCTGCTCCCTGGGCATTTTCAGAGCAGGCTCCTGCTTGCTCCCTGGTCCTGAAAATGAGGCCAGGGTAAGTTTCTGGGGTGACTGGCCAAATGAGACAATAAGCATCTCAGGGAGAAACACCGTGATGAGAGTACAAACAATGACAGGGAGACAAGAAGCATGCATTACACACTAGCTCATAGCCACACACTCTGCTCCTAAACACTTTAAATACATTATTTCATTTTATCCTTATAAAGGGCAACTGAGGAAAAAGCTAATATTATCCCCATTGTATGATGAGAAAAATAAGGCATATATATATGCATGCTAAGACACTTAAGTCATATCCACTCTATGCAATGCTATGGACGATAGCCTGACAGTCTCATCTACCATGGGATTCTCCAGGCAAGAATATGGCGGTGCGTTGCCATGCTCTTCTCCAAGGGATCTTCCCAACCCAGGAATCGAACCTAAGTCTCCTGCATTGTAGGCAGATTCTTTACCTTCTGAGCCACTAGTAGGAAAGTAAGTGAGGCATCAGTTCAGTTCACTTCAGTCACTCAGTTCAGTTCAGTCATTCAGTTATGTTCAACTCTTTGCATGGACTGCAGCACACCAGGCCTCCCTATCACCAACTCCAGGAGCTTGCTCAAACTCAAGTTCGTCAAGTAGGTGATGTCAGCCAACCATCTCATCCTCTGTCATCCCTTTCGCCCACCTTCAATCTTTCCTAGCACCAGGGTCTTTTCCAGTGAGTCAGTTCTTCACATCAGGTGGCCAAAGTATTGGAGTTTCAGCTTCAGCATCAGTGCTTCCAGTGAACACCCAGGACTGATCTTCTTTAGAATGGACTGGTTGGATCTCCTTGCAGTCCTAGGGACTCTCAAGAGTCTTCTCCAACACCACAGTTCAAAAGCATCAATTCTTCAGCACTCAGCTTTCTTTATATTCCAACTCTCACATCTATACATGACTACTGGAAAAACCGTAGTTTGACTATATGGGCCTTTGTTGGCAAAGTAATGTCTCTTCTTTTTAATATGCTGTCTAGGTTGGTCACAGCTTTTCTTCCAGGGAGCAAGAGTCTTAATTTCATGGCTGCAGTCACCATCTGCAGTGATTTTGGAGTCTCCCAAAATTAAGTCTCTCACTGTTTCCATTGTTTCCCCATCCATTTGCCATGAAGTAATGATGGAACCAGATGCCATGATCTTAGTTTTCTGAATGTTGAGTTTTAAGCCAATTTTTTCACTCCCCTTTTTCACTTTCATCAAGAGGTTCTTTAGTTTCTCTTCACTTTCTGCCATAAGAGTGATGTCATCTTCTCACCTGAGGTTATTGATATTTCTCCTGGCAATCTTGATTCCACCTTGTGCTTCATCCAGCCCAGCATTTTGCATGATATGTTCTACATATAAGTTAAATAAGAAGGGTGACAATGTACAGCCTTGATGTACACCTTTCCTGATTTGAAACCAGTCTGTTGTTCCATATCCATTTCTAACTATTGCTTCTTGACCTGCATAAAGATTTCTTAAGAGGCAGGTCAAGTGGTTTGGTATTCCCATCTCTTTAAGAATTTTCCAAAGTTTGTTGTGATCCACACACTCAAAGGCTTTGGCGTAATCAATAATGTAGAAGTAGATGTTTCTCTGGAACTCTCCTGCTTTTTTGATGATACAACGGATGTTGGCAATTTGATTGCTGGTTCCTCTGCCTTTTCTAAATACAGCTTGAACATCTGGAAGTTCACCGTTCACATACTGTTGAAGCCTAGCTTGGAGAATTTTGAGCATTACTTTGCTAGTGTGTGAGACGAATGCAATTGTGTGGTAGTTCGAACATTCTTTGGTATTGCCTTTCTTTGGGATTGGGATGAAATGAGGCATAGCTCCATTAAATAACCTGCCACAGATTTATAAAGCTATTGATGGGAGAGCCAGAGTTCAGTCAAACTTCAGAGAGTTCTAGAAGATAAGCATCTTGAGGACAGACAATTGGTCTCTTTTGTTTGTCATTTATATCCTCAGAAACTAAAACAGTACCTGGAACATAATAGATACCTAGTAAAGGATAGTAGACACTCAGAAAATATGTTTTTAATAAATGAGCAAATGCACTGATGAAATCTAAGAGAGATGAATTCTATCAGAGAAAGAAAAAAGAAAAAGAAGGGAGGGATGTGAAGCAGTGTATTTGTGCAGGCTGCTATAACAGAACATCAGACTGGGAAGTTTATAAACAACAGACATTTATTTCTCACAATTCTGGAGGCTGAAAGTCAAGACTGGAGTCCAGAATGGTTAAATGAGGGCTCTCTTTCAGGTTGCAGATTTCATGCTGTGTCCTCCTGTGGTAAAAGGGGCAAAGGTCTTTTAGGATCCTTATAAAATAAGGGCACTAATCACATTCACGGCTCCATCCTCATGACTTAAACACCTCCCCAACACCTCACCTCCTTATGCCATCACCTCGGGGGGTCAGAATTTCAACGTATGGATTTGGGGGGAAAACATTCAGACCATAGCAGGAAGGATACAGAGAGATCCACAGAGGAAGAGAAGCCGTTCTATGTTCCTCGATTTACAAGTTATCTCGTAGCCCAGCAACCCTATTTATCAAGAAGGAATTTATTTGCAAAAAGAGAACAAGGACTAAATCCGATTTAGTTTTCCCCTTGAGGGAGGCAAGCTGTCAGAAAGCTTCAGAGGGATCCACACTCGGGGATTTTAAGCTGGATTATTCTGCAAGGGAAAGAAACATGCCAGCTTTTTAGCTCTCAGGGTAGTTCCACCCTGTCACTGAGTGACAGCAGTTAAAGTCACGAGGACTCAGTTCTGACCTGGCTCTACATTAATGCATCACCTCTGCTGTGCCATTACGGTGTCCCTCCTTCCCTTTCTCTCTTAATCAAAGACAGTATCCTCTCTTCGGTTGTGGAATCAATAAGGAAAGCTTCCTTTACCTGGTCTAGCTTAGCACATTCTGATCTGTTGGGGATGTAATAACTCTTGCCCATATGGATTCCATTCGTACTCAGTCACAAGGAAATTTCTAAGAAGCACTTTTTCATCACACTCAATATCCCCAAAATATCCCTTTGGCACATCCAAATGGTGAAGCCAACTCTTCGCTTTCAAGATGATTCTAAGTTGTTTCACAGCTGAAGAATAGGTAGTTGAAAGCTGAAAAGGATGATGGAAGTTACTAAAATCCATAAGCAAAGTACACTAACTCTTCACTAACTCTTTTGTCTCTGGGACACAAACAGGAGATGCTTTTAGTAGAGGTTCTGCTGGAAAAAGGCTTCCCAGGTGGCACCAGTAGTGAAGAATCTGCCTGCCAATTCAGGAGATGCAGGTGTGATCCCTGGGTCAGGAAGATCCCCTGGAGAAGGACATGGCAACCACTCCAGTATTCTAGCCTGGGAAATCCCATGGACAGAGGAGCCTGAGAGACTACAGTTCATGGGGTTGCAATGAGTAAGACACGACTGAGCACACACACATACCACAACACACACACACACACACACACACACACACACTGCTTAAAAAGTGACCAGAAGTCGCTCACTAAAATTTCCATCCAAAGTCTGACTTTTTATTATTTTTTTTAATCTAGACTGCTATTCTTGCAGACAACCTGCCCTTATATTTCAGATTTGGGATATTTGATTTTCAATGTGGAAAAAAAAAAGCTATTTTTTAAAAATAGCTCAGATGAGGTTTCACTATTCATCATCTGATTTCAGACAAGGCTGAGAGAATAAACTGACATTTATTAATCAAGTGCTGGGTCACGGTATGACTTGTCTAAGACCAGGGAGGCCAAAATCGTTTTCCTTCATAGAACAATCACGGTGATCACCAGGGACTGTATTTACACAAAGAACTGGGGTTAAGTCATAAATTCAAATACATGTATATTCACAAAGTTTTGTAGATGGACACCTCAAGATATCTATATGCTAATGCCCATTAAAATAAAGAACAATTTTAAGTTTTGTGACCAAGGGCATTTAGTTAATGATGCTTATTAAACATTATACTTCCACAGGGTCATTTGCACCTGAGTCTTAAAGACCTTCGCACTGTGGATGATATAATGCCTATTTGATAACAGGGTGTCAGTCACCAGGAGACCAATTACCAGGTCAAAGTTAAAGAAAGGCAGAGGGTTTTATCAACTGTCCAGGGGCTGTCGAAGATGTTTTAGGAGATTCTCCAAGTATAAGGAGACCTTTCATTTGTCCTTGTTGGACAAATCTATCTATTAACTTTAAAATGGAATCTTTTTATAAATCAGTATGTTAATAATTCAGAACTTCAAGAGACTTCATATAAGAAAACTTTTTAAACAAATTCTCTTGTTATTTTCTACTCAGGAGAGTACTAATCGATAATATGATATTAATTATATTGGTCTCTCAGCTCTCTGCTGTTGAATTGCTTGGTCCTTTCAATTGTTTCAAAATCCTGAATGATAGACTTTGCTGCCCTCCCCACTCTCTGAGACCAACTCAGCATCTTAGGAGGTACAAAGAGTGGTCAGTTCAAGATCTATGGATATAACTTGAGAGCAGATTTCCTAAGGCCATTTTCTCTCTTATACACAACAATGTTGAGAACAGTGGCACCCAAATACACTAAGGTACTAATCTTCTCCACATCTCATAAAAAGTAGGACATGTGAAAAATTGCTTTTTCTCCTTGTAATTATTAATTCCATTAATTACCTTTGGACAAATGGAATGGGCCAAACTTTAGTCTCACAGTGACAGTTTAGCAACTCACATCTTTTTCCTAGGTGAAGAAATGATTCTCATGTTAAAATTTGAAGAATCATTTAAGGCCTAAAACAAGGGTTTTTCTCAATGCCTCTTGCAAACTATCATCCAAGAATACTGATTTGGGTTCATTGTTCAGAGATTAGGGATCCCAGCCAGTCTTCTCAGGAGATATAACTAGTATAAAATTAAAACTTAGAGGAGAGCTTTGTTCTGAAGCCAGATATCCTGGGTTCAAATTCTGATATTACTGCTTATTAGCTGTATGTGTACATATGCGCCCAGTTGCTTCAGTCATGTCCAACTCTTTGCGACCCTATGGATTGTAGCCCGCCAGGCTCCTTTGTCCGTGGGATTCTCCAGACAGTACTAGAATGGGTTGCCATGCCCTCCTCTAGAGAATCTTCCTGACCCAGGGATAGAACCTGCATCTCCTGCATTGCAGGCAGATTCTTTACTGCTGAATCACTGGAGAAGCCCCATTAGCTATGTAGCCCTTGGTAAGTTATTAAATCCTCTGTACCTTGAAATATTATTTTAAGAAATACATAACTTAATAGAGGTAGTGTGCTTGTAATACTATTTGCTTTACTTGGCAAATTATAAACAAGACAACTGTTAAATTAAAAAAAGAGAAAAAATGCTAAAGATTATTATAATTATCACCTACAACATCATCACCATTAGCATCCAATTCTTGTTCCTACCTATTAGTTCTACTTTTTCAACTTTCTGAATTAAAGAAAAAACCCTCTCTAGTTTGGTCTTTGTTCAGATTCCTCCCCATCAGTGATCCCTAAGTGGTGTGGCTTCTGGTACTGGACAGAAAAATTCCAGAGAGTGCCAGTGCCCAAATCTCAAAGACTTTCAGAGGCCAAGTCAGAGGAAAAACTTAGTCCTTGGAAGCTTGCTGAGCACATACAGGCGTTTGCAGAAGAACCACTTCCAGATGGTAGATAAGCAGCAGATGGTGAGGCTGCCCTTAGAATTCAGCTGAGAAGAAGAATGAGGCAGTTCAACTCAATTCAGTTCAATTTAGACATTTTTCCAAGATCTCCACTTTGACCAGTACTTGAAGTTGGCACTGTAAGAGATAGGAAAGGGAGGATATAAAGTTTTGCTCAAGGCTGAAAAACCTGAACAGCAATAAAGAGACAAGATGTGCACAGACCTGTTAAATACAATTCAGCATGTGATTAAGTAGCATGCCTTATGCAGACAGGAAGTGGTGTGAACATAGGAAAAGTCCTTGTGAACCCAGAATAGAAAATACTCATGTAAAAAATGACTCTCAGTAAAAGCTGCTGCTAAGCTAAGTCACTTCAGTAGTGTCCGACTCTGTGCGACCCCATAGACTTTTACTCTCAGTAAAAGCTAGCCTTGTAAAAATCGTCTCAGACCCAGGTCAGAGGATTACGCAGATTATATCATGGTTCAGTCTAAAATGACTTAAACAAAATAGATTTTTAAAAAAATCGTAACAGGTTTGTCATTGCTGGCTTTCATGGTCTGGGGACTTTGGACCTGCTGTGGGAATAAGGGAGTCTCTAACCTTTATAATCTTCCAGAGAGTGGCTAGGTACTTTCATTAATTCAAAAGATATTTCAAGAAAGTTACTGCACCAGTGCTGCACCAGTGCATCTGAAGCAATGAGCCATTATGGGCAGACAGGTTTCAGACAGAAATAGTCATGTAACGAAGCACAAAATGAAAGACATTTCACAAACTTCTCTGCAGAGGAAGGAACTCTTCACATAGGAGCTATTAGCTCTTGTTTGAAAGATCCAGCCAATCCTGCCATGAGTGCTCAAACTGCCAAGTACCTATAGTTTAAAAGTGTATTGCTTAGGGAGAAATCCATGAGGTCAATTAAAGTTAACCTGTTTCAGTGCCTGACACATTGCCTGTAAGGGACCAATCTTTAATTCTGGACAGGAGAAAAACATGAAAAATGTTTTAGCAAAGGTGTTTAAATCCCACTGAGGGAAATTGTTAAAGGGAACACATGAATTTTTAAAAACCTAGGAGATTGTGCAAATGTCATAACTTTCTGTCAATTCAAGGTAAGAGCGTAATCAACTGGAATGATCATATTATATATTAATACATTTGAAAGATAGAGGCCCCTCACTATAGTATAAATGCTTTCATCTGAGAATGCTTTCTTCAAAGCGACTTTTGTAAATTAAATCATATTTTTAAAAATCCAGGATAACTTATTATTTAATGAAATAATATATCTAATCATGTGTTAAACTTCCCTAGTGGCTCAGATGGTAAAGAATCTGCCTGCAATGCGAGAGACCAAAGTTCAATCCCTGGGTCTGGAAGGTCCCTTGGAGAAGGGAAAGGTTGCCCACTCCAGTATTCTTGCCTGGAGAATTCCATGGAAAAAGGAGCCTAGTGGACTACAGTCCATGGGGTCACAAAGAGGTGAAGATGACTGAAAAACTTTCACTTCACTTCAATCGTGTGTTAAGGAAAATGATTGCTTTTAAGGCAACGGTTCACCTCTGATACATCTGCTTTACAAGTTTGGATGACTGCATGGCTAATTTCTGCGTCTTTGATTGATTTTTAAGGTTTTTTAATTTTTTAAATTTTATTTTATTGTTTATTTATTTGTGGTTGCACTGGGTCTTTGTTGCTGTGTGGGTTTTCTCTAGTTTGCAGGGAGTAGAGACTACTCCCCACCTGTGGTGCATGGGCCTCTCATTGCAGCAGCTCCTCTTGTTGCGAGCACTGGCTCTAGAGCACAGGCTCAGGAGTTGTGAGCCTAGGCTCAGTTGCTCTACAGCATGAGGAATTCTCCTGGACCAGAGATCGAACCTGTGTCCCCTGCATTGGCGAGTGGATTCTTATCCATTTTACCACCAGCGAAGTCCCATTTTTTTTAAAATCAATGTCAGGGAAGTCCCATTTTTTTTTTTAATCAATGTCTATCTAAAATAAAAGTAAGTCAGAGATGACATTTTGAAATGTAACTGTCTTTGGTATTTTATTTGTTCTATAAGTATGTATTTACCATATTTATAAGACCATTTGTTTACAAGATAACAAAAATCAAATATCAATAATCTATCCTTAGGGTATTTGTGTGAGGTTATGGATATATGTAAAAATTAGTGTATAAATAGGTGTATATATATACACAATCTTTATATATGTTGGCCTGAAGTAGAATTGCAGTTATTCATTCTACTGAATAATGGGATTACACATCTTTACTGTAGAAGCCCTATAACCTGGTTGAAGAAATAATGTGATGTATTTCAGTAAAAATAAAATATTAGAGGGCTAGGTCTATAAAATGCACATACTATCAGTCTTAGGATTGTATTACACTCCACAACTCACCCATATTTTACCTGTAAAATAGTAAAAATAGTAAAATAAAAATAGTAGAAAAAAATAGTAAAAACCCTGCAACTGAAACCAATGAAACTATATGAAATAGAACAATATCTACATTTCTTTTCAGGTTACAACTGTTGCAGTTCCCAAAACACTAATTATTTTTTGTCTAAACAAATATAAGCTGTCTAAATTCATGTAAATTATTTCCATGCATTGTGTGATGACTACACGAATTGCAGCAGCACTGGTTATAATAGAAAGATGCCACAGCTTTTTACTGAAATTATTTTTTTACAAAATGTGTTAATGATGTTAAAATGTCAGCCAAGTCATAATTTTGATGTTCTCTGCGTTAAAACAAATAGTTGATTCCCTATTAGTTAAGAAAACATACCCTAGAGCCAGATTGCTAGGATCAGGTCCTAGTTTCATCAATTCTTTATATGGCATTCTGTTTCCTCATCTGTAAAGGAGAAATAATAATGGTGTCTTTCTCATATGAACACTGTGAAGATTAAATGGATTAATAATGCAAAGTGCTTAGAATCATTTTGGGCACACAGTAAACACTGCATGTGCTGGTTATTATTACTATTTTCAATAGGCAGTTTTTAAGTGCACAGAGACCAATTGTAAATCATTTCCCATTGATTGTTTAACCTGCAAGAATTATGAGAGAAAAAAGAGAAATAAACAAGTCATCAAATGGTAATATAGTTATACTCCCTTATAACAAATTTTAGATGAAAAAAATGCTTATTCTTTGCCAACAACCTTTCATCAGCATCAGAATAGCCATATAATCAGGTTTAATTAGACAAAGTAAATGTATTTAAACCTTGATGCCCCTGTAAGATTAAAAAAAAAAACTAAAGAATTTCAGATTTAATAAATGAGGACTTTTCAGTTTTAGTGATTTTTGATAAGAAGCCCAGAGTACTTTACAAATCTTCTAATTAACCTTTGACATATTCGATGAAATAAAATGCAATCACTGTTTCTTCTTTTTAAACATGTATTATTTAGAGCAATTTAACAGGCTGAGGCTATAGAAGATTTAGAAGTGCAGAAACATCCAAACTGTCATTCAAACGATTTGCTTGGTCTTTTAATATTTATGACAATGTTCCATAAAGCATGCTTTTATTTTTAAGAATTACTAAGATTTGTGTCTTAAAATTTATGTATTAAAAAATAAACTTAATTTAATTACTCTAAAAATACTACTTTCTGACCAAACAGAAAATAAAATATTGCAAAACATAGTATAACAGAGGATGGAATTCAAAAATAAGGGGGAAAGAGACCTTCACTGTGTATTGGCTCTTTAATCAACATGACACCTGGGTGTCACTTCACTATTGCTGAAGTTAGGACCTGCATAAGTAATGTGAAAAGGCTGGTCTGAAGAGTAGAAGCTAGGAGTTGAAAGATCCTTAAGTGAAACTTGTCCAACAGTGAAATTCTCCTTGTAAGTTCCCAGTGGTAGAAAATGCACTATATCCTAGTGCTCAAGCCATCTACAGATAGTTTTAACTGCTAAAAAGGTTATTTCTTAGCCACATTCTGGGTCTTTCTATCTAAGCTCCCCAGTTTTTCAAATGTAGAATAGAAGGCAGTCCCACTTTCTAAATGAGGAAAGAAAACTTGAAATGAAACCAGAAGGGTGCTATTATGTTTTCCACTATTACGCTGGAGCAAACATAGCAGGAGGGGCCCAGAGAAATTTAGAATGTTCCCTATGCCTTTTACTTGACCAAGTCTTCCACCAAGTGACCATCTTACCAAGGAAAATTTCTGTCCTCAATGAGTCACACTCCATGCCAGCTAGATTTCCCTTCTAGCACCTCAGGGAACTCAAGCCAAGATCAACCTTCTACTCCAAACCTACTCCAACCTTAAGGTCATGGTCATGACCCTGAATTAATTAATGACCTTCAGCTATATTTGTTGTTATTGTTCCATCGGTAGGTTGTGTTCAACTCTTTGTGACCCCATGGACTGTAGCCCTTTAGACTCCTCTGCCCATGGGATTTCCTAGGCAAGAATACTGGAGTGGATTGCCATTTCCTTCTCCAGGGCATCTTCCCAACCTAGGGATCCAACTCGTCTCCTGCACTGGCAGGTGGATTCTTTACCACTGAGCCACCAGGGAAGTCCCATCAGCTCTACAGTTCAGTTCAGTTCAGTCGCTCAGTCGTGAGTGGTGCTGATCAAAGTGTGATATGATATGTGTTGATTCAGGAAACATTGTGTTACCAACCTGCAATAAGATTAAAAAACAAAACGAGAATAAGAGTTTAGAAGTGCTGTAGCTCTCAGATATTGTGGTGGCATCAAGAACATAATTAATGGACACTTCTTGAATATAGACCACTTTGAAGTCTGTCAAAATTTAATCTGGTGAGCCACACCTGGTATGAGTGATATGAATCCCTACCTACCATAACACAGTAGGACTCTAGATAGGTCTGTCCTGGAATGAAAACATAGACAGTCCTTCACTGCAGACGATTTGAGAACCACAACTGATTGGGATCAATAACAAGTGTATAGGTTTTCAGTTGAATCTTCTCATCTTTTTCCATGTCCTTCAATACATAAATTCCAAGAAGGACTCCTCCCCAGGTGGTCTATTTCTTATGAATGAACTGATCTTTTACTTTGTTTTGTCCTCAGCTTCCATGCATGCAAGCTAAGTCGCTTCAGTCATGTCTGACTCTGCAACTCTATGGACTGTAGCCCTCCAGGCTCCTCTTTCCATGGGATTCTCCAGGCAAGAATATTGGAGTGGGTTGCCATGCCCCTCTGCAGGGAATATTCTCGACCTAGGGATCAAATCTAAGTCTCTTATGTCTCCTGCATTGTCAGGAAGGTTCTTTACCACTTAGCTCCACCTGGAAAGCCCTCTAGCTTCCATAGACCACACACACACAAAAATCCAATTTTCTACCTATTTACAATATTTATCTTTAATAAAATTTAAATATAAGGGAAAATAGATGTTTCATGGATTTTTTACATGGGGCTAGCTCCTAGTTTGCATTAACATGATACCAAATCACAAATAACCTCAGGGCATTATTCAAGGTCATGAATATATGCTATAGTGTCACAGATAGATCATAAGGTGAAGATCATTCTCAGAAGAATTTAGCAAGACTGACATTCACCTACCCAAAATAAGCATGGAAAGACCATTGAATTAGATTGCAGGGGATTGAAGTTTGGGGCTTCTCTGGTGGCTCAGATGGTAAAGAATCTGCTTGCAATGCAGGAGACTCAGGTTGGTCCCTGGGTCGGGAAGATCCCCTGGTGAAAGGAATGGCAACACATTCCAGTATTCTTGCCTGGAGAATCCCATGGACAGAGGAGCCTGGTGGTCTATAGTCCACAAGACCAAGGAATTGGACATAACTGAGTGACTAATCTCACACTGAGTTCCAGTATTACTTATGGTACATATTAACCAGTTTTGTGACTTTCATGAAGTCTCCAAACCTTCTGTACCAAAATTTCCTCCGCTATGAAAACAGGAGTTTGAATGAGCCAGTATCTGAAGTCTCTTGACAACTTTAAAATTTCATAATTCTAAAAAAAATATTTTCCCTTAAGGAAGTTTCTTGATGGAGGAATAATTTTCCCAGCAGTATATTCCCTGCCGAAAGACAGACTGACCTCTTTGCACTTGCACAAGTAGCTCTTTATTATAAATTTAGCATTATCAGACTCTTCTAGGCTAAAACTACCCAACAAATTAGGCATTGACCCCAACCTCAAAAACACGCTTTTTCATGGTGACACGAACCCTAACTTTCAGATATCTCTGAGTGTGAGGAGTAATTCACACAGGCCTGATCATGACAAAATGATTTCCATAACACACCAGTATCTAGAAGGTACTGTTTATTGAATTGCTATTTGTCTCATGAGACTTTTCTCAAGGGGCTCTTCAAATGCTTAACAACCCAAAATAAAGCCATCTGGCCTCCCTCAACTCATAAAGCTGACAGCATTAACCCAGGTCTTAAACAGATTTAGGAATTGAGTGAGCCCCCAGGAACACTTGAACATGAGTAACCACGCTAGCGTTGAATTCACAGATATTTCATTCATTGCTTATGACCACAAATCATGTTTTAAGCATCTTTACACTCCTGAGATGGTAAGATGATAAGCCCTGTGCCTGCCAAGGAAGTTCTTGTGTGTGTGTGTGTGTGTGTGTGTGTGTGTACCATATACAATGTGTGAGCTAGAGATTGCTCTAAATTATCAGTAATTTCCCTAGTGTCTTTCATCTTTCAAATTAATACAGGGAAGTGCTGATGCAAATGAAGACAAATACAGAAAAAAATGGAGACAATATGGAAATTACAAAACAAAATGTAAACAAATCATGCAACACTTTCAAATAAAAATTTAGTCCTCATTATCTAAAACATAATTGGAATTTAAAGCTAAGTATATACAAAAAAGGCATATAAGAAGACAGTAAGAAGAGTTTTCTGATCTGAATTTCAGTCTGAAAGAGCGTTTGCTCTAAGTTTTCTAGAGAAGATAAGAGTAATCAGCAGTTCTTTCATAAATAAAGCAGAGAAACTCTGGGGTATAATCTCAAGGCTCTCCCTGCAAAGGAATGTTAAAATTTACATACCAGAACAGTAAAACAATGCCTACTGAAGTTAAGTAGTTGAAGGCAATGGAATTAATGAATAGAGTCCTGGGGTGATCTAGTCACCCCTTAGCCCATGGGGCCTTGATGTCTTCTTCTTAAGTGGCCAGTGTTCACTGGGAAAATGCTGTCATTGATACCAACGTTGTCTCTTCCATTCTGAAATCAGCAAAAGGATCTTGACGCAATGTCTTACATCAATGGGGCAGGATCTCTTTTTTCTCCAAAGCTTCCTCAGTGCCCCCAAGGGTTTTTCTTTGACAACTACCAAACTAAAGTCCCAGGATCATCAATATTAGTTTCCTACCTAAAGAGAAAGAATCCTCCCTACACAGTTTGAATCCCTGGGGTTTCGAATAGCTTCAGGGCCTATTTTCTCAGCACTCTCTGCTGGCAGGTATGTTTGTTTCCCTGCAGAAATCGAAGATATCCACCTATGAGAAGATGTGGGCTTTCATGAGTAGCAGGCAGCAGACTGCCCTGGTCAAAAACAGTGATGAGGGGATCCATCGAGTGCTCACCACTGACTATGCCCTGCTGATGGAGTCCACTAGCATCGAGTATGTGACGCAGAGAAACTGCAACCTCACCCAGATCGGGGGCCTCATTGACTCCAAAGGTTATGGAGTGGGAACGCCTATTGGTAAGAAAGACAAGGCAGTATCCAAAATGGCGAATGTTAATTACAAAGTATAGAAGGGAATGGACTCAGATATATCTACTCCACATTCTGAGAAAGTCTACAGTTCCTTCCATGGACTAATTAAAAGGGAAATGCCCGTACAGATCATAGACACGTTTGAATTAAAGAGTCCAAGATCTTCAAACTAATAAACTTTCAACTCATTATTTCTTTCAAGTTCTGCCACTGCATATATGTTTGAGGACATAGATTTTATTATTTTACCCCAAATATTGTTTAACAATATCTTCCAAATTAGCACTCATTACATTATGTTCTCCAATACATGCCTATATAGTTTTTTCCATATTAAATTTTACTAGAATACAGCAAAATTAACTAAGCATATAGATGACAAAGTTAAAGAGCTAGCGTTCCATGTAAGTAGAAAACAAAACTGTATCTATCAAAAGGAAGAGGTAAAAGTTTAAATTATAATTTGCTCAGACAATATGCGGATTCAATCATTAATAACTATCTAAAATTTCCAAATAGTCCTTGTTTTTAAGTCAATAAGTTGTGTCCAACTTTTTGCTACCCCATGGACTGGAGCACACCAGGCTTCCCTGTCTTTCACTGTCTCCCAGAGTTTGCTCAAACTCATGTCCATTGAGTTGGCAAGACCATCCAACCATTTCATCCTCTGTTGCCCCCTTCTCCTTCTGCCCTCAATCTTTCCCAGCATTCAGATCTTTTCCAGTGAATCAGTTCTTCATATCAGATAGCCAAAGTACTGAAGCTTCAGCTTCAGCATCAGTCCTTCCAATGAATATTCAGGGTTGATTTCCTTTAGGACTGACTGTTTGGGTCTCCTTGCTGTCCAAGGGACTCTCAAGAGTCTTCTCCAACACCACAGTTCAAAAGCATCATTTCTTCAGTGCTCAGCCTTCTTCATGGTCCAACTCTCACATTTGTAGATTACTACTGGAAAAGCCATAGCTCTATGTGGACTTTTGTTGGCAAAGTGATATCTCTGTTTTTAAGATGCTCTCTAGGTTTGTCATAGCTTTCATTCCAAGAAGCAAATGTCTTTTAAATTTTCTGGCTGCAGTCACCATCCACAGTGATTTTGGAGCCCAGGAAAATAAAATCTGTCACTGTTTCCACTTTTTCCCCATCTATTTGCCAAATAGTCCTGCCCTTGATTTTGTACCACTTCACAGTCTAAGGTTATTGTTACCTTGTAGGCATACAGACCCACACAGCTAGGTCTTCCTGCATGTCTGAGATCTGGAACTATATTCTGTATTCAAGGGCCAATGACTTCCCTATAGAAAACTCCCCTATTTCCCTCACTACAGAAACTGTATTGTGTAAGGTCCTGGTATGGTGGCAATCTGTTCTTCTCAAGTGAATCCGCAGCAATTTTTTGATAAGCATTCCAAAGAGGAGGAATTGGAGGCCATCTTAGACCACTGGGTTAGTCCAATAAGAAATCATAAGTTACATCAGATAATTAAGGACCCAAGGTTGATTATTATTTATCTCTTTCAAAAAGGATTATCTGGTTCCCTCAACACTATACAGACATCACAAACTCAGATGCTTACAGAGATCAAGCAGGCATAATTGAATAAAGCTTTGTGTGAAGAAGCAATAGGGAACACTAGCAACCATGAAGAATTAGCGACTACATGACTCATAAAGGGGTCAGCTGCCTTTCAGGTCAGTTGGTTGTGGGAATTCATACACAACATTGTTAAATCTTCTATTTCTCATGAAGAGAAAACAAACAAACTTTAGGTGAACTTTCCTGATGCTTTAAATTGGCAGCAAATTTATTTTTTCAAAAAGATTAAGTAGCCTGTATTCAATTTCTGATCTATACTAACTTGATTAACTAGATAAAGGTCAACTCTCTTCACCTTTTACTGTCAATACATAATCAATTTGATTCCATGCAATACATCTGGTGCTAGAAATATATGCAGTAAAGACATTAACTATATTATTATTGTTGTTATGCGTGTCCTTTAAATAAATCAGCAGAATGACTACCTTATTGCCCCTTTATTTATAATAACTTTTCCTGATGAAAATGCCAATATTCAAGTGAAGTGAACACTTTTTCCCAAGTGGTTACCTCTCCTTAAACTGTGCTCTTCAGGGGACTCAGTGGGTTAGTCAGATATTAACTAAAAGGATACTATGCTTCTTTTTGATTTGAAAAGCAATGCCTCATCTCTCTAACTAAGCCTTGTCACCTCATTTTAGATAATGAGGTGGAAGAAGCTAGATGTTATTATATATATAATATATATATTATATTCCATCACTGCCAGAGACCTGTGTTCCATCCCTGGGTCAGGAAGATCCCAAAGGAGGGAATGGCTTACCCACTTCAGTATTCTTGCCTGGAGAATTCCAAGGACAGAGGAGCCTAGCAGGCTACATTCCATGGGGTCACAAAGAGTCAGACAGGACTGAACACACAGGGATCAAACCCATGTCCCTTGCACTGGCAGGTGGATTCTTACCCACTGACCACCAGAGAATCCAATGTAGCATTTTGAAAATGACTATGCCACCATGTGAAGGAGGCTGACCCTGTGATAATTATCACTATATTTTATATAATATGATATAAAGAGATTTAAATGTTCCAATTTAGTCTAACTTTTGCCAACATCATGCAGCGTCTGACATACAAATTCCAAAATTGAAGAGTTTTCCCCCCTCCCTACATGAAAAAAAAAATACACACCAGGAATTTTTCATAGTGGTTATAAACCTGTCATGCTTTTAAAACAAAAACAATGAGGGAATAATTGGAACAGATGGCAGACCTCAGAGAGAATGCATCCACTGGGAATACAGCTGTTGATAAATTTGTGAGATGTTTCTTCTATGATGAATTGACTCTTTAAGAAAGATCAGTTTGCTATTCAGGAAGATTCACACATGTACATATATATTTTTTTCAAGTGACTTGTCATAAATCACTTCAATGTCATTCAGTCCATGTAAGCAACAACAATTGAAGCTAAAATATATTCAAATATAAAAAATTCCCACATACTTCTGGTCTTGCCCTGGCTGGCTCACTCAAGGCTCCAAGTTCCTTCTCACAGTCAACGATGGGCAAAATCAGCTCAGTCACAACACAAAATTGAAAACTTTGTTTCTTACAGGCTCCCAGGACAGGGCTCTGGAAATGTTCCTCCTGAGGGATTTAAAATAAAACTTGAAGAGAATGAGAGCAGTTAAGGCTTAAACAGGTTACTAGGAAGCTGGAAATGACCTTCCTTGGAGACCAACTTTAAACAGAGATCCAATCTCATCTGTCTGAATTGCTTTAGGTACCATGCAGCCTGAAGGCAGAAGGAGAGCATCAGTCAATATTTACTGAGTGCCCACTGTGTATACTGCCATGATTACTGCTGCAGTTGTTACCGTATGATTATTCTCACATTCTTCAAACCACCTTTCTGTACATTCAAGTAAAGCTCTCATGATTCAAGTAAAGCTCACATACCATGAGTATGTTAAATGTGCTAATTTTGACACTAACCATTATTCTGGAGGTGTTTAAACAAGCAGCCAATATCTTAATTTGGATTTTGTGACTCATTTTCTCACCAGAAATCCACTCTTAACTGACAAGCCCAGAGAAGGCAATGGCAACCCACTCCAGTACTCTTGCCTGGAAAATCCCATGGACAGAGGAGCCTCGTGGACTGCAGCCCATGGGGTCGCCAAGAGTCGGACATGACTGAGCGACTTCACTTTCGTTTTTCACTTTCATGCATTGGAGAAGGCAATGGCAACCCACTCCAGTGTTCTTGCCTGGAGAATCCCAGGGACAGGGGAGCCTGGTGGGCTGCTGTCTATGGGGTCACACACAGTTGGATATGACTGAAGCAACTTAGCAGCAGCAGCAGCAGCAACTGACAAGCCACAATCTAACACCAAAACACTTTGATCTTTTTTTAAACATTTGCTTAAAACTTTTACTTTTGTATTGGGGGCTGATTAACAATTTGTGATATTTTCAGGTGAACAGTGAAGGGACTCAGCCATACATATATATGCATCTCTCCCATCCAGACTGCTACATAACATTGAGCAGAGTTCCCTGTGCTATACAGTAGGTCCTTTTGGTTGTCCATTTTAAATATAGCAGTGTGTACATGACCATCCTAAATTCCCTAACTACTGCTTCCCACCATCCTTCCCCCTTGGCAATTGTAAGTTCATTCTCTAAGCCTGTGAGTCTCTTTCTGTTTATAAGTCAGTTCAATTATATCATTTATTTTTAGATTACACATATGAAGGATGTCATATAGTATTTCTCCTTCTCTACATTTTGATCTTCTTTTAAACTTGATTTTGAGGTACTGACAATGACTTTAGGAAGTCTTGGAAGGGATGGAAAAAGTGATAAATGCCATAATATTAATCTTCTGCTTTTTAAACCATGCCTTAGAACATAAGATACATGTGAGAGAGGGGTAGGTAACATGGGGTGGGGGTGGTGGAGGGAGAAGTGTGAATGAATACAACACTAAGAAACAGTCAGGAGAATTAAGTTCTTGACTCTGCCAGTAGCTATGATTTTCACCCATATTTTCACATCCTAATTTTCTTCAGTTCTAAAAATAAGTGGATTGGATAATATGGATCCTAAGATCTCTTCTTTCAATCCCAAAGAAAGGCAATGCCAAAGAATGTTCAAACTACCCCACAATTGCACTCATCTCACACACTAGCCAAGTAATGCTCAAAATTCTCCAAGCCAGGCTTCAACAGTACGTGAACTAAGAACTTCCACTTGTTCAAGCTGGATTTAGAAAAGGTAGAAGAAGCAGAGATCAAACTGCCAACATCTGTTGAATCATAGATAAAACAAGAGAGTTGCAGAAGAACATCTACTTCAGTATTATTGACTATGCCAAAGCCTTTGACTATGTGAATCACAACAAACTGTGGAAAATTCTGAGATGGGAATACAAGACCAACTTACCTGCCTCCTAAGAAACCTGTATGCAGGTCAAGAAGCAATAGTTAGAACCAGGCAAGGAACAACAGACTGGTTCAAAATTGGGAAAGGAGTGTGTCAAGGCTGTATATTGTCACCTTGCTCATTGAACTTACATGCAGATTATATCATGCGAAATGCCAGGCTGGATAAAGCACAAGCTGGAATCAAGATTGCCAGGAGAAATATCAAGAACCTCAGATATGCAGATGACACCACCCTTATGGCAGAAAGCAAAGAGGAACTGAAGAGCCTCTTGATGAAGGTGAAGCAGGAGAGTGAAAAAGCTGACTTAAAACTCAACATTCAGAAAACAATCATGGCAACCAGTCCCATCATTTCATGGTGAATAGATGGGGAAACAATGGAAACAGTGAGAGACTTTATTTTCTTGGGCTCCAAAATCGGTGCAGATGGTGACTGCAACCGTGAGATTAAGATGCTTGCTCCTTGGAAGAAAAGCTATGACCAACTTAGACAGCATATTAAAATGCAGAGACATTACTTTGCTAACAAAGGTTCATCTAGTCAAAGCTATGGTTTTTCTAGTAGTTATGTACAAATGTGAGAATTCAACCATGAAGAAAGCTGAGTGCCGAAGAATCGATGCTTTTGAACTATGGTGTTGGAGACAACTCTTGAGAGACTCTTGGACTGAAAGGAGATCTAACCAGTCAATCTTAAAGGAAATCAGTCCTGAATATTCACTGGAAGGACTGATGCAGAAGCTGAAGCTCCAATACTTTGGTCACCTGATGCGAAGAACTGACTCATTGGAAAAGACGCTGATGCTGGGAAAGACTGAAGGCAGGAGGAGAAGTGTAGGAGAAGGGGATGACAAAGGTTGAGATGGTTAATGGCATCACTAAGTCAATGGACGTGAGTTTGAGCAAGTTCTGGATGTCAGTAATAGACCAGGGAGGCCTGGTGTGCTGCAGTCCATGGGGCCGCAAAGAGTCGGACATGACTGAGCAACTGAACTGAATTGACTGAAGCTCTCTTCTGGTTCTAAGAGGCCACATTTTCTTTTTCTTTTTTTTTTTCATTTTTCTTTTTCCACCAAGAAGAATGTTAAAGTTTACAGAAAGACCTTGAGTGTACTACTTTCTTACTGAGTAGAATAAAAAGCTCACAAAAACTCTTAGCACCCAAGGAGAAACTTAATAAAGAAATTTTACACTCTTTTTTTTTATCTCTTCCTTTGCTCTGATTAACATAGGGATCCAGTATTGGGCAAGCTGTGGCTGCAGCAAGATGATGTTAATGCTCTCTACTCATAATAGAATTAAAAGTCCAGGGGCATTGCTAGAAGATAGAGTATAAACAATATCAATAAAGTACTTGCAAACTTTCTAAATCTAGCTGTGTTTTGTGAGACCTTTGAATTATTCAAAACCTACTTTTAATAGTATTTAATAAGTGTATTAGTCAGTATGAACTAATTACTCTGCAAGTCTGTAATGGCCAAGGCAATAAATATTTATTTCTTAACTTTGTTATCATCCAATAGCAGACTGAGAGAGGGATTCTGATTCATTCAGTCATCCTGGGACCGAAGCCCTTTCTAACCAATGGTTCCACTATCCCTAGTATCTTAAAATTGTTTCCTCCTTGCTGAGTATTTGAGGAAAGAGAGGGAGAAAGTAGAGGATCATGTTGGGAGGATTCATGAGACAGGACTGGTAATAGTCATATAGCACTTTAGCTCCCAGTGGCTAGAAATTGGTCAGTCACCACAAGGCATTGTAAAGGAGACTAGGAAATGTCTAGCTACTCCCATAGGACAAAGAAATGGCACAGGTGATCATCTAGCCAGGCTGTCACAATATTAAACATCCAAAAGCCTAGAAAAAATGGAATTGAAATGATGAAATTCTCTAATGTGGGTAAAGATTCATAGGAAACTCACCAGAAACAGCAGGATGTCATGGAATTCGCAGCTCAGCTGTTCCTAATTTAAAAGGAACAATCTGGGTAATAGCTCATCTCAGCTTGTCAGCTTTGTCCTTTCCAATTATTTAGATCCTTCAAAATATAGGATTGAGCTTCCTTGCCCTTTGTTGGCCAATTTGTAGACTGAGGTTTTTCCAATAGCTGTGAGCAGTTACCTCTAAGACACCTGTAAGTTACCTGTAAGTAACCTCTAAGATGATAACCCTTCTTTGCATCTTCTTCAACCTTTTGGTAACCAATATCCAAATATCCTCACTTACAGGCTCTCCTTACCGGGATAAAATTACTATTGCTATTCTTCAATTACAAGAAGAGGGGAAACTGCATATGATGAAAGAAAAATGGTGGCGGGGAAATGGCTGTCCAGAAGAAGACAACAAAGAGGCCAGTGCTCTGGGAGTAGAAAATATTGGGGGCATCTTCATTGTTCTGGCTGCCGGACTGGTCCTTTCTGTATTTGTAGCCATTGGAGAGTTTATATACAAATCCCGAAAGAACAACGATATTGAACAGGTGAGTCATCTCTTTCTAAGATGGGTTAGTTTGGGGTTTGTGCTATCTGTCTTAAGCTTAGGGGTATTAAGGATGCTTGCCCTTTTTGTAATAGTCTATTGAATCAGATGCCAAGAAGAGCCATTTTTGAATTAGAGCAAAGAGCTCTTGAATCCCTGCCAGGTGCTGCTGGCACTGTAGGGCAATCATTTATTAATGAGAAGAAGGAAGCACCTTATACACTAAATCCAATTAGCACTTTTTGAAATGACAGTGCAAAAATTTCAACCTCGGTTAATTTCCTCAACAGTTGTTTGCTCTTAAGATAGAAACCCTAGATAGAGCAAGGAAGAAATAAATCCCAAATTAGAAAATTTATTAAAAAAAAAAAAAACCTTTGAGAGAACTGTTAGCATCTCCTTAGTTTCAGTACTGAGCACATGCGCTAATGCAAAGCAGTTTATATAAAGATATAAATGCAATATTTTGAAACTGAACATTACCTCTATCAAAGTGTGTTTTGTAAAAGAATAGTTCACAAAAAATGATAAACAATACAGGATGACAATAAAATATGAAAAATTTTATTTTTCCAAATTAGCGTTATGGTTGATTTTTCAACAGTCAACCCTTTTTGCCTGTTACTTTTAGCTTTGATGAAAAATCACACCAAGAGTTTACCCTATTCTGAATTAGAGGATGGTGATTAAAGATAATTCCTTCATAAACCTGTGAGAATAAACTAAACACACAGCTCATGCCCATTGTAGAGCATCTGGTACCCAGTGAATTTAAAAATAGTTAGACTTTTGAAACTATGCACTATTAATGACAGTGCTAATTTAAGGCTCAACTATCAATGTCTTAAAATCCTTAACAACTTTAGAACACAGGGCTCTACATTTCCATTTTGCTCTGGGTCTTCCAAATAATGTACCCAGTTCTGATTAATAATCTCATATGAGTCCCACTTTCTTTAAGTGGAAACATCTCCAAAGATGAGGATGACTGATTATAACCTAGTTTCATCATGAAATTTTTCCCGAAATTACAAGGCAATTGTGAGAACATTAAGCACCACTTTCCTAGACCTTGTTAGAGAAAATTGTCCTTAACTAAAAGGGAGAATGGACTGATCTGCTTTGTTTTAACTTTCAATTTGCTCTTGAGGTGTCTTGTTTTATGCAACTAATTTGAAAAATAAAAGCTTGTATATGTTATGCTTTAATGTGCTTCTCATAATTGTCATTTGATTTAAATTTTCATTTAAACAATCATTTTTTTGCTTCTGATTTATTCATTTTTCTATATTTTTCTCATTTCTTTTGCATGCAAGGCTTTTTGTTTCTTTTATGGACTGCAGTGTAAGCAAACCCATCCAACCAACTCCACTTCTGGAACCACTTTATCTACGGATTTAGAATGTGGCAAATTAATTCGAGAGGAGAAAGGGATTCGGACACAGTCCTCAATTCACACTGTGTAATCATTTTTTAAAAAAAAAAAAAAGAAGGTGTACCTCAGTAGAAACTGTTTCTGCTAATTAGTGTTGTTGATGATATCTCTGTCTACTAAACATAAATAACCATAACCCCTACCCTTATTTTAAGATAGCAAAACTCACGTACTCTGAACATTGAATTCAATGCACTAGAAACACGTGCATTTGATGTTGAAACAGAGGTATGTTAGATGTATACAGACTCCCAAATATGTGCATTTGCAGCAATTTGCTATACCATTGAGAGAATGGTTATCTTAGTTGTATTTTCATGTATTAAGATTAAGCAACTTTTTCCTCATACAAAAGTAGGTTCAGCCATTCAGCAGTACAAAGCATGAAAACAAATTGTTATTTTGTGGCAGTCTTTTCATCTTTGTGAAACTTTTCTCCTCTTTCTTTCTCCTTGTACCATATGCTCTGTAAAGCCACACTTTCCAACTATCTAAAGCCCCATCTTTTTATAACTTCTTAACAATGTCAATTTTTAATTCAAATTGTGTCTACTATTTGAAATGTATCATTAACACAGAGATTCAAAGATGTGTTAGATTTTAAAGATACAAAATAGAGACCTAGAAAATGAAAACTAAACTTGAAACCTCAGTACCACAGAGGAAGAGCATCAGCTTCCCTGGTGGCTCAGAGGGTAAAGTGTCTGCCTGCAGTGCGTGAGACCTGGGTTCAATCCCTGGGCGGGGAAGATTCCCCTGGAGAAGGAAATGGCAACCAGCTCCAGTATTCTTGCCTGGAAAACCCAATGGATGGAAAAGCCTGGTGGGCTACAGTCCATGGACTCGCAAAGAGTCAGACACGACTGAGCAGCTTCACTTTCACTTTCAGGAAGACATAACAGAGTCAAAGATGATCCCTGAGCAGGGATCTTTCAAGTAACATTTATTTGTAGAAATTGACAGTCTTCTGTAGGTTCAAATAGATAGTATGTTCAGTCTTTAAGGAACTGTGATTTTTTCAAGCTATAGATTATTTTTTGCAACCTCCGAGCAAATTCCTAAGCTAGAAATTAATGCCTAACCTCTTGTATTTTCCACTCACTCAGGCTCTTTCTTTGCACTGATGAACATTTTTTCACAAGATGTTATTTTATTCCCACCCTACTCATCCAGGATAGAATGGTTGTTTTTGTAGCAATCTTTCTGAGCCTTGCTGCTTTCACACTCATTTCTCTGGATCCTTTGCCATTTTCAATTCCTTCCAAGTATACTGGGGAGAAGGACAAGGAGAAGAAAATAGAGGAAAAAAAATTCCACTATACATTAGTTACAGATCTCTATAAATTTATTTTCCATCTGCATTCAAATGCTGTAAGTAATTTTCACTCTAACTGAGCATGGTGATATAGAAAGCCAACAACATACTTAATTTGTTGTGACAAAAGCTGCTTGCTGTCCCTCTGAGCTTGTTTCTTCTTCACAATGAATAGGGGATTTGAAGATGCTTTTCATCTTCCCTCAATACAGGATCCATCTGTCTTTCTTCTCCTTAATGGGGTTACCTTTTGACATGTGAAGTGATCCCCCAAAATATATTTCTCAGAAGTAGACATAGGCCATCTGTGCAATCATGTACCTTTTTGCCTTCTCTTTGCTTAGCTTTAAATGGGTTCCAATTTTTGAATCACAAGTCTCTTCAATCAACTCTGTATTTCTCTAGTAAAGCATGTTCAGGAAAGTTGACTCTTGCCCTGATTGTTTCTCAGTCTTGGTTTCTTCTTTAAATAAATATACTTTTAAGAAAATATCTATAAATTACACTAAGATTTATTAGTATTTATTTAGGTAAAAGCAACATACTGTTTGCCCTAAGTCAGAGTTCACATCCTCATAATAATAATAAAGAAATCAGATATTGGGATAAACATTATATAATTCATAATTCATAGATTCTATATATAGAAACCACAAATTACATAAATTTATTTCCCCAAGGACTATATATAATAAACCAAAAATGCTACTCAAAAAGTTCAAGGGTTATATATGAGGTATAGATGATCAGGATTAATGGTAACAAAACTTACCTTTCTATACAGAGTATCATTTAAAAGTATGATTCAGAGGTTTGGATAAAATTAATATTTATGTACTACTTCACACTGTAAATAGCTTCCCAGGTGGCCCTAGTGGCAAAGAACCCATCGGCCAATGTAGGAGACCTGAGAGACACAGGTTCGATCCCTGGGTCGGAAAGATCCCCTGGAAGAAGACATGGCAACCCACTCCAATGTTCTTGCCTGGAGAATCCCAGGGACGGGGGAGCCTGGTGGGCTGCCGTCTATGGGGTCACACAGAGTCGGACACGACTGAAGCGACTTAGCAGCAGCAGCAGCAGTGTTAGTTTAATCCTTTCCACAATTTTATTTCAGCTTTACTAACAGTTGACTCTGAAATAGACATGAGACAGTGACCCAGAGTCCTAGAAGAGACTCTTAAAACCGTCTCTTAGAAGAGAATTTTCTAAAGCAGCCAAACTTAGGTTCAGGTTCTAGTTGAGCCACATACTGAATGTCTATAGACAAGTAACTGAATTTCTCACAGCCTTGGTTTCTTATATGTAATAGGGGGGTATAGTTTCTAGGTCATATGGTTGTCTTAAAGGCATGTTTGTGAAAATGACTTTCATTGGCCAAATCTCAAATTAGATTTTCATGGTTGAGTGACCAGTTGAACACCAGGAAAAACTACATAACATTTGAGTATGTTTAATATGTTAGGATGCATTGAGAATTTGCAGCAAGTTGGAAAAGTATCCAGCACTTCCCAAACCTGTTAGATCATAGAATCTCGATAGTAGTGACCTAAAGCATACTCTTATGTCTATAATAGGCACTCAGGTTGTTGCTATTTCTCAACTCTAGAGGTAGGATCGTTAATTCCAAGCAAGATGTATTTAGCATTAAATATTTAATAAACCCTCTCTAGAGAGAAGAAGAGACTGTGCACATCTTTGAGGTAGAAATGCCATTATATTCAAATGATGATCTTCCTGTTTAGCTGTAAGTGGTAGGCTACTCAAGATACTCAGGTAGGTAAGTTTCCTGCTCTGTCTCGTGACTTGTTCCTCCCTTGAGAAACTGCCCCTCATTTCAGACCTTGGTTTCTTATCTTCTCCTCTTTTCCCTTTCATATATGCTCTCAGACAACTAATTCTGCCATCGAGTAAATAACCACTAAGCCCACAATGACTCCAGGAGAAGTCATTGCATTTTAAGTGAATTTAGGAAAAAAAAGAGAGAGAACTTGAACATACAAGAAAATTTTCAATCTCTATTTTTCATGTCACTGGATTTCAGACTTCAGTGTATATCAGAATCACCTAGGGAAATTATTTAAAATACAGAGTATATAGTTTGCACCTCCAGAGATTCCTCCACAGTGAAAATAGCCCAGGAATTGGAATTTTTAACTAAATCTGATCATGAATGCTTAAAAGTAGTTGTGCACATTAGTTTACATAAAAATAGCTCAAATACAGCAGTTTTTTTCTAAAATTAGACCATGTACATGACTTTTCTTTGAAATCATCTTCAAAACAAGGATCGTTTTTTAAAGTATTTTTTCTTATATGAGTTTTTTTCTCAACAATCCAAAATACAGTTGTTTTACTTAAAGGTAGTTGGTAAGCATGAGTTTTTATTAAAATTTATTTGAATATAGCAGTGTGACTTCAAATTAGACAGGAAATGTGAGTTTTTACTAACACTGGCAGATTATCTGTGGATTATACTCTGAGAAGGGCTTCTCAGATGGCACTAGTGGTAAAGAATCCACCTGTCAATGCAAGAGACACAGACAGGAAGATCCCCTGGAGCAGGAAATGGCAACCCTCTCCAGTATTCTTGTCTGGAACATCCCATGGACAGAGGAGCTTGGTGGACTACAGTCCATGGACCACAAAAGAGTCAGACACAACTGAACACAAACAAGATACCCTGAGAAACATTATTTAAAGTTAGGAAGAGAGCAGAAACTATGGAGCATGTAATGTTGTCTAATTTATTTCTTAACAAGCTTGTATAGCCTCAATGCAAGCTTTGGCCTTTTGCAATAAGGCAAAAAAATAAAGCTTGTTTTGTTTCAGACTAAAATTATAAATTGAATTATTTTAAAGTTTTTCCAGCAAAATTGGAACTACCCAAGGAATACATGGTGGTTAGAGACTGTGCCTTTAGGAAAATCAGCTAGATTATATGACTGTAAACCTATCCAAGGAAAATTATTTCCAAATACCTCAGTGCATTTGCCTCACATTATCTTATGTTCTATATGAGCCATCTGTGGCAAAGCAGCAAAATAATGAATCCCAATTAGTTTCCAAACCTATGACCCTTATGCTCTAAGGTCTATTTCCTAGTAAGCAATTTAAAAACAGCCTGAACAGCCTTGAAAAGCAAAAGGGAAACAAAGCATTCTTACTTCTTGTACTATTTTCTGCACATCTAACTGTGCCAAATGGCATTATTAATTAACTCTTATAGATAATGAAAAATTTCTGCTTGACGCTGCAGTTTTAGTTTGCCTTTAGGAGCCATCTCATTATGCTTCTCACAGTTACAGAATTTTATGTCCAGATGCACAGGCATATTAAAATCATTTTTGCTTTCTAAATCTTCTCCACAGAGACTAGTATCATGGAAAGTGGGATTCTCCCTTAAGTTTTCAAAGAAATTCTATTTGTAGAGAGAAGGGCATTCTGTGATAGAAAACCAACGATACAAATGTGTTATGTGGTTTCCACACCCTGCAGAATCTAAGCTTCATCGTTGTCAGCCCAAACATGGCTAATTGGCCACACTGCTCTGCAGTGCGTTTCCACATCACAATGTATACGTCCAGATACACACAAAAACAATGAGTAAAACCTGAGTGATGTAATGAAGCCACTGTAGTTCTCCTTAGTGATTATAATTTTAAATTTAGCTTAGCCAGAATTTTCTTTCTTTTTTTCAACTGGAGTGGTCAGACTTCAAATACTCAGATTTTTCAACTTCAAATAAGAATGTTTTCCTGATCACTTAGTCTTTACCAACCATAAGAGCTGAAAAAAACTACTGTCTATAGATAACCTAACACAATTTGGTAATTTTGTTTTCTCACTGAAATTTGGCACATTATCAGATGCTTCCAAGCCATCCTTGACAATGGCACCCCACTCCAGGACTCTTGCCTGGAAAATCCCATGGATGGAGGAGCCTGGTAGGCTGAAGTCCATGGGGTCACTAAGAGTCGGACACAACTGAGTGACTTCACTTTCACGTTTCACTTTCATGCATTGGAGAAGGAAATGGCAACCCACTCCAGTGTTCTTGCCTGGAGAATCCCAGGGACGGAGGAGCCAGGTGGACTGCCGTCTATGGGGTCACACAGAGACGGACATGACTGAAGTGACTTAGCAGTAGCATAGTCTGATTAACTTACTTAGCAAGCGATTTGGAGAAGTCTCTCTAATCAGGTTATTTCTGTTAATTGTGCAAAGAAGCTTTTCTTTGCCTGGAAACCCAAACATTCATTAATTAACAGCGGCCAAGAAGCAATTAGCATTCATTTAGAAATAACTTTTCCAGTGTACAGGTTGACACTGCCATGTAAATCAACCCTTGAAAGACATCTGTGGCCCAATGGAAAGGTGACTTGGAAACCATGGGCCAAGAATTCAGGTCCCTGGACCTCTGCTGAATCACTGTGTCTCTAGGCAAGGCACTGTATAATACTTCCCTCCTCCTCAACTTGGTCATCTGTGGAATGAGGGGGTTGCAGTTAAAACTCTCTTCCAACCATGGCATTTTTTTTATTCTCATAGAAAGTGGGAAGAAAGTTAAAGTGTAGAAGCAGAGGAGAAAAAAGCTTGGAGAATATAATATATGTGTGTGTATATATATATGCATATATACATATATGTGTGTATACATATGTGCATGCATGCATGTGTGTTCAGTCGTGTTCAACTCTTTGCGACCCCATGGACTGTAAATGGCCAAGTTCCACTGTCCATGGGATTTCCCAGTCAAGAATACTGGAGTGAGTTGCCTTTTCCTACTCCAGGGGATCTTCCCAACTCAGGGATTGAACCCACCTCTCCTCCAATTCCTACATTGGATTCTTTATGATTTGCACCACCTGGGAAGCCTGTATATGCATACGCACATATGTATACACATTAACATATTTATATATAAATATATATTATATCAGTTCAGTCACTCAGTTGTGTCTGACTCTTTGCAACCCCATGGACTGCAGCACACCAGGCCTCCCTGTCCATCACCAACTCCCAGAGCTCAAACTCATGTCCATTGAGTCAGTGACACCATTCAACCATCTCATCCTCTGTCATCTCCTTCTCTTCCTGCCTTCAACCTTTCCCAGCATTGAGGTCTTTTTTAAAGAGTCAGTTCTTCGCATCAGGTGGCCAAAGTATTGGAGCTTCAGCCTTGGCATCAGTCCTTCCAATGAATATTCAGGATTGATTTTTTAGGATTGACTGACTTGATATAATAAATATTATATATATATGTGTATATGTATATATATTTATTAAGATTGTGTAGTTATGTTGAACATGTTAAATTCTTGTCATAAACAGAATTACTTTGCCTTTCAATACTTGGGGTACAGTGCTTGGTTCTGGATATAGAAAAAAATAGCTATCATGGCATCATAGAGTGAGAGGGTTCTCATTGAATAAATCATAAATGAATCATTAAAAATACAATAAAGATTATAGAAGTAGAATCATTTTTTCACTTTGGTGAGACTATAGACTAGGCATAACAAAGAGAAAAAAAAAGGAAAATAAAGGAATTGTACCTAGGGAGTTATTCATAGTTATGGAACTGATTACAGCCTCAATCCCAATTCTAGAAAGAAGTTCAGGGGCTGCAGTGCCCAGGAAAGTCTTTAATCTTTAAGTGAAACTTAAGTAATTCTGCTAAAGAGACACAAAGGGAAGCAAAGGAAAGGCTGATGTGCTTCTTTTTGCACTGATTTTATCCCTACCTTTCTTCACCATCAGCATCAAAGTTTTTATATGCATTTCTCCCAAACTAGAGATGACTCAAGATCTTATGTTTTCAATTTTACATGGATTTTACAAACTTGGAGAACAGACAAAAATCTTAAAAACAATGGCATTTGATCTCAAGATCTAGGTGTTTTGTAGATTGAATTAGTTGTTTGAATTCAAAAAGTCTAGCCCTTAATTAGCAAAAACTAAACCCCAGAGGGTCAAGGTTGAGATCCATGGGGTCGCAAAGAGTGGGACACAACTGAGCAACTGAACAATGTCAAGGTTGAGGAAATAAGCATAATACATACTTTTCTACCTCTTTTCCTAACCCCTGACCAGTTCTTGACCACTAGGAAAAACAAAACTGGAGGGAAATCATTACCTTTAAATGCTATTCAAATCCCTGAGAAGGGCTCTCATGATCATCCCTGAGTCAAGCCCCAGCTTGGAGCGACAGAAAAGTAGAAAAGTAGAAACATCGGAAAATCTCAGGGGAATCCTGAACAGAAAGTGTCATTGTTGGGTTCATGGTATGTAACCCAGGAGGTGGTCAGACTTGTAGAGAAATCATACATCCAACAGTTTTTTTAATGGCAAAATATCAATGTCTAGGCAGTGAGCCTAAAAGTGCATTCAGAGTCCTGCTTAACCTCAGAGCATGCCAGGGCAAGCATCCCAAAATCCATGGCCCTTCCCAACCAGGAGCCTTGTGGAAGGTCTAAGAGAACCAGTGGATCAGGAGACTTGAGGTTGGAGTGGAAACAATTCTATACGTAGTCCTGATATGGAGACCACAGAGGGAACACAGGGAATCTCAGAGGATGTGGCAGAGATGGAGAGCAGCAACCATGCTCTGGCAGGATGTCACATCCCTGGGGAGGCCGAAAGGACAGAAGCGGCCCACTCCCACTGTCACCAAACCCCAGGCCCTCGATCAAACTCTCCTAGGCCCAGACACCCATGGGGAAGAAAAGAGGAAGGGAAGGGGAAAGAGGCCTGTATTAACCGAACCATTAGCCAAAGGAAAAGTTAGTTTTAAACCAAAAGTGAGTTAACCTTGAGTTGACAAGATCCACTGGCAGGAGCCCCTGGAGGCTCAGACAGTAAGGAGTCTGCCTACAGTGCAGGAGACCCAGGTTCGATCCCTGTGTCTGGAAGACTCAGGAAGATCCTGTGTTAGGAAGATCCTGTGTTGGGAAAATCCCCTGGAGAAGGCAGTGGCAACCTACTCCAGTATTCTTGCCTGGAGAATCCCATGGACAGAGGAGCCTGGTGGGCTGCAGTCCATGGAGTCACAAAGAGTAGGTCATGACTGAGTGACTTCACTTTCACTTTTTTCACTGGCAAGGGGACCTCTAGGCTAGGATGAGTTGCTATTTTTAAAAAAATAACATCACACAACTCTTTTTGCACACCCCAGTTTGTAGCTTGAGAAAAATGTGTACTCCATACATGTGGGTATATGCTAGCACCCCAGAGACATGCTGTGCTGTGCCCACGGATCCTATATGTATCCAAAAGCCATCATCAGAGTCCATTTACCTCCAAGGCAGGGTCATTCTCTGCATGAAAAGAGGCATGCAAAGAATATATTAGAAGTTTATTTTTATGATCCTAACATAGCCTCTGAGTTGCCAGAAGGACCAAGCCTTCTTCTCTGTGAAGTTAGGGGATGCCAGTTCCCATGGTATTAATTCAGGCTGCCAGGCAGAGCCTGGGCACATTCATATGAGACAGATATCCAGAGGAAGCAGGCAGCCTCCTAGCTTATCTGAGGGACTGGTGCAAGCTCAAGAGATGTTAGATGTTAAGTGTTAAGTGTTAGTCACTCAGTCATGCCCGACTCTTTGCAACTCCATGGACTGCAGCCCACCAGGCTCCTCTGTCCATGAGGTTTTCCAGGCAAGGATACTGGAGTGGGTTGCCATTTCCTTCTCCAGGGAATGTTCCCAACCCAGGGATCAAACCCGGGTCTCCTGCACTGCAGGCAGATTCTTTCAAACTGATCTACAAGGGAAACCCAAAGAGATGTAAGGAAGCCAAAGATAAGCTAGGGGGTCAGAGATGAAAGTCACTCTGACCTTTGACAATGACTCCAGAGAGGAAAAGGCACTGTTGGACACTTTGGGTTGGCAGGGAAACATATAGTTTTGCCACTTCTAGGCAGAGAGAGCTGCTCGCTTCTGGCTGGCCACGTGAGCCTCCCTGCAGCCTGCCCTCACTACAGAAACAACTCTGTTCTTTGGACAACGGATCTGGTGGGTCACGCCCGTCTGCCACTTCTGCGCTTTTTCTGGGGCAGCTGCTCTTGAGAATGGTCAGAGGCCATAGGAGACCCAGAAGACAGTCTCCAGCTGGCCTCCTGGTAGCCCAGGGACATTTCTCCACTCAAGTGACAGCTTCATCTGAGAGTCCGGGCCAGAGAGTGGGCACAATTTCCCCGCGTTATGAATGCCCCCCCAACCTATCAGGCTGTTTGCCTTCTCCCACCCCTTGGGAGTTTCATCCCAGCACCGACAAGTGAGGGACCCTTCTCAGGTATCCCTTGGGGTTTAGGCTCTCCCATACCTGGTTGGACGTTTCTCCTTGAAAGCAGATACCGAACACTCCAATCTTCCCCACTTGGCCCAGTCATATATGATGGATCCAGAAGGCTCTTAACATTTACAACTCCAAGTACCTTCTTTTTCCTTCTTTGAAACACCTGACTATTGTAATTAATAGCTTCAAAGACAGCAATGGCTTCTATAGATCCATACAAGTTCATTTAAGAACTCAAAGCTGCAACTTTGACTATTTTTCCCCCTGTGTCAACCCTACCCTGAGGGCAATGTATATGAAAGCTCTTGCTTTAGAAGTAGAAAAAAAGAGGCTGAGATATAGAAGAACTGGTAAAAGCACATAGATTGGTATCAAAATGTTCTGCCTTGGTGCTAACTTCATATTTCAAAACTTTCTATGAAATCATCACTAATGTTAGAGGGAAATAAACTTCCCTATATCCTGAGACAGGGGTCCCCAGTCCCTGGGCCACACAGCAGGATTAAGTTGGGGGCAAGCAAGCGAAACTTCCTCTGTCTCTCGTATTGCAGGCGGATTCTTTACCAGCTGAGCCACAAGGGGAGCCCAGCTGTATTTCCAGCCACGCCCTACCTTTTGCATTGCCGCCTGAGTTTCCACCTCCTGTCAGATCAGCAGCAGTATTAGATTAGCATGAACCCTGCTGTGAATTATGCTTGTGAGGATTCTAGGTTGTGTGCCCTCGAATCAACCCTCACCCAATTTTTCTTGGAAAAAAATATCTTCCATGAAGCCAGTCTCTGGTGCAAAAATGGCTGGGAATGGCTGCCCTAAGAGCTTGGGGATTGTGGACAGTCACACCAAGTAAAAAGAGAGAGAGAAGAAATGACATCCCACACTATACTTACATTTAATTTAATGGAAGGAAAAAAAATTCTAAATAAAATCCTTAAATAAAAATGAACCCAAGAAAGATGATTTGTGTGTGTTTGGTGCCATCAAGTAACACTGTGTCCCCCATGGATATATATATATATATTTTAGTTTAAAGGCCTCGGATAAGAAACAAGGAACTCCAGAGCATGCCTTCATGCAAGAAATTCGAAGCTTAAATCTAGAATCTGAGAGAGCTAAAATGTCAGCAGAAAGCCTCAGGTCTGGGAACAAAAATGAAATACAGAAGAAAAATGGTAAAAGGACATAAAGATGGTGAAAATATGGCATTAAAGGAGCTAGGAAACATGAGCTATTGGCATCTATGTGCTACAGACAAAGCAAGAGAAGACAGGCCTCTAGGGGCTGGCACCTATGAAGAGCCAGTTTAAAGCATAAAAAGTGCAGTGAAGCAGTCTGTGAAAGCAGCAGCTGCTGAGTCACAGGTGAGGAGAAGGGTGGGGGCCACACTTTCACATTTTCATTCAGTGTTGAAATGTCCTCCACTTGAGAGTTTTGGTACAAACTCAGAGGAGAACCAACTTCCTCGTGAGCTCCAGGGCACAATTCATCATAACCTCTATTATGGAAGCTATGGTGGTGACTCTCAACCTCACAGATCTGTTTTTGTTTTTGCTTTTAACTCCAAGGATGGTCACATAAAAGATGACCCAGGGTTTCCGAACAAACTCAGAAAACTGATAAAACCAGAGTAGATGATACTCAAATTTTAAGTTCTAGGACACAGGAACTGCACACAAAGACAGTGCATGTATTTTTCCTCTAAGACTCTCCTTCCTGTAATTAGTGTGGAATAATTGAAGCCTGATCTCTGTTCTCAAATCATCAATTATCTTGAGAAGTAAAACACTTGTGCAGATAGGCAACCAGACTTTCCAAAACCTTAAGATAGCAAGCTCAAGAGCAGGAGTCTTCTGTCATGTTGCCTGAAAAACTTCTGGACTCTAGGTCCAGAACATATTGAACATAGTAGGTTTACGTCCACACGAGACCTGAGAGTTTAATATTAAAGGATGTGAATGCTTAGTCCTTCTTGTTAAGAAAAAAATTACTGAGACACTGCCTCTGCTGACCGAGAAAATAATAACAATAATAGTAATAATCAGTATATCTCCTGATATTCTATATTTTTCTAAGAATGGTTTTACAGCAAGAGTTCAAGTCACAGCTTGCCTTTAAGTTAAAGCCTATATATAAAATTAAAGATTTTGTGGCAGTAAAATGACTTTAATATTACCAATATCATTCTCTTCTTCTAAGCATAAGGTGAAAATTTATTACACAGTGTTACAGATTACTTCAAGTGTCTTTGAATAAGGAGTCTAATAAATTAAAGGGAGAAAACTATACAAAATGTAAAACCTATATTATATTCTTGGGTAGGCCTGACCTTCTAAAAAATAATGTGTCAGAAAAACCCTTGAAGTTATGTATTCAAGGTAGTTCTCCAAACAGTACTAAAGAATGAAAGCACTGAATGCATAAAAATGGAATATATAATGAGAAATCAACCTGATATTCACATCCTGATGAAAATTTGCAACCAATATGAAAGCCTGTCCCAGATGGCTTAGGCTGGGTTCTTTCAATATTGTAAACAAAAATCAAATCCAGGCACACAACTTTTCCTATGAGGTAAAAAACATTCTCCACCTTAGGTTTTTGTTTTTATTTTTTCCTGAGGCATTTTATTTTAGTTACAAAAGGAGAACTTAATTAGCTCCTCCTAATCCTTCCAGGAAGTAGTTGCAATAATAGGATAAAGGTGTCAGGAGAGAATAATTTATGTTCAGATTCACACTGAAGTGAAGTGAAAGTCGTTCAGTCATCTGCAACTCTTTGCAACCCCATGGACTATACAGTCCATGGAATTCTCCAGGCCAGAATACTGGAGTGAGTAGCCTTCCCCTCCTCCAGCAGATCTTCCCGATGCAGGAATGAAACCATGGTCCCCTGCACTGCAAGTGGATTCTTTACCAACTGAGCTATCAGGGAAGCTGTACCAAGAAATCAATTATCGGGGTTAATCCAAAGAAGTTGCCATGTAGTCAGCAATTATAAAGAGAAACAAGCCAGAAAAGAAGGTAAAACAAGGCAGGAGAAGGGAAGGAAAGGGGAGTTGATGGGAACACACCATACACACCAAAGAAGTGTACAAGAGGAATGATTTTCTGCAAAACAGAGCGGTATCTCCTTTTTAAAAAACTTGGGATGTAGTTGCTTTACAATGTCTTATTGATTTCTGCTGTACAACAATGTAAGTCGACTATATGTATACATATATCCTCTCCCTCTTGAGCCTCCCTTCTATCCTACCCTGCCCCTCTCCACCCCTCTAGGTCATCACAGAGCACTGAATTGAACTCCCTATGCTATACAGCATGGAGAAGGCAATGGCACCCCACTCCAGTACTCTTGCCTGGGAAATCCCACGGACGGAGGAGCCTGGTGGGCTGCACTCCATGGGGTTGCTAAGAGTCGGACATGACTGAGCGACTTCACTTTCAGTTTTCACTTTCATGCATTGGAGAAGGAAATGGCAACCCACTCCAGTGTTCTTGCCTGAAGAATCCCAGGGATGGGGGAGCCTGGTGGGCTGCCGTCTATGGGGTCGCACAGAGTCGGACACGACTGAAGCGACTTAGTAGTAGTAGTAGTAGTAGTATGCTATACAGCAGTCTCACTATTATCTATTTTACCCGTAGCAGTGTATGTATGCCAATTCTAGTCTCCCAATTCGTCCACCATCCCCATCACCCCCTTGGTCCACAAGTCTGTTCTCTGCATCTCTATTTCTGCCCTGCAAATATGTTCATCTGTACCTTTGGGTCCCTATTCTTTTAAAGCTATGAAAGCTAATGTTCAGTTCAGTTCAGTCACTCAGTCGTGTCCAACTCTTTGCGACCCCATGAATCGCAGCACGCCAGGCCTCCCTGTCCATCACCAACTCCCGGAGTTCACTCAAACTCATGTTCATCGAGCCAGTGATGCCATCCAGCCATCTCATCCTCTGTTGTCCCCTTCTCCTCCAGCCCCCAATCCCTCCCAGGATCAGGGTCTTTTCCAATGAGTCAACTCTTCTCATGTGGTGGCGAAAGGATTGGAGTTTCAGGTTTAGCATCAGTTCTTCCAATGAAAACCCAGGACTGATCTCCTTTAGGATGGTCTGGTTGGATCTCCTTGCAGTCCAAGGGACTCTCAAGAGTCTTCTCCAACACCACATTTCAAAAGCATCAATTCTTTGGCGCTCAGCGTTCTTTACAGTCCAACTCTCACATTCATACATGACCACTGGAAAAACCATAGCCTTGACTAGACGGACCTTAGTTGGCAAAGTAATGTCTCTGCTTTTCAATATGCTATCTAGGTTGGTCATAACTTTCTTTTCAAGGAGTAAGCATTTTTTAATTTCATGGCTGCAATCACCATCTGCAGTGATTTTGGAGCCCAGAAAAATAAAGTCTGACACTGTTTCCAATCTTTCCCCATCTATTTCCCATGAAGTGATGGGACTGGATGCCATGATCTTCGTTTTCTGAATGTTGAGCTTTAAGCCAACTTTTTCACTCTCCTCTTTCACTTTCATCAAGAGGCTTTTTAGTTCCTCTTCACTTTCTGCCATAAGGGTGGTGTCATCTGCATATCTGAGGTTATTGATATATCTCCTGGCAATCTTGATTCCAGCTTGTGCTTCTTCCAGCACAGTGTTTCTTCCAGCACAGTGTTTCTCCTGATGTACTCTGCATATAAGTTAAATAAGCAGGGTGACAATATACAGCCTTAACGTACTCTTTTTCCTATTTGGAACCAGTCTGTTGTTCCATGTCCAGTTCTAACTGTTGCTTCCTGACCTGCATACAGATTTCTCAAGAGGCAGGTCAGGTGGTCTGGTATTCCCATCTCTTTCAGAATTTCCCACAGTTTATTGTGATCCACACAGTCAAAGGCTTTGGCATAGTCAATAAAGCAGAAATAGATGTTTTTCTGGAACTCTCTTGCTTTTTCCATGATCCAGCAGATGTTGGCAATTTGATCTCTGGTTCCTCTGCCTTTTCTAAAACCAACTAGAACAATTGGAAGTTCACGGTTCACATACTGCTGAAGCCTGGCTTGGAGAATTTTGAGCTTTACTTTACTAGTGTGTGAGATGAGTTCAATTGTGCGGTAGTTTGAGCATTGTCATTGCCTTTCTTTGGGATTGGAATGAAAAACTGACCTTTTCCAGTTCTGTGGCTACTGCTGAGTTTTCCGAATTTGCTGGCATAGTGAGTGCAGCAGTTTCACAGCATCATCTTTCAGGATTTGAAACAGCTCAACTGGAATTCCATCACCTCCACTAGCTTTGTTCGTAGTGATGCTTCTAAGGCCCACTTGACTTCACATTCCAGGATGTCTGGCTCTAGGTGAGTGATCATACCATCGTGATTATCTGGGTCATGAAGCTCTTTTTTGTACAGTTCTTCTGTGTATTCTTGCCACCTTTTCTTAATATCTTCTGCTTCTGTTAGCTCCATACCATTTCTGTCCTTTATCGAGCCCTTCTTTGCATGAAATGTTCCCTTGGTATAGTGCTAGTTGGAGTTTCAGCTGAAGTCTGTAATAGACTAACTTCTATTTCTCAGTTTCCTTTCTTCTACAAGAGAAACCTCATACACACACACACACACACACACACACACACACACACCACTTTATCTTTGGATAGAGTGAAGAGCAGCATGATAGCAGTACTATCATTGATTACTATACAAATTCATTTATCACTGAATTTTCCCATCAAACGTACCATCATAGTGATTCATTGTAAATAGGGGACCATAAGCACAAAGCTGATTACACGTTTAAATGATGAGAAGTGCAGTTAGTTTCCATTTACTTCTTATAGATGAGCACCTATCTATGAACAAGATACAAGCTGTCATAAAAACCTGTTACTACATAAATACCAAAGCATGTTATAGGCTGGGTAAAACAAGTAATAATAGGCATTGAAAATTCCATACTTTAAACATGTACAGAACCTACTAAACTAAAATATTGTTTATAAAATATTCAAAGAAATTAGTGCAAAGAAGGATGTGTGAATGCTAAAACTGAAGAAATATCAACTTTTTTTTTTTACTGTTTCTCTGCTTCACACACACACACACAAACACAAATAGATGATAGATAGATAGATGATAGATTGTTGCTATTGTTCAGTCGCTCAGTAGTGTCCTTTACAATGCCATGGACTGCAGCACACCAGGCTTCCCTGTTCCTCACCATCTCTCAGAGTTTGCCCAAGTTCATGTCCATTGAACTAGTGATGCCATCCAACCATTCCATCCTCTGTCATCCGTTTCTCCTCCTGCCTTCAGTCTTACTCAGCGTCAGAGTCTTTTCCAGTGATTCGGCTCTTGGCATCAGGTGGCCAAAGTACTGGAGCTTCAGCTTCAGCCTCAGTCCTTCCAGTGAATATTCAGGGTTGATTTCCTTTTGACTGGTTTGATCACTTTATTGTCCAAAAGACTCTACATACATTCATAGATAGACAGATACATAGATCAGTAAGTGCCATAGACTTACAATATTTTCAGTGATGTATAACTTTTTATTTTAAAGGCAGAGTAATTACTATGTGCCAGGTATTGTCCCTAAGTGTTTACAATATGTCAAGTTAATGATTCTCATATTAGCTCTATGACAAGGATTCCTCAGGGGAATATTTTTTTTTTGCTAAAAGCTAAGAAATAAGTTCTTCACATTTGCAGGAAAAAAGAGAGGATTCTACTATTATTTTCAGTTTACAGATAAGAAAACTGAGTCAGAGAAAATAATCACCTGTCCAGTAAGCTTAAACTTCAATTTCAGCATTCTGATGCCAGGAGCCAACTCACAATTATAATTCATGGTCATCTGTGTAGATCCATTGAAAACATGAATTCCATCTACCAGAGAAAAATGGGACAGCCCAGGATCCAAGCTAACCAGGGGGGTTCCAGTCTGCAAAGCACTGAAGGACACTGCTACAGTACCCTACTTCTAGTTTCCTGCCTCTAGAGTAAGGCAGCTAGTGGGCATTTTTATGCTTGATATTTTCTAACAAAAGAGCTTAGAAATTTACACCTTCATGCCTTACCTGTAGTGTGTGTGTGTGTGTGTGTGTGTGTGGTTGTATGAACATAAAGGGGCTCATAAAACCAAGTCTGGAAGTAAAAGCTTTGGAAAGCTACCATAATTTGGATCCTACTTCAGAAGCACAGTCTTTATATGTTACATGTATTTTCAGTTCTTAGATTACAATAGGCAAATTGACTCATGAAGACAAGCCTCTCCCAAGCTACTCTGAGCTGAAAGATGACCTTCACACTTTCATTTCCTGTGGATATGAGAGTGTGTGGTTTACTCAAGTTCATGGCTGGGAGGGGCCTTAAAGGTCATCTTGTTTTGTGACTATAGCAAAAATTTGGAAGCAGAAAGGTCAGCCCCAATATCTTGCCATTTTCCTTTTGACAGTTGGAGACAGAGTAAGAATCAAAAAGAAATCATAGTTTATGACAGAGAAACCAGACCACTGATAAAATGATATTTATATGCCTTCTCACACAGGCAGCAAGAAATAAATACCCAAGGTTAATCAAAAAATGAAAAAGACATTTGCTGTATTTTCAGGCGATTAAAAATTTGGAGTGGGATTTAGTTTTGTTTTTAAAGAAACATTTGATTGATATGTATTATCAAGATAAGATTTGTGATTGCCCCTTTACCCAAAATAGGAAAGACTTAAGAGTCCTTTCTGGTTGTATCTCCTGCATGAGCCATGTCTATTAACAGAAGCCCAATTTGGTGGTTTTCTGTGCAAAAAAAAGTGATTGTCTAAAGTCAAACATCTGAGGAACTTCCCTGGTGGCCCAGTGGTTAAGACACCAGGCTTCCACTGCAAGGGGCACAGGTTCAATGCCTGGTTCGGGAATTAAGATACCACATGCCACATGACGTGGCCAAAAAAAAAAAAAAAAAAGTAGAGAAAAATATCAAGCATTAGAGAATTCAAATGAAACAAAAGATTATAGTTCTTAACATATTTCATGAGGAAAGAATCCACAGAGAGCTCTTTATAATGATTTAATTAAAAGAATTAAGCATCATGGTGTGGGAGATTTCAAGCGAAAGCTGTTAAGTTTGAGGAGTCAAATGAGCACTGAGTTCAAATACAAGCTCTTTAACTTATGAATCATATTTTGGGGGCAAGTTATCCAATACTTCTAATGTAAGTTTCCCCATCTATACAATGGGCATACTAACTCCTTTCTAAAGCTGTTACGCAGTTTATGTGTCATAGCGTATGTAAACTCCTTGGCACTCCTTCCTTCTCTCTCTCATCTCCCCCACCCCCTTCCATCTTAGTGAACTTTGTGAAACCAGAAAAGTTCTGTGCAAAAACACTTTCTTCCATTCAAATAAATTTCTGAACAAAGCTTGCAAAACCCCAATACAGCACTGTCTAACACAGCAATACTATAAAATATTCATTCCATCTTAGTAGCAACACATAAATTCCACGTCACATAATGGTACAAAAATTACATCTCATTTGTGAGACACTTGCCGTTGCATTTTGTGAAGTATAATTCATGGAAAACATTTTTGAAATTTTCTTTGTGTGGTGTGACACCCTCTCAATTCACTGAAGCCACAACTTACCATTTGGAAGAAAATTAACATGCGTGACCTGAATTTTCTTTTTATTTTTTTTTTAGTACCATAGAAAAGTGGAAATGAAATTCAAATCCTATAAACACTTAGGTATAAAAGAAACAAGAATGGATATGCAAACAGCTAGTGTTTTAGAAAGGTGTGAGCCTGGTAAGCCAATAATTCACACCTAGGATCTAAATTTGTTAAGTCTGATTCTCAAATCAAGTAGAAGAATTAAAAATGCTGCTTGTTTCAAATGCATCAGCTTTTTTATGGAACAAAGTAGGGTGTCAACTTTCAGAAAAACATGTTGCCCTTTGATACAGAAGGAACACAGAAGACATTCTGTACTCTGCACACATGAGATACCACTTTCTTCCTGTCAGGCACGCACATCCTCTAGAAATCAGCTGGTGGTATATGATCATTTGGCTTTCAACTCTGTCCATTTTGTAAGCTAATGGTCAAGGAATAGTGCTTGCACTGCCATAAACTTTACCAAAGGCTTTGGCTTTTTAGAGAGCATTTTAGGAGCAATCTCTTCAAAAACAACACTACTTTGTAGAAATCCCTATACAAGCAGAAATTTGTCACTCAAAGATCTTCTCTTGGCTGGAAGAAATGATGGCAAATTATGTCTTATTATGCTATTTATATATTGTGCATGTGAACAGATATAGCATAATTGTAACAGATACATTTATGCACATATATGCCATCTGCATATGCATAACTTTTTATACTCATAATTCCATTTTCTTTTCATGTTATGCCATCGTCTTTGCTGTGCAGTTCAGTCCCATATTATTTTCATTTCAACCACAGCTGCATCATTGCTGCTGCCAGATCTCTGTTTATTTTATTTATTTATTTAATTTTGGGGGGGAGAAAATATAAAATTTTAAATTGTTTTTTTTTTCTTTTTTTTTTTTATCAGAAAGGAAAGTCATCAAGAATTAGATTTTATTTTAGGAACAAAGTAAGGTTTCATGGGAGAAAAAAACAAAGCCTTGGTGTAGAGAAGGTTTGTTCATTTTCTATAGCATTACTGAAGTGTCCGTATGCCTTGATAATCCTATCAATGTTTGGATCATCTCACTGGGGGAAATGACTTAATTTAACTCTATTTTGGTGTCTCCGCAAAGGTAAGTTTTCTATTTTGAGAGCCTACCTGGGTAGTTTTCTGCTACTTCTTTTGTAATGAAATCCCAGAGTGTGCCCAGCTGACTTGCCAAATCTTTTTCCCCCAGTAGTAAAGGTGGGTGGCCAGTGGGTGGAGGAGGAGGTGTGGGACCTGGCCGGGGATTCACCCTGTAGCAGAGTTACCTTCAACCAATATCTCATAATGCTAAAAGCCTAGACAGGAAACAGATCAATGAAGGCTGGAGACAAGTGGATCAAACTGATGCTCTATTATCTCATGTCCTCTAGTGTCTCTCTTTCAATGCCATCATGGAAGAACTGGGAATCTCACTCAAAAATCAGAAAAAGTTAAAGAAAAAGTCAAGAACTAAGGGGAAATCATCCTTCACAAGTATCCTTACTTGTCATCAAAGACGAACTCAGAGAAAAGAGACGATGGCGTGAGCTGAGAACACACCTGGAGTAAGCTTTCAGGAAGAAAAAACATGCTTACTGCAGGTTTTTGGAGAAAGGGTTTCTAACAACGGTGCAATGTTTTACATACATCTATATGCATAACTCGGATTATGGATACAGATACAAGAAATACAGTTTAGAAAGCTCAGATAGACTGAGATTACTTGGGAAGTGACACGGATTCTTTTGAAATGAATTTGTATGCTCACTTATTTTACCTTTTCTCTTTCATCCCAATAAATTGCTGTGTGTGCTTTCTAAGTAATAATAAAACAACAGGGTTTTTTTCCAGAATGAGTTTGAGTGTTGGTTTGTTTCCCATCACTTGCTCTGATTCACAGTGTCTGGTTTCCAAGTGTTATCAGCTGTCAAGTTTGCTATTTTGATGACTCTTATCTGTTCAGCCTGACAAAGCCATTTCCGGCTGTGTTAAAAAAAAAAAATCTTTTTAGTTTGTACCAAGTACCTTGTTTTTCTAGTAGAATAAAACCATTCATCTTTGTGTTTTAAAATCTAAGTTTATAAGTAGTTTGAATGGTAGCTGGATCAGTGACTATGACATAAAAGGATACTAAAAAGGAAAAATTCATTTAAAAAATAAAAGAGTCCACCACATTCAAGGCACCCTTCTAGGTTCTAGGGATACCACGGTAAGGAAAACAGATATGGTCCCTGCCCTCCCACAGTTTATAGTAAAATAAAAAAGAACAGCATTCTGTTACCCAAAGCTGGATTGCGCTTCCTCAGTGGAGGTCAGAAGCTGTGGGAACACACAGGAGTATTTAACCTGGGATGGGACAAGGAGGTCTTCCTTGAGGAAGGCACAGGAAATCTACATATGAATGTGTTCCCTTCTGACAGTCTATTTGTTAGTCCAATTTTATTCATAAGGGCAACAAAGGAAGACTAGGAACCCAACTAACACAATCAGCTACAAAGTACTGTATTGTAGTAGGTTTATAACACCTTTCATACAAATGATACATAAAAAGACAAACACAAAAAATAAAACATTTCAATCTTGCAGCGCAGTACCTTGTAAAGTACAGTAGTACAATGTTCTTGCCTGAAGAATCTCAGGGGCGGGGGAGCCTGGTGAGCTGCCATCTATGGGGTTGCAGAGTCGGGACACGACTGAAGCAACTTAGCAGCAGTAGCAGCAGCACAGTACAACAGCTGGCATACAAGGGATGGCATGGAACAGACTAGAAGAGTTACCGACTGGAGGAGGGAGAGGAGCTGGGAGATGGTAAAGCTGAAGGGTCATTAGCAGTGTGCAATTTCAATCACACCTGATGTTGATGGAATACACATTTGCATCTTTGAAAGTTCACAACTGGAAGGTCCGTATGTCGGGCATTTACTGTATAGCTAAGATCTGAAAGAGGGCAAATTAATCTGATCCAGGGAGAAACATCAGATAGAGAAGGAAAGTGTTTCAGTTGAAAAAAAACAGTGTATTCTAAGGCACTGCAATAAGAAAATATAGGGCCAGAATGACGAAAAAAAAAAGGAGTCTATTGGCTAAAATGCAAACAGTGCAATGGAGCCCAGAGGTAATAGCCACTCTGGCTAAGGTTAGAGAAAGAATTGAAGGAAAGAAGACTAAGAAGAGGAAAAGAGAGAGACAGGGTCCCTTGATCAGCAGCCCAGAGAAAGGATACTGTAGCTTGGGCTAGAGGAATGCCAATAGGAAACCAACCCTGACTACTCATTGGAAGAACTGATGCTGAAGCTGAAGCTCCAATACTTCGGCCACCTGATGCAAAGAATTGAGATGATTCATTGTAAAAGACCCTGATCTGGGAGAGATTGAGGGCAGGGGGAGAACCGGACAACAGAGGATGAGATGGTTAGATGGCATCACTGACTCAATGGATATGAATTTGAGATTTGAGCAAACTCTGGGATATAGTGAAGGACAGGGAGGCCTGGCGTGCTGCAGTCCATGGAGTCACGAAGAGTCAGACATGACTTAGTGACAGAACAGCAACAGAGGAAGGCCAGAGAGACCACTGCATGACAGGTAACTTGGAGGCACAATTCACACAGCCAGAGGTTCAGAAAGTGGCCTTGAGGGAAGGAAAAGGAAGTTCAAGAAAACATCAGGATTCCGGAGCAGAGGAGTGGGGGTGGAGGAAGGAATGTTTAGCTGGAGAGTTGCTGCTAAGTCACTTCAGTCGTGTCTGACTATGTGTGAACCCATAGACGGCAGCCCATCAGGCTCCCCCGTCCCTGGGATTCTCCAGGCAAGAACACTAGAGTGGGTTGCCATTTCCTTCTCCAATGGAGAGTTGAGATATTGGGAAACAGCATCAGGAAAGGAGCAAGCACTGGATCAATATTTCACACAATTAAATCCCATTGGTTTCCGTAGGATTATTCTACAACTGAAAGAAACTTTTAATCTAGTCCCTGTAGTATGTGAGTACAGAAATAGTTCCAGACATGAAGAGGAAACAAAATGACCTTTTAAAATAGCAATAACAGATACTGGACATATATTTTTCTGTGCTTGTAATCAACACTCAGATTTGGGATCAATCAGAATTTTATTAACAACAAATAGAATACAATGTAGTTCATAAACAATGCAATAAGATTCTTATATTTAAGAATTACAAATGATGAATCCAACTGATTGGCAATGAATTAGAATGATGTGAAAATATTACAGGGGAAATAGTTATTCAATTGACTAAATCTCATAGTTATTCAATTGACTAAATCTCATACTAAAGGAATTCTACTTTAATTTTCTAATGTAACAGAACAGTATTTTTCTCTGATTTCAGGAAATATTATGGTGCTATATCTTTTTACATACAGTTATAGTAATTTATGGGAAAAGAAATATATTGACTTCTAATATGAAAAATATATTGTGTGTCAATATGGTTTACAAATATTTTAAGGCTCAAAACACTTATTGATCACTGAATGTTTATTCAAGGCACATAATATATTGATTCAGGCAGAATTGCAAAGGAGAGCTTTTTTTGGTCAACTAGTAAGTATAATACATAATCACCTTCCTTTTCCCCAAACATTTTCATTCTGAAAGCGTATGTGCTATGCACACATAGGCATATGTTTCCATATGTGTCTCTGTGTGTTGGGGCAAAGAAAAAAGTAAGCTAATGAGTTCAGAGGAGAGAAAAAATAAATTGCAGAATATCTGGAAGCTGGTCCAGAAAAACAATCCCTGAGATCAGCCATTAATCTTTAAGATTTTCATCCCTTTCTGTAAAAAGCAGTGACTCATACACAGTTATGTAGAAATCAATGGCAAAGTTAATTAAAGACTAGATCCAACATTTTTCCTTCAGCAATTTCTTGATGTTAATAGGAAAAGATGGCTCAGGTGAAATATTCAGGAAGAAAGAGGGATGTCAGCAGTGATTGAAAGATGATGTTAACAGTCAAGATTTATTTTCCTTTCAAGTTTCAAATCTAGGCCTTTCTTGCCTTTAGCATGGAGAAAAGGGAAGAGAGGCCATCCACTACTTGACTGACCCCATGGGGTTGCCAATACATGAGCTTTCCATTCTTAGCCTGAAAGATGCTAGAGAGAGACAAAAATAAGAAAGTGGGTTCAGGAAAACTAGATGGAGATAAAATACATGTGACCAACGCTTTTACTCTCTCTCTGCAGTTACTACTTTAATTCAATTCTTTTTGTGTGTGTGTGTGTGGCTATGCTGGGTCTCTATTGCTTTTTAGCGTGGCCTTCTCTAGTTGTGGTGAGCAGAGCCCACTCTGTTGCAGTGTTTGGGCCTCTCATTGTGGTGGCTGTAGGTGCAGCACAGCACGTGGAATCTTCCTGGACCGGGGATCAATCCCCTGTACCCTGCATTGGCAGGTGGATTCCCATCCACTGTGCCACCAGGGAAGTCCCTCCTTGAGCTCCTTACCTGGAGCTCAGTTCAGTTCAGTTCAGTTCAATCACTCAGTCGTGTCCTACTCTTTGCGACCCCATGGACTGCAGCACGCCAGGCCTCCCTCTCCATAAGGCTAAATAATTTCTTAATTAGGAAACTCCTGAGATTTGTTTTAAAGGGGAATAAAGTTGAGTGTCTATTCTGGGAAAGGTATCCCTAAGAAATATCTCAGCAGTGTGATTTTTAAAGAAACACAAAGTCCATCAGTTCCAAAATGTATAACCCACCAGAGTCTCTCCATCATCAGAGACCCAATGCAGCAAGAACAAACTGGCTCAAGTTACGATCTACTCACTTGAGTCACTTATGAGTCAGATCCTCCAGCTGAAAGCACGGAGAGGACAGATGTTCACTGATCAAGGATGGTCACAGGAGTGTCAGAAGGGCACAGGGCTAGGCAAGTAAGCCATTCCATGTGAAGTAATGGAGTGCTTAGGGAAGTTGCCTGTTGGGGTGCAGAAGAGTTGATCAAAGGCATAACCAGTTCTCTGGTTTGTCCACGTCTAGTCCTGCATATGAAGGGAAATTTTTTCCAGTCGCATTTCTTTAAAAATTACCATAGAGAGGAAAGAAGCAGGACAAAATAGGAAGAGTAAATTCTCCAGAGTGGAGACATATATACTACGTTTACAAGCAGTAACTCAAAGTCCCATAAGCCTTGGGACCGAAGTGACCAACATTAAACCATCTTGACATGCTGATGTTTATAAATCCAGAAACAGGCTGGCATTGTAGGTGAGTGTACTCACGGGATGTCACAGGGGCACCAGAGGGACTTGCTTTTAAGCTTTGCCTACAAGATCTGACTCATAAATGACTCAAGCGAGTAGGTCGTAACTTGAGCCAGTTTGTTCTTGCTGCATTGGGTCTCTGATGATGGAGAGACTCTGGTGGGTTATGCATCTCGGAACTGATAGACTTTGTGTTTCTTTAAAAATCACACTGCTGAGATATTTCTTAGGGATACCTTTGCCCACAAGATAGCCAATTAGAGAAATTATTCCAAAATCACTGCAGATGGTGACGGCAGCCACGAAATTAAAAGATGCCTGCTCCTTGGAAGACCAACACAGACAGCATATTAAAAAGCAGAGACATTACTTTGTCCACAAAGGTCCGTCTAGTCAAAGCTATGTTTTTCCAGTAGTCATGTATGGATGTTAGAGTTGGACTATAAAGAAAGCTGAGCACCGAAGAATTGATGCTTTTGAACTGTGGTGTTGGAGAATACCCTTGAGAGTCCCTTGGACTGCAAGGAGATCCAACCAGTCTATCCTCAATGAAATCAGTCCTGGATATTCATTAGAAGGACAGATGCTGAAGCTGAAGCTCCAATACTTTGGCCACCTGATGAGAAGAATTGATTCATTGAAAAAGACCCTGATGCTGGGAAAGATTGAAGGTGGGAGGAGAAGGGGACAACAGAAGATGAGATGGTTGGATGGCATCACCAACTCAATGGACATGAGTCTGAGTCAGCTCCAGGAGTTGGTGACGGACAGGGAGGCCTGGTGTGCTGCCATCCATGGGGTCACAAAGAGTCAGGTGTGACTGAGTGACTGAACTACTACCACTACTCCATTTTTACACACCTAGTAGGTTAACTGAGACTCCAAATGGATTCATGGGCGTATATTTTTTGGTTTGTTTGTTTGTTTGCATTCATATCCTTCTTCCTTCCTTTCACCCATTTCTTACCTCATTTTCTTCATTAGCAAAATCCCTAGACATCATAGTTTGTTCTGAAAGTTTTTTTCATTAAGCCTGAAATTGTGAATTCCTATAAATTGGATTCCCCCTGCCCTTCACATGAGTATCTCAATTTGGACAATAAGTTATAGGATATTTTGCTTATTGGTCTCAAACTTTCTCTTCTTGACAACCACACAGTTTCACTAATAAAGCTGAAACCTCTATTGATGTTAAAAAGTAGCCTTATCCAAAGGTGCCAAATAAAGGCAAGGGACTCCTACCCTCCATCAGAGTAATCCAGGATGAACTGGAAGGAGTTGGACTGACAGTTCAATTTGGACATTTTGAGAAAAACCGTACACATGTAGATATATGGAAATACCGGTAGAGATAGTTAGATTCTATTGCTGTAGTCTGCCTTCAGCCATGCTCTCAGTAAATACAAAGGTCATGTTATCAAATGTTAATAACTATAATAGCAGCTATCAGTTAACAGGCATTTGCTGAATCCAGGTGCATGGTGTACTTCACAACATCTGCTCATGTAATAGCCATAGCAACACTGAGGAAGTATTGTTTACAGAAATTCAGAGAGGTTAAATCGCTTTCACAAAGTCATTTAACCATGAAGCGGCAAGTGGTTCAGCATAATCCTGCTCCATCATCGCAGGGCCCCCTTCCTACCTTTTGAAGTCTAAGAAAGTCCATGCTAAGTTGTTCAGTCATATCTGACTCTCTGTGACCCTTTATATCTTGTCTCTAGTCTCTGAGAATCGAATAGATCAAATTTCAAAGGAGAAATTTTGTTGGGATACTTGATTTTGAAAGACTGTAATTGTTAATGCCATTGTGTTTTCTAGGATTGGCATTCCAATGCACCCACAAGGAATATATGCTGGCAAATTCTTCAGTAAGAGACCAAAAAAATGGAACAATCTCAGAAAACACACATACACACAAAATAAAGGTTTTCAAATAACCAACATCAGAGGGAATTTTAAATGTGTCGATAATGTCTTCAGTATTTTTATATCTGTTGTGAAGCTACTGCCAAACTATCTCTGAAGAGACAGGCTCCTTTTTCTTGTCTTCATGATGAATTCTTTACCCAGAGCAGCAAATTTAAATGAGACCATTTTTAATAAAGCTATGCCAAGATTTAAAAGTAATTTAGTGGCATTAAGCATAATAAGCCAAATTATAGTGATGAAAGAAACATTTCCATTAAAGCTTTAAAAATTGACACTCGGAACTCCAATGCAGGAATGGGATTGAGTCTACATTGTCTCAAGGGAAGCAAGATAACAAATGACAGCTAGAATTTTAAGCTCATCATAACAAATATATAATTAGTTTTGACCTTTTCACAACATTCCAACAAATAGTGATTCATAAGCATGCATGTTGCAAATGAAATTAATTACCAGGGTATCTTTCACTAAGATGTTTAGTGATCTCATCATAGATTTCCTAGATGATTTCCTTTGGATTTCCTTCAGAAAATAATGCTATTAGAAGCCACATGCCAGGTTAATTTCATTGAACTGGAAACAACCAACATTTGCAACTTGTGTCTAGCTCTTGTCTTCCTACTTGTGTTTGTGTGTGTTTGTGTGTGTGTCTGTGTGTGGTCAGTCTCTCAGTTGTGTCTGACTCTTTATGACCCCATGGACTGCAGCCCACCAGGCTCCTCTGTCCATGGGATTCTCCAGGTAAGAATACTGGTGTGGCTTGCCATATCCTTCTCCAGTTGATCTTCCCAATCCAGGGGCAAGCCCACATCTCTTCTTTCTCTTGCATTGGCAGGTAGAGTCTTTACCACTAGCACCACCTGGGAAGCCTGTCTTCCTACTTCAGTGGAAATTTTTTCTTTCCATCTCTCTCTCACAACTTCTGTCTCTCCATATCCAAACTTGACTTAAAGACTCTGGTCAAATGCCACTTATGACAGCAGTTCTTTGGTATCTTCAGGAGATTGTTTCCAGGAGCTACAGCAGATAATGAAAATCTGCAGATGCCTAAGTCCTTTCTGTAAAATGGTGAAGTACAATGCATACAGTTGACCTTCCAACATCAGTTCCTCTGCAGATTCAGCCAACCCCAGAGTGAAATTTCCATGTAAAACCCACAGGTGCAGATGGCCGACTCTGTACTTGGAACTTTCCCTGGTTTCCTCCTTCCTCTCTCCAGTGACCTTTACCTGCACTAGAGCCCTCTGACCTTTAAACTCATTTGGTCCATGGTGATAAAATGTGTGTAGCATTTTGTTTCACTCTTATTATCTGCTTCTCTACCTCCACTTCCAAGGACCAGCTCACACAATTCAGGACATCAGCCCTGTTAAATGTGTAAATGAATCCACCCAAGGTCATGAAATTACCACCGGAATATAAAACTTGACTCAGCTCCTTCACACTTAAACTTTCTTAGAAAGAACTTGGATACATATTCTCCCTCCTTGTTTCTTCCTTTATGTTTTCCAGATCCTATTTTTCTTCCCAAAGATATAACAAAATACTGCAAGTTCCCAGAAACTCACAAAGCACATCAAATGTTTGAAGCAAGTGTCCATGTTGAAGGGAGTTTTCCTGGGTAGAAATGTCTGCATTTGCCTTGGTAATTTCAGAAGTTATCTGCTATAGGGAGCTCAAATCCATGTTCTGTGACAAGCTGGAGGGGTGGGATGGGGTAGGAGGTGGGAGGGAAGTTCAAGAGGGAGGGGACGCATGTATACCTATGGCTGATTCATGTTGATATATGGCAGAAACCAACACAATATTGTAGAGCACTTATCTTCCAATTAAAAATAAGCAAATATAAAAAAGTAGTCTGTAATTTAAAAGACACAGAGTAACCCAGACCTTGGTGGCACTAGGGGTAAAGAACCTGCCTCCTAATGTGGGAGACGTTAAGAACTTGGATACATCAGGAAGATTCCCTGGAGAAGGAAAGGATGATTCCAGTATCCTTGCCAGGAGAATCCCACGGACAGAGGAGCCTGGTGGGCTAACAGTCCATAGAGTCACAAAGAGTCTGACATGACTGAAGCAACTTAGCATGTAGCAGGCACAACCCAGACCCTAAAAAATTGTAACATGTTGTGACTATACAGCAAGAAAATGTATTGATACAAAGGTTTAGAACTAATAGACTAAAAGGAAGGAAGGGAGAAGCAAGGAAGGAGAGGAGGAGGAAGTTTTCCTGGGTTCAGCTAAAAAGAAACTACCTCCACATTTTTCAGAATGCTAGACTGGGGCTGTGGAGATGGGTGGTTCCATTTCTCCACAGAGGAAGGAGGAAAGAGGGACTTATACTGTAGCTGTAACTGAAAGGGGCTTCTCTGGTGGCTCAGTGGTAAAGAATCTGCCTTCCAATGCAGGAGACACAGGAGATGTAGGTTCAATCCCTGGATTAGGACTATCTCCTGGAGAATGAAATGGGAACCCACTAGAGTATTTCTCTGAAAAAATCCATGGACAGAGGAGACTGGCAGGTTGCAGTCCATGGAGTCATAAAGGAGTCCGACATGACTTAACGACTAAACAGCAACAGCAAAGCAGGCAAGTTGTAACTGAGTTGGACACTCTTGACAGTAGTGATAAAATGCTAGCATCAATGATCAAAGAATTACAGGGGCTCTAATTTGTCTGAGATGGTTGATGTAGTGCTTCCTTAAAGTAGAACGATGGTCTATAAGATCAACCAAACACCCAGCTAGTGTTGTTAATGCTCTTTGTTGTTGTGTCCACAAAAAAGTTGTGTCCAAATATTTGTGGCCCCATGGACTGCAGAATACCAGGCCTCCCTGTCCTCCATTTCCTGGAGTGTACTCAAGTTCATGTTCATTAAGTCGGTGATGCCATCCAACCATCTCATCCTCTGTCATCCCCTTCTCCTCTTGCCCTCGATCTTTCCCAGCATCAGGGTATTTTCCAATGAGTCAGTTCTTTGCATCAGGTGGCCAAAGTATTGGAGTTTCAATTTTAGCGTCAGTTCTTCCAGTGAATATTCAGGGTTGATTTCCTTGAAGATTGACTGGCTTGATCTCCTTGCAGACCAAGGAACTCTTAAGAGTCTTCTCCAGCATCACAATTAAAAGCATCAATTGAATGCTCTGTGGGGCTTTAAAAGCCATTTTAATTTTATCAAATGTGAGTGTTCTTTTTACCCTTGAATTAGCAAGGAGGGCTGAAAACTTCTAACCAATGCCACAAAACATACAGCCAGGTACACCTTTCAGGTCTTATTAACAATCACTCCAATCATACTCCCACTGTCCTTTCTTACTCTTCAGCCTATGAAAGCACAGTCTGCAAAAGATAAAATGGGAGAGACTTTTCAGATTATCCACCTGGGGAAGTGTTACCTTTTCCCTGTGAAGAAGAAGTATGCTCCGCTATTGCTATCACCAGTCCCATGAAGGGGGCTCCAAGAAAACCCATCTGAGAAGATGGGGAGCCTTCAATGGGAAAAGACATGCATTTCACTCCCCACCAAATACTTCTGCAGGTGACTTTCTCAGATGACCCTGTGACCATCTGAACAGATGAAGTAGAAGATTACAGAGGAGATGGCCTTTGAACTTTAGTATGGGGACACATTAGAGAAGTTTTGTGATTTACACAAAATGAACAGCTGAATCAGAGAAAAAGCCGATGCTCATCAATGAGTATTTTCTCTCAAACTATCCTTTTTAAGACAACTTTGTTCTTCACTTCAGATCTTTCTTTATCTTTATTATCTTTAGATACTTTATCTTTATTATCTTTAGATAGTTTATTATTTTAATTCCAGCATCAATAGAATGTTCAGTGACATTTTCCACCTCACACTTATTCCAGGGTCTACAATGTGGCCCCAAGACAATGGGTTGACCTTCCTTGTGTTGTGCCATAAAATTTTCATTCCAAATTACATTGCTTTTGTACTTTAAAATTATTTATTTAGCTATGAATCATGAAAAGATGGCAATTTTGTAAAGTCAAAATTACCTTTTACTGCCAGTACAATTAGGACATCAGAGAGTTTTAGTGATAATAGGAGGAAAGATAGAATCAATATATGTTCAGAATATTAAAACTCCACTTTTGTACAAATATTTAGTGTCAACTTTATAGGTGACTATCTAAAAGAGGTCCAAGATCATCACCTCTGCTTTGGTTGGTGGTCTGCTGAGCACCCTTAGGGAAAATGGACAGGAGATGCTTCAGAAGTTGGTGGATCCACCATAGAAGGACTGTTGGTCCTTAGGTGGAATTTTGCCTGTATTCTTCCCAATAGAAGTCTTTCTTTAAAGTTGGCTAGATCATTTCAGTTTCTTTTCAAGGGCCCAAGAGGATTGTTGAATCTTGGTTTTATGCTTTCATTGGCTCATTATTTAGCTTGGACAAATAATAAACTTTTCTCATCTTAAGTAGGAACTCCCTGACACTGTTCATTGGGGCAATTAAGGCAGTTTCCTGAGGGTTTATTTCCTGAGTTGTGGATAGTACTAAGGGCAGCAACAATGGGGAGCTGTTATCCATCCCCAAGTCTAAAGGACCAGTTACCAGAACCTAAGACTGCCTTGAAAGGTCATCCAGTAAGGGCTGTGGCCTTCAGGGGAGAAATGCATTCATTGTAAACCTGAGGTCTGCATGGAATGGAGCCAGTGAAGTCATGGTGTCACTTTTTCAAGACTCCAATCTTTTTGATTGCTTCATATTGACGTAATCCAGCCAGTACCCATATCTGATCCACTAGTCAAGAGAATCCAGTAGTTCTGACTCTAAAGGTCAATTCCTAAACTAGAAAACAAGCTGAAAAATGGATGTGGAGGTGCAAAGAGAGACTTCCCAGCACAATATTTTTCTTCTATATTGGGATTTATGTGGATCAATAAGTAATAAGTACCATTCAAAGCTAGAGGATTATTAGGGATTTCAAAGTGAAATCCAATGTCTCCTGAAATATAGTTTAACTCATACAGACACCTAATATTTTAAGTTGCTTCTTAGAAAAAAAAAGAGTGAAATGAAATCAATATAGGGAATTCTAGAAGGGGAAGGAGACAACCATATTCAAGGTGCAGAACTGGAGTTAGTCTCTGGGCTGAGTCTCTCCTGGGGCACTTATTACAAGTGTGAGCTGTGTAAATTACTTCACTTCTCCCTGGACCTCAGTTTCCTCATATCAACAGTGTGACTTAAGACTATACACATCATACCTGAGACAGAGTATTATCATTACATTATTGTGTGCCTAGTCACTCAGTTGTGTCCAACACTTTACAACTCTTTGGACTATAAGCTGCCAGGCTCCTCTGTCCATGGGATTATCCAGGCAAGAATACTGGAATGGGTTGCCATTTCCTTCTCCAAGGGATCAACTCTGCATCTCCTGTGTCTCTTACTTTTCAGGAGAATTCTTTACCCACTGAGCCATCAGCATAGATATCTATTACATTATTATTATTATATATTTTATTATAATTATGTATATAATAATAACAATTATATATTAGAATTAAAGTCTGAACTTAAACAGGGATAGAATGAAACTCTACTAAGGAATCACTATCTGGCTCCAAAACAAAATTATGGAAAAACACAATGAGCAGTCATGAGGTTCAATATGCAGCTCAAAATTAAACTCCAGGGACTTCCCTGGTGGTCCAGTGGTTAAGATTTCTCCTTCCAATACAGGCAGTACAGGCTCAATAACTGGTTGGGAAACTAAGATCCCATATGCCTCTTGGCCAAAAATCTGAAGCACAAACAATATTGTAACAAAACCAATAAAGAAAAAAAAATACTGGTCCACATCAAAAACAAAAATTAAACTCTAGTATTCAGTAGCCAAAGAATCTGCACCCATCCAGAATCATAAAGGGGTGCTTCTGCAAGCTCAGACAGGTATTCCACGTGTTCATTGTCATTATTAAATTGCAACATTCATTTCTGGGACACATCAAAACAAATAAGTTGTAATCTGATTCCAAAGAATAGAAAGATTTTGTCCTAAGCTTATAGCATCCCCCAAGTATCAGTCAGTCTACAAGGCATAGCTAAGGCTTTCAACAAGTATTTCAGTCAGGAACTGAGTATGAAACAAATGGCACATTCAAGGAATTAAAAGAATTGTTATTGAAGAGACTGCTTACAGAGGTGGGGGCAAGAAGGAGAAAAACCAGTAAGGGTTGGCAATGGCACCCTTAAGCCAGAAGGGGCATTGGGAACAAATAGGCAATCAGAAGCCTGCTTTAACCTCAGGAGAGAAATCACCTCATAGGAGATATGGCTGTAGGTAACAGAACACAGCCTCTGTTGACAGCATAAGCCACTGTGATTAGTGAGTAGGGTATTATGGAATATTGTGCAACATGGCCTCCTATACCTTCTGCAGGGACAATCCAACTAGAAACAGATTTTATTTTCTTGGGCTCCAAAATCACTGCAGATGGTGACTGCAGCCACGGAATTAAAAGACACTTGCTTCTTGGAAGGAAAGCTCTGACAAACCTAGACAGATATTAAAAAGCAGAGACATCACTTTGCCAACAAAGGTCTGTATAGTCAAAGCTATGTTGTTTTCCACTAGTCAGGTATGGATATGAAAACTAGACCTCAAAGAAGGCTAAGCGCTAAAGAATTGCTGCTTTCTAACAGTGTCAGAAGCGACATGACTGAAGCGACTTAGCAGCAGCAGCAGCAACAGTGTCAGACTTTATTTTGGGGGGCTCCAAAATCACTGCAGATGGTGACTGCAGCTATGAAATTAAAAGATGCTTACTCCTTGGAAGGAAAGTGATGACCAACCTAGATAGCATATTGAAAAGCAGAGACATTACTTTGCCAACAAAAGTCCATCTAGTCAAGGCTATGGTTTTTCCAGTAGTCATGTATGGATGTGAGAGTTGGACTGTGAAGAAAGCTGACCGCCGAATAATTGATGCTTCTGAACTGTGGTGTTGGAGAAGACTCTTGAGAGTCCCTTGGACTGCAAGGAGATCCAACCAGTCCATTCTAAAGGAGATCAGTCCTGGGTGTTCTTTGGAAGGACTGATGCTGAAGCTGAAACTCCAGTACTTTGGCCACCTCATGCAAAAAGTTGACTCATTGGAAAAGACTCTGATGCTGGGAGGGATTGGGAGCAGGAGGAAAAGGGGACAACAGAGGATGAGATGGCTGGATGACATCACCAATTCGATGGACTTGAGTTTGAGTGAACTCTGGGAGTTGGTGATGGACAGGGAGGCCTGGCGTGCTGCAATTCATGGGGTCTCAAAGAGTCGGACATGACTGAGCGACTGAACTGAACTGAACTGGATAGCGCTAGAGAAGACTAAAGACTTGAGAGTCCCTTGGACTGCAGGGAGATCAAGCCAGTCAATCCTAAAGGAAATCAGCCCTGAATATTGGAAAGACTAATGCTGAAGCTCCAATACTTTGACCACCTGATATGAAGAGCCAACTTACTGGCAAAGACCCTGATTGTGGGAAAGACCGAAGGCAAAAGGAGAAGGAGGTAGCAGAGGATGAAATGGTTAGATGGCATTACTGACTTAATGGACATGAGTTTGAACAAACTCCAGGAAATTGTGAAGGACAGGAAAGACTGGTGTGCTGCAGTCCATAGTGTTACAGAGTCGGACATGACTTAATGACTGAACAACTACAACTAGAAACCATGTGGCCAGAGAGCCTGAGTGAGTGCTATACTCTGAGAGATCAGCCTCCTTCCAGTACACAAAGTGGGACAGAAGAGTGTACAGAATGGCTCTGCAGGGATGGCAGACAAAACCCAGCACAGGCTTTGTGAATTCAAACTAAAGTTAAGACCAGATGTAAAATTATTCATAACAAAAGATGGAGTCCGTATGTAGACCAGAGAAATATTGCCTAGTCTTGAGAGAACTCAAGGAAATGAAAGCTACTCAGCATGTTTTAATAGAGCTGTTTGAAGCACATAGCCAAGAAGCAGAAATGTCTTACTTATTCTGCCTCTTTAGCAGATATTTCCAAACATTCTGGGCCTAGCTTCAGTGACCATTCCAGAGCCCTCGCTAACTCCAGGCCTCACCAGACATGTCTCTTTCATTCCCTACTGAAATACTTGAGAAGAACTGACTCATTGGAAAAGGTCCTCATGCTGAGAAAGATTATAGGCAGGATGAGAAGGGGACGACAGAGGATGAGATGGTTGGATGGCATCACCAACTCGATGGGCATGAGCTTGAGCAAGCTCGGGGAGCTGGTGATGGACAGGGAAGCCTGGTGTGCTTCAGTCCATGGGATCACCAAGAGTTGGACACGACTGTGTAACTGAAATGAACTAAAAATACTTGAGAGATATATGACTTGAAGTTTAGCCCAAACACTTTCTGGCCACTTGGCACCATACCTAGAAGGACCATTCTCTGCTTACATCACTCAGTCATGACAGAGGTGATACTCACAGCCTCTGCAGGATATCAGCAAACAGCCTCTTCCTGACAGTGCTCACAGATGCAGTATGTACTGGGGCCTGACAGTTTTTCCCTATTCATTGTCCTTCTGTCCAGATGTAGCTTTCTAGAAAACCATTTCATGCTATACCAAGCTGAGCTCAGATAACAGAAGAGGTTATCCCAGGATGACAATGGTGCAAGTGATTGCTTCTCTTCCTACTTCTCTATGTTTTCCAAAAATCTCTGATAGTTCACTTTTTGTTTTTGTTTTCCTAAATCCAGAGAGCATCCTGCCTACATTTTCATCTAAGAATTTTATAGTGTCCAGTCTCACTATAAGGTCTTTAATCCATGTTGAGCTTACTTTTGTCTAATGTGTTAAAGAATGCTTTCATTTCATTTTTTATACATAGCTCTCTAGTTTCCCCAGCACCATTTAGTGAAGAGACTGTCTTTCCTGCATTGTGCCATCATACCTCCTTTGTTGTAAATTAGTTAATCATTGGTACATGGGTTTATTTCTGGGCTTTCTATCTTGTTCATTGATCTGTGTTTCTATTTTTATGCCAGCACTATACTGCTTTGACTACTATAGCTTTGTAATATAGTATGAGGTCAGGGAGCCAGCTCTGTTTTTCTTTCTCGAGTTTGCTTTGACTATTTGGGGTCTTTTGTGGCTCCACACAAATTTTAAGATTTTTTTTAATAGTCACTAAGGATAACAGTGTGGCAGCTTGGAAACACTGGAGCGACTTTGAGGAGATGCCCCACATCCAGGGGCAAAGGAGAAATCCCAGCAAGATGCTGGGAGGGGCGAAATCATGTATAGAATCAAACCACATACCCACCAGAGATGCTCAGAGGGCTCAAACAAATCTTGTGCACGCCAGTACCCAGAGACCCCAAAGTGACTGAGACAGAACTGTGTTTGAGTGTCTCCTACAGAGAGACAGGTCAGCAGTAGATTGCTGCAGGGGCAGGAGCTCTGAGTACAGTAGACCTGGGTATGGCACAAGCCCTCTTAGAAGAGGTCGCCATTAACCACACCATCATTTCAGTTCAGTTCAGTTCAGTCACTAAATTGTGTCTGCCTCTTTGTGACACCATTGATTGCAGCATGCCAGGCATCCCTGTCCATCACCAACTCCCAGAGCTTAATCAAACTCATGTCCATTGAGTCGGTGATGCCATCCCATCATCTCATCCTCTGTTGTCCCCTTCTCCTCCCACCTTCAATCTTTCCCAGTATCAGGGTCTTTACATATGAGTCAGTTTTTCACATCAGGTGGCCAAAGTAATGGAGTTTCAGCTTCAGCATCAGTCCTTCCAATGAATATTCAGGACTGATTTCATTTAGGATGGGCTGGTTGGATCTCCTTGCAGTCCTAGGGACTCTCAAGAGTCTTCTCCAACACCACAGTTCAAAAGCATCAATTCTTCAGCTCTCAGCTTTCTTTATACTCCAACTCTCACACCCATACATGACTTCTGGAAAACCATAGCTTTGATTAGACGGACCTTTGTGGACAAAGTAATGACTGTGCCTTTTAGTAATCTGTCTAGGTTGGTTATAACTTTTCTTTCAAGGAGCAAGCATCTTTTAATTTCATGGCTGCAGTTACCATCTGTAGTGATTTTGAAGCCCCCCAGAAATAGTCTGTCACTGTTTCCACTGTTTACCCAACTATTTGTCATGAAGTGATGGGACCAGATGCCATGATTTTAGTTTTCTGGATGTTGAGTTTTAATCTAAATTTTTCACTCTCCTCTTTCACTTTCATCAAGAGCTCTTTAGTTCTTCTTTGCTTTCTGCCATAAGTGTGGTTAGACAAGGCTAACCTTATAATAGAGCCACCAGAATTTATACAGGACTGGGGAAACAGACTCTTGGAGGGCACAAGAAAAATCTTGTGTGCACCAGGATCCAGGAGAAAAGGGCAGTGACCCAACAAGAGACTGACCCAGACTTGCCTGTGAGTGTCCAGAAGTCTCCGGAGAAGGCGTGAGTCAGGGGTGGCCTGCTGCAGGGTTGGGGACACTGCGTGCAGTGATGCATGCATGGGACCTTTACAAGGAGATTCCCATTATCTTCATTACTTCCTACATAGTTTGGCCTCAAGTCAAATAACAGGGAGGGAACACAGCTCCGTCCATCAACAGAATGTTGGATTAAAGATTTACTGGGCATGGCCCTGCCCATCAGAACAAGACCCAGTTTCCCCCTCAGTCAGTCTCTCCCATCAGGAAGCTTCCATAAACCTCTCATCATTCTCCATCAGAGGGCAGACAGAATGAAAACCACAATCACAGAAAACTAATCAATCTGGTCACATGAACCACAGCCTTGTCTAACTCAGTGAAACTATGAACCATGCTGTGTAGGGCCACCCAAGATGGATGGGTCATGGTGGAGAGTTCTGCCAAAACGTGGTCCACTGGAGAAAGGAATGGCAAACCACTTCAGTATTCTTGCCTTGAGAACCCCATATGAACAGTTTGGAAAGGCAAAAAGATATGACACTGAAAGATGAACTCCCCAGGTTGGTAGGTGCCCAATATGCTCCTGGAGATCAGTAAAGAAATAACTTCAGAAAGAATGAAGAGATGGAGCCAAAGTAAAAACAACATCCAGGTGTTGATGTGACTGGAGATGGAAGTAAAGTTCGATGCTATAAAGAGCAACATTGCATAGGAACCTGGAATGTTAGGTCCAAGAACCAAAAAAAAATTGGAAGTGGTCAGATAGGAGAAGGGAAGAGTGAACATCAACATTTTAGGAATCAGTGAACTAAAATGGACTGGAATGGGTGAATTTAACTGTGAATTTAACCTTGGGCAAGAATCCCTTAGAAGAAATGGAGTAGCCATCATAGTCAACAAAAGAGTCCAAAATGTAGTACTTGGATGCAATCTCAAAAATGACAGAATGATCTCTGTTTGCAAGGCAAACCATTCAGTATCATGGTAATCCAAGTCTATGCCCCGAACAGTAATGCTAAAGAAGCTGAAGTTGAATGGTTTGATGAAAACCTATGAGAACTTCCAGAAATATCCAAAAAAACCTGTCCTTTTCATTATAGGGGACTGGAATGCAAAAGTAGAAAGTCAAGAAACACCTGGACTAACAGGCAAATTTGGCCTTGGAATACAGAATGAAGCAGGACAAAGGCTAAAAGAGTTTTGCCAAGAGAATGCACTGGTCATAGCAAACACCGTCTTCAAAAACAGAAAAGAAAACTCTACACATGGACATCACCAGATGGTCAACACTGAAATCAGATTGATTATATTCTTTGCAGCCAAAGATGGAGAAGTTCTATATAGACAGCAAAAAACAAGACTGGGAGCTGACTGTGGCTCATATCAAGAACTCCTTATTGCCAAATTCAGACTTAAATTGAAAAAAGTAGGGAAAACCACTAGACCATTCAGTTATGAACTAAATCAACCCCCTTACGATTATACAGTGGAAGTGACAAATAGATTCAAGGGATTAGATCTGATAGATAGAGTGCCTCAAGAAATATGGACAGAGGTTCATGACATTGTACAGGAGACAGGGATCAAGACCATCCCCATGGAAAAGAAATGAAAAAGGCCAAATGATTGTCAAAGAAGAGAAGCGAAAAACAAAGGAGAGAAAAACATATACCCATTTGAATGCAGAGTTCCAAAGAATAGCAAGGAGAGATCAGAAAGCCTTCCTCAGTGATCAGTGCAATGAAATAGAGGAAAACAGCAGAATAGGAAAGACTAGAGACCTCTGCAAGAAAATTAGAGATACCAAGGGAACATTTCATGCAAAGATGGGCACAATTAAGGACAGAAATGGTATGGACCTAACAGAAGCAGAAGATATTAAGAAGAGGTGGCAAGAATACACAGAAGAACTATACAAAAAAGATCTTCATGACCCAGACAATCATGATGGTGTTATCACTAATCTAGAGCCAGACATCCTGGAATGCAAGTCAAATGGGCCTTAGAAAGCATCACTACGAACAAAGCTAGTGGAGGTGATGGAATTCCAGTTGAGCTATTTCAAATCCTGAAAGATGACGCTGTGAAAGTGCTGCAGTCAATATACCAATAAATTTTGAAAATGCAGCAGTGGCCTCAGGACTGGAAAAGGTCAGTTTTCATTCTAATCCCAAAGAAAAGCAATGCCAAAGAACGCTAAAACCACCACACAGTTGCACTCATCTCACACATTAGCAAAGTAATGCTCAAAATTCTTCAAGCCAGGCTACAAGAGTATATGGACTGTGAACTTCCAGATGCTCAAACTGGATTTAGAAAAGGCAGAGGAACAAGAGATCAAATTGTCAACATCTGTTGGATCATTGAAAAAGCGAAAGAGTTCCAAAAAACATCTATTTCTGCTTTATTGATTATGTCAAAGCCTTTGACTGTGTGGATCACCAGAAACTGTGGAAAATTCTTCAAGAGATGGGAATGCCAGGCCACCTGACCTGCTCCCCGAGAAATCTCTATGCAGGTAAGAAGCAACAGTTAGAACTGGACATGGAAAAACAGACTGGTTCCCAATCGGGAAAGGAATATGTCAAGGCTGTATATTGTCACCCTGCTTATTTAACTTATATGCAGAGTACATCATGCGAAATGCCAGGCTGGATGAAGCACAAGCTGGAATCAAGATTTCCAGGAGAAATATCAATAACCTCAGATATGCAGATGATGCAAAGAGTCAGACATGACTGAGCAACTGAACTGAACTGAACTGAAAGTCACACTTTGAAAAACCAGAATGGTTTTGGCAAAAAAGTAAAACAACAACAAAAAATTTAAAAATAAAGCTGGCAAATAACTAATAGAGCAAATAGAATTCAGAGAAATATACACATTTATATGAGAAATCAATATATGATAAGGCTAGAATCATAAATTAATGGGTAACAACGGACAATTTGTTCAATGGATGATGAAGTCAAAAATGATTCAGTATGTGAAAAAAATAAAAGTGTGCACCAACGCTTGTTGTTCATTCAGTTCAGTTGTTCAGTTGTGTCTGACTCTTTGCATCCCCATAGACTGCAGCACACAGGCCTCCCTGTCCATCACCAACTCCCAGAGTTCACCCAAACTCACATCCATTGAGTTGTTGATGCCATTCAACCATCTCATCCTCCGTTGTCCCCTTCTCCTCCCACCTTCAATCTTTCCCAACATCAGGGTCTTTTCAAATGAGTCAGCTCTTCTCATCAGGTGGCCAAAGTACTGGAGTTTCAGCTTTAGCATTGGTCCTTTCAATGAACACCCAGGACTGATTTCCTTTAGGATGGACTGGTTGGATCTCCTTGCAGTCCAAGGGACTCTCAAGAGTCTTCTCCAATACCACAGTTCAAAAGCACCCATTCTTCGGCACTCAGCTTTCGTTATACTCCAACTCTCACATCCATACATGACTACTGGAAAAACCATAGCCTTGACTAGATGGACACTTGAAGGGTGCACTCTAAATGTGAAAGGTGTGACCTGATGTCTTAATAAGCATCTTTTTAATGGAAAACAAATAAACAAGTTTAATTTCAAAAATATCCTTCAAGACAAGAATCTCAATGGGAAAAAAAAAACATGAGCAAAGAACATAACTAGAAGCGGAACATAACAGAAGCGGAAAATCAAGGGTTGACAAGAATATGAAAAGATGTCCAAACTCATTACATTGCTATGCGTATGTGCTCAGTCGTGTCTGACTCTTCGTGACCACATGGACTGTAGCCTGCCAGCCTCCTCTGTTTATGGAATTTTGCAGGCAAGAATGCTAGATTGGGTTGTCATTTCCTACTCCAGGAGATCTTTCCAACCCAGGGATCCAACACACATCTCTTCCATCTCCTGCATTGGCAGGCAAATTCTTTACCACTAATACCACCTGAGAAGCCCAAAATCATTAGCCATTGAAGAAATAAAAATTAAAACTACAATGATATATTTTTGTATATGTATTAGTCTACTGAAAAAGAAATGGAGTCATGGGGACTAAGATATCCTTATGCACTCTTGGTGAAAGCAGGCTAGTGTCGATGGTCTAGAGTGCAAAATGACACTTCTTGGTCAAAAGGCATATGTACATGTTCATTGACAAAGAAATTCCATCTCTGGGTTTATGGATTTAAAATATTTTCACACAGGTCCACAGAATATATAAGAAAGGAGATGAGGGGACTTCCTGGTTGCCCAATCATTAAGACTCTGTACTTACAATGCAGGAGAATTCAATTCCTGGTTGGTGAACTGATTCCACAGGCTGCACAGCACAGCTAAAATTTGTTTTTAATTTTTTAAAAAGAAATATTGATTTAAAAAAAAGACAGATGTTAACTGCAGCATTATTTTTGGTGGCAGGGAACTAGAGGTTGTCAAGGATTGGCTGTCAGTCCTTCAGAATTTATATATGTGTAAGAAACTTCTGGCTTATTACTAAGTCTTTTACTTCCTCTTCTGGGATAAAAGAAGCACATTTCTTAGTATCCCTTTGAGATTAGGTGTAAACACATGGCTGAATTTCAGAAAAAGGAATATTTGTCTAGAATTTAATAGACCATTTGCAGACCTTAGTCATGTATGGATATGAGAGTTGGACCGTAAAGAAGGCTGAGTGCCAAAGAATTGACGCTTTCAAACTGTAGAGCTGGAGAAGACTCTTGAGAGACCCTTGGACTGCAAGGAGATCAAATCAGTCAATCCTAAAAGAAATCTACCCTGAATATTCATTGGAAGGACTAATGCTGAAGCTGAAGCTCCAATACTTTGGCCACCTGATTCGAGGAGCTGACTGACTGATTGGAAAAGACCCTGATCCTGGGAAAGATTGAGGACAAGAGGAGGAAGGGGTGACAGAGGATGAGATTGTTGGATGGCATCACTGACTCAATGGATAGGAGTTTGAGCAAACTCGGGGAGATAGTGATGGACAAAGAAGCCTGGAATGCTGCAGTTCATGGGTCATAAAGAGTCAGACACAACTTAGCGACTGAACAACAGCCACAACTCTGCTACTGAACAACAGCAGCGACTTGAAGACCTAGCCATAAACATCTCCCCATTGCAAGTCTTCCTGCTCCCTCCTCCAGCAAGCTGGCTTGAATAAAGAAAATCCCCAGAGCAGGACAGGAGCCATGTGTTGAAGACTGTGGAGCTATAGGATGAAAGGAGCCTGGGTCCCTAAATCACCCCTTGGAGAAAAAGCACATAACTAAGAGCACTCACTTTGGACAGTTAACTCAGTTTCAACTCCATTAACTAATCTGAAATTTTAAGCCCCTGAAATTTGAAGTTTACTGGTTACATGAGTAGGATTACTTTAATATAATAGATAGCATGTGATAGATACACACCATTGAGTATGCAATAGACTGAATACATGTGTCTCCCCAAAATTCATGTGTTGAAACCTAACCCCCGATGTGATGTATTTAAAGATGGGGCTTTGAGGAAGCAATTATTTCAGGAGAGCTATGAGCTTCCTTGGTGGCTTAAATAGTAAGGAATCTGCCTGCAGGAGAACTGGGTTCAATCTCTAGGCTGGGAAGATCCACCAGAGAATGGAATGGCTACCCACTCCAGTTTTCTTGCCTGGAGAGTCCCATGAACAGAAGAGCTTGGTGGGCTACAGTTCACGGGTCCTCAAAAAGCCAGACACGACTGAGCAACAAAAACTTTCTTTCTTGAAGAGGTAGTTAGGTCAGGACAGCAAATCCTTCTTGAATGGGATTTGTGACCTAATAAAAGAGATCCCAGAGAGCTCCCTTACCCCTTCTGCATATGAGGACATAGCAGAAAGGCTTTCTATGAACCAGGAGCCTTATACATTAAACCTGTTATAATGTGGGGCTGTAGAGGAAGAACAAGCAGAATAATGAGACTGTGTATGTCTTGAGAGTCCCTTAAACTGCAAGGAGATCCAACCAGTCCATACTAAAGGAAATCAGTCCTGAATATTCATTGGAAGGACCAATGCTGAAGCTGAAACTCCAATACTTTGGCCACCTGATGTGAAGAACTGACTCATTAAAAAATCCCCTGATGCTGGGAAAGACTGAAGGCAGGAGGAGAAGGGGATGACAGAGGATGAGATGGTTGGATGGGATCACCGACTCAATGGACATGAGTTTAAGTAAGCTCTGGGAGCTGGTGATGGACAGGGAGGCCTGGCATGCTGCAGTCCACGGGGTCACAGAGTCAGACACAATTTAGCAACTAAACTGAACCGAACTGTATGCAATAAAAGAAAATAGATAAATGTGCACTCAAATAAGTAAATTAATAAATTTAGATAGTTTCCTGCATAGATAAACAGTGATAAATGTAAGAACAGATATTGATTTCTTACAGTTCTAGGGGTTGAAAGTCAATATCAGTGCTCAGCATCATTGGATTCCAATGAGGGCTCTGTTCCTGACTTGTAGATATCTGCTTTCTCACTGTGACCTCAGATTGCCAGGGAGAGGGAGAGAAGCTTTCTTCTCACTTAAACATTGGGAAATGGTTACCATGGTAGCATTAGCTAACACCTCCATCACTCACATAATTATCATTTCTTTTTTGTGCTAAGAACATTTAAGATCTATTCTCTTAGCAATTTTCAAATATATGATACAATATTGTTAACTATAATTACCTTGCTGTACTTTAGATCTCCCCAAATGTATTCATCTCATAACTGAAAGTCTGACCAACATGTCTTCATTCCACCCACCAGACCCCAGTAACCCCTCATTCTATTCCCTATTTCTACAGTTTGGTCTTTCTAGATTACACATGTAAGTGATATCATACATTATTTGTCTTTTATGTCTGACTTAATTCACTTAACATAATGCTCTCAAGGTTCATCCACATTGTTGCAAATGGCACTATTTCCTTCTTTCTCATGGCTGAATGATATTCTACTGTATATATACCATATCTTTTTTAATCTACTCATCTGTAAACATATACTTGAGGTTTTTTCTATATTTTGGCTATTGAGAACAATGTTGTGATGAACATGAAAGTGTAGCCATCTACTTGAGATCTTGATTTCATTTCCTTTAGAAAAATACCTGGAAGTAAAATTGCTAGGTCATATATTTTTATTTTCAATTTTTTGAAGACTGTCTATATTATTTACCACAGTGGCTGTACCAATTTATGATTCCACAAAAGTACACGTTTCCTTTTTCTCTACATCCTTACCAATACTTTTCTCACTTGTCTTGATGATAACAGTCTTTCCAACAGGTATGAGACGAGATGATATCCCACTGGCATTTTTGTTTGCATTTCTCTGATGATTAAGGGTGTCAAGCACCTTTTCATGTACTTCTCGGCCATTCTATGTATTCTTTGTGAAAATGTTTATTCAGTACTTCTGCCCATTTCTTAGTCAGATTACATGGGGGTTTTGCTATTGTGTTGTATATGTTCTTTATATATTTTGAATATTAACTCCATTTACTCATTCCATTGGTTTCCTTTTCATTTTGTTCATTGTTTCTTTTGCTGTGCAGAAGCTTCTTACTTTGATTGATCCCACTTATTGCTTTTAGTTTTTGCTTTTCAGGGCATATATAAGAAATCATTGTCAAGACCATCATCAAGGAGTTTTTTCTCCTGTTTTCTTCTAGGACTTTTATGATTTCAGGTTTTCTGTTTAAGGTAATTCATTTTGAGTTAATTTGTGTGAGTGGTATAAGATAAGATTCCAATTTTATTCTTCGAATGTTGTCATTCAGTTTTTCCATCACCATTTACTGAAGTACTATCCTTTTCTCCTTGAATCTTTTGTAAAATATTAGTTGGCCATATATTCATGGTTTATTCCTGGATTCTAGGTTCTGTTCTTTCCATTTCTCTTTCCATTAGTCTGTGAGCTTTATTTTACACAAAATATTCTTTTGTTTACTATTTATAGTTTAGTTTGAAATCAGGAAATGTGATGGCTCCAGTTTTGTTCTTGTTCTCAGAACTGCTTTGAATATTGGAGTCTTGTGGTCCCATACAAATTTTAAGATTATTCTTTGTTATTTCTGAGAAAAATCCCATTGGAATTTTAATAGGAATTGTGTTGAGTCTATAGATAGTTCTGGGTAGTATGTACATTCTAACAATATTAATTCTTCTGGTCTATGAAAATAGGATACTTATTCATATATTTGTACATATATTCATGATTTGTACATCAATATCTTTCATCAAAGTCATAGTTTTCAGGGCACAGATCTTTCCTACCTTTGGTTAAATTAGTTCCTATGTATTTTGTTGTCTTAATGCTATTGTGAATGGGGTTGTTTACTTCTTTTTCATATAGTTCATAGTTAATGTATAGAAATCCTGTAGATTTCTCTATTGATTTTGTATCCTGCAACGTTACTGAACTTGTTAAATAGTTTTAACAGTGTTAGGGGTAGTCTTTAAGATGATCTATATATAACATTATATCACCTGCAAACAAAGACAATTTCATTTTTTTCTTTCTGATGTACTTCTTTCTTTTTTAAAATTTATTTATTTATTTTAATTGGAGGCTAATTACAATATTGTAGTGGTTTTTGCCACACATTGACATGAATCAGCCATGGGTGTATACGTGTCCCCCATCCTGAATCCTCCCTTCTACCTCCCTCCCCATCCCATCTCTCTGGGTTGTCCCAGTGCACCAGCTTTGAGTGCCCTGTTTCATGCATCGAACTTGGACTGGCCATCTATTTCACATATGGTAGTATACATGTTTCAATGCTATTCTCTCAAATCATCCCACCCTCGCCTTCTCCCACAGAGTCCAAAAGACTGTTCTATACATCTGTGTCTCTTTTGCTGTCTCTCATATAGGGTTGCCATTACCATCTTTCTAAATTCCATATATATGCATTAATATACTGTATTGGTGTTTTTATTCCTGACTTACTCCACTCTATATAACAGGCTCCAGTTTCATCCACCTCATTAGAACTGACTCAAATGTGTTCTTTTTAACAGCTGGGTAATATTCCATTGTGTATATGTACCACAGCTTTCTTATCCATTTGTCTGCTGATGGACATCTAGGATGCTTCCATGTCCAGGCTATTGTAAACAGTGCTGTGATGAACACTGTGGTACACATGTCCCTTTCAATTCTGGTTTCCTCAGTGTGTATGCCCAGCAGTGGGATTGCTGGTTCATATGGCAGTTCTATTTCCAGTTTTTTAAGGAATCTCCACACTGTTGTCCATAGTGGCTGTGCTAGTTTGCATTCCCACCAACAGTTTAAGAGGATTCCCTTTTCTTCACATCTTCTCCAACATTTATTTTTTGTAGACTTTTTGATAGTAGCCATTCTGACTTGCATGAGATGGTACTTCACTGTGGTTTTGATTTGCATTTTTCTGAAAATGAGTGATGTTGAGTATCTTTTCACGTTAGCCATCTGTATGTCTTCTTTGCAGAAATGTCTATTTAGTTCTTTGGCCCATTTTTTTATTGGGTCATTTATTTTTCTGGTATTGAGCTGCATGAGCTGCTTGCATATTTTGAGATTAATTCTTTGTCAGTTGCTTCTTTTGCTATTATTTTCTCCCATTCTGAAGGCTGTCTTTTCACCTTGCTTATAGTTTCCTTCATTGTTCAAAGCTTTTAAGTTTAAATGAGGCCCTATTTATTTATTTTTGCTTTTATTTCCATTACTCTAGGAAGTGGGTCATTGAGGATTTGCTGTGATTTATGTCAGAGAGTGTTTTGCCTATGTTTTCCTTTAGGGGTTTTATAGTTTCTGGTTTTACATTTAGATATTTAATTCATTTTGAGTTTATTTTTGTGTATGGTGTTAGAAAATGTTCTAGTTGCATTCTTTTATAGGTGGTTGACCACTTTTCCCAGCATCATTGTCTTTGCTTCATTCTATATTTTTGCCTTCTTTGTTAAAGATAAGGTGTCCATAGGTGCATGGATTTATCTCTGGGCTTTCTATTTTGTTCCATTGATCTATATTTCTGCCTTTGTGCCAGTACCATACTGTCTTGATGACTGTAGGTTTGTAGTATAGCCTGAAGTCAGGCAGGTTGATTCCACCAGTTCCATTCTTCTTTCTCAAGATTGCTTTTCTATTTGAGGTTTTTTGCATTTCCATACAAATTGTGAAATTATTTGTTCTAGTTTTGTGAAAAATATCATTGATATTGCACTGAATCTATAGATTGCTTTGGGTAGTATATTCATTTTCACTATATTGATTCTTCCGGTCCATGAACGTGTTATATTTCTCCATCTATTTGTGTTCTCTTTAATCTATCTCATCAGTGTTGTATAGTTTTCTATATATAGGTCTTTGGTTTCTTTAGGTAGATTTATTCCTAAGTATCTTATTCATAACAATGGTGAATGAGATTGTTTCCTTAATTTCTCTTTCTGGTTTCTCATTGTTAGTGTATAGGAATGCAAGGGATTTCCATGTATTAATTTTATATCCTGCAACTTTACTATATTCATTCATTAGCTCGAGTAATTTTCTGATGGTGTCTTTAGGGTTTTCTATGTAAAGGATCATGTTATCTGCAAACAGTGAGAGTTTACTTCTTCTTTTGCAATCTGGATTCCTTTTATTTATTTATTTATTTTCCTCTCTGATTGCTGTGGCTAAAAGTTCCAAAAGTATGCTGAATAGTAGTGGTAAGAGTGGCACCCTTGTCTTGTTCCTGACTTTAGGGGAAATGATTTCAATTCTTCTCCTCTGAGGATAATGTTTGCTTTGGGTTTTTCATATATGGCTTTTATTATGTTGAGGTATATTCCTTCTATGCTTGCTTTCTGGAGAGTTTTTATCATAAATGAGCATTGAATTTTGTCAAAGGCTTTCTCTGCCTCTACTGAGATAATCATATGGTTTTTATTTTCCAATTTGTTAATGTGGTGTATTACATTGATTGATTTGCAGATATTGAAGAATCCTTGCATCTCTGGGATAAAGCCCACTTGGTCATGATGTATGATCTTTTTAATATGTTGTTGGATTCTGTTTGCTAGAATTTTGTTGAGGATTTTTGCATCTATGTTCATCCATGATATTGGCCTGTAGTTTTCTTTTTTGGTGACATCTTAGAATGGTAGCCTCATAGAATGAGTTTGGGAGTTTACCTTCCTGTGCAATTTCCTGGAAGAGTTTGAGTGGATAGGTGTTCAGTTCAGTTCAGTTCAGTCGCTCAGTCGTGTCTGACTCTTTGCAACCCCATGAATGGCAGCACGCCAGACCTCCCTGTCCATCACCAACTCCCAGAGTTCACTCAGACTCACGTGCATCGAGTCAGTGATGCCATCCAGCCATCTCATCCTCCGTCGTTCCCCTCTCCTCCTGCCCCCAATCCCTCCCAACATCAAAGTCTTTTCCAATGAGTCAACTCTTCGCATGAGGTGGCCAAAGTACTGGAGTTTCAGCTTCAGCATCATTCCCTCCAAAGAAATCCCAGGGCTTATCTCCTTCAGAATGGACTGGTTCAAGCTCCTTGCAATCCAAGGGACTCTCAAGGGTCTTCTCCAACACCACAGTTCAAAAGCATCAATTCTTTGGTGCTCAGCTTTCTTCACAGTCCAACTCTCACATCCGTACATGACCACTGGAAAAACCATAGCCTTGACTAGATGCACCTTTGTTGTAACTCCATTTTGTTTACAAGATTTTGGATCATCTTTACTGTCATTATTCTGAATTCTTTTTCAGGTAGACTCCCCATCTCCTCCTTTTTTGTTTGGTTTGGTGGACATTTATCATGTTCCTTTACCTGCTGAATATTTGCTTGCCTTTTCATTTAGTTTAGATTGCTGTGTTTGGGTGCCCTTTCTGTAGGCTGGTAGCTCATAGTTCCTCTTTATTGTGGAGCCTGCTCCCTGTGGGTGGGATTGGACAAGTGTCTTGTCAAGGTTTCCTGGTAAGGGGAGATTGCATCTGTGTTCTGGTGGGTGAAATTGGATCTCTTCTCTCTGGAGTTCAATGAAGTGTCCAGTAGTGAGTTTTGAGGTGTCTATGGGTTTGGCCTGGCTTTGGGAAGCCTGTATTTTAATGCTCAAGGCTGTGTTCTTGCTTTGCTGGAGAATTAGTGTGGTATGTCTTGCTCTGGAACTTGTTGGCTCTTGGGTGGAACTTAGTTTTAGTGTAGGTATGGAGGCTTTTTGGTGAGCTCTTGTCTATTAATGTTCCCTGGAATCAGGAGTTCTCTGATGTTCTCAAGTTTTAGAGTTAACTCTCTTGCCTCTGGCTTTCAGTCTTTATTCTTACAGTATCCTCAAGACTTCTCCATCCATACAGCACAGATGATAAACATCTAGGTTAATGGTGAAACAGTTGGACTATAAAGAAACTGAGCACTGAAAAACTGATGCTTTTGAACTGTGGTGTTGGAGAAGGCTCTTGAGAGTCCCTTGGACTGCAAGAAGATCCAACCAGTCCATCCTAAAGGAGATCAGTCCTGGGTGTTCACTGGAAGGACTAATGTTAATCTGAAACTCCAATACTTTGGCCACCTGATGCATTTGGAAAGACCCTGATGCTGGGAAAGACTGAGGGCAGGAGGAGAAGTGGACGACAGAGGATGAGATGGCTGGATGACATCACCAACTCGATGGGCATGAGTTTGGGTAAACTCCAGGAGTTGGTGATGGGCAGGGAGGCCTGGTGTGCTGTGGCTCATGGGGTCGCAAAGAGTCGAACAAGATTGAGCAACTGAACTGAACTGAACTGAACTGAACTGAACTAATGGTCAAGCAATTCTCCCCAGTGAGGGGGACACCCAGATAGGTTTACAGTTACATGGTGTCCTCCACCACTGTTCAGAAGTTGTCTTGTGTAAGTTGCTCAGCGTTCAAATGATCTTTTGATGAATATGAGGGGGAGAAAGTAGTCTCCCATCTTATTCCTCCACCTTCTTGGGACTGCCTGTACATCTTTGTTTTACTTATCTTTCTTGCCTGATTTTTCTGGCTAGGATTTCTGTGCTATGTTAAGTAGGAATCATGACAGTAGGACCCTGTTCCTGGCCTTATAGGAAAAACCTACATCTTTTCACCATTGAGTATGATGTTAGCTGTGTGCTTGTCACATATGGTCTATATTTTGCTGGCATGTGTTCCACCCACACCCAATTTGTTGAGTTTTTATCATGGAAAATATTGTTGTTGTGCAGTCATTCAGTCATGTCTGACTGTGACCCCATGGACTGCCGCATGCAAGGCTTCCCTGCCCTTAACTATCCCCAGGAGTTTCTTCAAGCTCAAGTCCATTGAGTCAGTGATGTCATCCAACCCTCTCATCCTCTGTCACCCCTTTCTCCTGTAACAGGGTCTTTTCCAATGATTCATCTCCTTGTTTCAGGCGGCCAAAGTATTGGAGCTTCAATTTCAGCATCAGTCCTTCCAATGAATAGTCAAGGTTGATTTCCTTTAGGAATGACTAGTTTGATCTCCTTGCTGCCCAAGGGACTCTCAAGAGTCTTCTCCAGCACCACACTTCAAAAGCATCATTCTTCAGTGCTCAGCCTTCTTTACAAGCCAACTGTCACATCTGCACATGACAGCTGGAAAAACCATAACTTTGACTATACAGACTTTTATCGGCTAAGTCATATCTCTGCTTTTTAATATACTGTCTAGTTTTGTCATAGCTTTTCTTCCAAGGAGCAAGGATATTTTAATTCTGTGGCTATAGTCACTACCTGCAGTGATTTTGGAGACCAAGAAAATAAAATCTGCCACTGGGTCCTCTTTTTCCATTTGCCTTGAAGTGATGGGACTGGATGCCATGATCTTAGCTTTTTGAGTGTTGAACTTCAAGCCAGCTTTTCCACTCTCCTCTTTCACCCTCATTATGTGGCTCTTTAGTTTCTCTTCATTTTCTGGCATTAGAATGATATCATCTGCATATCTGAGGTTGTTGATATTTCTCCCAGCAATCTTGATTCCAACTTGTGATTCATCAAGCCCAGCACTTCACATCACGTACTCTGCATATGAGTTAAGTAAGCAGGGTGACAATATATAGCCTTAACGGACTCCTTTCTCAAATTTGAACCAGCCCATTGTTCCATCTCCTGTTCTGTTACTTCTTGACATACACACAGGTCAAGAAAATGTTTATCTTTTATCAAATATTTTTAATCTAATGAGATATTAGTTTGATTTTGTCTCTCACTTTATTGTTACATATCACGTTTGTTGATTTGCATGTAGTGAACTGTGTTCACTACTCTACATCTCAAAAATATACCCAGCTCAGTCATGTGGTATGATTCTTTTAATGTGCCATGGAAATTTGGTTTGCCAGCATTTTGTTAAGAAATTTTACATTCATATTCATCAGGGATATTTAAGTGCTCCAACAGTGGGTATATATGTATATTTATGATTTTTATAGCTTTTTATCATTATATAACAACTCTCTTTGTCTTGTTACCATTTTGGTGTTAAACTTTATTTTGCCTGTTATAAGTATAGCTATTTCTACTTTCTTTAGGTTTCCACTTTCAGGGAATATCTTTTTCTATTACTTCATTTTGGGCCTATGTGTGTCCTTAAAGATAAGGTGAATCTCTTATTGGTAGCAAATAGTTAGATTTTATTTTTTATTCCTATTTTGAGTAATTATTGATTGGTAAGGACTTAGTAGGGCTTCCCTTGTAGTCCAGCTGGTAAAGAATCTGCCTGTAATGTGAGAGACCTGGGTTCAATCCCTGGGTTGGGAAGATGCCCTGGAGGACGGCATGGCAACCCACTTCAGTATTCTTGCTTGGAGAATCCTCATGGACAGAGGAGCCTGGTGGGCTACAGTCCATGGTATCACAAACAGTTTGACACAACTGAGTGACTAACCACAGCACAGCACAAGGACTCACTAATGTCTATTATTTTCTGGCTATTTTACAGTTCCCTTGTTCCTTCTTTCCTCTTTTATTATCTTCCTTTGTGAACTGAAGATTTTCCTAGTGGTATGCTTTGATTCTCTTCTCTTTACCTTTTGTGAATCTGCTGTATGCTTCTCTTTTGTGGTTACCATGAAGATTATATAAAACATAGATATAACAGTCTATTTTATACTGACAACAACTTAACTGCAATCACATTAAAAATTCTGGCCCTTTGCTCCCCCGACTTTTGGCATCACAATTTACCTCTTTTTAGGTTGTCTATTCAATAACATTATTTTAGCTATATGTTTTTAAGCTTCTTGTCCTTTAACCTAGAGTTAAGTGTTTAACATACCACCATCAGTTCAGTCACAGAGTCATGTCTGACTATTTGCAACCCCATGAATCGCAGCACACCAGGCCTCCCTGTCCATCACAATCTCCCGGAGTTCACTCAGACTCACATCCATCGAGTCAGTGATGCCATCCAACCATCTCATCCTCGGTCGTCCCCTTCTTCTCCTGCCCTCAATCCCTCCCAGCATCAGAGTCTTTTCCAATGAGTTAACTCTTTGCATGAGGTGGCCAAATTACTCAAGCTTCAGCTTTAGCATCATTCCTTCCAAAGAAATCCCAGGGCTGATCTCTTTCAGAATGGACTGGTTGGATCTCCTTGCAGTCCAAGGGACCCTCAAGAGTCTTCTCCAACAGCACAGTTCACAAGCATCAATTCTTTGGCGATCAGCCTTCTTCACAGTCCAATGCTTACACCCATACATGATCACTGGAAAAACCATAGCCTTGAATAGATGGACCTTAGGCGGCAAAGTAATGTCTCTGCTTTTGAATATGCTATCTAGGTTGGTCATAACTTTCCTTCCAAGGAGTAAGCATCTTTTAATTTCATGGCTGCAGTCACCATCTGCAGTGATTTTGGAGCCCCCAAAAATAGTCTGACACTGTTTCTACTGTTTCCCCATCTATTTCCCATGAACTGATGGGACCAGATGCCATGATCTTAGTTTTCTGAATGTTGAGCTTTAAGCCATTTTTTTTGCTCTCCACTTTCACTTTCATCAAGGGGCTTTTTAGCTCCTCTTCACTTTCTGCCATAAGGGTGGTGTCATCTGCATATCTGAGGTTATTGATATTTCTCCTGGCAATCTTGAGTCCAGCTTGTGTTTCTTCCAGTCCAGCATTTCTCATGATGTGTTCTGCATATAAGTTAAATAAGCAGGGTGACAATATACAGCCTTGATGTACTCCTTTTCCTATTTGGAAGCAGTCTGTTGTTCCATGTCCAGTTCTAACTGTTGCTTCCTGGCCTGCATACAGATTTCTCAAGAGGCAGGTCAGGTGGTCTGGTATTCCCATCTCTTTCAGTATTTTCCACAGTTTATTGTGATCCACACAGTCAAAGGCTTTGGCATAGTCAATAAAGCAGAAATAGATGTTTTTCTGGAACTCTCTTGCTTTTTCCATGATCCAGCAGATGTTGGCAATTTGATCTCTGGTTCCTCTGCCTTTTCTAAAACCAGCTTGAACATCAGGGAGTTCATGGTTCACATATTGCTGAAGCCTGTCTTGGAAAATTTTGAGCATTACTTTACTAGCATGTGAGATGAGTGCAATTGTGCGGTAGTTTGAGCATTCTTTGGCATTGCCTTTCTTTGGAATTGGAATGAAAACTGACCTTTTCCAGTCCTGTGGCCACTGCTGAGTTTTCCAAATTTGCTGGCATATTGAGTGCAGCACTTTCACAGCATCATCTTTCAGGATTTGAAACAGCTCAACTGGAATTCCATCACCTCCACTAGCTTTGTTCGTAGTGATGCTTTCTAAGGCCCACTTTACTCCACATTCCAGGATGTCTGGCTCTAGATTAGTGATCACATCATCATGATTATCTGGGTTGTGAAGATCTTTTTTGTACAGTTCTTCTGTGTATTCTTGCCACCTCCTCTTAATATCTTCTGCTTCTGTTAGGTCCAGACCATTTCTGTCCTTTATTGAGCCCATCTTTGCATGAAATATTCCCTTGGTATCCCTAATTTTCTTGAAGAGATCTCTAGTCTTGCCCATTCTGTTGTTTTCCTCTATTTCTTTGCATTGTTCACTGAAGAAGGCTTTCTTATCTCTTCTTGCTATTCTTTGGAACTCTGCATTCAGATGCTTATATCTTTCCTTTTCTCCTTTGCTTTTCACCTCTCTTCTTTTCACAGCTATTTGTAAGGTCTCCCCAGAGAGCCATTTTGCTTTTTTGCATTTCTTTTCCATGGGGATGGTCTTGATCCCTGTCTCCTGTACAATGTCACGAACCTCATTCCATAGTTCTTCAGGCACTCTATCTATCAGATCTAGGCCCTTAAATCTATTTCTCACTTCCACTCACTGTATAATCATAAGGGATTTGATTTAGGTCATACCTGAATTGTCTAGCAGTTTTCCCTATTTTCTTCAATTTGAGTCTGAATTTGGTAATAAGGAGTTCATGATCTGAGCCACAGTCAGCTCCTGGTCTTGTTTTTGTTGACTGTATAGAGCTTCTCCGTCTTTGGCTGCAAAGAATATAATCAATCTGATCTTGGTGTTGACCATCTGGTGATGTCCATGTGTAGTCTTCTCTTGTGTTGTTGGAAGAGGGTGTTTGCTATGACCAGTGCATTTTCTTGGCAAAACTCTATTAGTCTTTGCCCTGCTTCATTCCGCATTCCAAGCCCAAATTTGCCTGTTACTCCAGGTGTTTCCTGACTTCCTACTTTTGCATTCCAGTCCTCTATAATGAAAAGGACATCTTTTGGGGGTGTTAGTTCTAAAAGGTCTTGTAGGTCTTCATAAAACCTTTCAACTTCAGCTTCTTCAGCATTACTAGTTGGGGCATAGACTTGGATAACTGTGACACTGAATGGTTTGCCTTGGAGACAAACAGAGATCATTCTGTCGTTTTTGAGATTGCATCCAAGTACTGCATTTTGGACTCTTTTGTTGACCATGATGGCTACTCCATTTCTTCTGAGGGATTCCTGCCCGCAGTAGTAGATGTAATGGTCATCTGAGTTAAATTCACCCATTCCAGTCCATTTTAGTTCACTGATTGCTAGAATGTCGACGTTCACCCTTGCCATCTCTTGTTTGACCACTTCCAATTTGCCTTGATTCATGGACCTGACATTCCAGGTTCCTATGCAATATTGCTCTTACAGTATCAGATCTTGCTTCTATCACCAGTCACATCCACAGTTGGGTATTTTTTTTTGCTTTGGCTCCATCCCTTCATTCTTCCTGGAATTATTTCTCCACTGATCTCCAGTAGCATATTGGGTACCTAATGACCTGGGGAGTTCCCCTTTCGGTATCCTATCATTTTGCCTGTTCATACTCTTCATGGGGTTCTCAAGGCAAGAATACTGAAGTGGCTTGCCATTCCCTTCTCCAGTGGACCACATTCTGTCAGATCTCTGCACCCTGACCCACCCATCTTGGGTTGCCCCACAGGCATGGCTTGGTTTCATTGAGTTAGACAAGGCTGTGGTCCTAGTGTGATTAGCTTGACTAGTTTTCTGTGAGTATGGTTTCAGTGTGTCTGCCCTCTGATGCCCTCTTACAACACCTACCATCTTACTTGGGTTTCTCTTACCTTGGGCGTGGGGTATCTCTTCACGGCTGTTCTAGCAAAGCACAGCCGCTGCTTCTGGTATAAAATATTCTGAATCTGACTAAGTACTTACCTTTAACAATGGTATTGTATATTTTTACATATTTTCATGTTACTAATTAGCTTCCTTTTATTTCACCTTGAAAGACTCCTTTAGTATTCCTGGAAAGGCATTTCAGCAGTGATGAATGCCCTCAATTTTTGTTTTACAGTTCAAGTCTTTATTTTGCCTTCATTTCTGAAGGACAATTTTATCAGGTAAAAGATTCTTGGTTGGCAGTTCTTTCCTTTTTTCTTTCAGCTCTTTAAATATATTATCTCATTCTTTCCTGGCCTCTAAGTTTCCTGCTGAGAAGTCCAATGAGAACCTTGTGGGACTTTCCCTTGTAAGCTATAAACTTCTTTCCTCTTGCTGGTTTTAAGATTTTCTCTTTGTCTTTGATTTTTGACAATTTTATTATAATGTGTCTTGGAGAAAATCTCTTTAATTTTGTTTAGTGACTTGTGAGCCTCATGAACTTAGATATCCAAATTTCTCTCCACATTTGGGAATTCCTCAGTCATTATTTCTTTAAATAAGCTTTTCATCCCCTCCTTTCTCTTTTCTTATTCTAGAACTCAAATAATGTGCAAATTGGTTCTTTTATGGTAGCCTATACATCATGAAGATTTTCTTCACTCTTTATTATTCTTTGTTCCTCTGTTTTTCTTGATGGATAACTTCAAAAGCCCTTCCTACTTTCTAGTTCATGCATTTTTTCATCTGCTTGATCTGTTCTGCAGATATTATGACTTTTTTATTTCATTTATTTTATTCTTCAGCTTCAGAATTTCCATTTGATTCTTTTTTATTATTTATATCTTTGTTGACCCTTTGTTTGTGTGTTGTTTCCTTGATTTTTTTTGAACTCTGTATTGTAACCTAATAAGTTTTCTTAAAACAGTTACTCTGAATTCTTCATCAGTTAAATCAAAGCTCTCCATGCCTTTGACATCAGTTACAAAAAGACTTTTGTGATCTTTGATGGTTTCATGTATCCTTGATTTTTCATGTTCTTGAAGTTTTATATTGCTGTCTTCACTTTTGAAGTAGCAGTTACCTCTTCCAGCCTTTACAGCTGTCCTCTCAGATGTGTCCAAACTTGTGAATTTTTTGCTCCAACAGAGTACTGAAACTTGCAGGAAGAGGGGCCCTTTCCATGACCTGAGAGTGGGCTCTTGTCTAACACTTGGAAATGAATTGTCCGAGGAGACATACATGCTGTAAGATGGCTCATGCAAGTGGCTACTATCTTGCCTGGCCAGGGTGGGTGGTTTCAATCAGTGTTTTCCCTAACAAAATTTCTTCTCTGGAAACCTGGATTTCCACAAAGACTCTCTCATCATAAGCTATTGTCTAAAAAGTGTTTTCCAGGGTCTCCTGGATGACAGCCAAGAGGGATCGAAGCAAGTTTGAGGGCCACTGTGGGATCCTCATCAGGGATCAAAGTCTATACCTATTACCAGGTACATAGACGGGGGAGATTCCTCCTGGATATCTTGTAGTTCTGATTCCACAGCTCCCACAGAGACACATTTGTCTATCCATGGGTGTTGAATTATTGTTGCTGTGGGGCAGACAAAAATGAGTGAGGTCAGAAACAAGTGATGATGCTGAGGTCACTCCTGGTGTCTCTTCTTATAAAGTGTAATACTTCCATCATGAGGACTCTACTCTCATGACCTTATCTAAACCTAATAACCTCCTAAAGGATCCATCACCAAATATTATCACATGAAGGGTTAAGGCTTCAACATACAAATTTTGGGGGACAGAATCAAGACCACAGACTTTCAAGGTGGTGCTAGTGGTAAAGAACCTGCCTGCTAGTGCAGGAAATGGAAGATATGTAGTTTCAATTCCTGGCTGGGGAAGGTTCACTGGAGGAGGTCATGGCAACCCACTCTACTATTCTTACCTGGAGAATCCCATGGACAGAGGAGCCTGGCAGGCTGCAGTCCATGGGTTCACAAAGAGTCAGACATGACTAAAACAACTTAGCAAGCGGGCACACAATCCAGTCCATAGCATCCTATAAAAATTATTTTCAAATTCTGCTCACCCCCACAAAAGTTAGATCAACCTACAGGATTTTGTATAAGATCCCAGCAGGAAGGCCACTCAGAAGCAAAAGAGGAATGAGACTCAGAATGGAAATGAAAGCTTTTCTGTTGCTTGAGCAAATCTCCCACCAAAAGTAGTTACAAAGGAAATGTAAATTAGCCTACAATAGCACCCAGAAATGGGCCAAAGTACCAGTTACAAGTAGTTGAAAGGAGCCTGGCAGTTCTTTCCCAAGGAGTCTAATCTTTGTCATTTCAATAGGGCTAAGTACCTGTGGCATTCTCAGATGGTAAAGAATCTGCCTGAAGTTTGGGAGATCTGGGTTAGATCCATGGGTCTGAAAGATCCCCTGGAGAATGGAATGGCAACCCAATTCGGTATTTTTGCCTGGAGAATTTAACGGACAGAGGATCCTGGCAAGCAACAGTCCATGGGACCGCAAAGAGTCTGACGTGACTGAGTAACTTTCACTTTCACTTTTTTCAGCTGGGGCAGTGCTGAGCTGATGTATTATGTTATCTGTCAATCCACAATTTACTATAGGAAAAAAAAAATCAAAACGTAATCAGGCAGGCCAGAACATACAGGTATACACTCACACACACCTAGTCTCAAACAGCATAAATTACCTGAAAGTGTCTCAATTAAACAGAATTATAGCCTCCTTTAAACTGCAATCATAGCCATTATGTATCATCGAACAGAAATCAGTTCCCTGGGAGATGTCCTGATTAAGCAGATTTCCCAATTAAACCTGTCGCAGTTAAGTGGAGCATACCATTCTGATTAGATTCCTAATTTATACGGGAGGCTATATACTTTATATAAAGGGAAAATGGGAGTTGAAGGAAATTGTCAGCCGCTAAAATTTCTCCCTGTGCATTTTTTCTTTCTGACAGCAAACCTTCCCCCTTCCCTGACAAACAGAGGCACTTACTCGCCAAAGTAGTTGTAAACCTCCTAAATAAAATATGAAATGTGCCTTGTGGAGTCACCGCTGCCCTTCAAGAACTGTCAGAAGCATCATAATGATCCCCTGTGGGGCAGACCCCGTGATGGGTCAGCGACTAAGAGAGGAACATAGAGGAGAAGAGTGGGCGCAGTGTCCAGACTGGGACACACAAAGTCTTTTGTACTTTTTCAAAAAATATTTTGCAGCATGCTTTGTCACAAATACAAGTTAATAAATAAATGCATGAATAAGTGAATGGCACAACAGACTGTGGGGGCAGGATGAAAAGTTAAAGCCCATCACTTAAAACAGATAGTGGCTGGGAAGCTGCTGTATAACACATGGAGCTCAGTTTGGTGCTCTGTGATGACCTAGAGGGGTGAATGGCCGGTGGGAGGGAGGCCGGAAAGAGAAGGGATATATGCATATGTGTAACTGCTTCCGGTAGTATAGCAGAAACTAGCATAACATGGTAAAGCAATTATACTCCAATTTTAAAACTAAATTAAAAAAAAAAAACATGTCACTGTTGCATCTGCTGACATCATGAGCCACAAAATAAGGGGAAGTGTAAGCCTCAAAGCTACACTGATAATCTGCAAGTATATTTGGCTTCACCGTTGGCCAAATCACTTGAACTAAGTGTCAAAGGAAATGACAAATCTATAAAAGCCCCATTGAAAGAATGTTGTGCAAGATTTTCTAAAGAGGCTTGAATACAATCTTACGAGGAGGCAATGACTGGTATGAATTTGGAAATGTCACCTAATGTCTTCAAGTTTCATTTTCCTTATCTATCAAATGTATTACTGAGCTTAATTCCCTGGGAGATGTGTTGTTGTTTTAGTCACTAAGTCATGTCTGACTCTTCCTGATCCCATGGACTGTAGCCCACCAGGCTCTTTTGCCCATGGGATTTCCCAAGCAAGAATACTGAAGTGGGTTGGCACTTCCTACTCCAGGGGATCTTCCCAACCCAGGGATCAAACCCGTGTGTCCTGTGTCTTGTGTTTTGCAAGCAGATTCTTCACCACTGAGCCACCAGAGAAGTCTGGGAGATGTTTGGACCAAATAATTTCAGAGGTTCTGGCCAACTTCTATATTTTATAATATTCAAGGATCCATTAGAAAGACTCACAGAACTTAGCAGAATTGTTATACCCATAATTATGGTCTATTACAGCAGAAGGATACAGATTAAAATTAGCAGTGGAAAAGGGTGTATAGGAAAGACTCCAGAAGGTACTAGGGACAAGCTTCCAGTTGTCCTTTCCCAGCAGAGTCATGTAAACAACACTTAATTCCAGCAATGATGTTTGGCAATACACATGCAATATTGTCAATCTGGGAAGCTCACCTAAGCCTTGATGTCTGGTATTTTTCTTAAGGGTCAGTCATGTCAGCATGGGTGACCATCTGCATGGCTAACCTTACCTCTCCAGAGTTCAAGTTGATACTGCAGCCCAAGGTCCAACAGCATATATCACATCACCAGCATTAACTATCTGGCATAGTCCAAGGCTCCAGTGAGCAAAGTTATTAACAGCCAGGAAAGCCCAAAGGCTTAAAGATTACCTCCCAGGAGGTTAGCAAAGGTCAGCCTTTCTTTCTGAGTTTTCCAGGTGGCTTGGTGCTAAAGAATCCTCCTACCAAAGCAGAAGATTCAAGAGCCATGGGTTCAGTCCCTGGGTAGGGAGGATTCCCCTGGAGAAGGAAATGGCAACTCACTTCAGTATTCCTGCCTGGGAACTCCTATAGACAGAGAATCCTGCTGGGCTACAGTCCATGGGTTCGCAAAGAGTAGACATGGCTGAGTATACATACATACAACCTTTCTTTCCAGTGTCCAGTGTTTGGAAAACTGGACCTGCAGAGTTAATCCTTTAACACACAATGTCTCTCCACGTTGTCTCAAAATAACTGAAGACTCCCCAGGCAACTGTCCCAACAGAAACCAGAGAGGCCACATGGCATTGTCTAACCTAGGCTTGGAAGTCACACAGCATAATTCTTTTCTATTTACCAAGTTAGTCATGAAGACCTCCCAGTGTCAAGGGGGTCAGACAGAGACTCCACCTCACAACAGGAGGAATATCAAAGCAATTTGAGACAGATTTTTTTAAAACCACTCAGTCACAAAGGCACAGGGAAACCTCTTCCTGTCTCTCCTGACAACTAAAAAGTATTTTTTTTTTCTTTTTGCCTCAGCCTAAGGAGAAAGCACTGCCAAGTCAAAAGAAATAAACAGGGAGAATTCTTTCAAGGCAAAAATGCAAAGTCTAGGCTCAAACACAGAAACTTCTGTTGGCCTGGGGAGATGCTTTATCTGAATGACTTGGCATCACTGCCTGATGTGGATGAGGCACCCAAAGACCCCGGGGCTCCTTGGGAGGCCCTGAAGAAGCCCTGGTCCCTTTCACCAGATTTGCCTGAAGGAATTACATCTGTTCATAAAACCTGCCAACTAGACTTCCTTTTTTTTCTCCTTTTCCTGTTTTTTTTTTTTCTTTTCCCTCCTACTTCTAATTCTGTGTATAGAATTCAATGTGAATAGCTTTCTTAAATGCTATCAGTCTTCTTAAAGAAACAACATCTACATAGCGAACTTGATAGATGTCTTTGCAGGAAAATACTTGTCTTTGTGTGGATTATGAGGGAAGAGAGATGAGATCATTACTTCTCAGCCCATGATGTTTATGACCCGGCTATATCCCCCATGAAAACAAAGACTTTTTACTTATTCCATTTCGCATTTAATATTTAGCTCACTACCTTAATCTCAGACTCTTAGAAACTGAATTTTCCTTTGGGGAATGACTCCAAACCTTTCAGAAGACAGAAGGATTATTCACCTCAGAGAAAAAGCCATGGAATTTCCACACCAGTGAGCCTCTGGCCTGGCTCCAGTGTAGACCCAACCACCCTCTATAGTGGGGAATCTATGTGGTCTCTGACTCAAAGGATAAGAGCTCAACTGTTCAGAGAACCATCCTGCCCATTCATATCCATCTCCTGACTGGCCACCAGTCACACAACTGTGCAGAGGGGAAAACAGTCTACAGAAATGTTTATTCAAAAGGTAAAGATAGGTCCATCTAATCAAGGCTATGGTTTATCCAGTGGTCATGTATGGATGTGAAGGTTGGACTATAAAGAAAGCTGAGTGCCAAAGAATTGATGCTTTTGAACTGTGGTGTTGGAGAAGACTCTTGAGAGTCCCTTGGACTGCAAGGAGATCCAACCAGTCCATCCTAAAGGAGATCAGTCCTGGGGACTCTTGAGAGTCTCTTGGACTGCAAGGAGATCCAATCAGTCCATCCTAAAGGAGATCAGTCCTGGGTGTTCATTAGAAGGACTTATGTTGAAGCTCAAACTCCAATACTTTGGCCACCTGATTCGAAGAACTGACTCATTGGAAAAGACCCTGATTCTGGGAAAGATTGAGGGCAGGAGGAGAAGGGAATGACAGAGGATGAGATGGCTGGATGGCATCACCGACTCAATGGACATGAGTTTGAGTGAGCTCCAGGAGTTGGTGATAGACAGGGAGGCCTGGCATGCTGCAGTCCATGTGACTGAAAAGAGTTGGACATGACTGAGAGACTGAACTGAACTGAATTGAAAGCCAGAGTACAGTGAGGAAGATTCTTAATGATTCCCTTGCAGATGTCTGTCTTGCAGGGCAATGCAGTCACCTAACAAGGGAAAGCATTTCAGGCAATCTTGGCCTGAAATCTTGCTACAGACAAAGTCTCATTTTAGAGAAGGCCATCATTGGCAATGGCCATCATGGTTTAGAAACTAAACCCTTCCTAGGTAGTTCCACCACATTCCTTTGGATCTTGGTAAACTTTCATTTCAAAGTGAACATGCACAGAGCATGTAAAGGAAGAAGATGAAGTCAGGGGAGCTTTCTGTCTTGGATTATTTTTGTAGGCTTCCAAAGAAAGTAGACTTTGTTGTAGGACTGAGAACATTGTAGATGGTTAAAACACAAAATGATTTTGAAGTTTAATTTAAAATTTGCCCTCTTGGCTATTTGTGTTTGTATTTCATTTCACTTAAGCAATAAAGTAGCTTGGACAGTTTCAAGTGCGTGGTTAAGCCTTTTAATTTCCTGGACCTCACGCACTGCTGCTCACATGGCAAGGTGACTGCCCTTTGTACAGCAGCTGAATTTTTAAATTGTTCATTGATATCTTTGGTCTAGCATCAGCAAAATATTTTGTATACATATCCTATTGCTACATCCATCCAAACCAAATCTTTATGATATATGTATGGGTCCCTCGATATGGTAGCAATTGCTCTTATATTTCTGTTAACCACCCCATGACAACCCACAGACAACAATGCTTCAAAGACATGACCCACATCTTAAACAGAATGAAAGGAGCCTTGAAGGAATTCTAAATCCTTTTGTACTTCTGAATAAATTCTTTCTTTGCTGATGCTAGGACTCGGCCACTGCAGAAATATATTTTCCAAATAATAAGGAAGCCATTGTAAGTGTTTGAAGAGTCTTTTTCGTTTCCACAGACTGGAGCTCTTTTATCATCAAGACTGGTTTCTTTGGAAGTAGATCTTTGTTATCAGAATGCAATGCCACCAAAAACTGACCAGTGTGTGCATCTGCCTGAGTGTGTCTCGCCTTTTCTTTGCCATCTGATTGTGCACCCTTTCCCACTCTGGTTTATCTCTAGACCAAATGTTTTGTTTTATTTTCAGATTAGCAGAGTATAGAGCCAATATGATGGATGATTCAGGCCTGAGAAATAAAACCTTGTTTCCCAAAAGCAGTATCTTCAAACACAGACATAGCTATTTTTGCTTTTTATTATTAATTGGGTCAAAAGTGTGTGACATATGAAAACATAACAGAGGACACACTATCTCTGTTTTGTCTCATTGGCTCTCAACCTCAGTGTGTCATTTTGGAGGACAATTTATATGTAACATTCATGGAACTCAATATCACTGTGATAAGCGCATTCAAGAGGGCAAGATTAATAAATCCTTGTTCTCACCTTTCAAGGAGCTTACATTCTAGTGAGAAAGACTAAAGAGACAAAAAGCACAGAAAAAATGAAATATAGGTCCATGAGACTAGGAGGATAAGAAGTGGAGAGAAGCCTGGGAGTTGGGTGGATGTCAGGACTGAACCATGATCTGGAGGCAGAAGCATAAAGTAAATGGAAGAAGGGCTGCTTTAAAAACAGTTTATGTTAGAGTCATTGATGGATGTGAGGATAGGAGATTAGACAAGATCAAGGGTGAGACACTACCCATACCTGACCCTCCAATTAGGATAATGTCATTCCAGCCTATTTCCCTTTATCATCAAGATATAATCCAAGAATAAGTCACAGAATATGAGGTTGCCAGGTCTGGGATCAGCAAATGATAGCCCACCATCTGCTTCTGTATGGCTTGTGTGTTAAAACTTGTTTATAAATGGTAGAAAATAAAGAATATTTCATAACACAACTTATAAAGCCAAGTTCATAAGCAAAGAACACAGCTACGCATCAATGTCTTTACATATTGTTTGCAGCTGCTTATGTGAAATGATAGCAGAGCTGAGTAGTTGTAGCAGAGAGAGCAAGGACTGCAAAGCCTAAAATATTTACCATCTTACCCTTTTTTAAAATGTATTTATTTTTAAATGGATAATTATTGCTTTACAATATTGTGTTGGTTTCTGCCATACGTCATCATGAATCAGCCACAGGTATACATATGTCCCCTCCCTCTTGAACCTTCTTCCCACCTCCCATGCCATCCCATCCACTCTAGGTTATCACAGAGCACTAAGTCTGAGCCCCCTGCATCATACAGCAAATTCTCACTGGCTGTCTATTTTACACATGGTAACAGATATGTTTCAATGCTACTCTCTCAGTTCGCCCCACCCGCTCCTTCCTTCCCTGTGTCCACAAGTCTGTTTATGTCTGTATCTCCACTGCTGCCCTGCAAAGAGGTTCACTGATACAACCTTACCCTTGGAGGAAGTTTGCCTAACCCAGCCCTAATTGGTAAGGTCCTTAGATGTCCATGCAAAGGGTTGCTGACAGAAAGTAAAGATGATCCTTACTATATATGTTGAGATCCAACAGCCAATAAATCAAAGTGTTTTTCCCACACATCCACTATTTTTGCTTTGTGTACAATAAGACAAAATTGGCCAAAATCTCTCTAGTCACTGAAATCATAAATGCTATCATTTAGATAGCAGAAGGTGATTATTTTCCATCTTTTCAACAAAAGAGCTAAAGAAAATGGATTTAAGGCAGTGAAGATTTCAGATATATCAAAAGAAGCATTTCCTAACAACAGGAAGAAGGTTAAATAAGAGTATGAAAGAAGGTTGGGCATTCATTTTCTCTCTGTTCCTATAAGAACTTCCTGCCTTTCCAGCTCAGGAAATAAAATAAGATCATGTCACCTGGAAGAGTCAGACAAATATGGCTCTAAATACTGTCTCTTGGAACTTCCCTGGTGGTCCAGTGGCTGAGACTCCATGCTTCCACTGCAGGGGGTTTGGGTTCAACCTGTGGTCAGGGAACGAGACCCCACATGACACAATGAAAACATTCCACATGCCACAGCTAAAGACCCCGTATGTTGCAACTAAGACCAGAACAGACAAATAAAATATTTCAAAAAAAATAAAATAATGACACTGTCTCTGTCTTCCAAGTAGGATTCTGTATGTAGGACAAGGATGTAAAGAACTCCCACTATTTTGTCCCAATGCTGACTACATTATAAAGAGATTATATAAAGAGATCTCTTAAAGAGACTGAAACTGTTTCTTATTCCTGCAGCCTCCTTGCCAAACCCTTGGGCCTAAGGACACCTCCACTGACTCCAGCAACAGGGCACAGAAGCCAACCAGCCTCAGTTGGATGTGAACATTGTCACTTACCATCCAGCTTAGGGAAGACTGATTGATGTCCGTCCCTCAGAGAGATCCACATCCTAATCATCAGGAAACTCTGTGAATGTGCTATTGGATGTCAAAGGGGGCTTTGCAGGACCTTCCCTGAGGGTCCAGTGGTTAAGACTTCACCTTCCAATGCAGGGGGTGGAGGTTTGATTCTTGGTTGGGGAATTGAGATTCTGCATGCCTTGCGGCCAAAAATACAAGAAACAAGATTGTAACAGATTGAATAAAGACTTTTAGAATGTTCCACATCCAAAAAAAAACACACACAAAAATAAAAAAAGAACTTTGCAGATGTGATTAAAGGGACAGACCCTGAGATCCCGGAAGTTATCCTGGATTATCTGGGTGAGTCCTAAATATAACCGCAATTGTCCTCAAAAGAGGGAGGCTGAGAAGGGTTTGATCACAACAGAAAGAGAAGGTCATGTATCAGCTGAGGCAAGATGCTATGCCCTTGGCTTTGAAGCTAAAAGAAGGGACACAGAGCCAAAGAATGCAAAGAACGCAGCCGTAGAAGCTAGAAAAGCAAAGAAAAGTTTTCTCTCTGAGAGACTCCCGAGGTATCTCAATCCTACCAGCACCTTGATTTTAGTCCAGAAAAACTGGTATTGGACTTCTGACCTCTGAACTGAAAGAGAATAAATGTGTGTTGCCTCGGGCCAACAAGTCTGTGGTAATTTGTTTCAGCGGCCATTGGAAACTAGCGTGTATCTTCCCCACGCTTCAGTTTTTTTACCTGTAAAAACGTGGATAACAAAGGACCTGCCACAATGGCTTTAAGAGAGGTAAAATTAATTCTTATACATAGAAGCAGCAGGAAGAGGGGGTGGAATAAGGTGCTCCCCTGAGATGCAAAATTAACAGGAATGCCAAAAATTCAGTAATTGAGATAAATAGCATTTGAGTGCATTACATTTTAAAAAATCACCATTAATTAAAAAATCTTTAACTAGCAAAATATCAAAATTTTAAATAAATACAGCATCTGTATTGCTAATTTTTCCTTCTGCCTCAGGCTCCACCATGGCTCAGCATGGCACTTCTAGTGATGCTGTCATTATTTAAAATACTGGTATTTTGTTCATCGTGGATTTTTCAGTATTAATTTTAGTGTTCATTCACCCCTGCCCACACTAAGTAGAGAGTACTTAGAATAGTGCCCGGCTTCTACCAAGTACTTCAACAGATTTTAGCTGTTATTACTGCTTAATTCTTCCAAGCATTCCACCAGGTTATTCAGGAAATCTAGCTTACAGTCACCTAACAGAAATCAGAAGAGACTTCTCTAACCAAATGAGCCAACTCCAGTCTATCTACCCTATTTGTATAATGGGGAGTTTAATTCTCTGTCTAGCACCACTGAGCACCAAATCCCATCTATGCCCTTTCTCTGCACCTTGACATCAGTCCTAAGCGCTGGATCCTTAAAGCAATTAGAAGGTTCTAAATGGAGGCCAAAAGGAAAGAAGAAGGCAACTTGAACCCCCATCTCCTTCATTATTTTGTGATATTATTCAATGTGGCAAAACTACAGGTAACATTTATGAGTGCTTCCTGTGTGGATCACAATAAAATGTGGAAAATTCTGAAAGAGATGGGAATACCAGACCACCTGACCTGCCTCTTGAGAAACCTATATGCAAATCAGGAAGCAACAGTTAGAACCGGACATGGAACAACAGACTGGTTCCAAATAGGAAAAGGAGTACATCAAGGCTGTTTATTGTCACCCTGCTTATTTAACTTCTATGCAGAGTACATCATGATAAACGCTGGGCTGGAAGAAGCACAAGCTGGAATCAAGATTGCTGGGAGAAATATCAATAACCTCATATATGCAGATGACATCACCCTTATGGCAGAAAGTGAAGAAGAACTAAAAAGTCTATTGATGAAAGTGAAAGAGGAGAGTGAAAAAGTTGGCTTAAAGCTCAACATTCAGAAAACTAAGATCATGGCATCTGGTCCCATCAGTTCATGGGAAATAGATGGGGAAACAGTGGAAACAGTGTCAGACTTTATTTTGGGGGGCTCCAAAATCACTGCACATGGTGACTGCAGCCATGAAATTAAAAAACGCTTACTCCTTGGAAGGAAAGTTATGACCAACCTAGATAGCATATTGAAAAGCAGAGACATTACTTTGCCAACAAATGTCCATCTAGTCAAGGCTATGTTTTTCCCAGTGGTCATGTATGGATGTGAGAGTTGGACTGTGAAGAAAGCTGAGTGCCAAAGAATTGATGCTTTTGAACTGTGGTGTTGGAGAAGACTCTTGAGAGTCCCTTGGACTGCAAGGAGATCCAACCAGTCCATTCTGAAGGAGACCAGCCCTGGGATTTCTTTGGAAGGAATGATGCTAAAGCTGAAACTCCAGTACTTTGGCCACCTCATGCAAAGAGTTGACTCATTGGAAAAAACTGATGTTGGGAGGGATTGTGGACAGGAGGCGAAGGGGACAACAGAGGATGAGATGGCTGGATGGCATCACTGACTCAATGGACGTGAGTCTGAGTGAACTCCGGGAGTTGGTGATGGACAGGGAGGCCTGGCGTGCTGCAATTCATGGGGTCACAAAGAGTCGGACACAACTGAGTGACTGAACTGAACTGAACTGAGGGCCTCCCAGGGGGCACTAATGGTAAAGAATCTGCCAGCCAAAGCAGGAGGTGCAAGAGATGGGGCCTCAGTCTCTGGGTCAGGAAGAACCCTTTGAGAAGGAAATGGCAACCCACTCCAGTATCCTTGCCTGGAAAGTCCCATGGACAGAGGAGCTTCACAGGTTACAGTCCATGGGGTCACAAAGAGTCGGACGTGCAAATGTAATTATAAAAAACACACATCGGCTTACATTTACATTGTTCAGGTCAAAATGTTACTTTTAACAACTTTTAGAAATTTACTTACTTTTTTATTATTGGAGTATAACTGTTTTGCACTGTTGTGTTAGCTTCATTGTGTATATATCCTACTGTGAACTGCAAATGCAAGAGATCTAGGTTGTGCACTCTTGTAAGAATCATCTTAAAACCATCCCCTTGCCCCACTTTGTGGAAAAGCTGTTTTCCACAAAACTGGCCCCTGGTGCCAAAAAAGTTGGGGACCACTGCTTTATATTAATCCAAAATTCTAAAAGATTGATACTTTCATTATTGGGCTTCCATGATGGTTCAGTAGGGAAGAATCCACCTTCCAATACAGGAGATGCAGGCTCGATCCTTGGATCAAGAAGATCCTCTGGGGAAGGAAATAGCAACGCACTCCAGTATTCTTGCCTGGGAAATCCCATGGACGGAGGAGACTGGCAGGCTACAGTCCATGGGGTCACAAACAGTCAGACATGACTTAGCAACTAAACAAAAACAACCATTACTATCCCCATTATATAGATAATAAAAGTGATACCTAAAAAAGTTAAATAATTCACAGCCAGAGAATGAAACACTAAAATTCTTTTTTTTTTTTCTCGGTGTCTACACTCTCTTCCCATGTGCCCATTCTTTCTGATGCTTATTTTGGCCCTTTCTCATTCATTCCCTTTGCCCAGGAGAAAAGTGGCTCTTTAGTTTGGCTCTTTTGTCAGCTGCTACCCTGTTAAGATGTTCAGTTTTTCATCAAACTCTTAATTTACGTAAGGCCCAAAGACCTTGCTTTCAACTCAGTAATCCTTTGTCATTAAGTCAAGCCACCACTTCCCTTTATCAGACTCAATAACTAGAAGAATCTATGGAACTTGGGCTCCACCAGAAGCATTCCTCTTAGCATGTCCCCAGCTTTCATCTGTTGAAAGGGTGATCAGTGTTTCCTCCACTTACTGCCCTGGCTTCTCCCATAGTCAGCAGTAGTATCTCTATCCTTAACATAAACACAGACACTTTTGTTCCCAATCCATGAAAAATAGCAAGAAATTCTCAACATCGCCAGTGGTAGTTCTACATTCTGTAAATCCTTGGGTTCAGGAGTAAAACAGTTGTTTACCTTGAGAATGCAAGTCACTTCCAACATGGTCCCCTGAGACTCTTCATCACGACCTTCTCCACTTTCATCTGGTCTTTGCCATTCCTGCCCCATTGTGACAACTGGCCTCAGCCATGGTTCAAAGACCTCTTTCTAAGGCTGGAATAACACTTCTTAGAACTTCAACTGTATATGACTTCAGTGTTGCACATGGTCTCAGGGTTCTCCAGAGAAACAGAACCAACACATACATAGATATACAAGGTATGGGGCTTTCCAGGGGGCACTAGTGGTAAAGAATCCACCTACCGGTTCAGGAGAACTGGGTTCGATCCCTGAGTTGGGAAGATGCCCTAGGGTAGGAAGTGGTAACCTACTCTAGTTTCTTGCCTAGGAAATTCCGTGGACAGAGGAATCTGGTGGGCTACAGTCTATGGGGCTACAATGAGTTGGACACAACTGAGCAGCTGAGCACAAGGTTTACATAGGTATGCAAGAGGGAGTAATTATAGGAATTGGCTCATGTGATTATGGAGGTTGAAATATGGCATGGTATGCTGTCTATAATCTGGAGAACCAGAAATGCCAGTGGTATAATTCAGTCTGAGTCCAAAGGCCTGAAAACCAGGGAGACTACTGGTATAAGTCCTGGTATCTAAAGAACTAAGAACTCCTGCAGTAGAGCAGACCCTATGGTCTTTCTTCTCCATGTCCTCCACCTGCCATCTGTCTGTAGAAAAACTTTAGCCAAAGATTACGTTCAATCAGAAAAGTGGCAAAATGCAGAAGTAAAGGAAAGCAAACAAGACCAAACAGCAAGAGTTCAGTCATTAAACAAAGTCAAGGACCTTTAGTTCCTCCTCAAGGGCTATAGATAACATTCTGAACTATATCTTTTGAGATGCTTTTTAGATACTGAAACCCCCACCAGATGGAAGACGTTAACTATCTGATGACCGGAATGTGGCCATAACATAAACTGCATAATTCCAAGAACTGACCTCAGAGAAACAGGAACATACCGACCCTGAAACTACACATTGCTGCTGCTGCTGCTAAGTCACTTCAGTCATGTCCGACTCTGTGCGACCCCATAGATGGCAGCCCACCAGGCTCCCCCGTCCCTGGAATCCTCCAGGCAAGAACAATGCAATGAGTTGCCATTTCCTTCTCCAATGCAGCAAAGTGAAAAGTGAAAGTGAACTCACTCAGTCGTGTCCGACTCTTAGTGATCCCATGGACTGCAGCCTACCAGGCTCCTCCGTCCATGGGATTTTCCAGGCAAGAGTACTGGAGTGGGGTGCCATTGCCTTTTCCAGAAACTACACATTACCTGTACCCAAACAATCAAGATGATGCCAATCAGACCACTGTATGATCAATTTCAAGATGAATGTCAGAGCTGACTGCTGTTTCTGCATGTAGCCCCCGCCCTCCACCTACATACTCCTGAAATTCCATTTTAAAGTTCTTGCTCCTTGATTTTCAATAGAGAGCTGTCCTTTGGATGAGTTGACCCTCTCCCTGTCAGCCTCTGGAATGAAGCAAACTTTCCTTTCCAACAACCTTGCCTCTTGAGTATTGGCTTTTGAGCAGCAAACAACCAGACCTGAGCTTTGGTAACACTCTGATGTTCAAGAGCAGAAGAAGATGGATGTTCCAGCTTAAGAAGAGAAAAGAGTTTGCCCTTTCTCCACCATTTTGTTCTCTTCAGGCCCCCAGTGGATTGGACAATGTCCACCCACACTGGTGAGAGTGGATCTTCTTTACATAATTACCAATTCAAATGCTAATCTAATCCAGAAACACCTTCATACTCACACCGAGAAACAATGCTTTACCGGCTCTCTGGACACGCCTTAGCCCAGTCAAGTCACATAAAATTAACCATCACAGATACGTCAACATTTCTTCTATAAGATGAACAGCCTTCTGCACAACAGGTCACAACATATTAACCTATGGAAGAATGATCAGACTTGGGACCATGAAGCTCTTCTTACAGCCAAGGAACCTGGGCATATCAGAATGTCCACTCTTACTGCTCCAGAGCCACAGATGAAGCCCTTTACACATACTGTCCTTTCTTGATATCTTATTAAGAATAAGACTCATGAGAAAAAAAAAACATATCTTAGATAATTACATGTATGCTCTGTCTCCTATATAGATATATGCTGAATTTCAGCCTCCAAATTCAACCATTGAAAAAATACATATACTACTAAAAACTTTTTTACACAGTTCTTAAATTTTTGGAGCCCCTATTCTGTTGGAAATGGCAGAAATGTAATCTCAGGATATCTCTTATCTGTGGATGTTTATGTTGAGGGGAATAGCTTAATGCTAAAATATTGGGGTGGGCCCAAAACAATGAATTTCACCTTTTTCTCAAGTGCTCATGGAAGCTTTTCCAGAATAGATCACATCCTGGGCCATAAATCTAACCTTGATAAATTCAAAAAAATCGAAATCATCCCAAGCATCTTTTCTGACCATAATGCATTAAGATTAGATCTCAATTATAGGAGAAAAACTATTAAAAATTCCAACATATGGAGGCTAAACAACACGCTTCTGAATAACCAACAAATCACAGAAGAAATCAAAAAAGAAGTCAAAATATGCATAGAAAAGAATGAAAATGAAAACACAACAACCCAAAACCTGTGGGACACTATAAAAGCAGTGCTAAGAGGAAAGTTCATAGCAATACAGGCATACCTCAAGAAACAAGAAAAAAAGTCAAATACATAACCTAACTCTACACCTAAAGCAACTAGAAAAGGAAGAAATGGAGAACCCCAGAGTTAGTAGAAGGGAAGAAATCTTAACAATTAGGGCAGAAATAAATGCAAAAGAAACAAAAGAGACCATAGCAAAAATCAACAAAGCAAAAAGCTGGTTCTTTGAAAGGATAAATAAAATTGACAAACCATTAGCCAGACTTATCAAGAAACAAAGAGAAAAATCAAATCAATAAAATTAGAAATGAGAACGGAGAGATCACAACAGACAACACAGAAATACAAAGGATCATAAAAGACTACTATCAGCAATTATATGCCAATAAAATGGACAACGTGGGAGAAATGGACAAATTCTTAGAAAAGTACAACTTTCCAAAACTGAACCAGGAAGAAATAGAAAATCTTAATAGGCCCATCACAAGCACAGAAATTGAAACTGTAATCAGAAAACTTCCAGCAAACAAAAGCCCAGGTCCAGATGGCTTCACAGCTGAATTCTACCAAAAATTTTGAGAAGAGCTAACACCTATCCTACTGAAACTCTTCCAGAAAATTACAGAGGAAGGTAAACTTCCAAACTCATTCTATGAGGCTACCATCACACTAATACCAAAACCTGACAAAGATGCCACAAAAAAAGAAAACTACAGGCCAATATCACGGATGAACATAGATGCAAAAATCCTCAACAAAATTCTAGCAATCAGAATCCAACAACACATTAAAAAAATCATACACCATGACCAAGTGGGCTTTATCCCAGGGATGCAAGGATTCTTCAATATCCGCAAATCAATCAATGTAATTCACCACATTAACAAATTGAAAAATAAAAGCCATATGATTATCTCAATAGATGCAGAGAAGGCCTTTGACAGAATTCAACACCCATTTATGATAAAAACTCTCCAGAAAGCAGGAATAGAAGGAACATACCTCAACATAATAAAAGCTATCTATGACAAACCCACAGCAAACATTATCCTCAATGGTGAAAAATTGAAAACATTTCCCCTAAAGTCAGGAACAAGACAAGGGTGCCCACTTTCACCGCTACTATTCAACATAGTTCTGGAAGTTTTGGCCACAGCAATCAGAGCAGAAAAAGAAGTAAAAGGAATCCAAAGTAAAACTCTCACTGTTTGCAGATGACATGATCCTCCACATAGAAAATCCTAAAGACTCCACCAGAAAATTACTAGAGTGAATCAATGAATATAGTAAAGTTGCAGGATATAAAATCAACACTCAGAAATCCCTTGCATTCCTATATACTAATAATGAGAAAGTAGAAAAAGAAATTAAGGAAACAATTCCATTCACCATTGCAATGAAAAGAATAAAATACTTAGGAATATACCTACCTAAAGAAACTAAAGACCTATATATAGAAAACTATAAAACATTAATGAAAGAAATCAAAGAGGACACTAATAGATGGAGAAATATAACATGTTCATGGATCAGAAGAATCAATATAGTGAAAATGAGTATACTATCCAAAGTAATCTACAGATTCAATGCAATCCCTATCAAGCTACCAGGGGTATTTTTCACAGAACTAGAACAAATAATTTCAAGATTTGTATGGAAATATAAAAAACCTCAAATAGCCAAAGCAATCTTGAGAAAGAATAATGAAACTGGAGGAATCAACCTGCCTGACTTCAGGCTCTACTACAAAGCCACAGTCATTAAGACAGTATGGTACTGACACAAAGACAGAAATATAGATCAATGGAACAAAATAGAAAGCCCAGAGATAAATCCACACACCTATGGACACCTTATCTTAGATAAAGGAGGCAAAAATATACAATGGAATAAAGACAATCTCTTTAACAAGTGGTGCTGGGAAAACTGGTCAACTAGATCACTTTCTAACACCACACACAAAAATACTCAAAATGGATTAAAGATCTAAACGTAAGAAACTATAAAACTCCTAGAGGAGAACATAGGCAAAACACTCTCCAACATAAATCACAGCAGGATCCTCTATTATCCACCTCCCAGAATACTGGAAATAAAAGCAAATGGGTCAAATTAAAATTAAAAGCTTCTGCACAACAAAGGAAACTGTAAGTAAGATGAAAAGACCGCCTTCTGAATGGGAGAAAACAATAGCAAATGAAGCAACTGACAAACAACTAATCTCAAAAATATACAAGCAAATTATGCAGCTCAACTCCAGAAAAATAAACGACCCAATCAAAAAGTGGGCCAAAGAACTAAATAGACATTTCTCCAAAGAAGACATACGGATGGCTAACAAACACATGAAAAGATGCTCAACATCACTCATTATCAGAGAAATGCAGATCAATGGTACCACAATGAGGTACCATTTCACACCAGTCAGAATGGCTGCGATCCAAAAGTCTACAAGCAATAAATGCTGGAGAAGATATGGAGAAAAGGGAACCCTCTTACACTGTTGGTGGGAATGCAAACTAGTACAGCCACTATGGAGAACAGTGTGGAGATTCCTTAAAAAATTGCAAATAGAACTGCCTTATGACCCAGCAATCCCACTGCTGGGCATACACACTGAGGAAACCAGAATTGAAAGAGACACATGTACCCCAGTGTTCATTGCAGCACTGTTTATAATAGCCAGGACATGGAAACAACCTAGATGTCCATCAGCAGATGAATGGATAAGAAAGCAGTGGTACATATACACAATGGAGTATTACTCAGCCATTAAAAAGAATAAATTTGAATCAGTTCTAATGAGATGGATGAAACTGGAGCTGATTTTACAGAGTGAAGTAAGCCAGAAAGAAAAACACCAATACAGTATACTGACACATATATATGGAATTTAGAAAGATGGTAATGATGACCCTGTATGCGAGACAGCAAAAGAAACACAGATGTATAGAACAGAATTTTGGGCTGTGAGGGAGATGGAGAGTGTGGGATGATTTGGGAGAATGGCATTGAAACATGTATACTATCATGTAAGAAATGAATCACCAGTCTATGTTCAAGACAAGATACAGGATGCTTGGGGCTGGTGCATGGGGATGATCCAGAGAGATGATATGTGGTGGGAGGTGGAAGGGGGATTCAGGATTGGGAGCTCATAAACACCCGTGGTGGATTCATGTCAATGTATGGCAAAACCAATACAGAATTGTAAAGTAAAATAAAAAATAAATAAATACAAAAAAATAAAAATAAAAATAATTTTAAAAAAATAAAAAATAAAATGAATGAATGAATAAATAAATAATAAAATTGTGGTACTGTCCTTAAGGGGGAAAATGTTCAGCTGCTCAGTCATGTCCAACTCTGTGTGACCCCCTGGACTGCAGCACACTAGGCTTTCCTGTCCTTCACTACCTCCCAGAGTTTGCTCAAGCTCATGTCCATTGAGTTGGTAATGCCATTCAAGCATCTCATCTTCTGTCACTCTTTTCTCCTCCTGCCTTCAATCTTGCCCAGCCTCAAGTTCTTTTCCAGAAAGGGGGGAAATAGGCAAATAAATATGATTTGCTTTTGGACTGAAAAAAAAAAAAAGACTGGAGGCTCTTTCTCTCTCCTTGAATTTGGGGTCACCTTCTGACTTGCTTTGTCCAATAGAATGTGGCAGAAGCGATGCGGTGGTGGTTCTGACACAGGTCTAATTAGGCGTTTCGTACATCTGCCCTCCCTTCTGGTACTCTACTGCCACCGAGTGAAGAGGCTAAGGCTGGTCTGCTGGATGATGGGAGGGGCAGAGACAAGTTTCCCATCCCCCCGGCTGATGACAATCATCCACTGACAGCTGACTACAAACATATAAGCCAGCCCAACCCATCAGCCAATCCTAGCTCAGATCACAGAACTACTGCTGCTGCTGCTGCTAAGTCCCTTCAGTCGTGTCCGACTCTATGCGACCACATAGACGGCAGCCCACCAGGCTACCCCGTCCCTGGGATTCTCCAGGCAAGAACACTGGAGTGGGTTGCCATTTCCTTCTCCAATGCATGAAAGTGAAAAATGAAAGGGAAGTTGCTCAGTCGTGTCCGACTCTTCGCAATCCCATGGACTGCAGCCTACCAGGCTCCTCCGTCCACGGGGTTTTTCAGGCAAGAGGACTGGAGTGGGGTGCCATTGCCTTCTTCTCACAGAACTAGGGCAACTATAAATGGTTTCTGTGCTAGTCACTGAATTTTGGAGCAGCCTGTTAGCAAAGGCAAACTGGTAGTGTTTTTCACAGCATTTTGCTACAAATCCTCTGAATTTCCCTTAGGTATTAGACTTGAAACATTTCCCTCCTCTCTCTCCCCTCAGGAAATAAAGCTGGAGTCAATCATCTGATTAGATTACGGGAGGTAGGAGGTAACAGATGAAATACCTCGAGAAAAACAAGCCAACAAAGAAAACCTGTGATTATTTCCTAAATATTTTACCAATATATTACTAAATATTTATACAATATTTATACAATATCTGCCAGGGATTTAGGGCCACTGGTTTTGAGAGACTGTCCATCTCAATCTCATCGAAGTTGACTTCTATAGCCAAAATCAGCTATGATTTTTTAAAATTTCTACTCTTCTGTGTGTGCAATCATGTTATATTGTTACAAATATCATGAATTCTGATCCTGAATCAACACAGTGAATTTTGGGAAGTTGCTGCTTCCCAGATATTTTCAAGGGGCACTCACATTGGCTGATCTAATCCAATGTGTCCATTTAGGTTAATATTACCAAGAAGTATGATCAGTTTCCCAAATGCCCAGCATCCTCTGCTGACTTCAACACACACACACACACACACACACACACACACACACAAGCTATCACCCAGACTCTGCATTTCAGAGTCAGTGGTATTAGGTCAAACCAGACTTATTTGCATCACCACACGTTAAGCCCAGAATCAAATCTTCCCTGCTCATTTTCTCCAAATTTAGACATAGTTCTCTCTCTTAACTCTCCAGAAGAACAGGAAAAGGCTTAGATAGGCAGCATTGGGAATCCCAAGCATGTTACCTCTCTTAAAGGGAATTGTTCAATCTTAGTCCCTACATTCAACCATTCATGAAATATAGTTTATCTCCTATACCACAAGTTAGCTTCAGGAGCCTTTCAAAAAAATGTGCAGATTAACAGCTAAAGAGACCAAACTAGTATCACCAGTGGAGAGAAGGAAGGGGGAGGGCAAAACAGGGGTCAAGAAGCAAACTACTATGTATAATATAAGTAAGAAACAAGGATATATTGTACAGCACAGAGAAATATAGCCATTGTTTTGCAATAACTTTAAATGAAATACAATCTACAAAAAAGTTTGAATCACTATTTTATACATCTGAAACTACTATAATATTGTAAATCAACTATACTTCAATAAAAATAATAATTCATAAACAAATAATAAATAACTGCTTGGTTTGTTCTATCATACATATTCCCATGTAGGAAACGATAACTGAATAAGTTCGTATTTCATTAGGAAGAAACTACTCAGTCTTTTTTACAACATGAACCAGAGAAAAAAACTCAAATTACATGAGCAAACAGCAGAATCTGGATGTACACAAGTGGAAATCTCAAAAGTTTTCTCCAAGAATCACAGATGGCTACTAGCCTTCTGTTTGCAGAACCAAGGATGTTCCCCTCAAAAGTCATTTAACTTCAAGCAATTGCAGTTTTTATCTCCTGAAACTAAAGTTACTGGGGCTTTCGTACTGGCTCACATTGCAGGCAGGTAAAGAATGCCTGCGGTACGAGACCCAGGTTCAACCCCTGGGTTGGGAAGATCTCCTGGAGTAGGAGACGGCAACCCACTCCAGTATTCTTGCCTGGAGAATTCCATGGGATTGCAAAGAGTTGAACATGACTGAGCAACAAACACATAACAAAACTTCACCCTAAAAAGACAGTCCTCTGCCTAAAACCTTTTTAACGCATTCCTTCTTCTTTGGGAATTTCACTATGACATTTGCTCCTTCTTAATCTTTAACTGTAAGCTGCAGTTGCTTATGTCTGAGATGTTTGCTGTGCTGCTCTGCCTTTGAGCTATATATTCATTACATTATTCTCTGGTCTCATAATTCTGGCCACATGTAGAATATTGTCATCATGGATTTTCTACTGAAAAAGACAGGCACTAAAAATCCTACCCTGTAAAGATAAAAGTCGTTCTAGTCTCCTCACCTCTGAATTTCCTCATGTGCTCAGTCACTCAATCGTGTCAGATTCTCTGCAGCCCCATGGACTGTAGCCCGCCAAGCTCCTCTGCCCATAGTCTCTTCCAGGTGAGAATACTGGAGTGGGTTACCATTTCTTACTCCAGGGGATCTTCCTGACCTAAGCATTGAACCCACATCTCTTACGTCTCCTGCAGAATCTGCAGGCAGATTCTATACCATTAAGCCATTTGGGAAACCATCATATTTCTTCACGGAGGAGCAGAAAGTCAGAAGTGCTTGCCAAAAAGTCCCCTGGGGGCAGTGTGGGACAGACTCAGACCTCCAGAGTGACACCACTGTGGTCTTTTATTCACTAAACAAAGTAGCCTTCTTCCTTTCAAAATGAAAAAACAGGCAAGGTAAATCTTTCGGAAGGCTTCCCATCTTCTGATCCCTTGAGAACATGGCACTCCTATACTTGTCCCTCTCCCCAGTCTTCAATCAGTTCAGTTCAGTCACTCAGTCGCTCTTTGCGACCCCATGAAATGCAGCACATCAGGCCTCCCTGTCCATCACCATCTCCCGGAGTTCACTCAGACTCACGTCCATCGAGTCTGTGATGCCATCCAGCCATCTCATCCTCTGTCGTCCCCTTTTCCCCCTGCCCCCAATCCCTCCCAGCATCAGTCTTTTGCAATGAGTCAACTCTTCACATGAGGTGGCCGAAGTACTGGAGTTTCAGCTTTAGCATCAGTCCTTCCAAAGAACACCCAGGACTGATCTCCTTCAGAATGGACTGGTTGGATCTCCTTGCAGTCCAAGGGACTCTCAAGAGTCTTCTCCAACACCACAGTTCAAACGCATCAATTCTCTGGCACTCAGTTTTCTTCACAGTCCAACTCTCACATCCATACATGACTACTGGAAAAACCATAGCCTTGACTAGACGGACCTCTGTTGGCAAAGTAATGTCTCTGCTTTTTAACATGCTATCTAGGTTGGTCATAACTTTCCTTCCAAGGAGTAAGTGTCTTTTAATTTCATGGCTGCAATCACCATCTGCAGTGATTTTGGAGCCCAAAAAATAATGTCTGACACTGTTTCCACTGTTTCCCCATCTATTTGCCATGAAGTGATGGGACCAGATGCCATGATCTTAGTTTTCCAGTCTTCAATAAGTGATCATAAACATTTATCCCATCACATATTACTACTTAAAAAATGTTATTTTCAAATTTAGACACCTTTACAAAGCAAGAGGGCACATTTCCATGCCAGATGACTTATCTCCCAGAATACTATGCCCATTTAGTAGAAAAGAAACTCAGCTGGTGTTCGGAAGAACAGACAGAATCTTTGGTGGTTCCTGTTGTTGAATTACAAAGCAAAACAATAAAAGATCTATACAATCAGACATTATAAATAACTAATGAAGAAACCCAGAAGGCAAGATATGTCAACAGCTTGGGAAATGCCCAAGTCTCTTCTTTTCAGCATTGTTGGAAGACTGTAAAAAACATTATGTCTAATTTCGCTTTTACATTTGCATAATAAAAATGGCTGCATTGTATAGCATCCATTATTTTTCTACTCTGAGTGCATTAAGTCAAGAGTAACTCTAGTTTCATCCATCACCTAAGGAGTTATTTGTCTGTGATTTTTAAATATGGTAGTGTTTTTCTCTATCATAGCATCTTTCCTACAAAATGCACTTAAAAATATGACTCTGGGTTAAATAATAATGCTGATAGAAAAAAAATGAACTGATGTTAGGCAAGAAAGGAAAAGATAATCTCAAGCTGAGCTCTCAAAAGAAATGTGGAGTTAATGAGGCAGATACGTACAGGAGGGTGACTGCAAATGACAAGTGTGACAGAAAATATTTCTGTGCCAGCAGATTTTTTTCAAGGAAAGAAAATGATAGGAAGTGGGAAAAGTTTAAAACTAACAGCCACATCTTTTCATGCACAAGATAGGACCAAAAAACTTATTTTCATAGGAGAAATAATGAGGGTGAAATAAAAATAAAAAATGAATAGAGTAGAAAAGACAAGATGCCAAGTCAGTGTTATCCAGGACACACAGAATATTTCAGGTTACCTGTTCCCATTCTCTCCCCAACATACACAGTGTTTGTTCCCCATAAGGTGATGCAGAGAGAAAACCCAATAGAAGCCTCACGGATGCTGGAAGGAATGTGAGGTTCACTCTGTGATGCAATTGACAGTTTCTTATTGTTCTTCCCCAAACTAGTCTTCACTTTATCCATTTTCAAGCCTTCTTTACAAAAGAATCTTTCTCTGTCTTTGCCTGTGACCTCTCCTCATAAGTGAAAAGCTGTGATGGGTCAAAATCATTCCATTCACCCTGATAGCATCTTTCATTTCTATCTAGAAGGAAAAATGGGATTGGCAACCTCACAAATGATCCTTTATGACAAGGTTATACTACGTGCCACATACTATAAAATGGACAGAATTTGACCAATTATCACCAATGGGCTACCACAGTTTGAGTTATTATTATTATATCTTCTTCCCATTTACCACACTGAAGTCTTCCCTATTCAGCAGTTTATCAAAATATGATACCATGTCTAGATGTAAGGAGGTGCTGAAATGTTTGGGTCTAATTCATCTCTTTTTGTAATATCTATAATTGGTCAGTTTTAGTCTTTCTATCCAACTTGAAGCTGAAGCTGAAGCTCCAATACTTCGGCCATCCGATGTGAAAAACGGACTCAATTGAAAAGACTTTGACGCTGGGAAAGACTGAAGGCAGGGACGACAGAGGATAAGATGGTTGGATGGAATCACCGACTCAATGGACATGAGTTTGAGCAAGCTTGGGGAGTTGGTGATGGACAGGGAGACCTGGCATGCTGCAGTCCATGTGGTCACAAAGAGTCGGACATGACTTAAGTGACTGAAATGAACTGAACTGATTCAACTTGATCAAGATGTATCCTGCATATTTAAAAGAATTTCTGATCACAAATGATGGAGAAATACTGTGGAATCTAAAACTGATTACCAATTCATTCATCCTTTTTTTTTTTTTTTTCATTTCACAAGTGTTTACTGAGCACTTCTTATGCATCAGGAATTATGTTTGAGGTTGGAAATATCAAGATGGGGTCTAAGTTTTTTCCTGCCTTTGAGTAGTTCCAGTAAGTGGAGGAGACACTCTGTATATTAATTATTGTTTTTTGGACATGGGAACTTCTCAGAGCCTTCAGAAGGCAGCAGGAGCAGCTACGACGTCTCTGTTTAGCCAGACTCCATTGCTCTGCTCTCTTGTCCTTTGGGGAGGGCATCCAGGCTCCCTTTATCTGGAGCTGGGATGGGAATGCAATGGTCCAGATGCCTAGGCAGCCGTGTCTGGCACCTGCTCTCCGCTGCCCCCTACAGGGCCCGTGGTGAAAGTGAAAGTGCAAGCCGCTCAGTCTTGTCTGACTGTGAGACCCCATGGACTGCATGGTCTGTGGATTTCTCCAGGCCAGAATACTGGAGTGGGTAGCCTTTCCCTTCTCCAGGGGATCTTCCCAATCCAGGGATCAAACCCAGGTCTCCCGCATTGCAGGGTGATTTTTTACCAGCTGAGCCACCAAGGAAACTCAAGAATACTGGAGTGGGTAGCCTATCCCTTCTCCAGCTGATCTTTCCAACCCAGGAATTGAACCAGGGTCTCCTGTATTGCAGGCAGATTCTTTACCAACTGAGCTATCAGGGAAGCCATCATGAATAGACCCTTTTATTCCCAGGGACAGCTTCTTGGTCTTGAGCCGGAACAAATCCACATCTTTTAAAACACAACTTCTGATTTTAGCCAACTGACACAAGAAAGAAGCAGAGACTGTACCACCAAGTCAGATCTGCAAGGAGCCCTAAGTGGCTAGCTGAACCATGGACTGTAGCCCACCAGGTGCCCAGGGACCTCTGCTTAGGCAGGAGCAGGCAATGATTAACAGTGACCGTTTCACTTGTTTCCACAGGAAAACATTTTTCTGTGCTGGCCAGCATCCTGTGTTAGAATCCCCAGGTCTTTTGTTCATCTCTTCTGAAAAGTGACAGCAGAAGTTTAAAAAGAAGAAACTGTGTGCTAATGTTTCTTATTTTTTGTACTAAAAAAGTCAATTATGTCTTCATCTCTTTCCTGCTTGAAAGAAGAAGGAGTACAACCGAGAGGGCAGCACTGAAGGAGAGCGGCCTTTGGGGAGGCCCTGAGGCCCTGGTGGGGGACATTAGTGCCCAGTTCAGGAAAGCTTATCCTCAGTCGTCAGCTTTCCTCACAGCCTTGAGATGAGCTGTGCAAAAGCCACGCTTGCGGGTCAGCCATTGACTGTGGCTCCTTCTTCTTTTTCTCGGGGCTGGTACCAGTCCAAGGAAGTCAGACTCCACAGTGTTTCCTTCCAAATCCTCCCCCACCCCATTCCTTGTCAATTTATTAGCATATTCATTTACAGGAATGTGTGTTTCCTCTAAATAATGTAATAGTCCTATTTCTAAAACTATTTCTACTTTTTACTTTTTCATTCCATTTTTTTCACTTCCCGTAGTCAACCCCTCAACTTCCCCTACCATCCAGATTCTTCCAGGGCTCCTATCAGGTCTGCGTGGACCACTTCTTGCACAGGTTTCACAAGCTGTTGCCTCCTGATTTTTCCAAATGAGGCAAAATGAAGCTCACAACGAGCCCCAACCCAATGCATGCTTCCCCACACACGATTTGCATGTGATTTTTAGCCTTTGTTGTACCTTTCGAAGCTGACCTTCTCAGGCTTTTGTAGCATGGAAGAGAAAATAGCTTTCTTAAAATTCATCTCAAAATCACAATAACTCCTAGCTAATGAAAGGGCCAAAGGGAATTCCTCAAAGCTTCCTCAATAGTTTCAGAAATTCCAGGACTGCTTCATGTGACCCCTGTGGACTTCAACTTCAGCTGCATGTGTCCCCCATTGCCTGGACCGGAAGAGGGGTCCTGAGGAGGTGTCCCTCCATGGCTTGAAGACTTAGAGAACAGAGGTTGGGGGCATTCCCACTGCAAGTCTGGGTACCACACTGTTTGCCCAGCGGCCATCCTGAGGCCCCAGTCTGCCTAGGATGCTAGGCAGAGGCTCTTGGTCACATTTCCACCTGTTTCCCGAAGTTGCTCATGCTTCACTTCACATAAAGTTCTGAAGCTTCCAGCTGAAACTCCTCCCTTATTAGACTTCAGAATCAACTCTGCCAAACTCTAGGAAAGGAGTGGCACACATATGCCACCCACTCCTTTACATTCTTCTGTGATCTTTCTTCCCTCTTTCCCAAATGCTTTTGTCCTCAGTAGGATGAATGGTGACCCTGCCCCCCCAAATGATATGTCCAAGTCTCAACCTCTGCTACCTATGAAAAGTGAAAAAAATGAAAGTGTCAGTCACTCAGTCATGTCTGACTCTTTGTGTAGCCCACCAGGCTCCTCTGTCCATGGAATTCTCCAGGCAAGAATACCAGAATAAGTATCCCATTCCCTTCACTAGGGGATATTCCCAACCCATGGATCAAACCCAGGTCTCCTGCATTGCAGGTAGATTCTTTACCATCTGAGCCACCAGGGAAGCCCGTGAATATGATCTCATTTGAACACAGAACATTTGTGGATCTTTGCAGACGCGGGAGAGGAGAAAATGGGAAGATGGAGCAGCAGAGACTGGAGTGATGCTTCCATAGCAGCAGCCATCAGAAGTTGGAGAGGTGAGGAAGGATCCTCCCCTAGAGCCTGTGAAGGGGGTACAGTCCTCCAGACAGCCTGAGTTAGGACTCTGGTCTCTGGAATTGTGCGAGAATATGTTTCTGTTGTTTTAAGCTACCGAGTCTACGGTCATTTGTGGTAACTCTAGAAAACGAATACAGTTCTCAGCCCTGAATTCTCAATCTATTCTTCCACTTGCTTGAGTGAAAAAAAAAAAAAAACTCAGGCAAATGAAAAATTGGGGGAAAGGGGTCACCTGTAACCACAAACAGCTAAGCACAAGCCCAGGATTCAACTGGGTTCCGTTGATAGAACATTTTGTTTACATTCCTTAAAATTAAATGCTGTAGTTCTTACAATTCTGCTTGTTAATATTATAGACACTTGTCAGACAACCTAGGATTATGCTTAAAATTAATAGATGCTCTTTTACTCCACCACTCAGTTTGCAACTCAATTTACTCTGCCTTATCAACACGCAAAACAAACCATCCTAAATTGAAAAGCGTTGGGCCCATCATTCTAACTCATGTCTGACTTCCCAAAGCCAAGATGATTAGGTCTTTTCAGCATTTTAGAATTCCAAACTCTCTCAGCATCCTGAGAGCAAGCCTCAGTTCTCAGGTTGTCCTCTGAAGCAAAAACATATTTGAATTCCTTCCAGCCTGAAAAATAACACCACCAAAAGTAAGAAGTCTCTTTCTCTACTATACTCTCCCTTAAACATCAAAAGAGAAATCATCTTCTGGGCTGTGATTAAAAGCATACACTTTGGCATCAGACAGACCTGAGTCCCAGCTCCATGATTTACCAGGCTACTCTCTCCTCATCTTGCATCTTCCTTAGTGTGAGATGAGAGTCGCACAGTTTATAACCCAAGAATGCAGTGAGATAAGACAGCTTGAAGAACTGAGTGGGCAGAAGAGACTTTAAAAAACATATGGGGCCTAGAAAGGAGGCTTCGTAAAGCCTGGAAAAAGGGAGTGGAGGATTTGGTGCCCAAGGAAACACCTGAAGGACTCCTGGCCCTCTATTGGGGCTAGCAAGGGATTTCCTGGGCATTAGGAGTGACAGGAGTTGACTGAGTAGCCGCTGATGCTGGCCCTACGTGTCACAGGTCACAGCACAAGGCGCCGGAACCCTGGTTGGCAGTGCCAGTGACAAGCAGGTCCCCAGAGATGTCTTTCTTCCTGCACCCAGAAAGCAGAGCGTACAGTGTTCAAGGTCAAGAAAGACAGATGCATGAATAGAGGCTCGGAGCGTGTTTGGAATAGAAGCCAAGGTAGGAGGTACTTGACAGTAACAGGAAGATCACTGCATAAAGCAGGTATACTCTGAGGTTTCCTGGGTGGGAATGAACGAGTTTGTAAACAAAGGCTCCCTAGGAATTCTCAGTAGTCATAATATGGCCCACATTTATATTTGTGTAATTGTTTGCCCTATATAAGAGTACTCTTCTTTAGCAGAAGCGGTTTCTAGCATCTCTAGCATCTCTTTACGAGGACTGGGATAGAAGGTCACCTTGGGCCAGAACTTAAGTTTCATAGATGAATATCAGACAACACTGGAGCATATCTTTTGCCCCCCCAGGGCGGCAAAAGAGACCTTGAACTGTACTTAATGCATGTAATATATACTTTTTTGTATTAATTAAACATAAATAATACCAAATTGATCAAAGACTTGTGTTTTTTTTTAACCTGTTCTTGATGTTTCTAGGCAGGCACAGAAATGGGGAAATGGTTACAAAATGAACCACCCGGGAGAAATTTTGAATGACAGCAAGGATGATGGTTCTTCTTGCAGTTATTCTTGTTTATTTGCTTCAGAGAAGTGTTATGTGGATTAAAATGAAAAGGAGATCATAAAAGTGAAACTGCAACCAAGATTCACAAATTGGAATAACGCAATCATTATTATTTTTAATTCAAGGTCACTTACATAAGAACTACATGGGTGGTTTGCCAATTCTGTGACCTGGCCCTCAGGTACACAGAAGATTTTTGATTAAAATTTTAATAACTAGCTTATTGCTTATAGGAAGTTTTTCAATAGCAAAATAACAAATGGCTATGACTGTTAGATTCTGCTGATTCCTAGTCTTTCTCCCTCAAAGCACTTTTTTTAAAAGCTTTTTATTTTATATTGGGGTATAGTTGATTAACAATGTTGTGTTAGTTTCAGGTGTACAGCAAAGTGATTCAGTTCTACAGATATACGTATCTATTCTTTTTCAAATTCTTTACCCATTTAGATTGTTATATAATATTGAGCAGAGTTACCTGTCCAATACAGTAGGTTCTTGTTGGTTTCAAAAGACACACACACAGATACACAAACACACACATACTCTTTAAAGGAGCCCCCGGATGTTCATTTATTTTACTAGAGCAGCCCTAAACAGAACACCTTGGTAAATTTTAGCATCTTTAAAACAAGAAAAGATAAGACTTTTTGTCTTTTTCCTACAATCCATTCTGAATAGATTTTTGTAAGAATTCTTTTATCTGTGTCTCAAGTCAGTATAAATCCCATTTTGGTTTTTCTTTCAATTGTTTTTTTTTTTTGAGAAATCAACACAAAGAAAGAAAGAAATCACGATTGATGAAGAAAAACACCTGATGTGGCTGTGGTCCAGGAACACAGACCAGCATGTCAGAAATGACCACTGTTCTCCTGAAAATAAGATTACAGAATCACAATCGGAAAATAACTTTTGTGATCAACCTCTAAAACTAATACCCAGCACATGGCACCTTCTGCCAAAACTCCTGGAAATCTTCCTACATGCTGGAAATCTGCATCTGTAGACCCTCCATCAGGAGCAAACATTGTGTTGTCTCTCCTGTTGTTGTTAGAGTTGTAAAAAGCTAAGCAGGGGGTTTTAGATACGGTGTGGCTGTATAACGAAACACCAGCATAAACAAGGTCAGCAGCAGGGAGAAGGAAGTGCAAGAGGATTTTACAGATTCTCCATCTACTGAAGGTCTGTCTCTCCCAGGCTTCTCCCTCCAAACTGTGTGCACCTACTCCGAGCTTGACATTTGCCACATACTGGAGGGCATATGGAATAAGCCAGATTTCCGTACTTGAGGGAACTTAAAAGCTATTTGAAGGAACAAGACTAGCACAGGAACAATTATTTTGAAAAACATTGCAGTGTAAATTTGTTGAATTTTAAATGCCTTAAAATATCATCAAAAAGTAGTTCAGTGAGAACTCCTGGAATAATCTGGAAAAGCTTCACATTAAAGTGAGTGACTTAAGATGAGTCTTGAAACACGTGAAGTCTGTAGGTAGGAGACAAATGTAGGACTTGCCAACTGAGGGGAACCACGTGAAGAATGGCAAACAGTGATCCTCAGATTTCAGCATATGCAGTATATGCCCACGTGTGACTTCGGCAGTTTTTATAGAGATGGTAGGTAATAGATAAGTAATTATGTAGGTAGAAAGATAGATCCCCTTCGGGGATCACAGCCGTGTCATGGCAACTGCTAAGTCGCTTCAGTCGTGTCCGACTCTGTGCGACCCCATAGACGGCAGTCCACCAGGCTCCACCGTCTCTGGGATTCTCCAGGCAAGAACACTGGAGTGGGTTGCCATTTCCTTCTCCAATGCATGAAAGTGAAAAGTGAAAGTGAAGTCACTGAATCGTGTCCAACTCTCAGCGACCCCATGGACTTCAGCCTACCAGGCTCCTCCACCCATGGGATTTGCCAGGCAAGAGTACTGGAGTGGGGTGCCATTGCCTTCTCCTGTCATGGCAAAGGGGCTTGCAAAACTCAGTGAAGCCATGAGCCATGCTGTGCAGGGCTACTCAAGATGGACAGCAACTGAACAACAACAACAAACAAAAGAAATAAAGATAGATAGATGACAGTTGGATGGATAGATAGACAAATGATAAATGGATAGATAGAAAAAGAATGAGAGAAAATACATAGGTACATAAATAGATGATAAATGGAGGTGGGGAGAGAGAGAGAGAGGAAAGAAGGATGGAAGGGGACAAATTTCTCTGGGCTCCACCACCAAGGACTGTTATTCAGAAAATCTTCACAGGAGTTCCAGAAATACGGGTTTCTGACATATCTCCCATGCACCCAAATGAAGAAGTGGCCACAAGCCACATTCTGTAAAGCCCTAGACTGTCAGGTAGACTGACAACTCCCACTTGTTTTACAACAGGGATGTAAAGAGACATTGTGAGATGAGACAGGCTTGCCCCAAGATAATTCTATAGTACAGTGCTTTTCCATTTGTAAACTACTGTCATAAGCATAGTTTTACTGCAGAGAGAAAGGTGGTAACTATTTTATTTCCACTTCAAATGTTGGATACCAAGGGGCAAAAATGTTTGGTGACCTAACCAAGACCAGATCTAGTTAGTGGTAACATAACTGGGGTCTCATAATAACTAGATACTCATTCCATTAGACATAACTGACTTGCAATAATTTCCTTGCCCCAGATGGACATTGTTATTTTGGCATTCATTAAACTGAAGAAATATATAGATATATGTGCTGTGTGCAATGTGCTGTGCTTAGTCACTCAGTCATGTCCGACTCTTTGCAACCCCATGGACTGTAGCCCTCCAGGCTCCTCAGTCCATGCGGAGTCTCCAGGCAAAAATACTGGAGTGGGTTGCCATGCCCTCCTCCAGGGGATCTTCCCAACCCAAGGATCTAACTCAGTTCTCCCACATTGCAGGTGGTAAAGAATCCCATCTGAGTTACCAGGAAAGCCCACATAGATATATAGGTGACTTTATATCTAATCAGAATGTTCAGCTGCCTCTCCCAAAACTCACCTTATACATTTTTTTCTTTCTGTTATGTATTCATTCAGTCCTTCCTTTATTTCACAAATGTACAGAGCAGCTGCTGCAAGCCTGACCTGATTCCAAGTTTGGAGGATAGAAATTGTCTTCCCAATGCATGCAGATGACATTAAACAAGTAACTACGATTCTGATCAGAAATCTGCCAAGTGGAGAAAAGTAGGTTACTATGGGGGTAAACAAGGGGAATGCAGAGAAGTTCCACCAGGCAAGTCAAGATATGAAACTTTAGAGTTAAGATACAAAAGGTGACCAGTAGTTTAAGTGAGAACTTCCATGTTAGAGCAAAACAACAAAGCATCTTCAGGAAACAGAAAAAGACTTAATGGCTGCAACAAGTGAACAAAGAAGGACAACAAGTTTGGTGAAGGAGGACCATCTGGCCGAGGCAGGCCTTCTGGACATCCCACACTGCTGAGTGTCACAGAGGGTGTCCACTCTAGACTCCCTAGGAGTAAGTCTCATAAGCTACAAGGTTCTCATAATCTCTGGCAAGAACTTGCTCTTTTTCCTAAGTTATAAAAAGCCATTGAAGGTCTTTAGTCAGAAAATGCTGTGATCAGAAATAGATTTTGAAAAAAATTGTACTTAAGCACAGTCTCTGTTACAGAGAAGTAGAGTAAAAATGATCACCAGGAGTTAGATTATGAGACCATTGCTGTGATCAAGGGAAAAATCAGTGCTATCATGGACTAGGATTGTGGCAGTGTGGAGAAAGACAAGTGGATGAGCAGTGGAGATGTCTAGAAGGCAAAGCCAACATCCCAGAGGTGTTTGGACCTAAGATGAGGGACAAAGAATAGCCAAGGTTGACTTCCAGTTGTCTGACAGATGGAAGGATGGTGTTCACCATTCTCTCAGCAGAAATAACTGGAAAAAGAGTAGTTTTGAAGAGGAAAAGAAGGAGGGATGATAACTAACCTAGTCTGAACTGTGTTAACTTTTGTTTGCCTGGAAACCTCCTAAGGAAAGGTTAAGACAATTGTACATACTAGTTGGGACTCCAGAGAGTGGTCAGGACTAGAGGTGATGTTTCAGGAGCCATATGCATAAGAGTAAAGGAGACCTCAGAGGAAAACGTATGGAGTGAGAGGAGAAGAGAGCATGGAAAGAATGCTCAGGCAATCCAGAAGCGAAGGGTTATGTAGAGATGAGTGTGGCAAAGGATGAAGAGAAGCGATGAGAAGAGGAGAGGAAAATCAAAGCCAATGTGATGTCACGGATGCTACAGCAACATGGTCACACTAATGACAGTCCTTTAAAATCATCATTAAGATGTCTATACCCTTGTATCTCTGATAAGACAAAACCTAATATGGCCTGATAGGAAGTACTCACTCACTGGTGTTGGTTATGGAATCCCATCTCACAGTGCGCGCGCATGTGTGTGTGTGTGTGTGTGTGTGTGTGTGTGCTTAGTCACTCAATTGTGTCTGACTCTTTGTGACTTCAGGGACTGTAGCCCATCAGGCTCCTCTATCCAAGGAATGCTCTAGGCAAGAATATTTGAATGGGTTGACATTTCCTTCTCCAGGGATCTTCCTGATCCAGAGACTGAACCCAGGTCTCTTGTATTGCAGGCAGATTCTTTACCCTCTGAGCCACGAGGGAAGTCCCAGGGAAGCCCATCTTACAATAAAATTACTGGCAAAATATACAAGGCTCTTTGTAAGACATTGAAAGAAAATTTAACTTATTTTTTTAAATAGAGGATTGTAAATAACCCTACACTCCTCTGAAGTTGATTATTGAATTTGATCATTGATATCCTTTGTTTCTTCACTTAATGATTTTTGGCAATTTCATTCAAGAAAATAAAGTATGTCACTATATGATTCCAATGAGATTATTTTCCTCCGTGGAGCTAGTTCTGGATAAAATTTCAGCAAAACAGAAAAGTGGAACTATGTAAATTAAGGCTTTTAAAGTTATCTCTGGGTTTTGTTTTTTTTTATATGAACTCCATGTAGAGATGTTTCTTTTGTCCAGTAAGATGATCTGTAGTTAAAGGTGAGAACCATTTGCCACCGAGGTTGACTTTCCTGGTGAGTTTCATTGACCCTTTTTTGTTTCCTTTCCACGTGTGTTTTAACAGAAATAGCAGGCTTACATGTACAACCTCTCCAGAAAAGAGGACAGATTTTCCAAAAGGAAGGAATGAAGAACTAAACCTCCACATAACTTGTACATTTTGTAGCTGTTAACAGAGGAGACTCTGCCCAATGATAAGATATCAATAAAAATAGTCTCCTCTTTCCATTCTGTCTCAATCATGCAATCGTGGGTTTGAATTCGAAATCTAAAAGTGCTACTGTTTCTGTAGAGTGGTCCCCTACTGTGCTCCAGTGCCCTAACCCACGCTGCCATAGATCTTATGAGGAAGTTCTGTGTCCTGAGAACCTTGTTCCCAATGTTCTCTCATTCTGGGTCACTTCATTTTAGCAAGCATTTAACAAGGACCCTCTGGGTACAAAGCACAGGGCTGAGTGTGGTAGATGATGTAAAGTTATATAAAGATTAAAGGGCTTCCCTGGTGGCTCAGGGGTAAAAAATTTACCTGCAAATGCAGGAGACACGAGTTGGATCCCTGGGTCAGGAAGCTCCCATGGAGAAGAAAATGGCAACATACTTCAGTATTCCTGACTGGAGAATTCCATAGGCAGAGGAGTCTGGTAGGACTCCTCCTCCACGGGGTCGCAAAAAGTTTGACATGACTGAGCAACTAAACAGTAAAGATTAAATGGTAGGATGAGGCTGCAGAAAGATGTATAAACACTATGAGCTCTGGAACCAAACCATCAATATCTTTGAATCTTTCAAAATTCAGAATAATGATAAAAATCATTGCTAAGGTATGGAAAACCTTGGCCATGACTCTGAAGCCACAAAAACCTGGAAGTTTCTCCAAAAGGTGGGCAGGGAAGGAGGTGGCAGTAAAGTGGAGAGGAGACACTGAGGCTTAAAATACACTTGGGTATAAGCTAAACATAAAATAACTCATATTTATTGCATGTTCACTGTGAACCAGTAACCACTCTGGGTGCTTCATGTAAATAATCTCAGTTTCCTTAGAAGCAATCCTATGAGTATTTTACAGGATTTAAAATGCTCAAAATTCTCCAAGCCAGGCTTCAGCAATCTGTGAACCAAGAACTTCCAGATGTTCAAGCTGGTTTTAGAAAGGCAGAGGAACCAGAAGTCAAATTGCCAACATCTGCTGGATCATGGAAAAAGCAAGAGAGTTCCAGAAAAACATCTATTTCTGCTTTATTGACTATGCCAAAGCCTTTGACTGTGTGGATCACAAGAAACTGGAAAATTCTGAAAGAGGTGGGAATACCAGACCACATGACCTGCCTCTTGAGAAATCTGTATGCAGGTCAGGTAGCAACAGTTAGAACTGGACATGGAAAAACAGACAGGTTTCAGATAGGAAAAGGAGTATGTCACAGCTATATATTGTCACCCTGCTTATTTAACTTATAGGCAGAGTACATCATGAGAAACACTGGGCTGGAAGAAGCACAAGCTGGAATCAAGATTGCCAGGAGAAATATCAATAACCTCAGATATGCAGATGACACCACGCTTATGGCAGAAAGTGAAGAGGAACTAAAGAGCCTTTTGATGAAAGTGAAAGAGGAGAGTGAAAAAGTTGGTTTAAAGCTCAACATTCAGAAAACGAAGATCATGGCATCTGGTCCCATCACTACATGGGAAATAGATGGGAAAACAGTGGAAACTGTGTCAGACTTTATTTTGGGGGGCTCCAAAATCACTGCACATGGTGACTGCAGCCATGAAATTAAAAGATGCTTACTTCTTGGAAGAAAAGTTATGACCAACCTAGATAGCATATTGAAAAGCAGAGACATTGCTTTGCCACAAAGGTCCATCTGGTCAAGGCTGTTTTTTCCTGTGGTCATGTATGGATCTGAGAGTTGGACTGTGAAGAAAGCTGAGCACCAAAGAATTGATGCTTTTGAACTGTGGTGTTGGAGAAGACTCTTGAGAGTCCCTTGGACTGCAAGGAGATCCAACCAGCCCATTTTGAAGGAGATCAGCCCTGGGTGTTCTTTGTAAGAAATGATGCTAAAGCTGAGGCTCCAGTACTTTGGCCACCTCATGTGAAGAGTTGATTCATTGGAAAAGACTCTGATGCTGGGAGGGAGTGGGGGCAGGAGGAAAAGGGGATGACAGAGGATGATGGCTGGATGGCATCACCGACTCGATGGACGTGAATCTGGGTGAACTCTGGGAGTTGGTGATGGACAGGGAGGCCTGGCGTGCTGCGATTCATGGGGTCACAAAGAGCCAGACACAATTGAGTGACCGAACTGAACTGAACTGATAACCCATTTTATAAATGAGTAAACTAAACTTTAGAGACATCTGATAAATTATGCAGAATCACTCTGCTGATAAACAGCAGAGCCATTTAATAAGGAACCTAGGTTCTGAGCCGCTACATAGAATGACTGTCTACATCTCTCTCTCTGACAGTCTCACTTCCAGACTGACCCTAAACATCAGGGCCCATTCATCAGCTAGGTATATAGTGCCTATGGCCAATGAAATTTTTAGGGACTCACAAAATTGTTTTAATTTTACTTTTTTAATCTAAAGAAAATATGAATATAATGAAAATAAATAATAACAATAATAATTATTATCCAGTTTGGATTGCATTCTTCTTTATACCAACATTGTCATTATATATTGATATTTTGAACTGTGGTGTTGGAGAAGACTCTTGAGAGTCCCTTGGACTGCAAGGAGATCCACCCAGTCCATCCTGGGGGAGATCAGTCCTGAATATTCATTGGAAGAACTGAAGTTGAAACTCGAGTACTTTGGCCACATGATGTGAAGAGCTGACTCATTTGAAAAGACCCTAATTGCTGGGAAAGATTGAGGGCAGGAGGAAAAGGGAACGACAGAGGATGAGATGGTTGGATGGCATCACCGACTCAATGGATATGAGTTTGGGTGAACTCCAGGAGTTGGTGATGGAGAGGGAGGCCTGGAGTGCTGCAGTCCATTGGGTTGCAAAGAGTCGGACATGACTGAGCTACTGAACTGAACTGAACTGAATATATATATATTCAGTTGATGGCCTCCCTGTCCATCACCAACTCCTGGAGTTCACTAAAAACTCATGTCCATCGAGTTGGTGATGCCATCCAGCCATCTCATCCTCTGTCATCCCCTTTTCCTCCTGCCCCCAATCCCTTCCAGTATCAGTCTTTTCCAATGAGTCAACTCTTCGCATGGGGTGGCCAAAGTACTGGAATTTCAGCTTTAGCATCAGTCCTTCCAATGAACACCCAGGACTGATCTCCTTCAGAATGGACTGGTTGGATCTCCTTGCAGTCCAAGGGACTCTCAAGAGTCTTCTCCAACACAACAGTTCAAAAGTATCAATTCTTCAGCACTCAGCTTTCTTCACAGTCCAACTCTCACATCCATACATGACCACTGGAAAAAACATAGCCTTGACTAGACAAATCTTTGTTGGCAAAGTAACGTCTCTGCTTTTTATACACTAGGTGGGTCATAAATTTCCTTCCAAGGAGTAAGCATCATTTATATCATGACTGCAATCACCATGTGCAGTAATTTTCAGTTCAGTTCAGTCGCTCAGTCGTGTCCGACTCTTTGCGATCCCATGAATTGCAGCACGCCAGGGCTCCCTGTCCATCACCATCTCCTGGAGTTCACTCAGACTCACATCCATCGAGTCGGTGATGCCATCCAGCCATCTCATCCTTGGTCATCCCCTTCTCCTCCTGACCCCAATCCCTCTCAGCATCAGAGTCTTTTCCAATGAGTCAACTCTTCGCATGAGGTGGGCAAACTACTGGAGCTTCAGCTTTAGCATCATTCCTTCCAAAGAAATCCCAGGGTTGATCTCCTTCAGAATGAACTGGTTGGATCTCCTTGCAGTCCAAGGGACTCTCAAGAGTCTTCTCCAACACCACAGTTCAAAAGCATCAGTTCTTCAGCGCTCAGCCTTCTTCACAGTCTAACTCTCACATCCATACATGACCCCAGGAAAAACCATAGCCTTGACTAGACGGAACTTAGTCAGCAAAGTAATGTCTCTGCTTTTGAATATACTATCTAGGTTGGTCATAACTTTTCTTCCAAGGAGTAAGCACCTTTTAATTTCATGGAGTCTGACACTGTTTCCACTGTTTCCCCCTCTAATTACCATGAAGCGAAGGATATTCTTCGTTTGCCATATTCTTCAGATGCCATATTCTTCGTTTTCTGAATGTTGAGCTTTAAGACAACTTTTTCACTCTCCTCTTTCACTTTCATCAAGAGGCTTTTTAGTTCCTCTTCACTTTCTGCCATAAGGGTGGTGTCATCTGCATATCTGAGGTTATTGATATTTCTCCTGGCAATCTTGAGTCCAGCTTGTGCTTCTTCTAGCCCAGCGTTTCTCATGATGTACTCTGCCTATAAGTTAAATAAGCAGGGTGACAATATACAGCCTTGATGTACTCCTTTTCCTATTTGAAACCTGTCTGTTGTTCCATGTCCAGCTCTAACTGTTGCTTCCTGACCTGCATATAGGTTTCTCAAGAGGCAGGTCAGGTGGTCTGGTATTCCCATCTCTTTCAGAATTTTCCACAGTTTATTGTGATCCATACAGTCAAAGTCTTTGGCATAGTCAATAAAGCAGAAATAGATATTTTTCTGGAGCTCTCTTGCTTTTTCCATGATCCCGTGGATATTGGCAATTTGACTTCTGGTTCCTCTGCCTTTTCTAAAACCAGCTTGAACATCTGGAAGTCCTCGGTTCACATATTGCTGAAGCCTGGCTTGGAGAATTTTGAGCAGTACTTTTCTAGTGTGTGAGATGAGTGCAATTGTGTGGTAGTTTGAGCATTCTTTGGCATTGCCTTTCTTTGCAATTGTAATGAAAACTGATCTTTTCCAGTCCTTTGGCCACTGCTGAGGTTTCTAAATTTGCTGGCATATTGAGTGCAGCACTTTTTCACAGCATCATCTTTCAGAATTTGAAATAGCTCCACTGGAATTCCATTACCTCCACTCCTGCTGCTGCTGCTAAGTTGCTTCAGTCATGTGCGACTCTGTGCGACCCCATGGATGGCAGCCCACCAGGCTCCGCTGTCCCTGGATTCTCCAGGCAAAAGCACTAGAGTGGGTTGCCATTTCCTTCTCCAGTGCATGAAAATGAAAAGTGAAAGTGAAGTCGCTCAGTCGTTTCTGACTCTTCACGACCCCATGGTCTGCAGCCTACCAGGCTCCTCCATCCATGGGATTTTCCAGGCAAGAGTACTGCAGTGGGGCGCCATTTGTTCATAGTGATGCTTTCTAAGGCCCACTTTACTCCACATTCCAGGATGTCTGACTCTAGATTAGTGATCACATCATCGTGATTATCTTCACCATGAAGATCTTTTTTGTACAGTTTTTCTGTGTACTCTTGCCACTTGTTCTTAATATCTTCTGCTTCTGTTAGGTCCATACCATTTCTGTCCTTTATTGAGCCCATCTTTGCATGAAATCTTCCTTTGGTATCTCTAATTTTCTTGAAGAGATCTCTAGTCTTTCCCATTCTGTTGTTTACCTCTATTTCTTTGCATTGATCACTGAGGAAAGCTTTCTTATCTCTCCTTGCTAATCTTTGGAACTCTGCATTCACATGCTTACATCTTTCCTTTTCTTATTTGCTTTCCACTTCTCTTCTTTTCACAGCTATTTGTAAGGCCTCCCCAGACAGCCATTTTGCTTTTTTGCATTTCTTTTCCACGGGGATGGTCTTGATCCCTGTCTCCTGTACAATGTCATAAACCTCCATCCATAGTTCATCAGGCACTCTCTATCTATCAGATCTAGTCCCTTAAATCTATTTCTCACTTCCACTGTATAATCGTAAGGGATTTGATTTAGGTCATACCTGAATGGTCTAGTGGTTTTCCCTACTTTTTTCAATTTAAGTCTCAATTTGGCAATAAGGAGTTCTTGATATGAGCCACAGTCAGCTCCCAGTCTTGTTTTTGCTGACTGTCTATAGCTTCTCCATCTTTGGCTGCAAATAATATAATCAATCTGATTTCAGTGTTGACCATCTGATGATGTCCCTGTGTAGAGTCTTCTCCTGTGTTGTTGGAAGAGAGTGTTTGCTATGACCAGTGTGTTCTCTTGGCAAAACTCTATTGGCCTTTGCTCTGCTTCATTCTGTATTTCAAGGACAAATTTCCTGTTACTCCAGGTGTTTCTTGACTTCCTACTTTTGCATTCCAGTCCCCTATAATGAAAAGGACATCTTTTTTGGGTGTTAGTTCTAAAAGATCTTGTAGGTCTTCATAGAAACATTCAACTTCAGCTTCTTCAGCATTACTGGTTGGGGCATAGACTTGGATAACTGTGATATTCAATGGTTTGCCTTGGAAATGAACAGAGATCATTCTGTCGTTTTTGAGATTGCATCCAAGTACTGCATTTCGGACTCTTTTGTTGACCATGATGGCTACTCCATTTCTTCTGAGGGATTCCTGCCCGCAGTAGTAGATATAATGGTCATCTGAGTTAAATTCACCCATTCCAGTCCATTTTAGTTCACTGATTCCTAGAATGTCGACGTGCACTCTTGCCATCTCCTGTTTGACCACTTCCAATTTGCCTTGATTCATGGACCTGACATTCCAGGTTCCTACGCAATATTGCTCTTTATAGCATCGGACCTTGCTTCTATCACCAGTCCCATCCACAGCTGGGTATTGTTTTTTCTTTGGCTCCATCCCTTCATTCTTTCTGGAGTTATTTCTTCACTGATCCCCAGTAGCATATTGGGCACCTAATGATCTGGGGAGTTCCTCTTTCAGTATCCTATCATTTTGCCTTTTCATACTGTTCATGGGGTTCTCAAGGCGAGAATACTGAAGTGGTTTGCCATTCCCTTCTGCAGTGGACCACATTCTGTCAGACCTCTCCACCATGACCCTCCCATCTTGGGTGGCCCCACACGGCACGGCTTAGTTTCATTGAGTTAGACAAGACTATGATCCGTGATCGGATTGACTAGTTTTCTGTGATTGTGGTTTCAGTGTGTCTACCCTTTGATGCCCTCTTGCAACACTTACCATCTACTTGGGTTTCTCTTGCCTTGGATGTGGGGTATCTCTTCACGGCTGCTCCTGCAAAGTGCAGCTGCTGCTCCTTACCTTGGATGAGGGGTATCTCCTCAAGGCTTCCCCTCCTGACCTTGACTCTGGAGTAGCTCCTTTTGGCCCTCCTGCACCCGCACAGCCACCGCTCCTTGGACATGAGATTGCTCCTCTCAGCCACTGCCCCTGATGTCGGGTGAGTGGTAGCTCCTCTTGGCCACATTTCTGCAGTGTCTGTCACAGCCAGGCTTCCCTGATAGCTCAGTTGGTAAAGAATCTGCCTGCAATGCGGGAGACCTGGGTTTGATCCCTGGGTTGGGAAGATCCCCTGGAGAAGGGAAAGGCTATCCACTCCAGTTTTCTGGCCTGGAGAATTCCATGGACTCACAAGTGACTGACCCAGACTTGCCCATGAGTATCCAGGAGTCTCTGGCGGAAGTGTGGGTCAGCTGTGGCCTTTAAAACAGATAGCCAGTGTGAATTTGCTGTATGATGCAGGAAGCTCAAACTGCTCTATGACAACCTAGAGGGATGGTATGGGATAGGAGGGAGGTTCAAGATAGAGAGGATATATATATACCTATGGCTGATTCCTGTTGATGTATGGCAGAAACCAACACAATATTGTTAAACAATTATCCTCCAATTAAAAATAAATAAATTTTTAAAAAAGAAAGAAATACATATGCACCAAAAAAAAAAAAAAAAGAAAGGAAGGAAGGAAAAATAGAATGGTATGTTCTCCCTTTTGAGCCCCTTCAGAATGAAAGCTACACTTAGATTATTTTTTCCCTTCAATATAATAAAATAATAATAACCAACATTTACATAGTTTCTACCATGTGCCAAGCATGGTTTAAAGAGCTTTATATACATTATTCACAAAACCCTGTGAAGGAGATGCTATTATTAGCCTCATTTTAAAGTGAGCATTTGATGTTCCTTTGAATCATATTGCACCCACAGGAAAATGCTAAGGCTTCTTTTGAGATGTGTCCTCAAGAATTCTCCCAGAACGGCTTCACTCAGGCAGTCATGCCATCATTCATGTATTCCTTCAACACACCTATCTAAAGACAGCTTCTCTACTAGGTTCTGTAATTATGAGAAGAGAAAAGAAGCATCTCTGTTCACAAGTTGCTAAGAGTCTGATGCTAACTAAGCTCATGAAGAGTATTTAAAACACACCTCCTGTGGATTCAACAACTTGGATCCTTAGAAAAAGCTCTATTACCTGTGAGAGCTTTTTGGGAACTTGCTTTTGGTTTGCTGGCATTTGGTTGGTGGTCTTTAGGTGTTCATGTATTTATTTATCTGGAAAGGTGTTACAGATTATGCAGGATTTCACTTTACTTTTGCCAGTGTATAAATAGAGCATAAATTGTTCTCTTCCAGAAGTCCCTGGGCTTCCCAGTTGGCTCAGCAGTAAAGAATCTGCCTGCAGTGCAGGAGATGCAAGTTCAATCCTTGGGTCAGAAAGACCCCCTGGAATAGGAAGTGGCAACCCACTCTAGTATTCTTGCTTGAAAAATCCCATGGACAGAGGAGCCTGACAGGCTATAGTCCAAAGGGTTGAGAAGAACTGGACATGACTGAGTGCCTGAGCATGCACCCAACAGAAGTTTCTACACTGTTTAATATAGAGTTAATAAGAACTTTCTGTAAAGAATTAACCTCAATACAAGTCCTTGTCAAACTTTTTAGATGTAACTCCTATATGTCATAGTACAAACATAAAGCATTATTTCAGTCTTTCACAAGATATAAAAATCACCCAGTCTCCTGTCATGAAAGTGCTCCCTCTCTCACTATTGGCATTCAGGATTAAATCAGTTAGATTGTTCTACTGTTTTTAATTTTCAAGCATGGAACAACTGCACACTCTGCCTGATATCATTAAGATAACTTGAGGATGACTAGCCATATGTTGACAAAAAGCAAGATTCATTATTGTGATTAAATAAAGCAACCACTCTCTTGTTAAAATTCCAACCATTTCTCCCTCACCTCATGGCTCACTGCCATTAAAACATTCTTTCACAGAAATTGTGTGGAGAAGGAAATGTCAACCCACTCCAGTATTCTTGCCTAGAGAATCCCATGGACAGAGGAGCCAGGCAGGCTGCAGTCCATGAGATTGCAAGAGTTGGACATGATTTAGCGACTAACCCAGCATCACCACACTTAATGTGAGGCTGAGCTTATTTAAAGAGGCAGGAAAAGCTGACACTAGCTGACACTTTGGTGCAAATATTCTTCTTCTAAAGTAATATTGTACTGACGGTTTGTTACATTATAGAAAACTCAGATTTCCATGTGGCATCCCAAGTTTTTAGGCAACTGTAATTAACAAAACAAATAAACAACAAATACACTTTAAAAAAATTCTTTCACAGAAATGAATATATGGCCATAAATCTCATTTCTTTTTTAAACTCATTTTAGTTTGCTGTTGAAACCTTGAAGTTCTTCTTTGGGTGTATCAAGGAGCTCTGTAAGTGAGTATTTCATTATTAATATCAAGAGTTTTGAATGGTTTCCCTTTGCACCAGCTTTTGCAATCATTGCTATGCAGTCTCCAGTTAAATAGGACTAGACTAAATCATAATGGACTCTTTTTTTTTATAATAATGCTTATTTAAAATATTTCAATATTATTTGCAGGAATCTTTTACCTTCCCAACTCACTAATTATCATACTTAACAAAGCCTTTTTTTGTTAGAGTAAAAGAGCCAGGCAATTGCCATCATTAGCATGCACGCTAAAACCAGCTTGGGAATGTGACCTTCATCTAGGCGTTGAATGATGTCCTAAGTGTTATCCATCCTGCCTGCTAATCATCTCCACACAAGACTGTGCAGTGTTGGGCAACTGAATTGTTTTTGTTAACAAAAAGTAAATTTTCTATTAAGTTGTTTACACATTTTCCTATAACAGATGACTAACATAGGAAAGGTCATTGCATGATATAGAGTTCCAGCTAGGTGTTAAAGGAGAGAGGGAAGACAGAGTCTAGTGATAAGGAAAATTACTAAAGCTTTCTTTCTTTGTGCCTTATTTGGGAAATAGAATTCTAAAATGACTTAAAACTTTCCATCAAAAGAAAATCAAGAGCCTGTTGGATACATTTTTATTAAAAAAAAAAAAAAGGCAAGAACAAAAAGGAAAAGAAAGATCTACATAGCCATTACTATAGGAAAAAAATGAAAAGACATTCAGATTATAATGCATAAATTTATACCTATTATCACCAGTCCAGATGGAATATTTTAAACCTTTATAAAAAGCCCCTAAAATAAGCAAGAAAGAGATTTGAAATTTTTGATAATTGAAATAAATCCTTTTGTGTACTTTTAAGGCAGATGGTGGGCTATTCTCAAGAAATAACACTTGAGGGGGATGGTCAGAGTGGAGGAGGTGATTCTGGTCCATTGAACTCAGAAAGTATGTGTCCTGAAGCTGCTGCTATTAAATACATATCCTGAATCTATAACAGCTCCATCTCCGTGACCATTTGCATGGTAAACTTAGGAAGGCACAGTTTTAGAATCTTATTTATGTAGATTGGAAGGAAAATAACAATCCAAGGTTCCTTCCTGCCCAGAGATTTACATTCTCTACTTCAGAAAGGAAAATGTTATATCATCAGCAAAAATATAATGAAGAGCCACTTAAAATTCTAGTTTCACTGATCATCACATGCATTTGCTTTTGTTTTCCAGTTTTTTGCAAGCTCCAGTGTATGTACATACATTAAAAACATAGATAAATAAATAGATGATAGATTAACATGCACTAAGTCACTTCAGACTGATGTACTGCAGTCCATGAGGTCGCAAAGAGTCAGACATGACTGAGCGATTGAACTGAACTGAACTGGACTGTAGCCCACTAGACTCCTCTGTCCATGGGACTCTCCAGGCAAGAATACTGAAATGGGTTGCCATGCCCTCCTCCAGGAGATCTTCCCAACCCAGGGATTGAACCCACGTTTCATGTCTTCTGTGTTGGAAGTCCACTTCTTAACCACTAGTGCAACCTGGGAAGCCTGATATATTAATAGATATAGGTAATTACTTTGGACATGTGTATTTATCCTGTGTCTGGTGGGATCAACTAATTAGAGCCCTATTCTAAAGCTTCCAAGGTCCACACTTTGACTTTGCTCTGTGGCAGAAATCGTATCCTGTGATACTGGGATTTCTGATAAGAAATATGTACTTAGGCTTCATCCCTTTGCTGACACATAGCTCCTAAAACCCCTGGAATTTCCCAAGTGCTGAGAGTGATCAGAGAGTGGACAGGGAGGCCTGGCATGCTGCAGTCCATGGGGTCCCAAAGAGTCGAACACAACTGAGTGACTGAACTGAACTGAATTGACAGTGATCAAGGTGTCTTTTGTGATGTTAATGAGGTGACTTTGGGAAAGTCCCAAGGTAACCTAAGGACAGGGGACATATCCCTGTGATCTGAGATCTTTCAGCATCACCTCTCACCAACACCACCTCAGAAAATGGGAGAGGAGCTAGAGATGTAGTTCAACCACCAAGGTTCAGTTGTGCCTATGTAATAAAGTCCCTATAAAAATGCCGAAGGACAGAGCTTCTGGATTAAAGACCACATGGAGGTGTTGGGAGGATGGTGCTCTGAAAAGACATGGATGCCCTGTGCCCTTTCCCTGTATCTTCTCTACGCATCCGTTTCATCTGGCTGTTTCTGAGTTATGGCCTTTCATAATAAACCAATCATCTGCCAAGTAAAATGCATCCCTGAATTGTGTGAGCCATTCTAGCAAATAATTGAACCTGAGGAGAGGTTTATGGGAATCTCCAATCTATAGCTAGTGGTCAGAAGCACAGGTGACAAATGGTGTCTAAAGGCAGGTTGTTGTTCAGTTGCTCAGTCGAATCCAACTCTTTGTGACACCATGGTCTGCAGCACGCCAAGCTTCCCTGGCCTTCAATGTCTCCAGGAGTTTGCTCAAACTCATCTCCATTGAGTTGATGATGCCATCCAACGTGGAATGTTCAGGTAGACAGTATCAGAGTTGACTTGAATTGTAGGACAAGAGCCGGTGTTCTGAGAATTTCTTCTTGTTGATGTGGGCAATGCCCCAGCCACATTCACACAAACACATATACACTGAAATTGTTCTCAGAACACCTTTCTACACTCTCATCTCCAGTTAGCCAAGTTCTAAAGGTAGATAGTGAGTCCCAAGATAAAGAATGTAAGGGACTACCAGTAAAACAGTACAAACCATCCTCACGACTGAGTGAAAAAGATCCCAATACTAGCCTTGCTGAAGGGACATTAAAAGATCTGTTTGCACACGTAACATTTTTTTCACAAGTCTGTCTATTCAAGGCCCACCATGTAACTTAACTGAATCGCAATTCAGTAACTAAAGAAAAACCAGAAGAAAATACATCCTGGGTGTGGATCTTGAAGAAGGATAAATTCTGAAGGCTTTCTTATATCATTTCCTCTGGGTGTTTAGAAGGTAAGTTGTATAGATTTTCAGATTAGAAAGTCTTTAGCTCAAAAGGGTGAAAGAGCCCCAGATGGAAAAGACAACTGGCCAGGCTGGGCTTTGTCTGGGCTTCAAGGGTCGAGACCATAAAGAGATGGTTTGTGCCAGTGCATGGTGTGATTTTGGCTACTAGGAGAGAGAGCCAGAGGAACCTGGGGAAAGAAATCTTATCCAGGAACTAAGAGTGTCCCTGACATCAGATTTCTCTAGAGCCCTAGAGTAGCTACAGGACCAGGTGAACATCCAGCCAAGGAAGCAAGGGAAAGCCATCCATGTCTGAGATGCACAACTAATAATATCTTAATGAAGGTGTAGATAGATATGGCTCACCAGGAAGCCTCTGGAGATCACAGGTGACTGAAATTCCCTTTGGTGAGGTCTTCAGGGATGAAGGGTTAGGAATACCTTAGAGCTGACCATGGCCAGTTAAAGGAGCTAAAAGCAGAGGAGTGGTTCCCAAAGGTGCACAAGTCAAAAAGAGCTTGGGGGATAGCAGGGACTGGAAGCCAAGGGGGCGGTCTGTATTCAAAGATCCAGTTGTACAATGCAGAGAACAGACATATGGATACCAGAGCAAGGAAAGGAGGGTAGGTAGGTACCAAAGGAGGGTAGGGTGAATTGGAAGATTGGGATTGACATGTGTGCGGTGCTCAGTCACTAAGTCATGTCCAACTCTTTGCAACCCCATGAACTGCAGCCCACTAGGCTCTTCTGTCCATGGGATTTCCCAGGCAAGAATACTGGAGTGGGTTGCCATTCCCTTCTCCAGGAGATCTTGCTGACTCATGAATCGAACCTGCATCTCTTACATCTCCTGCATTAGCAAGTGGATTCGTTACCACTATCATCTTCTGGAAAGCCCATATATATGCTACTATGTATAAAACAGATAACTAACAAGAACCTACTGTAATGCACAGGGAACTCAGTGCTCTGTGATGACCTAAATGGGAAAGAAATTCAAAAAAGGGGGGGATATACGTATATGTCCCTGTGAGGGATAGGGAGGCCTGGTGTGCTGCAGTCCATGGGGATTGCAAAGAGTTGGATGTGACTTAAGGACTTAGGGAACCACAACAGCAACATGTATGTGTACAGCTGATTCACTTTGCAGTACAGTAGAAACTCACACAACATGATAAAACAGCTATACTTCAATAAAAATTAATTAGAAAAAGAATTTTGTTGGCAAAGCATAGGTAATTTGTTAAAAACATAAACCACAACAAGAAAAACAAAGAGTTGTGGCTAAAGAGGCTATCACTATTCCCAGTAACACTACACAAAAGCCTAGTAATAAAACCATCCCTTCAGTGCTTGTAGAATCAAGGTCATTTATGGGAACTCAAAACATTCTGGTAAGGACCTTCATAACTGAAAAGAAGGGCAGAGCACCAATCAGGAACTTGCAGCCAGAATGGCTTCAAGTAGCTGGCAAACTTCTGAGAGGCAGAGATATTTTAACTTCCCTGTTGTCCTGAACAAAGAACTGATCGCATTGATGACAATGGCTCTTGTATGGCCTGGGCAAACACATCAGGGCCAAGAGATCTGCATGCATGTCCATCCTGCTTGGATTTACACATTAAGAAGGGTCTTAGTGGATTGTTAGCATCCGCTGGGAGTTCTCCACCACCTGTCACGGGAGTGCTTGCATCCACAAGCTGTCTTGAGTCAGAGACAGAGCAACAGGTTAAATAAAGCTGGCGGAGGCAATGGCAAACAGCATGACCAGTGCAAACGCATGAACACACCAGCATGTTGTTCCAGCAGCCTCAACAGCTGGTCAGTTGTGAGCTGCAAAGAAAGGAATGAAAGAGGCGTACATTCTGGATAAGATTCTTTAAAAAAAAAAAAAAAATTATTATTGATGTGGACCATTTTTAAAAAGTCTTTATTGAATTTGTTACAATATTATTTTTGTTTTATGTTCTTGGGTTCTTTGGCCGTGAGGCATGTGGGTGCTTAGCTCCCCAACCGGAAATTGAATCCACACCCTCTGCATCAGAAGTTGAAGTCTTAGCCACTGGACCACCAGGGAAGTCGTGCGGACAAGATTCTGATGAGACAAAAGAAGACAGCAGAGGCAGCAGCCTTGGAAATCTCACTCCAGTTCTGACGTTAGAAGACCAGGCCATAAAACTGGGGGAGTTGTTCTTCCATAATGAAAGAGAAATCCAAATAATTGAATAAGGCAACTGAAGAAAGCAATTAAATGCAGTGCTTCAGGATAGACATCAAGGCCATTAATAGCAATTAATGCCTTTTCTTCGTAGTCTTCTGTAAGGGTATTGTAATTTCTATATAGTAAAATAATCTATTTTTTCACTTCATTAATCAGAAAACATGATCATTGTGATCCAAAAAAGTGGCCTCATTTTACTTCCAAGCCAAGATTTAACTGCAAGTGCTTACAAGGAGGCCCCATTTTCTCAAGGCTTTATCACAGTTAAAAGACATACTACAGCCCATTAGTCCGCAGGCTGTGGATTATTATAATAAATACTTAAAACCACTTATCAAAATAAAGAACCAAAACACCCTCTGCCATGCACCGGGCCTGATTTTTTAATCAGAGCCTCTCACTCGCTAATTGGAAGTACTCGGGACTCCAAATGATTCGTCTTATCGTTGGTGAGAATTAAAAAGGTTTTACACTGGAGATGTTTTAACATTTCTCCCAACTAGGTCACCCTCATTAGACTAGATTTGAAGCTTCTATTACACTTTCCTTCTTATATGTCAATGCAAAAAAGGAACAATAACACTGGCCCCTGCAGCCAATGACTTACAAAGTGGCTATTCCATATGAAGTCTACCGTACACATAGTCATGTGCTAGGGGAAAGAAAATAAATTTCTTCCAGAAGACTATTAAAGCCATTTGATTTTATTTATTTTGAAATCTACAAATGCCTGCCCGAAAAGCAGGCTGGCTTATTTGATCTGTTTAGGAACATATTTATAGGATGTTAAAGAGATGTGGCTCAGCTGGTAAAGTATCCGCCTGCAATGTGAGAGACCTGAGTTTGATCCCTGAGTTGGGAAGATCCCCTGGAGAAGAAAATTGCAACCCACCCCAGTATCCTTGCCTGGGAAATGCCATGGACAGAGGACCCTGGTGGGCTACAGTCCAAGGGCTGCAAAAGAGTCAGACATGTCTTAGCAACTAAACAACAGCAACAAAGAGATATTAGACACGATAGAAGGATTGTCAGTAGATGTGTTTGCCTTTTATAAAAAAATTATTGGGGAAACATCATCCTACCCAGAGTACCAGACCTTGCTTTCTGCATAGGATCTTTCTGAGTCTCACAAAGCAACAGCAGACAACAATGAAAAATATCAAAGGACCATGGGGAGAAGAGGAAATGGACAGGGGGCCCTGGGAAGTGACAGGAAAATATTCATTTCCTCTGAGGGCTAAGGGGAGGAACTGTGAACACTGATTGCGTCAAATGGTCAAGAGAGTCTCCATAAACCAGATAATGGAGGGACAAGCCTCCAACACAGCACTTTCTGCTGCCCTGGGCTCACAGTTCTCTGAATGACCCATGAAGATAGCTAGCTGCTTAACTGTGCAGAGATAGACATATTGAAGTTAACCCTCTACTCTCAATCAACATTCTGTTTGAAACTCCAAAGAAAATCAGTTTCAAACCTCCCAGAACCCCACCATCTGCCAGTCCTTTGAGTGAGAGCAAAGGTGGCCCACTCTGTGGGCTGAGATAATTTGCTTTTAAGGCTTAGTTAATTAGGAAAGTTGTCTCATTATCAACTAAGTGTCTTTCATACAGCTCAAATGAACTGACTCAGAAGATTCATCTCAGAAATGAGGCCAAGGCCAGAAAACCCAATTATTATTCATCAATGGTCCCGTTTTTAGAAGTATTGATGAATGAAAAAGTCTTGACTTTTACTGGAAACACAACATACTCACAGAGCCCAAAGGAAGAGAGTAAATAAAGAAAAACTCAGAGAAAAAAGTGTTAGTGTTTGGCAACGCTTCTGTTCTCCTTTCTGAGCCTAAGACATATTTATTAAGTTGGTCCGAAAGCTTGGGTTTTATGGAAAACGTGAACATTTTGTGATGTGACGTTTGGGTGTTCAGTGGTGTCTGACTCTTTGTGACCCCACGGACTGTAGCCCGCCAGGCTCCTCTGTCACTGAAATTCTCCAGGCAAGAATACTGGAGTGGTTTGCCGTTTCCTGCTCCAGGGGATCTTTCTGACCCCCTGGAGACAGGGATGGAACAGCGTGGACGGGTCGGAGACAGGAATTGAAGCCTGTCCCTTGTGTTTCCTGCCTCGGTAGACTGATTCTTTACCACTGCGCCACCTGGGAAACCCAGTAACATTTTCACCAACCCAATACATTCTTTCTTATTGACTACTCTGAGGCTGCTCCATTCCTAACCACCTCCACCACAATTGCCCACTTATGGACCTCCTGCTAACACTCCCCCACTGAGCGCTGCAGTTACAAAAGGACAAATAAAAGGGACAGAAGTTACTGTCTCTGAAGAATCCAAACGGAAGTAGAAGCTGTCGAGTGCACACTGCCTAGAGTAGTGAGCAACATGCAACCTTCTGTCCCTTTGTCTCCATCTCTTGACTATTCTTGTCTGTAGTTCTGCTTTGGTTTTATGTGTTAGGTTTGGTTATAGTTTTTATGCACTAGGCTTGGTTTTAGTGGAAAAGTGGTTTTATGTTAGGTTTGGATTTATGTGTTAGGTTAGGTTTGGTTCCACATCTGTTGTGTCTTAAGACATCCAGGAAAGAGTGTCAACATGGAACTCTGATCCAGCATAGTAAGGCCTCTCACTCATCTCCTCTCTTCCTTTTCTCTTAAAATTGTCTCTTTCTCCATTCTTCTCAACCAGAGGCTGCTTGCTCTATTTTCACTACTTATAATGTGTTTGCCTCCCCAAATCCATCTATAGTTTCTCATACTGCTCACCACTGTTGACTCATATTTTTATCTTAACCCAGTCTTCACTACAAATAGATTCTCTCCATTCCCATAATGTATTTATACATCCCTGTTAAAAAACCTCTGTTACCTGTGTACTTAAAAAGTCTTTCCCCTCCATTCCTTTTCCACGGAGCCACAAACATCTTGATTCTGATATGATAAAGCAGTACAGTGTCTGGATCATAGGAGGTACTTGATATGCTTGTGTTGAGTGAAAAAATAAATGTCAGCATTTGGAAGGTGGAATCTGTTCTGTCCTTTCATTTAACTGTCTTTCTCACTGTTTGGGACCAACCATCAGACAGTGATTTGATTGTACAAACATATATTTCTCATCACCATTGTTATCGACTTCTTTGAACTCATTTCTTTATTTATAGAATTATGGAAACTCAGGATTAGATGTGCTCTTAAAGATCTTTTCCAAGCAACATGTACCTTCTCTGATTAAACTCTCCTCTTTTAAACTAGAGAGAGAAAAGTTTGCCTGATTGCTTTTATCTTAAAGAAGGCACAAACTTTTGGACATTTGAGAAAATCTTAGGAGTTAAAATGTAACTGGGAAAATGGAGGTCGTTCATATACGTTTGGCTCTAAAACTAGAACGTCTGGACTCAAACCCAGCTTTCACACTTAATGATCAATGTAACCTTGAGTATGGTATACAATCTCCGTTTTTTCATTGCTAAGATAAACATAAGAATAAACTCGACCTCTTAGAGCTCTTATGGGCTTTATCAAGATAAAGCATGTACTAGTGAGGGCCCCTTTCACTTTGTAGGCACAGTGGAAGCACTCAGCCTTGGTTCTCAGTACTGTTATTATTAAGCTGTAGCCACGTTCCTCATATCACTAAGAAAACGCCCATCAAAAGAAACACAAGGAGGTGTAAACACATTTACTCATTTTTTTTCATTGCAGCACTACTTTTTTAACTTTTTATTTTGTATTGAGATAAATCCAAGACTCATTGGAAAAGACCCTGATGCTTGGAAAAACTAAGGGCAGGAGGAGAAGGGGACAACAGAGGATGAGATGGTTGGATGGAATCACCGACTCAATGGACATGACTTTGAGCAAACTCTGGAGATAGTGAAGGACAGGGAAGCCTGGCGTGCTGCAGATCACAGGGTTGCAAAGAGTCAAACACAACTTAGCAACTGAACAACAATGACAATGTAGCCAATTAACGAACAAGGCTGAGATAGTTTCAGTGAACAGCCAATGGACTCAGCCATACATTTACACGTATCCATTCTCCTCCAAATTCTTCTCCCATCCAGCCTGCCACATAACACTGAGCAAAGTTCCCTTTGCTACCCAGTAGGACCTTGTTGGTCACCCATTTTAAATATAGCAGTCTGTACACGTGGATCCCAAACATTGTGGGGTCTCAGTTCCCTGACCAAGGATTGAACCTGGGCCATGGCAATGAAAACCCAGAATCCTAACCAATGGGCCACCAGGGAACTCCCAAAACATATTTATTCCTCCACTTTGCCATACAAGCATGAACACTCATATGCTCCTCTCCACTCACTACAGAAAAGCTTCCTTTGTGTTGATGCAAAGTGAATCTCCAGAGGCTTTCACCTCCTGGGTACCTTAAACATACTTAAATTTTCCACTGCTTTGGTTCTCTGGGTCCCCCAGTCTGTTATCCTTCCCCATCCCATAATAATAGCTCATAATTATAGGTAACATTTACGGCATGCTTACAATGCACTTTACAAATTTTTAACTTATTTAGTCCTCAAAACAACACTTAGAAAGGCACAATTGTTATATCATCAGATTATTAACCTATTTTTCAAATTAAGAAACTGAAGCAAAGAGAGGTTAATTTGCCCCAAATTATATTTAGAGTTAAAAGATGCAGTAAAATGCAAAGATGCCAAATGAAAAGGGCATTAAAATAAAAATGCTTTAAAACTGTGGCAAATCCCCAGGAGGGCCAGAGAGCTTGTCTTTTAAGAAAAATTACTGAATTATACTAAAATATGTACAAACCCTTTCCCAAAATTCTGCAAAAGATCATAATGAACCATAAGGTAGAAAATTTTGAGACTTTCTGCCATTAAACTTGGGCAAGTTTAGACAAAATTCTGCAAAGAGAAAAAAGGTGGGGGGTAGGGGGAGAAAGGAAGGAAGGAAGTGATGAGAAAAGAGAGAAAGCAGGACAGGGAAGAAAAATAACCATTGTGTGCAAGACATCTTTTCTGAAGAGTTGAACTGTATGATTTATTCATGTGCTAAAGTCTTTTGTCTCTGTTTCCACTGCACCCTCTGGGGAGATTCCAGTCTTTCTCTGTTCCTGTTATATGGACATCTGAGACATGTTTCACCCTGCAGTCTGTCTTCAATCTCTGTTCCTTCATTCACTGAAGAGACTACCAAACATTCAGGACTCAGCTCAGAAGGACCTATGACTTTCCTCTTCCTGAATATCTCCTCCCCATTGAGTTCACCTCAACGTTCAGCCTCATTTAGATCCCAGCCATCTGAATCCAGTTCTCACCTGCGGGCCCTCTCTGCTCTGGCCCACACTCCCTTTTCTTGTGTCAGGATTAACACAGCTAAACTTCTGCTCTTTTGGAGTCCAGAGCACCCTTCACTTCCACGCTCCACTGCTGCAGCCAGAGGGCTCTTTTTGTGTCTACACACACCAAAAAGTTATGACCAACCTAGACAGCATATTAAAAAGCAGAGATGTTACTTTGCCAACAAAGATCCACTTAGTCAAGGCTATGGTTTTTCCAATAGTCATGTATGGATGTGAGAGTTGGACTATAAAGAAAACTGAGCACCAAAGAATTGATGCTTTGGAACTGTGGTGTTGGAGGATACTCTTGAGAGTCCCTTGGACTGCAAGGAGATCCAGCCAGTCCATCCTAAAGGAGATCAGTCCTGGGTGTTCATTGGAAGGACTGATGCTGAAGCTGAAACTCCAATATTTTGGCCACCTGATGCGAAGAGTTGACTCATTTGAAGAGACCCCTCATTTGAAAGACTGGAAACAGGCAGAGAAGGGGATGACAGAGGATGAGATGATTGGATGGCATCACCAACTCAATGGATATGAGTTTGGGTAAACCCTGGGAGTTGGTAATGGACAGGGAGGCCTGGTGTGCTACAGTCCATGGGGTCACAAAGAGCTGGACACAACTGAGCAACTGAACTGACTGAACACACACCAAGTCCATCACCATCACCAACAGCTCCTCCACTCCTGCTGTGGGTCTCAGGGTTAGCCCATACTTTCCCCTCCAGGCTTATTTCATAACCCTTTCCCTCTCACTCTGTGCTCCAACCTCCAGAACCTCCCTTCCACTGCTCAAACACATCATACTCACCCCTACCTCAAGCATCTGCAGACGTCCATTCTATTTCCCCTCACTGTCTTCTCTCTGCTCCACTGCCCTTTCCCTGGCCTTTGCCGACTACCTTCTAAATTTCACTGAAGGCCTCCCCAGTGGCTCAGCTTTAAAGAATCCGCCTGCAATGCAGGAGATGCAGGAGACTGGTGTTTTGATCCCTGGGTTAGGAAGATCCCCTGGAGGAGGGTGTGGTAATCCACTCCAGTATTCTTGCCTGGAGAATCCCCATGGGAAGAGGAGCCTGGCGGGCTACAATCTATAGGGCCGCAAGAGTCAGACAGGACTGACACGGCTGAGCACACAAGCGCGGGTACCTTCTTAAGGAGTCCTTGCCTGAACTTCCAGCCTGGAGCCTGTTCTGTTACTTGTTTCTTTCATTTCTACAACACTTTCTTTTCCTTCTGAGCACTAACCTCAGTCTATGATTATACATTCACTTCTTTGAGTGTTTTGTTGGAAGTCCTGCTCATTCCATCCACTGATTGTCAGCACTGTGAGCTCAGAGACCACATCCAGCCATTCTCATTATGTCGGTCAACTCTGTCAGTTCAGTTCAGTCGCTCAGTCGTGTCCGACTCTTTGCAACCACATGAACTGCAGCACGCCAGGCCTCCCTGTCCATCATCAACTCCCGGAGCTTACCCAGACTCATGTGCATTGAGTCAGTGATGCCATCCAATCATCTCATCCTCTGTCGTCTCCTTCTCCTCCTGTCCTCAATCTTTCCCAGCATCAGGGTCTTTTCCAATGAGTCAGTTCTTCACATCAGGTGGCCATAGTATTAGAGTTTCAGCTTCAACATCTGTACCTGCCACATATGCAGAGTTCGCAGCCTGAATGAATGATTTCAGCCCAGAATCACAGCAAACCAAATTGTTGGGCCATGAGGACACATAGTGTAGCCACAAGCTCTGGCTCCAGTTTTAGAAACCAGCTTACTCAAACCTGACTGGCATGATTTTCTATACCCCCCATGCCACCACCTCCATCCAGACAAAAGCTGACCCTCATTTCTACAGTCATAGAAAGGCAGTTGTTTGCAAAATCAGATTTTTTCTGGGTACCAAGACTCACTTGGCTACTGGATCCCTGTAAATGCAATTTTGTTGTTAAAGAAGTGAGTTAATTAGGAAAGATTCATTTTTGATACATTATAATGAAGGAAATTTCTACACCTCTTCAAAAAAAAAAAACCACCACCACCATCTGGTACAAATATAAAGAAAACTCACCCTGCTAATGACATGTGCAAACATGAATAATGAAACCTCTAGGGAAGCAGAAAATCTCTCTCTATGAGTAAGGAGTTTTAGGAAGTCTGCCTTCTTTGAGGAAAGTTTTCCAGGGAAAAGGAAGAGCGGCTTTTCATTCTCAGTGCGTCAATCTGCATTTGAATTAAACGAGAAGACAAAAGAAAGTCCTCCAAGCCATTAGAGATTCCAATTGCTAAATTTCCTCCAAACTGCATGAAGATAAACAGAAACAGAGTATATGATATTCAGAAAGCATCACAGAAGTTGGCCTCACAGAGCCAAAGAAGATGCCACTACAAAGCAAACATTATCAGGGAAAATAGAATTTCCACCAAAAGCAATAGGCACTGCACTAGAGGTATTAAGACGAAAAATGCTATTCACACAGAATCCCAGGGTTTGCAGGGACAGACAGCAAGCTGGTGCAGATTTCGTAGATGGCTGCCACCAGGCGGTCACCGTGGGTATTACAGCTACTTGAAATGCTTTAATTCCAGATTTCCCCCCCGCCCCCCCCCCCCCACCCCCGAGAAAACTACCTGTGGAAATTCTCAAATCTAGAGATCATGTCCTGGTATGATCACTCTATCAAACCATTATTCTGACAAATTATATTTTTCCCCTTAAAAATGGATTGGGGAGCAAAATAGAGCTCTATTACAGCTAAGATGAACAAGCTTGCCTCATAAAATGTAACTCTATTTTTGTCCCCCCCCCCCCACTGTCTCTTAGAATTTATTCAATGAGGCTGGTTTTTATATTTCTGTTTCAGGATGAAAATTCAGGCGGCCTCCTACACTGGTGGTGGGAATGTAAATTGTGGTGCAGTCATTATGGAAAACAGAACAAAGATTCCTTAAAAAAACTAAAAATAGAGTTACTATATGATTCAGCAATCCAACTTCTGGACATATATTTGGAAAAGATGAAAACTTTAATTCAGAAACATACATGCACCCCAATGTTCATAACAGCACTATTTACAATAGCCAAGCAACAGATGGACGGAGAAAAGAGATGTGGTATACTGCTGCTGCTAAGTGGTTTCAGTCATGTCCAACTTTCTGTGACCCTATGAACTGTAGCCCACCAGGCTTCTCTGTCCATAAGATTCTCCAGGCAAGAATACTGGAGTGAGTTGCCATTTCCTCTTTCAGCAGATCTTCCTGACCCAGGGATCAAACCCACATCTCTTACATATAAGTTCATTCATATCATATTTTAGATTCCATGTGTGATATCATATGATAATTATCTTTCTCTGCCTGACACACTTCACTTAGTATGACAATTTCTAGGTCCATCTATGTTGCTACAAATGGTATTACTTCATTCTTTTTTATGGTTGAGTACTTCAGCAATACGTTAACCATGAACTTCCAGATGTTCAAGCTCGTTTTAGAAAAGGCAGAGGAACCAGAGATCAAATTGCCAACATCCTTTGGATCATGGAAAAGGCAAGAGAATTCCAGAAAAAAACATCTATTTCTGCTTTATTGACTATGCCAAAGCCTTTGACTGTATAGATCACAATAAACTGTGGAAAATTCTGAAAGAGACGGACCAGACCACCTGATCTGCCTCTTGAGAAACCTATATGCAGGTGAGGAAGCAACAGTTAGAACTGGACATGGAACAACAGACTGGTTCCAAATAGGAAAAGGAGTATGTCAAGGCTGTATATTGTCACCCTACTTATTTAACTTCTATGCAGAGTACATCATGAGAAACACTGGGCTGGAAGAACCACAAGCTGGAATCAAGATTGCTGGGAGAAATATCAATAACCTCAGATATGCAGATGACACCACCGTTATGGCAGAAAGTGAAGAGGAACTAAAAAGCCTCTTGATTAAAGTGAAAGAGGAGAGTGAAAAAGTTGGCTTAAAGCTCAACATTCAGAAAACAAAGATCATGGCATCCAGTCCCATCACTTCATGGGAAACAGATGGGGAAAGAGTGGAAACAGTGTCAGACTTTATTTTTTGGGGCTCCAAAATCACTGCAGGTGGTGACTGCAGCCATGAAATTAAAAGACGCTTACTCCTTGGAAGAAAAGTTATGATCAACCTAGATAGCATATTGAAAAGCAGAGACATTACTTTGCCAACAAAGGTCCGTCTAGTCAAGGCTATGGTTTTTCCTATGATCATGTATGGATGTGAGAGTTGGACTGTGAAGAAAGCTGAGTGCCAAAGAATTGATGCTTTTGAACTGTGGTGTTGGAGAAGACTCTTGAGAGTCCCTTGGACTGCAAGGAGATCCAACCAGTCCATTCTAAAGGAGATCAGCTCTGGGTGTTCTTTGGAAGGAACGATCTAAAGCTGAAGCTCCAGTACTTTGGCCACCTCATGCAAAGAGTTGACACATTGCAAAAGACTCTGGTGCTGGGAGGGATTGGGGGCAGGAGGAAAAGGGGACGACCGAGGATGAGATGGCTGGATGGCATCGATGCATGTGAGTTTGAGTGAACTCCAGGAGTTGGTGATGGACAGGGAGGCCTGGCGTGCTGTGATTCATGGGGTCACAAAGAGTTGGACACAACTGAGCGACTGAACTGAACTGAACACAATATTCCCTGATAGCTCAGTTGGTAAAGAACCCGCTTGCAATGCGGGAGACTCCAGTTCGATTCCTGGGTTGGAAGATCTGCTGGAGAAGGGATAGCTATCTACTCCAGTATTCTTGAGCTTCCCTGTGGCTTAGTTGGTAAAGAATCCACCTGCAGTGCAGGAGAACTAGGCTCGATCCCTGAGTTGGGAAGATCCCTTGGAGGAGGAAGGGCTACCCACACCAATATTCTGGCCTGGAGAACTCAATGGACTGTTTAGTCCATGGGGTCACAAAGAGTCAGACAGGATTGAGCAACTTTCACTTTATACATTATTCCATTGTGAATATATGGAAACCTCCCAGGTAGTGCTAGTGGTATAGAACTTGCCTGCCAATGCAGGAGACTAAGAAATGTTGTTTTGATCTCTAGGTTGGCAAGATCTCCTGGAAAAGGAAATGGTAACCCACTCCAGTGTTCTTGTCTGGAGAATGCCTGGAACAGAGGAGACTGATGGGTTATAGTCCATGGGGCCACAAAGAGTTGGAACAATTGAAGTGCCATGGCATGCATGTACTGGTCAGAATTTCAATCTTGCACTAAGCATTAGTCCATTCCAGCATATCCAGAATCCAGCAGAAAGCTGATGCTGGGGAAGAAGAGGGTGTGTTGTCTCTTTTCTAGCTTGGCATTTCTAACCCGTAAGTGATGACAGAGATACCAAGTGAATATTTCATGCAAAAATGGGCACAATAAAAGGACAGGAATGATACGGACCTAACAGAAACAGAAAATATTAAGAAGAGGTGGCAAGAATACACAGAAGAACTGTACAAAAAAAGATCTTCATGACCCAGATAATCACGATGGTGTGATCACTCACCTAGAGCCAGACATCTTGGAATGTGAAGTTAAGTGGGCCTTAGGAAGCATCACTACGAACAAAACTAATGGAGGTGATGGAATTCCGGCTGATCTACTTCAAATCCTAAAAGATGATGCTGTGAAAGTGCTGCAATCAGTATGCCACCAAATTTGGAAAACTCAGCAGTGGTCACAGGACTGAAAAAGGTCAGTTTTCATTCCAATTCCAAAGAAAGGCAATGCCAAATAATGCTCAAACTACCACACAATTGTGCTCATCTCACACGCTAGAAAAGTAATGCTCAAAATTCTCCAAGCCAGGCTCCAACAGTACATGAACCATGAACTTCCAGATGATCAATCTGGATTTAGAAAAGGCAAAGGAACAAGAGATCAAATTGCCAATATCTGTTGCATCTTAGAAAAAGCAAGATAATTCCAGAAAAACATCTACTTCTGTTTTATTGACTACAATAAAGCCTTTGACAGTGTGGATCACAACAAACTGTGGAAGATTCTTAAAGAGATGGGAATACGTGTCCACCTTACCTGCCTCCTGCAAAACTTGTATACAGGTCAAGAAGCAATAGTTAGAACCAGACATGGAACAATGAACTGGTTCCAAATAGGAAAAGGAGTACATCAAGGCTGTATATTGTCACCCTGCTTATTTAGCTTATATGCAGAGTACATCATGCAAAATGCCAGGCTGGATGAAGTACCAGCTGGAATCAAGATTTCCAAGAGAAATATCAATAACTTCAGATATGTAGATGACACCACCCTTATGGCAGAAAGTGAAGAAGAACTAAAGAGCCTCTTAATGAAAGTGAAAGAGGAGAGTGAAAAAGCTACCTTAAAACTCAACAATTAAAAATGAAAGATCATGGCATTGAGTTTCATCACTTCATGGCAAATGGATGGGGAAACAATGGAAACAGTGACAGACTTTATTTTCTTGGGCTTCAAAATCACTGCAGATAGTGACTGCAGCCATGAAATTAAAAGATTCTTGCTTCTTGGAAGAAAAGCTATGACCAACCTAGATAGCATATTAAAAAGCAGAGCCGTTACTTTGCTGACAAAAGTCCATCTAGTCAAAGCTATAGTTTTTCCAGCAGTCATGTATGGATGTGAGAGCTGGACCATAAAGAAGGCTGAGTGATGAAAAATTGATGCTTCTGAGCTGTGGTGTTGGAGAAGACTCTTGAGAGAGTCTTGGACTGCAAGGAGATCCAAACAGTCAATCCTAAAGGAAATCAATCCAATGTATATTCATTGGAAGGACTGATGCTGAAGCTGAAGCTCCAATACCTTGACCTCTTAATGTGAAGAGTAGACTCATTAGAAAAGACCCTGATGCTGGGAAAGATTGAAGGCAGGAGAAGGGGATGACAGAGGGTGAGATGGTTGGATGGCATCACCAAGTCAATGCACATGAGTTTGAGCAAGTTCTGGGAGATGTTGAAGAAAAGAGAAGCCTGGTGTGCTGCAGTCCATGGGTTCAAGGGAGTCAGACACGACTGAGCAACTGAACAACAATTGCAAGTGATGACATTTGAAATGGAGCCTTTGGCAAGTAATGAGGATTAGGTGAGACCTTGAGGGTGTAATCCTTACAATGGGGATTAGAGCCCTTCTGGGAAGAGACACCAAAGGGCTTGCTCACTTTTTCTTTCCATGAGCAGGCTCTGGGCAGAAGCCACATGAGAACACAGCAAGAAGGTGGTTGTCTGCAACTCAAAAAGAGAGTCATCCATGCTAGTACCCTGATCTCAGACTTCCACCCTCCAGATGTATGAGAAAACAAATTTCTGTTGTTTAAGCCACCCAGATTATTTGTTATTTATTCAGTTGCTCAGTCATGTCCGACCCTTTGCGACCCCATGGACTGCAGCACACCAGTCTTCCCTGTCCTTCACTATCTCCTATGGTTTGCTCAGATTCATGTCCACTGGGTTGGTGATGCTATCCAACCAACTCATCCTCTGTCCCTCCTTTCTCCTCCTGCCCACAATCTTTTTGAGCATCAGGGTCTTTTCCTGTGAATCAGCTCATTGCATCAAGTGGACAAAGTACCCTTCCTGTGAATAAATTGGGTTGATTTCCCCTACGATTGACAGATTTGATCTCCTTGCTGTCCAAGGGATTCTTAAGAGTCTTCTCCAGCACCAAAATTCAAAAGCATCAGTTCTTCATACTAGTAATGGCAGGCTAAGCCAACAAAGAAACTGAGTGAGTGGCACATAGCAACTGTAAGAAATAGCACAAGTGACCCAGTTCACACCCGTAGGAGAGTGCAAGCTGCTCTGACAAACAGCCCAGCAAGCCTGCAGATCTATAGTTATACATAATTAGACTCCAGTGCAATCGGTTAGGTCCGCCATGACTGTCTTGTTTCCTTTGTTTATATATTCCATCTTCCAGATTCTCATGCAGTTTTCAGAAACACGTGGCCAGGTCACAATGTTCTAATCACAGAGATGAAAAAGGATGTCTTTTTGAAATCATGTTTCTTCACTGATGTGAGAAGAGAAACCCACAGGAGGGTTTCTCTCCCTGCATGCCCTCTCTTATCCTCAAGTCCCATCCTGAGGCCTAGAATACTTCTGTAGGACGGCAGGCATCTTGCAACAAATAAGCCCTAAGTTAAAAAGCCCATTGCCTGAAGATGGAGAAGTAGAGGGCTTGCCCAGTGGCTCAGCAGTGAAGAATCCACCTGCAATGCAGGAGATGCAGGAGACTCGGGTTTGACCCCTGAGTAGGGAAGATCCCCTGGAGGAGGGCATGGCAGCCCACTCCAGTATTCGTGCCTGGAGAATCCCATGGACAGAGGAGCCTGCCGGGCTGCAGTGCATGGAGCTGCAAGGTCGCACACGGCTGAAGTGACTGAGCATGTGTGCTCCCATGGAAAACTAGGAGGACAGAAACAGTCTCTGTCTTTATTGACATTTCTGAGCAACTGTCCCACACCTGCATGCACCTGTCTAGAGCAATGTTGTGGGAGATAACTGCTAATCCTTATTGATCAGAGTTTCAGTGGCACCCAGGGGAATGCATTTTCATCCAGTTGGAAAGGACACGTGACAATGGGCACAGAACAAAAATACATCACTGAGTACGTCCAAGCTCCATCTTGCAGGAAGTTAGAGACACATGCAGGCTCCAATTTTTGGTAGTAATCTGACCATTGTTACTGGCACCTCCCAGCCCGTCTTGACTTCTCTGGTGGAAAGACACACTAGACAACTTAGTAGATACTTTACCTTCAAATAGCCTTTCATGTAGATGCTCCTGTCTTATAGGAAAGCGTTGCTAAGTCATCATTTGCCCCTCATAACACACCTGCTGATATGCAAATATCCAACAGAAAGGGAAAGTTTAGCAAAATGCCAAATAGTAATTTTGATAACAATGAGGAAAATACTTACTAGTTCACACAGACTCCCAAGGTATAGAAAGTACTCAGGAGTTTATTTCTATCATCACAATAGATCTTGGGGAATCTAGTTTTATCAGGTTTGAGAATTCATATATTGGCAGATCCTGACTATTGTTTTTTGCATCTTTTTTTAAATTTATTTATTTTAATTGGAGGCTAATTACTTTACAATATTGTATTGGTTCTGCCACATATCAACGTGAACCTGCCATGGGCGTACCCATGTTCCCCATCCTGAACCCCCCTCTCACCTCCCTCCCCATACCATCCCTCCAGGTCATCCCAGTGTACCAGCCCCAAGAATCCTGTATCAAACCTGGAAGATCTTGACCTTTATACATCAGACTTAAAGTTCACTTTCATGCACTATGCATTGATCTGACTAGATCAGCTTTTATATGACACATAGAGACTCCTTGGAAAAGACCCTGATGGTGGGAAAGACTGAAGACAAAAGAAGAAGAAGATGGCAGAGGATAAGATGGTTGGATAGCATCACCAACACAGTGGACATGAATTTGAGCAAACTCTAAGAGATAGTGGATGACAGGGAGGCCTGGGGTGCTGCAGGCCATGGGGTCTCAAAGAGTCGGACATGACTGAGCAACTGAACAACAACAACCGGGACTCACCTACATCTCCTGATCAGTGAGAATATGGCTTAAGCCTGCCTGCCAACAGGTCAGTTCTACCAAGGGTATCAACTTCATCAAAACTACCAAGGTCATCAGAGTATCTTGAATTCTAGTTTATTGCCTTTGTTACGGTATGCCTTATTCAACATTATTTGTTACATTATGAATTATTCTACATTATCGCATCTGCTATGCTGCATAAGGTCTTCTCTGGTGGTTCAGACAGGAAAGCATCTGCCTGCAATGCAGGAGACCTGGGTTTGATCCCTGGGTTGGGAAGATCCCCTGGAGGGGGGCATGGCAACCCACTCCAGTATTCTTGCATGGAGAATCCCCATGGGCAGAGGAGTCTGGCGGGCTACAGTCCACGGGGCCTCAAAGAGTCAGACATGACTGAGAGACTAAGCACTGTGCAGACCTTACTCCCTACCCACCACTCATAATATATGAATCTATTGCTATGACTTTATTCATAGATTTTAACACACATCTCTGTCAATACATTCCATAAGTAAGAGACTACTTACACTAGGCATTGTGTTCATCAATATCTTTGATGTCAGAATAATATATGATCTCATTAGCGCTTCCAAATATTTGCGGTTAACTTAAGTTCCACTCCAACATTTGCTGTCTTTTAGAAACCAGACTACAAAGGAGAGTCACAGGGTCTCTCAGTCATTTCTCCCTGCTTCCCTAATAAACAGAAGTTCTACATGTACAGAAATTAGATATCTGATCCCATAGCCATTAATGAGACCCCCAATGCATTAGTGTCTGGCCATGGCAGTGTTTTCCTCCTAACAATCTCCCAGGAGACCAACCTCTGACTGATTACAAACCCGTGATAGGGACATGGCCACACTTTCCTTGTTATTTACTAATAAATGCCCTTGGCCTTGCACTCTGCCATAAATTCAGCTCATTACAGAGATACTTGAGGTCATCCATTTCAGCCAGTCTTTCCATTCCTGCTTCCAGGAGATGGACCATTCACTCATCGACTGCTTGCAGATTTGCCTTCCGTCTCCACACACTCCTCTACTCACAAGGGTCAAAACCCCCTTCAATTTTGTGTGAAATTCACTTCTGATTGTGAACAATGATGATCTGGTTCTTTTTTTGGGGGGAGGGGGCAGCTTAACTTTAGCCCCTCCTATCCAATTACTCTTGACTTATCTCTCTGGTTGCTGTGAGGGTGTGGTGGGCAGGCTTCTCAGGGCGGTGGATTTTCTTGTGGTTCATGGGCTCTAGGCATGTGGACTTCAGTTCAATGAAGCTTGAGAGCATAGTTGTCCCCCAGGATGTGGAATCTTCCCAGACCAGGGATTGAATCGGTGTCTCCTGCACTGATAGGCAGATTCCTAACCACTGGGCAACCAAGGGATGTCCCTCCTCCTCCTTTTAATAGAGCAATTCATAGTCTTTCTTCTCTCTAGTCCCACAGATATTCCCCTCCACAAGACTCTTGTAAAAGTGAATTCTATCAAAATTTCACATTCATATCTTTGGACAGTATCTGTTCAAATATTTTATAAATATTTATAAGAAATCCTAAAGGAAATCAACCCTGAATATTCATTGGAAAGACTGATGCTAAAGGTGAAGCTCCAATACTTTGGCCACCTGATGCCAAGAGCTGACTCATTGGAAAAGATCCTGATGCTGGGAAAGATTGAAGACAAAAGGAGAAGAGGGCAGCAGAGGATGAGATGGTTTAATGGCATCAGTTCAGTTCAGTCATTCAGTATTGTCTGACTCTTTGCAACCCCACACCAGGCCTCCCTGTCCATCACCAACTCCCAGAGTTTACTCAAACTCATGTCCATCGAGTCGGTGATGCCATCCAACCATCTCATCCTCTGTCACCCCGTTCTTCTCCTACCTTCAATCTTTCCCAGCATCAGGGTCTTTTCCAATGGGTCAGCTCTTCCCATCAGGTGGCCAAAGTATTGGAGTTTCAGCTTCGGCATCAGTCCTTCCAGTGAATATTCAGGACTGATTTCCTTTAGGATGGACTGGCTTGATCTCCTTGCCATACAAGGGACTCTCAAGAGTCTTCTCCAAAGCACAGTTCAAAAGCATCAATTCTTTGGCACTCAGCTTTCTTTAATGGCATCACCAACTCAATAAACATGAGTTTGAGCAAAGTCTGGGAGATAGTGAAGAATAGGGAAGCCTGGTGTGCTGCAGTCCATGGAGTTATAAAGAGTTGGACATGACTTAGTGACTGAACAACAACAATTTATAAATATGAGCCTAACAATAAAATTTGACATGGACTTCCCTGGTTGTCTAGTTGTTAAGAATATACCTGCCAATGCAGGGGACAGGAGTCCCATCCCTGGTCTAGGAAGATTCCACATGCCATGGAGCAACTAAGCCAGTGTATCACAACTACTGAAGCTCACACCTCCAGAGCCTGTGCTCTGCAAAAAGAGAAGCCACAGTCGGCAACGCGAAGCCCATGCACCACTACATGGAGTAGCTCCTCACTTGCCGCAATCAGAGAAATCCCCCACACAGCAATAATGATCCAGTGTAGCCAAATAAATAATAACAATAAATACATTTTAAAAAGAAAATGCTTCAAAATTAACATGGTAAAGGATCATTTTAAAGAAACTGATTTTTTAAAATGATAAAGACAACCTTTGTTTGATGGGTTTAATAAAAGAGGATTTCAAATACATGATTTTACTATAAACTCATGATTTTATAGAAATTGTAACCAACCACTTACCTTTTGGAGAAGGCAATGGCAATCCACTCCAGTCCTCTTGCCTGGCAAATCCCATGGATGGAGGAGCCTGGTAGGCTGCAGTCCATGGGGTCGCTAGGAGTCAGACATGACTGAGCGACTTCACTTTCACTTTTCACTTTCATACATTGGAGAAGGAAATGGTAACCCACTCCAGTGTTCTTGCCTGGAGAATCCCAGGGACGGGAGAGCCTGATGGGCTGCCGTCTATGAGGTCGCACAGAGTCAGACATGGCTGAAGCGACTTAGCAGCAGCAGCAGCAGCAACTTACCTTTTGCCTCAAGGTTTGAAAGAACGTAAAATGACCAAAGGTGTTTCAGCTGTATTATTTGTGAGAAAAGAAATCCTGACATAAAATGTTGTTAAATATTTAAATGGCTTGCCAGAAGAGATGGTGAAGTTCCTAACCTTGAATAGATGAAGTTTCAAAATGAATTCTTAATTGCCTGAAAGGAAGCAAAAGGTGATTTTAATGACCTCTCCAAGTCTGATTCTATCCAATCATCCCCAAGTCATATACCAATATTTTTAAGAATCAAAGTATGTTGTAGAAAGCATGAAAGTGACTGAATTACAAATGTAAAATATCTTCTGGAAAACATATCTCTGGATAAAATGCTGCAAGTAACTCACATAATCCTCTTTACATATCAGTAATGATTTCTGTTTGAGATTCATTCCAGTTATACATCCATGAGGAATGGCACAGTTTATTTAGGGGAGTGATAAAAAATTAACAACCACTTCTCATTTTATTAGAGGAAAAGCATCAGTCAAACATTTTAATGTACATGATTGCAAAGACTTAGAAGCAAATTAATGAAATAGTCCCTGGTCATTCATTCAGAAGTATATTCTACCCTACTGAGGATGTATTTATTTCACTTAGTGAAACAGCCAACAAAGATCCAAAACTTCTTGTAATCAAAAAGCAGCAGTTTGGGATTAAGGAAGGATGCTGTGTGAATATACAGAGAAAGTAGAAAAAAATTAGAGAGCAATGTTTCAATGAAAACTTGAGAAGGAAGAGACGTTGAAGCAAAGAGAATTTGTCACATCACATGCTGTCTCTCTCTTAGTCACTTACAGGTTCTAAAGGTTCATTTTGAAATCGCACATTTAGAATTTAGAGCACATGTGTATTCCCACACAATCACAACATCTGCAGGTTGGAAAGAGCCTCAAAGATCATTTAGGTCAAGTGCTTCTCTGAAACTTAATCACCTCTTACATCATCCCTGCCAAACAAATCAGGTTATAAATGACAATTAAGCCTTCAGATGACACGGCAAAGTTGTGTTTATATCATACAGTACCCTAACATGTGCAACAAACAGTAAACAAATAACTCGTTGTTCCATTTTGCATGACTAGGGAATGGCAACCCACTCCAGTATTCTTGCCTGGGAGATCCCATGAACAGAGGAGCCTGGCAGGCTACAGAACATGGGTTTGCAAAGAGCTGGATACAGCTGAGCAGCTCAGCACGTTTAAAGAGTAGGATGGAATCACAGTACCAGTTTGGGGGTACCAGCTGCACAGACACATCTCCTGTCGTCCCAAGACTCACTCAGGAACATTCCCTGTCTCCTCATCGTGTGCAGACACCAGAGGGTTGAGGACCAGATGAGAGCAGGAATGTGAGGAGAAGGATGAGGGTTTGTGTTGCAGGGCAACAGAAGCATGGCCAAAGGGTCAGGGGAGAGCAAAGAAAGATACCGGAGGCAGTGAAGAGTGATGCGACTTGCAACTCCGGCACCTCTCTTAGGGAACACCTGGGAGTTCAGCTGGTAAATTCGTGCAGGAGACCCTGGTTCCGTTCCTGGGTCAGGAAGATCCCCTGGAGAAGAGACAGGCTACTCAGTCCAGTATTCATGGGCTTCCCTGGTGGCTCAGCTGGTAAAGAATCCACCAGCAATGTGAGAGACCTGGGTTCAATTCCTGGGTTGGGAAGATCCCCTGGAGGAGGGCATGGCAACCCACTCCAGTATTCTTGCCTGGAGAATTCCATGGACAGAGGAGCCTGGAGGGCTGTCGTCCATGGGGTCACAAAGAGTCGGACACGACTGAGCGACTAAGCACATGCAGCATTTCTCTTCGCCCTTCCCTGCTCACCTTCAGACTCAGTGCTGCCCCACGGCAAGCCTCTTCCTCGGGGCTCCTCCTCTCTTCACACAAGGTGGAAGCGTTAAATCAGTCATTTATGCGCTCACTTGGTTTTTTAAAGTTCATTTCTACTTTGCACTCTATCGCTCTGTCACTTTGCTGCTCTTGGTGTTCACCAGCAAGCCAACAGTCCTAGAGCTCAGGTGCGACCAAACTGGGCATTTCTGGATACAGTGGGCTTCCCTGGTGGCTCAGCTGGTAAAGAATCTGGCTGCAATGCTTGAGACCTGGGTTCTACCCCTGGGTTGGGAAGATCCCCTGGAGAAGGGAAAGGCTACCCACTCCAGTATTCTGGCCTGGAGAATTCTATGCACCGTATACTCCCTAGGGTCGCACTGGGGCTCAGGTGCCATCATGATGTGCATTTCTGGATACCCAATGCCCTTGGACAGCAAGGAGATCCAACCAGTCCATCCTAAAGGAAATCAGTCCTGAATATTCATTGGAAGGACTGATCCTGAAACTGAAACTCCAATACTTTGGCCACCTGATGCGAAGAGCTGACTCCTTGGAAAAGACCCTGATGCTGGGAAAGATTGAGAGCAGGAGAAGGGGACGACAGAGGATGAGATGGTAGATGGCATCACTGACTCAATGGGCATGAGTTTGGGTAAACTCCCATAGTTGGTGATGGGCAGGGAGGTCTGGCATGCTGCAGTCCATGGGGTTGCAAAGCGTCGGACACAGCTGAGCAACTGAACTGACTGAACTGAATGCCTGTTCACAACTAGCTCACAGAACGTGCTAAAATATGTGTTTAGGGGATAAGAATTTTTTTTTTCCTGGAATATAATTGCTTCACAACAGTGTGGGGGTTTCTGCTATTCAATATAGTCAATTAGCCACTTGTATACATATATCCCCTCCTTCCTCAACCTTCTTCCTATCCCATCATCCCATCATCCCATCCATCAAGGTTAGAACATGAGCAGAAACAATATTCAGGTTCCCAGCTGAGAAAAGTAAGAACGGGTGTTCCTTTTCTGAGACTGTTCTTTTCCCCTGACACATTGACCTGGAGGTTATTTGCTCCAGGGGGCATTACTACAAGTAATGAGCTGTGAGGGACAATCGGACTTTACACGAGGGTAAATAAGAATTTTTTTTTGTACAAAGCCACTGAAATTCAGAGACTTAGAGAATACAATAGCATTACCTATTGCATTGGTAATGCTAATACAATAACAACTTTTTTTTTTTTTACTTTTTAGCACAGTCTTCAATTGGAAAAGTAGGTTTATTAGTCATGCTTATGGGTCAAGGGTTACCATGTTTAGGCACTGGCATCCAATCCACAGTTTCCAACCCAAAGTCAAAGTCAACACTTCCTATTTCTCCCTGTCATTAAGTTAGAAGATGCAATATTTTTTTTCTGAAGATGCAATATTTTAAAAGAATTGTCTACAGGATTTTCAACACTGTATTCTTCTGCTGCTGTTGCTGCTGCTAAGTCGCTTCTACTCCCAAGTGAATCTGTACCAGAAGAGCCTTATTTATTGGCCACCTTGTAGAATCATTCTGTGCTCAGTATGAGGCCATTAGATACAGGGATGCTACAAAAGATAAATGGGAAACTCACTGCAGGAGCCACTGATCAGATAGGTGAGGACTATTGCTCATTTATTCCACAGTATCATCTTTATCCCCTTAATGGATCACAGCCTTGCTGTGACCAAAGGGGCTTGTGTAACTCAATGAAGTTATGAACCTTGTCATGAAGGACCACCCAAGATGGAAGGGTCACAGTGGAGAGTTCTGACAAAATGTGATCCACTGGAGGAGGGAATGGCAAACCACTCCAGTGTTTTTGCTGTGAGAACCTCATGAACAGTATAAAAAGGCAAAAATATATGACACCAGAAGAAAAACACCCCCACCACCACCACCAGCGCAGATGGTGTCCAATATGCTACTAGGGAAGAGCAGAGTTTTTGCCAAAGAAGCTGAAGTTGAAAAGTTCTATGAAGACCTACAAGACCTTTTAAAACTAACGCCAAAAAAAAGATGTATTTTTCATCATAGAAAATTGGAATAAAAGTATAGATATTCAAGAGATAACTTGAAGAAATAAGCAAATTTGGTCTTGAAGTACAAAATGAAGCAGGGCAAAGACTAACAGAATTTTGTCAAATACCCTCTTCCAACAACACAAGAGAAGACTCTACACATGGACATCACCAGATGGTCAATACTGAAGTCAAATGATTATGTTCTTTGCAACCAAAGATGGAGAAGCTCTATACAGTTAGCAAAAAAAAAAAAAAAAAAGACTTGGAGCTGACTGTGGTCCAGATCATCAGCTCCTTATTGCAAAATTCACGGTTAAATTGAAGAAAGCAGGGAAAACCACTAAACCATTCAGGTATGACCTAAGTCAAATCCTTTATGATCATACAGTGGAGGTGATAAATACATTCAAGGGATTAGATCTGGTAGACAGAGTGCCTGAAGAAATATGAACAGAGGTTCATAATGTTGCACAGGAGGTGATGACCAAAATCATCCCAAAGAAAAAGAAATACAATAGGCAAAGTAGTTGTCTGGGGAGACTTTACAATTAGCTGAGAAAAGAAAAGAAGTGAAAAGCAAGGAGAAAGGGAAATATATACGCTAGTGAATCCAATTTCCAGAGAATAGTGAGGAGAGATAAGGAGGTTTTAAATGAAAAAGCAAAGAAATAGAGGAAAACAACAGAATCAGTTCAGTTCAGTTCAGTTCATTTCAGTTGCTCAGTCGTGTCCGACTCTTTGTGACCCCATGAATTGCAGCATGCCAGGCCTCCCTGTCCATCACCATCTCCCGGAGTTCACTCAAACTCATGTCCATCGAGTCGGTAATGCCATCCAGCCATCTCATCCTCTGTCGTCCCCTTCTCTTCCAGCCCCCAATCCCTCCCAGCATCAGGGTCTTTTCCAATGAGTCAACTCTTCACATAAGGTGGCCAAAGTACTGGAGTTTCAGCTTTAGCATGAATCCTCCCAAAGAACACCCAGGACTGATCTCCTTCAGAATGGACTGGTTGGATCTCCTTGCAGTCCAAGGGACTCTCAAGAGCCTTCTCCAACACCACAGTTCAAAAGCATCAATTCTTCAACACTCAGCTTTCTTCACAGTCTAACTCTCACATCCATACATGATCACTGAAAAACCATAGCCTTGACTAGATGGACCTTTGTTGGCAAAGTAATGTCTCTGCTTTTAAATATTTAGGTTGGTCATCACTTTCCTTCCAAGGAGTAAGTGTCTTTTAATTTCATGGCTGCAGTCACCATCTGCAGTGATTTTGGAGCCCCAAAAAATAAAGTCTGACACTGTTTCCCCATCTATTTCTGGGAAAGACTAAAGAGCTCTTCAAGAAAATTGGAGAGATCAAGGGAATATTTCATGCAAGGATTGGCATGATAAAGGACAGAAAGAGTAAAGACCTAACAGAAGCAGAAGAGATTAAGAAATGGTGATAAGATACACAGGAGAACTATACAGAAAAGGTCTTCATGACCTGGATTACCACAGTGGTGTGGTCACTCACCTAGGGCCAGACATCCTGGAATGCAAAGTCAAGTGGGCCTTAGGACACATCACTATGAACAAAGATAGTGGAGGTGATAGAATTCCAGCTAAACTATTTCAAATCCTAAAAGATGATGCTGTTAAAGTGCTGTACTCAGTATGCCAGCAAGTTTGGAAAATGCAACAATGGCCACCAGACTGGAAAATGTCAATTTTCATTCCAATCCCAAAGGGCAATGGCAAAGAATGTTCAAACTACCATTCAGTTGCACTCATTTCACATGCTAGCAAGGTTATACTCAAAATTCTTCAAGCTAAACTTCAGCAGTATGTGAACTGAGAACTTTCAGATGTACAAGCTGAATTTAGAAAAAGCAGATCAAGTTGCCAGCATTCACTGGATCATAGAGAAAACAAGGGAATTCCAGAAAAACATCTACTTCTTCTTCATTGACACACTAAAGCATTTGACTATGGGGTTCACAACAAACTGTGGACAATTTTTAAGAGATAGGAATACCAGATCACCTTACTTGTCTCCAGAGAAACCTGTATGCAGTTCAAGAAGCAACAGTTAGAACCAGACATGGAGCAACAGACTGGTTCAAAATTGGGAAAGGAATACAAGAAGGCTGTATATTGTCTCCCTTCTTATTTAACTTATATGTAGAGTACATCATGTGAAATGCCGAGCTGAATGAATCACAAGATAGAATCAAGATTGCTGGGAGAAATATCAACAATCTCAGATATGAAGATGTACCACTCTAAAAGCAGAAAGTGAAGGGAAACTAAATTACTTCTTGATAGGGGTGAAAGAGGAGAGTGAAAAAGCTGGCTTTAAAACTCAACATTCAGAAAACTAAGATCATGGCATCCAGTCCCATAACTTCATGAAAAATAGATGGGGGAAAAGTGGAAATAGTATCAGATTTTATTTTCTTGGGCTCCAAAAATCACTGCAGATGATGACTGCAGCCATGAAATTTAAAAATGCTTGCTCTTTGGAGGGAGAACTATGGCAAACCTAGACAGTATATAAAAAAGCATAGACATCACTTTGCTGGCAAAGGTCCATATAGTCAAAGCTATGGTTTTTCCAGTAGTCGTGCAGGAATTGAGAGTTGGATCATAAAGAAGGTTGAGCACCAAAGAATTGATACTTTCAAACTGTGGTGCTGGAGAAGACTCTTGAGAGTTCCTTGAACTGCAGGGAGATCAAACCAATCAATCCTAAAGGAAATCAAATCTGAATTTTCACTGGAGGGACTGATGCTGAAGCTGAAGCTCCAATACTTTGGCCACCAAATGAGAAAAGCCAACTCATTGGAAAGGACCCTGATGCTGGGGAAAATGTAAGACAAAAGGTGAAGGGGGTGGCAGAGGATGAGATGGTTAGATAGCATCATTGACTCAATGGACATGAATCTGAGCAAGCTCTGGGAGATAGTGAAGGAAGGGAAGGATTGCATGATGCAGTCCATGGGGTCTCAAAGAATCAGACGTGACTTAGCAAATGAACAACAACAACAACAAAAATCATCTTTATAAGAATACTCTCCACAATATCCTTTCTTGTCTTAATATCAGTAATAGACATTCTTATTCTGTAAAATAGAATTGTATTAGTGCCTATCTCATCAAATATGTGTTCATCATCTGCAAGGACTAAATAGTGCATTTTTAAAAGCTTAACATGGTGGCTGGAACAGAATAAGCACCAAATATATTTTTGCTATTGTAACGAATTTTTAAAATCTTAATTGAATGGTAAATTTGTGTTAATGTTCAATATGTTTTCTAATAGATAAGAGCCCAGACTGGAGCCTATTGATAGCAAGTCTATCATACGTCTCCAACTTTGTTCTGCGCTGCATTTCTTTCTTATACTTTTCCAACATATGTAACTTTGCAGCACTTTATATATTCCTTTAAGCTGGTCTAAATTCTTCTCAGAGTCACGAAGACTATAAATTAAAAAAAAAAAATTAACTGACTGAACCCAAAGTTCTTGCCTTACCTTTTATTAGCACTTGGAGAGGGAAAATGAAACAACAATGAAAAGCCTAAACATATAAATAGAATTCTCTCCATTAGAGCAACCCATTCTTTCCTACTGGTGTAAAAGATGTAAATCTTAGCACTTGTGAGTGGAGAACACACAAGCTCCAACTAGGCTCCATCAACTAGTTTGAGTTTGACACCTCAGTCAAAACTTTACAAAGGATATCCCTTTCAGCAAAACTTATTTTCAGACATTCATGCTGAGGATGAACTATTCTGTGCATGGACCTGAGACATGTAAAGAATCTTTGGACAAAAGCTATAACAGTGACGGCCAATTTCCAAACAAATTCTCAAGAACCCCAAGGTGTGACAATATATTTATAGAAAGAGAGTTTTTAAAATATGAAATTGTTGGGAAAATCTGCCTGTATGGTCATCATAATAAACAGCCTTAAAACATTATTGTCCCTAACTTCAAAGTAAATGAATTCTATTCAATTTAGTAAACATATACTGAAACTTGTTTCCTGACCAGTGCGCTAGATTCTGGAGACCTGCAGAAAAGTAAAGCAAGGACCAAACTCTTAGAGTTTCTGGAATTGGATAAGACATACTTAAATAATTAGTCTTGATGAATAAATACATTTCACTGTCTTCTTAGCATTGATTATAAATTAGTCATTTATTTGTTTGCCTCTATATTTGCTTTACTGCCTCCTCCACTAACCTCACTAGGAGACATGACTATTTTGTAGGCAATGAATTCAGCTCTTGTATAGAAGTCATTACATTTTAGGCACTCAATAAATATTTTCTAAATAGTACTGTAGTCATGGGTAAAATGAACACAAATCAATAGCTTTCATATATGCAAATAGCAGCACTTAGAAGATGTAATGGAAAAGATCCATTTCTAATGGCAACAACAATAATTCTGAGAAAAGATAACATACCTAGGTATAAATCTAAAAAGGGATATGGAAAAACAATTCCAGAAAAATGGATAGACTCCTGAATGACTCAGAAGAATAATCAAATGAATGGAAAGATATGCCAGGTTTATTGATAAAAAAAAAACTTAAGATTACAAAAATGTCATTCTCCCTAAGTTAATTCATAAATTTAACAATCCCAATAAGAACATTAAAAAAAAAAACTTAGTTCAGAAACTATACAAGAAAATTCTAAAGTTCATATGGAAAAATATACTAGTATTTATAACCAGGAAATGTCTGAAATAGAAAAACCTCACAAGCTAATAAATACACTATAAAACTTCAGTTATTAAATGTATGGAATTGGGACACATATAACAGACAAAACAAGAGAAGATAAATTCTCTCCACTTCTTTGGTTTAGTACATGATAAAGAAAGGAAGAAAAAAAAGAAAGTGAAGTCACTCAGTTTTGTCCCACTCTTTGGGACCCCATGGACTCTAGCCTACCAAGATTCTCCATCCATGGGATTCACCAGGCAGGAGTACTGGAGTGAGTTGCCATTCCCTTCTCCAAAGGATCTTCCCAACCCAGGGATCAAACCCACGTCTCCTGCATTATAGGCAGATGCTTTACCGTCTGAGCTAGCAGGGAAGTCCACAGTAAAAGTGGTATTCAAATCTGTCCTGATAAACATGAATTTTAGTACACAATGTTGGGGACAAGCAAATAGCCATCTGGAAAAATGATACTATTGAATTCATAAATAATACCATATACAAAGAAAAATTCCAAATAGATTTAGGTGTAAAAAAATAAAATCATAACATGGTTGAATTCTTTTAAAATGGAATGGAAATAGACTTTATCTCAATGACTCAGAAGCAAGAAGTGAAAAGTAGAAGATTGATAATTTCAACCACATAAAATTTCTAGATTTTACATTCCACAACAGCATAAGAACAAGCTGGAGGAAAATATTTGAAATCCATATCACCATCAAAGGACTACATTCACTAATATGTAGAGAGCTCCTAGACATTTAGAAGAAAAATAACAAAAAACTAAGAGAAATATGGACAGAGAACATAAGCAGGCAGTGCACACAAAAAAAGAAAAAAATGGCCATTAAACATATAAAATACTCATAATTTTTAAAATGCAAATTAAAATTACATTTCTCACTGTAATGTATAGAATTCTATGGAGGTCTCATAATCTCCATTCTCCAATGTTAGGGCTACATAATCCCCTTTTCTTGAGTGACTGGGACCATGACTTGCTTCCTTTTTTTCCTTTTTAATGTTTTATTTTATATTGAAGTATAGCCAATTAACAATGTTGTGATCATTTCAGAGAAACACCAAAAGGATTCAGCCATACATGCACATGTATCCATACTCCCCCAAGCTCCCCTCCCATCCAGGCTGCCCCATGGCATTGAGCAGAGCTCCCGGTGTTATATAATAGTTTGTTATCCATTTTAAATACAACAGTGTGTACATGTCCATCCCAAACTCCCTAACTGTCCACTTCCCCTCATTCTCTAAGGCTGTGAATTTGTTTCTGTTTTGTAACAGAAAACTGCTTCTAATCAATAGCAGTTCTAAACAATAGCTTCTATTGGTATAGAACCAATAGCTTCTAATCAAAGCAGTTTGAGCCCAGACTGCTAACTGCCCTGAGTAGACTATGTTATATGACAGACAGGATGATATGGCATCCCATGATTATGTCACATAAAAGAAGATTCTTTTTAAAAAAAATTAATTTATCTAAATTGAAGGCTAATTACTTTACAATATTGTGGTGGGTTTTGCCATACATTGACATGCATCAGCCACGGGTGTATGTGTGTCCCCCATCCGGAACCCCTCTCCCACCTTCCTCCCCACCCCATGCCTCTGGGTTGTCCCAGTGCACCGGCTTTGAGTGTCCTGTTTCATGCATCGAACTTGGACTGGTCATCTATAAGATTGCATCTTAAGAGACTACAGTAAGAAAATCTCCTGCTGGCCATGAAGGAGCAAGCTGATGTGATGTGAACTGCCTATAAAGAGGGTCATATTGCATGAGAACTATATGGGACATTAAGATACTAATCATCAGTTCTACAAATATAAATACTAACATCTTCCAACAACCGCACGAACTTGAAAGAAGAATTCAAGCCTCAGATGAGATTGCCAGTCCCAGACAACACTGTAATTGCAGCCTCAGTCCCTGAAGAGAGGATGCTTAGTTAGGCTGTGGTCCTAACTAAGGACTGTGGGGCTGTTGGTCCACAGAAATAGTGAGATAACAATGTGTTTTGTATTAAGCCACTAAGTTTGTGGCAATTTGTTATGCAGCGATAGGAAACTATTACATTCACCAATCATGTGGGCAAAAATACAAGAATACAGCACTGTGTTGCTGAGTTATGTCCACCAGCCAACTTCTACATTGCCAGTGGGACACAAAATGGTTCGATGCCTGTGGGGGAAAATCTGGCAATGTCTAGCACAGTTACATTTACACATGCCATTTGGCCTAGCAGACTTCTCACTTCTGGAAATCTACCAGACATTTGCATAAGTTTGAAATGATATATGTACAAAAGTTTCCATTAGAGCATTATGTATAATAATAAATAATGGAAGCAAACCAAAGGTTTGACAATCGGGGGCTGGTCAAGTTACCCAAGGTCATCTACTTAACAGAGCATTATGTATCCCCAAAGAAGAAAAATGATGAAGATCTCTGTATAATGATATGGAAAAAAATCTCTGGGATACATTATGAAGTAAAAAAAGGTAAAATTCAGAACAATATGTATAGTGTACTTCCTTTTGATAATGAACACTTATACTTAAGGAAACACATTATTTTAAAGCAATTACCTGTAGGGAATAAGGAAAAACAAGATAGATGGGGATAAGAATAGGAGTAAGTCTTCTCCAAGAATACTTATTAATCATTTTTTTCTTTTTGCAACATATATGTATATTACCTATTAAAATCAATGTAATTTTTAAAAATTACTGAGTGGATGGATGTCAAAAAGCACTGTGTTATACAGGCATATAAGGCGCAGAGGTGACAATGGCTAAGCAGGGAGGGATGGAGTAGCATCAGTCTTCTCTTTTCATGTGGACAGGAAGGCTGCATAAGATTCTGAAAGGTATTCAAGAGTTACAACAGATAGCCAAGCCTCAGAAGGACAAGGACCCTGTTCAAACACACAATGGGATGAAACTGGCAGTACATCTAGGGAACAAAGGAGTCTGGTCTCATTAAATGTAATGGATATAACCGAGAGCTACATAGAGAGAAGCACAACAGAGAATAAATCAAGGCGTCCATGGAAGCGCTTCTGAGGAACTTGAACATAAGGTTTGTCTTAAGATCATTCTAATGATGGCTTGGAGGATGTATCAGAGGGGATCTGAATTTGTTTCCTGTGGCTGTCATAAACAATTAACATGTAATTAGTGGCTTACAAAAACAGAAATGTATTCCCCCCCAGTTCTGGAAGCCAGGAACCTGAGCCAGAAGTCTGAAATCACAGTCCTGTGACAGGGCCCCGTGCCCATGGAAGCTCTAGGGGAAAACTTATTGTTTGCTTCTTCCAGGTTCTTGGCTGTGCCTTCATCTTCACGTGGACTTTCCCCCTGTCTGTGTGAGTCCTCCCTTCTGTCGCTTGTAAAGACATTTGCCACTGGATTTGGGGGAGACTTAGGTAATCCAAAATGATGTCATATCAAGATCTTAACTTAAGTACATTGGCAAAGAGCTTGGCAAAGAGCTTTTTTCCAAATAAATTCACATTCACAGATCCCAGGAATTAGAACATGGAATTTGGGGGATGGCCACTATGGTCAATGCTAAAGACAGGAGACTACTATTTAGAGGTGATTGTAATTGACAGCGTTTAAGAGATCTTCAACAAAATTCAACTTTTCTGATTAAAATGTTCTGAGGGCAAAAAACCTACAAGTCATTTTACTTTTCCAGAAGTCCACTCCACATATTTCTTTCTAAGCTCACCCCTCTTGCCTTGATTTTTATTCAAGTAATTGAAGGCATATTTGCAGCAACTCTCCCTTATCTCTTCTAAGTCTTCCATTATACCATAACCACTGCATAGCATTTTCTACTGTAGGGATGCTTCTGGGCTTTGTGGAGTGGCAGGTCTCAGGGAGATAACTTCCTTTGAAAAGACAGCTAGCTAGAGGCAGACAGAAGGCTCTACAATGAATATTTCCAGACAAGAAAGCCTGAGGCATGTGGCATTAAAGTTTCTATAAGGTCTATGTGGAAGCACACCAACATTCATAAAAACTAGATATGAGAATTTCAAGAGTAGGAGGTAGCATATTAAAAAGAATGCAGAAGAAGAAGCAAATCTTTAAACTTGATATCAGAGTCAAGAGAGGGGTTTCTAAATGAAGGAGAAAAACAAGTCAAAGCTCCCAACTTCTCCTCCTCCAAAAAAAGGCACTTTCTGCCAGCTTTAGGTCAATAGGCAGAAAAGAGCGATCCTCCAGGACGTGATCTGGTCTCCCCCTTGTGGTGCCTGAAGCCAAATTTTAGCTATTGACCCTCTGTCTAACCAATGCTCCAGAGAATCCCTTACTCTCTAATCAGAAATTATGCACTTTCCAACACTCAAGTCTCTGATTCTAAACCGCTTCTGTCCAAAAGAGCTTTCTGTAAAGACAGAATTGTCTGTATCTGCCTTATCTAATATATCCACCAGCCATAGGTGGGTATTGATCACTTGAACTGTGGATGATATGAGAGGGAGCTAATTTTCAATTATCTTACATTTTGATTTCTTTACATTGAAATATCCATAATGTGTCTGTTGACTACCATACTGGACAGCACATTTGTAACACTGCTGGACGCAGGATCTGACCCATCTTCCTTTTTTAACAGGATCAAGTTCTATCTCAGTAACAACGTAAGTCTTATCCCATTTTTATAGTTACTACCACTCCTAGAAAACCACCTATCAGACCTATTGGAGCTCATGGGAAACAATTATATTTCAATGATACAAATTAGAAGGTTGTTTTCTTCTCTCTTGTATTGGTTCAAAATCTTACAGGAAAAGACCTAAGATGCTGACTAAATATTTTCAAAGACATGGTCATAACTGTGGGACCCTCTAAGAGCCACAGTCTCACATTGTGTTTGTGTGTGTGTATGTGATAAAATCACCCTTTCATTCTAGCCTCTCTTTCCACACAAATTAACAAAGACTCCTTAGCTCTTGGATTTCATTTCTATTCTGTGATTGACATGTGCACGGTTACATACGTTATCATTGTAAGTATGAGGCTGCAAACATGCCTTATGTTGTTTTCATGTTCCAAGCTACCAATTTTTATATGGAGTGAAACTGGCAACCCATCGAAAGAATGCTTATAAGGCATTTGGGTCCAGACTCATTCTAATTCAAGGAAATCCTACAGATACCTCCAAGAAAATGAACAGGAAACCATTATTTCAGTGGATGATTTTGCCACATCTATACTCTAAAGCATTAAAATATTGCTGAAGCTTTTAATAAGTCAACTAGGCTGCATGAACCTGGATTCTTTATTCCCAAAGAAGGGGGGACATTTCAACAACTCCCCTCTTCTCTTCCTGCCCTCAATCTTTCCTAGCATTAAGGTCTTTTCCAAAGAGTCAGCTCTTCATATCAGGTGGCCAAAGTATTGGAGCTTCAGCTTCAGCATCAGTCCTTCCAATGAACATTCAAACTTGATTTCGTTTAAGATTAACTGGTTTGATCTCCTTGCAGTCTAAGGGACCCTCAAGTCTTCTCCAGCACCACAGTTCAAAAGCATCAATTCTTTGGGGCTCAGCCTTCTTTATAGTCAAGCTCTCACATCCATACATGACTGCTGGAAAAACCATAGTTTGACTATCTGGATCATTGTTGGCAAAGTAATGTCTCTGCTGTTTAATACACTGTTTAGGTTTGTCATAGCTTTTCTTCCAAGGAGCAAGCATCTTTTAATTTCATGGTTGCAGTCACCATTCACAGTGAGTTTGGAGCCCAAGAAAATAAAACATGATGGTAAACCTACAACTGAGAGAAAATAAGAAAGAACAAGGCCAAATCAATATATAATCTCTAAATAATAAAGATAACCTAAGAATGAATGAGGTCAAATTTATACAGCACTCAGTCTCTCAGAGAAAAACGGTTTCAAAACTATATGATATCATTACCCATCATTAGTGCTTTAATGGAGCTGACTGCCCTGCCATTCTTTGTGTGGTTGTTTTCTCTTCTTAAATAAAAGTTGTTTTTGTGACACCAAGAGCCATTAGAGGAGAAATGATTCTACACAGTGGTGGTTAGCAATAGGGCGTAATCATTCATTTTATTTGAGAGCCTTCATTTAGGGAATAGAATTTTGAGAGCAGCTTGAGCAAATTGATTCCAAGTTAACTTTTATCTAAAAATATTTATTTATTTGGCTGCACCAGGTCTTAGTTGTTGCACATGGGATCCTGAATCTTCTTTGCAGCACGTGGGGTCCTGAAGTACTGCATGCAAATTCTTAGTTGTGGCCTGTGGGATCCAGTTCCCTGACCAGGAATCAAACCAGGGCCTCCTGTATTGGGAGTGCTGAGTCTTAGCCACTGGACCACCAGGGAAGTTTCCCAAGTTAACTCTTAAAGTAGATGTTAGGTAGACAATAGATAGACAGATGATATAGATATGTATTTTTGAAACACAAACTATTTATGGCAGTGGTTATTAAATAGCCTTCAAGCCCACTGGAATACATCAGTTAACATATTTTTTCACATTGTGAGATTTCTGTAAAATAGAACTTTAGATTTAAAATGGACTTTCAGCTCACTTCAGTTCAGTTCAGTCGCTCAGTCGTGTCTGACTCTTTGCGACCCCATGAATCGCAGCACGCCAGGCCTCCCTGTCCATTACCAACTCCCGGAGTTCACTCAGACTCACTTCCATCGAGTCGGTGATGCCATCCAGCCATCTCATCCACGGTCGTCCCTTCTCCTCTGGCCCCCAATCCCTCCCAGCATCAGAGTCTTTTCCAATGAGTCAACTCTTCACATGAGGTGGCCAAGGTACTGGAATTTCAGCTTTAGCATCATTCCTTCCAAAGAACTCCCAGGGATGATCTCCTTTAGAATGGACTGGTTGGATTTCCTTGCAGTCCAAGGGACTCTCAAGAGTCTTCTCCAACACCACAGTTCAAAGAATCAATTCTTCAGCGCTCAGCCTTCTTCAAAGTCCAACTCTCCATATGTGACCACAGGAAAAACCATAGCCTTGACTAGATGGACCTTAGTCGGCAAAGTAATGTCTCTGCTTTTGAACATACTATCTAGGTTGGTCATCACTTTTCTTCCAAGGAGTAAGCGTCTTTGAATTTCATGGCTGCGATCACCATCTGCAGCGATTTTGGAGCCCAAAAAATAAAGTCTGACACTGTTTCCACTGTTTCCCCATCTATTTTCCATGAAGTGATGGGACCAGATGCCATGATCTTTGTTTTCTGAATGTTGAGCTTTAGGCCAACTTTTTCACTCTCCATTTTCACTTTCATCAAGAGGCTTTTTAGTTCCTCTTCACTTTCTGCCATAAGGGTGGTGTCATCTGCATATCTGAGGTTATTGATATTTCTCCCGGCAATCTTGATTCCAGCTTGTGCTTCTTCCAGCCCAGCATTTCTCATGATGTACTCTGCATAGAAGTTAAATAAGCAGGGTGACTATATACAGCCTTGACGTACTCCTTTTCCTATTTGGACCCAGTCTGTTGTTCCATGTCCAGTTCTAACTGTTGCTTCCTGACCTGCATACAGATTTCTCAAGAGGCAGGTCAGGTGGTCTGGTATTCCCATGTCTCTCAGAATGTTCCACAGTTTATTGTGATCCACACAGTTAAAGGCTTTGGCATAGTCTATAAAGCAGAAATAGATGTTTTTCTGGAACATGCTTTTTCCATGATCCAGCGGATGTTGGCAATCTGATCTCTGGTTCCTCTGCCTTTTCTAAAACCAGCTTGAACATCTGGAAGTTCATAGTTCACGTATTGCTGAAGCCTGGCTTAGAGAATTTTGAGCATTACTTTACTAGCATGTGAAATGAGTGCAATTGTGCAGTAGATTGAGCATTCTTTGGCATTGCCTTTCTTTGGAATTGGAATGAAAACTGACCTTTTCCAGTCCTGTGGCCACTGCTGAGTTGTCCAAATTTGCTGGCATATTGAGTGCAGCACTTTCACAGCATCATCTTTCAGGATTTGAAACAGCTCAACTGGAATTCCATCACTTCCACTAGCTCTGTTTATAGCGATGCTTTCTAAGGCCCATCTGACTTCCAGGATGTCTGGCTCTAGATTAGTGATCACACCATCATGATTATCTGGGATGTGAAGATCTTTTTTGTACAGTTCTTCTGTGTATTCTTGCCACCTCTTCTTAATATCTTCTGCTTCTGTTAGGGCCAGACCATTTCTGTCCTTTATCAAGCCCATCTTTGCATGATATATTCCCTTGATATCTCTAATTTTCTTGAAGAGATCTCTAGTTTTTCCCATTCTATTATTTTCCTCTATTTCTTTGCATTGTTTACTGAAGAAGGCTTTCTTATCTCTTCTTGCTATTCTCTGGAACTCTGCATTCAGATGCTTATATCTTTCCTTTTCTCCTTTGCTTTTTGCCTCTCTTCTTTTCACAGCTATTTGTAAGGCCTCCCCAGACAGCCATTTTGCTTTTTTGCATTTCTTTTCCATGGGGATGGTCTTGATCCTTGTCTCCTGTACCATGTCATGAACCTCATTCCATAGTTCATCAGGCACTCTATCTATCAGATCTAGGCCCTTAAATCTATTTCTCACTTCCACTGTATAATCATAAGGGATTTGATTTAGGTCATATCTTAATGGTCTAGCAGTTTTCCCTACTTTCTTCAATTTAAGCCTGAATTTGTCAATAAGGAGTTCATGATCTGAGCCACAGTCAGCTCCTGGTCTTGTTTTTGTTGACTGTTTAGAGCTTCTCCATCTTTGGCTGCAAAGAATATAATCAATCTGACCTTGGTGTTGACCATCTGGTGATGTCCATGTGTAGAGTCTTCTCTTGTGTTGTTGGAAGAGGGTGTTTGCTATGACCAGTGCATTTTCTTGGCAAAACTCTATTAGTCTTTGCCCTGCTTCATTCCGCATTCCAAGCCCAAATTTGCCTGTTACTCCAGGTGTTTCTTGACTTCCTACTTTTGCATTCCAGTCCCCTATAATGAAAAGGACATCTTTTTTGGATGTTAATTCTAAAAGGTTTTGTAGGTCTTCATAAAACCGTTCAACTTCAGCTTCTTCAGCATTACTAGTTGGGGCATAGACTTGGATAACTGTGATATTGAATGGTTTGCCTTGGAGACGAACAGAGATCATTCTGTCGTTTTTGAGATTGCATCCAAGTACTGCATTTCGGACTCTTTTGTTGACCATGATGGCTACTCCATTTCTTCTAAGGAATTCCTGCCCACAGTAGTAGATATAATGGTCATCTGAGTTAAATTCACCCATTCCAGTCCATTTTAGTTCGCTGATTCCTAGAATGTCAATGTTCACTCTTGCCATCTCCTATTTGACCACTTCCAATTTGCCTTGATTCATGGACCTGACATTTCAGGTTCCTGTGCAATACTGCTCTTTACAGCATCGGACCTTGCTTCTATCACCAGTCACATCCACAGCTGGGTATTGTTTTTGCTTTGGCTTCATCCCTTCATTCTTTCTGGAGTTATTTCTCCACTGATCTCCAGTAGCATATTGGGCACCTAATGACCTGGGGAGTTCCTCCTTCAGTATCTTATCATTTTGCCTTTTCATACTATTCATGGGGTTCTCATAGCAAGAATACTGAAGTCGTTTGCCATTCCCTTCTCCAGTGGACCACATTCTGTCATGGACTTTAGCCACTGCCAAAAGCAAGAGCTCCAGGTCAGTCTACATGGTTCAAACATTTCGTTGGTTGTGGGACATTAAGAAACATATGTATGCTTTCTCTAGGGCTTCCCCAATGGTTTAAGTGGTAAAGAAACCACTTGCAATGCAGGAAAACACAAGAGTCTGGGTTGGGAAGATTCCCTGAAGAAGGGGATCTATAAAATAATTAAAGTACCCACTTCATTCGGATGTTGTAAAGGTTAAATGAGCTCATTATTGTTAAGCACACAGGATACTCGCTGGCACCTGGTAAGTGGTAAATATTAGTTCTTATCATCTTCATATAATCATTTTATAGATGGAAAACAGCAATGTCCAGGTAGGGAAAGTGATGTGTCCAAGTCATACAACTAATAGTAAACACACAGAAGAACCAGAGGCTCTTGGCAAGTAGCCTCTGTCTCTTCCACCCTGCCATGCTACCTGTGCTGTTTTGTGCTACATTATTCTATGCTCCACTTTCTTCTGTGTGAAGTCCTTATCAGGAACGTAACAAGGAGGAAAGAAGCCAGAGAGGAGGAAGCCTAAGGGTGCTGGTACTAGAGCTCTCAAGGCAAAACCATATAGATCTAACTAGCTGCTGAAACCAGTCAGCTCAGTCTCAATGCTAAAGGTCCCTACACCCAAGCTTCTCTCCAGCTGGTGCTATTCCAAAAATTTCTTTTTATGATGAACAACTTTTCATTGCATAATTCAAATACATCATAAATAGCATTGTCTTGTGATGCCGTGGTAAAGAATCCTCCTGCCAACAATGCAAGAGACACAAGAAACATGGGTTCAATCTCTGCATTGCAAAGATTCCCTGGAGTTGGAAATGGCAACCCACTCCAGAAATTCCATGGACAGAGGAGTCTGGTAGGCTACAGTCCATGGCGTTGCAAAGAGTGACTGAGCACACAGGCACACTCGATTATAAAAAACATGCACTGGCTTACATTTACATTATTCATTTAAATGCTACTTTTAATAACTTTCAAAAACTTATTCTTTTTTTTATTTGAGTATAATTGCTTTACAATAGTGTGTTAGCTTCATTGTTTCTATACAATAAGGTGACTCAGCTATATGTATGCATATATCCCCTCCCTCTTGGGCTTCCCTTTCACACCCCCAACCCACCTTTCTAGGTCATCACAGAGGAACAATATTTTTAATGTTTATAAGATAAAATACACAAATATATAATAATAATATTAGCCTAATAAATAAGAACATAAGAGGGTTGACTAGGGAGCAGGGGATATTGAGGTGTGGGATGAACTGGAACAAACTGAATGCTCTAGGTACTGAAATCAAACTTCCCTGTCCTCACCATTTGCCAAGAGCTAGGAGTGGAGCACAGCTCCATCATGTGCCATTTCATAAACAATGAACAAAGACACATAATGTATGAACTTATTTGCTCCTTCCATGAAATACCAATGCCACTGAAGATCCAAGTCAAGGCAGGTCTATTACCATGAAAAAAAATGACTATCCAGGGGACCCTGAAGGAGAGCCAACAACACATTTGATGTCACATTTCCTGATTCCTGTGGATATTTAGAGAAAATAAAAGAAACAGGCTCTTGTATAGACATGTGTTGTAATCCAAATTTTTACATAGCATGAAAAAGAAAGGAAAAAGAAGCCATCGGCAAATTTGCCATCTTTCCCTGCATTCCACAGGAATAACACTTTGCTTCTGCCCAAAGTGCTTTAAACATAATTCCTCTTTGTATTGAAAGCTTAAAGTGTAAAGGCCACCTTGACTATAAAAGCTTCATAAAAATCCATATATTTAAGTTCAGAATGACTTTTCTTTCATTCCCATATGGTGTCTGCAAACCACATTTTATCAGGAGTCACACTGGCTCAAAGTAGAGTGATAAAAACCATATGAACATAAAATCTTATTTTTTAAGTTCTCAGCTTTAAATATGCATCAGCAGGATGGAAGCTGTTATTTTCTCCACATTGGCCTTAATCACTGTGCAAAGCATTTGAGGATTACTCTTCTTGAAAAGTGGACTTGGCCCTTGTCACGCTGTCTCTGTCACCAAAGCTTTCTCTTTTGTAAAAAAAAAAAAAAAGAAATTTATTTGTCTAGCACTTCTTCCCCATGGCGCTACATGGAACATTTCAAATCATTGATCAATTAGGGCACTTGTTTTAATGAGGAAGATTGATTTTGTCACGTTTGCAATATCTTCTCTTTTCTTGACCTCATTCTCCCTTGGGACATCAGTTATTATTCAAAGTCTCTATAGCTTGCTTGAAACTCCTCTGGGAATGTCAGTTTACCAACCTGCCTCATGGAAAAATATTGTTATCCGCTTTACCGTACGTATGTATAAATATATACACATTCGTAAGGGAGTGTCTTGGTCCATCTGGGCTACTATACCAAAATACCACAGTATGGGTAGGTAGTTTATGTTAGTAGCTTAGTCATGTCTTTCTCTTTATGACTCCATGAACTGTAGCCCACCAGGCTCCTCTGTCCTCAGATTTTCCAGGCAAGAATACCGGAGTGCGTAGTCTTTCTTTTCTCCAGGGAATCTTCCTGACCCAGGAATTGAACCTGATCTCCCGCATTGCAGGCAGATTTTTTATTGTCTGAGCCACCAGAGCAGCCCTGGGTTTATATAAACAATAGAAACTTATTTCTCACAGCCTAAAGCCTGGAAGTCTGAGATCAGGGTGCTGGCAGCCTTATATGAGAGCCCTGTTTCAGATTGTAGACTTTTTGTTATATTCTGATATGGCAGAAAAAGGAAGGGATCTCTCTGAAGCCTCTTTCAAAGGCACTTTTGTAAGGCCCCACCCTTCTGACTTAAACAACCTGCGAAAGGTTCTACCTGCTAATACCATCACCTGTGGCAGGATTTCAGCATACAAAGCTAAGGGGAACACAAACATTCAGACCATAGCAAGCTGAATGAATATATTCTCCAGGGAAGCTCCCCAATGCAGGGATCCAACCTGTCTCTCCCAAATTGCAGGCAGATTCTTTACTGTCTGAGCCACCAGGGAAGCCCACAGTTTGCACTATTTTAAATGTTTATTCTCACTTCTTGCCTTCCTCACAGGCCATCAAAGCACCCACTTCTTGAATTATATGCACTTTTCTAGCTGGAAGGAAAAACCCCAGTGATCAAATAACACTATCTCATTTGCTCACAGACTAGCCAATTAATACACAAGAAACAACATTGAGGTTAAAGAAACATGAAACATAGGTAAGGACCACAGAGTAAACCACAGCTCAAAAGGATAGCAAATGACTAGACATACAGCAAATCGTCAATAAATGGGCACCTATTTGACCTTGTTCTTTACCCAGAAGCAACTTTAATTTTCTAAGAGAACTTATAATAAATTCTCAGTGGTAGAATTTAAGATCATGTGGAAGACAATAAAGATTTTGTTTTAGTTTTGTATCTATTAAATTGCATCAGGTAGTTGATCACTTAATTTTATCTAAATGCAAATTTGACCTTATATTTGTCTTTTTGTACCATATAATTTTAAAACATATTGATATGAAATGAAGTAGATACTAAAATATGGTCCCTGATTTAGTGTTGATCTGATCAATGCTGAAATAAAAACCATTCTTGGTTGGATGTGGGGAGTGAAATTTTTTAACTTTCTCAATTTTAACAATAATTTTTTATTGTTTCATTGATCCTTGAACTGGGTAGAGACAGAAGGCAAGACCCACTTTGCAATTAATGACAAGCTCACCAGATTAACCGAAACTAGTTTGTAAAAGACCAATAGATTTCTTCATAAACCTTAGTTTCCCTTACTATTATCAACCAAGAGAAGGATAAATGAGGTTAAAATTTTTAAGAATAAAGGAAGCATTAATGTACAAATAGACCAAAAATAATAGGATCATTGGGGTGAAATAGTTTTTTGTAAATATATCCAGAAGGACAATATAAATATCTGAATGTTGAGATATGTGTGTGTATATATATATGTGTGTGTGTGTGTGTATGCACCTACATATTCACTGAAATCAACATGCATGTTTCAATAAACACCAAGATTTATTATGCCTTTGGGAAATATTGACTTGGGTAAAAGTCAATACATCTTGATGTTCACTGCAACAAAATCAATAGTTGCTTAATAATTTACCAAGTTTCAGGGGATTTAATTTATCTGATGACTGTGAAGTAAAGTAAAACCACTATACTTTCTTCCAGGAATACTTGATAAAGGATATAATACCAGCATCAGACATTTGGAATCAAAAGTTATGCCCCCTCCTTTCTGAATGAAAGCAAGTGATACATCATTTTTCCCAGAATTAAAGAAGACTCTGAAGTTTGAGCAAGGAGCACAGAGGAAGAGGAAGAAATCTCAGAGAAGACAACTCTCATTGGAAAATAGATTCAGTGTCAATTCAATGTCACAGATGAATGTGATGTCTGTGCCTGTGAATTGAAGAACAGTACTCTCCTGATAAATATCATTCCATCCACTTTGTTAAGCCCTAAACTTGCCTTATGGGCTTCTCTGGTGGCTCAGAGGTTAAAGCGTCTGCTTCCAATGCGGGAGACCTGGGTTCAATCCCTGGGTCAGGAAGATCCCCTGGAGAAGGAAATGGCAACCCACTCCAGTATTCTTGCCTGGAGAATCCCATGGATGGAGGAGCCTGGTAGGCTACAGTCCATGGGGTCGCAAAGAGTTGGACACGACTGAGCGACTTCACCTCACCTTCCCCTTAAACTTGCCTTATGTTGACTGTACATTTGTCTCTTCCTAGTTTCCCACTTAACTCCAGAGATTCATAAATGCAGGAAGTTCAAATGCCTTGACAATCTACCCCCAGTTCCAAAGGGTCTTAGTGACAGACTTAGGGGGAAAAAAAGTGCTGGAACAGTTTCTATCCTTCTTAGGATCACTTTAATGTTTGTTTCCAAATCTTAAGGAACATGGACATTAGAAGATGGCCAACCCTCTGCAGTGCTGATTTAATGATTCATCTATAAATCAGAAGCCAGGCCAATATGACCAGTCATTAACTTTGTATCACTCAGGTTAAGTCCAAAACAGGGAAACTCTATACAATGAATTGTGGGGATGTGTGAACAGTCTGACAAACATACAGAATGAATGCTTCCTAGTGCTTCTAGATGGTATTAATAAGTTGAGCTTTGGAAATAAAAATTGAGGTCAAATCAACCAGCAGACTAAATAAAAACTGAGCTCCCTCCAGAAAAAAAGAAATTAATGATTAATTTTTCTAGAAAATTGTCAAACTACCTTTAACTGAAAGCACAGAAAAGAGACCTGGCTCCCATTCTGTAAGGTTCACAAAGGAAAATAATAAACAAGCTTGGACTCCAGAAAATAATGGCTAATAATATTCCCCTAAAGAAAACAGAGCTATGAGTCATTCTTTGCAGGGATTGCCAATAGATAAGGCAGGATATGTAATAAAAGAATGGGGGTGGTAGAACAAGATGCATCTACAAAGATTAAAGATTTCAAGTAACCACTGAACTGAAATGGTTCTGTGTGCAAAACTGTCCCATTCTCTTGCATTCACAGCTGAGAACATCTGTGGTGGGTGAACTCTTCTAAGGTATCATAATTTGTTTTTCAGAAAGCTTGCCCATAAATTATCCTAATTGAGCCTCACAACAGAAACTTGAAGGACTTGGAAAGGGTTATAATACCCTCTTAACAGATAAGGGTGCCTTCAAGAAGAAGCATGTAACTAGTTTAAGATCACACAACAATTAAAGGGCAGAAATGAGTTTGAATCTTTATCTTCTACTTCCAAACACAGGGCATTTCTTTGCATGTCAAAAAGAAGCTTTTATATAACAACAACAAAAGTTGAAACTGTTCGTGTTAGTCAGCATTCTCCAGAGAAACAAAAACAACAGGAAATGTGTGTGTGTGTGTGTGTGTGTGTGTGTACATGGAGAGAGAGAGAGAAAAATTTTAAGAAACTGACTCACACAATTATGGGAACCAACAAGTGTGAAATCTGCAAGGCAGTCCAGTAGGCTGGAAACTCAAGCAGGATTTCCATGTTGCAGCCTCAAGACAGAACTTCTTCAAGAAACCTCAGTCTTTGCTCTTAAGGTCTTCAACTGATTGGATGAGGCCCAACCACATTCAGTTCAGTTCAGTCCAGTCACTCAGTCGTGTCTGACTCTGTGACCCCATGAGCTGCCGCATGCAGGCCTCCCTGTCCATCACCAACTCCCGGAGTCCACCCAAACTCATGTCCGTTGAGTCAGTGATACCATCTACCATCTCATCCTCTGTCGTCCCCTTCTCTTCCTGCCCCCAGTCTTACCCAGCATCAGGATCTTTTCTAATGAGTCAGTCCTTTGCATCAGGTGGCCAAAGTATTGGAGTTTCAGCTTCAACATCAGATCTTCCAATGAACACCCAGGAATGATGTCCTTTAGGATGGACTGGTTGGATCTCCTTGCAGTCCAAGGGACTCTCAAGAGTCTTCTCCAACACCACAGTTCAAAAGCATCAATTCTTTGGCGCTCAGCGTTCTTCACAGTCCGACTCTCACATCCATACCTGACCACTGGAAAAATCATAGCCTTGACTAGATGGACCTTAGTCGGCAAAGTAATGTCTCTGTTTTTTAATATGCTGTCTAGGTTGCTCATAACTTTCCTTCCAAGGAATAAGCATCTTTTAATTTCATGGCTGCAATCACCATCTACAGTGATTTTGGAGCTCCCCAAAATAAAGTCTGACACTGTTTCCACTGTTTCCCCATCTATTTGCCATGAAGTGATGGGACTGGATGCCATGATCTTAGTTTTCTGAATGTTGAGCTTTAAGCCAACTTTTTCACTCTCCTCTTTCACTTTCATCAAGAGTCTCTTTATTTCTTCTTAACTTTCTGCCATATATGGAGAGTAATCTGCTTTATTTAACATCAACTGATTATAAGTGTTAATCACAACTAAAAAAATCTTCACAACATCAGAACTAGTGTTTGACCAAACAAATAGGCACCACAACCTAGCCAAGTATGACATATAAAAGTAAATCAAAATCTTTGTTATCAGTAATATTATTTTGTTGTTGTTGGAGTATAATTGCTTTCAGTTCAGTTCAGTTCAATTCAGTCACTCAGTCGTGTCCAACTCTTTGTGACCCCATGAATTGCAGCACGCCAGGCCTCCGTGTCCATCACCAACTCCCGGAGTTCACTCAAACTCACGTCCATCGAGTCGGTGATGCCATCCAGCCATCTCATCCTCTGTCGTCCCCTTCTCCTCCTGCCCCCAATCCCTCCCAGCATCAGAGTCTTTTCCAATGAGTCAACTCTTTGCATAATTGCTTTACAATGTGTTATTTTCTACTGTACAACAAAATGAATATGTGTGGTGGTGGTTTAGTTGTTAAGTTGTGTCCAGCTCTTGTAACTCCATGGACTGCAGCTCACCAGGCTCTTCTGTCCATGGGAATCTCCCAGGCAAGATACTGGAGTGGGTTGCCATTTCCTTCTATAAGCTATGTGTATACATGTCAGTAATATTCTTATAACTTCTTTTGTACATTTTCCAGATCAAGTTAGTGAAATTAAGATCAAATTATTAGATCAAGTTTTTCATTCAAATATCTATCTCTAATATTCCTATTTTAAATCCCACATTCTCCTTTTATATAACTTATAGCCCCATTTTGTATCAGGTTTCAATTCATTAGGGCAATTGCAAAACATGAAGAATAGTTACTCTTCTGATAACCAGAGTGAGAAAAGAGTTCCTTGGTTAACCAAATTTTAACTCAAGTGATCTAAAGTGGTGTTTCTAACAAACTGGGTGATGGACTATTTTCCTTTGAAATCATCTGTGGACTTTGTTAAAAGCAAATTCCTAAGTCCTACCCTAATGCTTTTGAATCAGAATTTCTATGGTGGTCCCACACTATATTTTAGCAAGCATCCTAGGCAACGTTTGGGTGTAATACAGTATAAGAATCACTGAACCAGAAGATTAAAGCTGCAAGTATACAAATAAGACTCAGGCACTAACACAAAACCCTCTTCACAGTATACACAGGAACAGCCCAACCCTCACCCTAACCCTAACCCTAACCCTAACCCTAACCCTAACCCTAACCCT